>NC_088693.1:52052166-52677166 GCF_028017835.1 Emys orbicularis
TTGGGCAGGAGATGCAATAACTATTCACACATAAGACAGGAGTCTTGGGACCCATCTACACAGACAAAACAGCCAAGCAGAACAACTGCTGTTAAACTCTCTTGTGGCGGAACATGGTTGTAACATGATCTGGCTCAGTCTGTGTGAGTGGGACCAAATGATATTCCAAACAGACTTTCTGAGGCCTTGGCTACACTTGCAAGTTACAGCGCTGTAAAGCCTCCCCCAGCGCTGTAACTCACTCCCCGTCCACACTGGCAGGGCACTTGCAGCGCTGTATCTCCCTGGGTACACCGCTGCAGGTACTCCACATCTCCGAGAGGAATAACAGCTGCAGCGGAGTGGCTACGACTCACAGGTGTGAGTGTAAACGCTTGCAGCGCTGTACTAATCACCTTGTCAAGTGGCCAATCCTCTCCATTGTTGTGACCAGCTGCAGGAATGCGGAAGTGCCGGTTTCAAAGCTCGTACCACAGAGAAAAGCAAACAATTTGCAGCTTGCTTTGAGTGAGTAAATGAATGAGCAGGGGGCCGGGAGTTCGGAACTTGCAAAATAGAGAGCTGACATGCTCCAAAAAGCACTCTCTCTTCCCCCACACTCCTTGTCACACTCCACCCCACCCCCTCCGTTTTAGCCACATGAATGCTGGGATAGCTGCCCATAATGCACCACTCCCAACACAGCTGCAAATGTTACAAGTGTGGCCACACCACTGCGCTGGCAGCTGTCAGTGTGGAGAGACTGCAGCGCTTTTCCCTACTCAGCTGTACGAAGACAGGTTTACCTCACAGCGCTGTACAGCTGCAAGTGTAGCCAAGGCCTTAGCCCCATCTCTCTGGGTTGGACCAAACCATTTTAGAACCTGGTTCAGCCACAGCAGAGTTTCTGTTTTGACTCTGTAGACTGGGCTTTTAAGTGTTTCTGCTAGCCTTTCTATGCAGTGACTTGTGGTCACTGTTTCTCCTGTTTAACACAGGCACACAGGAAAAATCTCGAATGCTGTTAAGAATATTTATTTCTTCTTCCACTATGAAGTCTGAATTGGATG
This sequence comes from Emys orbicularis, assembly GCF_028017835.1. NCBI lineage: Eukaryota > Metazoa > Chordata > Testudines > Emydidae > Emys > Emys orbicularis. The sequence continues at coordinate 52,053,216 of NC_088693.1, forward strand.
CCTATGCTTTGGCAAAGCATTTTACATGTAAAACTGGTGCATTGGCATAATATCAAGAGCAGTCTTGAGACTCTTCTCCCTCAAGGTTTAGGAATAATAATAAGATGTTTCAAGGTGTATGGTAGCGGTTCCTCTTAAGACTATTGTGCTGTTTGAGCACTTGGCAGAATGCTGTGTCTATCCTATCCATGCCTATCCTAACCCAAGCCCTCCCTATTGCAACCTGCTGCCTGTTACAAGGGTCTGTGTGGCTGGAGGACCTTCTAGTCCATGGTCTTCCCACACCCAGGAATGTTCCACATGCTCATGCAGAGAGCAATACTGCTGAGCTCTGCTTCCTGGTGAATGGGGGGTTATAGAGAAGTATCTCCGTGGCTTCTTCCATATTTTGATAGTGGAACTGTGGTGGTTCTGATATAGTTCAGGGCTGGTATGCCTTGGGAGGAGGGTGGGGCAGAATCTTGTCTTCTGTGAATGTTGATATGTCATCAGCATCTATGTAGTTCAGTGGGCATTTTCTTAGGGTAAACACAGAAGACATTTATTTCAACACAATATTTCTTAACAGCTCCTCTTCCTCTTCTCCCCCACCCTTTTTTTTTTTTTTTTTTTGCAGAAGGCCTTGGTATTTTAAAAGACTTTCCTCACTCAGCTTTTAACAACATAGAAAGGAAGGTCATAAAAACAGAACCTGAAGATACAAGATAGTCATCCTACTCTAGAAAATGGCATCAGAATAAAGAATAAATCTTTAGAAGAGAAACAAACAAGCCTTAATAACCAGTGTTGCCTCATTCAAATAAGAGATTTCATAGCCAAAGCCTAAGAACTGGTACAGTAGTCTGTGGAGACTGAAAAACAAAAGACACTGCAATCTAAAACAGTAATACAGGTGGATACACATTCCTGTAATGTGGTTTTATAATGTGGAAAGGTTCACAAATTAATATTGTGAGCCTCCTTTATTTAAGAATGTATTATGTATTTGTATAACTTATCAAAGTAAATCTAGATGTTGGGACACGTATTGAGTCCAGTAGATGTGGCTACAGTTCATTTTACTTGAAATTTCAGTGTCTACTTTAAATGTATCTAGCATAGATATGATTGTTATACATTTGAGTTAAAAATCCTTGGAGAAAGTGTAAGAAAAACCTAGAATGACACAACTAACAGCAAGTTTGCAATGGTATTTGTAGGGAAAAATAGCAAATACATAAAATATTTCATGGTTTAAAATGTTACGTGGATATAGCATTTGATAAACCTGATCCTGTATTATAGCAGACACATTTGACACTTATTAATGTTATTTTAATGGTTTCAGCAGCCTGTATGTAATACATTTACAGTATATACCTATCCACTACATGGGAATGGTGAATAGGAAAATATCAGCCAGAATATGGGAGCATCCTACTTATTGGCTCCAATTTCATCAGACAGAACAATCATTTCAGATACTGTGTAGCTAAACCAGGGCTCGTATGCTCTCATTTGGGAGGGAACTCAGAACACTAGACATTATGGACAGGATGGCAAAAGTTGTGCTTCAGACACTTAAAACATTTTGGAGTTCTCTGTGGATGTTAAAGACAAAATGCATCATAAGTGTGGCAAAGATGGAAAATGCAGGATTCATGCATCAGTACTGAAAAGGTTATATTCAATATCCAGGAACAATAAAATAACAGAGAAGAGGGGGAAGGGAATACATTACTGGTAAATGACCCATTATGAGGTGCTTCCCAACCCACATGATTCTCTGAGTATACCATATACTGTATACAGTATGCCAATATGTTCCCTTGTGTATGTTAGTTAACATCTGTATTTGTTATTTATTTGACTTTTTTTTTGTATGTTTTTCATTTTTGCAGATGCCATTTTGTCTAAAGACAAGGAATTAGCTTATAACTTAGGGATTTTGGTATTTAATGTGGTGTGTGTGTGTGTGTGTGTGTATACATCCATAATGTCAGTGTAACTCCTATTGTATAGTTGCATCTCTGCAGTCAAAATAGCTATACACCTTAGTTTTTAATATAATTTTTACCCACAGTGCTCTCTGAGGCGGGGAAGTAAGTCAACAAGTAATGGATAAACTTCCACAGTGAGGTGTGCACTTCATCTGCAGTTTTGCTGTGTCCTAGATATGTAATGATTATTCAATCATAATGTATGTCGTACTGAAATTGTCAACAAAATGTGAGCTGGAATGTCTACCCTGCCGTCTCTGATCACTGTAAACCTGTTTCATTATTTTATCACTTTTGATTTGTGGAACAAAGCTTTATAGTAGAAACACCAGTAAACAACTTTTTATACTATTAAAACGTTTGTTTTTTTAATGTTTCTTGAATTGTATTGTACTGTCTCACTCCAGAAGAAACTTACTTTGAGTGGAATTTGCAACTTCATTGCTAGAAACAAGAGGTTGAATGTATTGTTATATTTGCTCCTTTATGTTGTGAGAGATAATAGAATGGGTAGTAAGTATGTTTCTTCAGTTTGTAATGTCAGTCATAGCACTGGTTTGTATCTGGGTAGTTCTGTGTACAGTATTACAGTTTGGAAGCTTGTACAATTCAAGCCTTTACAAGTTTAGTAATAGAATTTAGCAAGCAACAAGTTTTTAAAGATGCAGGAAACTTCCTTCTGATTTGGTTTTGTTTGTTGTTTTTTTTGTCAACATCTAGCATGCCCAAAATCTCTGCTGGACCACACAAAGTTCTTAAATATATTAAGAGTTTACTGGTCTGGTTTACCGTGTGGGAGGGGAAAATAGCTCATTTCATTAATCATATTGTTTCATTAGAATACATTTATTTTGTAAACACTAATGTATTACATTTACTAAAATTAAAGTATATAATAGATATTTTTATTTTGAGTTTGTAAATACAGTATGATTCAGTTGTCATCAGTGGGTTAGCTCTAGGATGGTATTTTGGTTTATAGTCCAATGGACCATGTCATTCCCAATATATGAGGCATTTTTTATCATGTTAAATTTGCAGCTGTGTGATAGTTTCAACCCCCCTGGGTACAAAACTGTTTAAGACGTTCCCAGATCTCACATACAATTGATAATGGCAAATAGTCTAGCACTCAGTTTTTCCAAGGCAGGGAGTCTTGGCTGACAGCAGTCCTCTCTGAGGAGAGATGGGCTGGGCTTATGGGTGGGTACCCTATTGGGCTGCTCATGAAGCAGAGGCACCATTGCAGGTATAGGGGAAGGTTTACTCAGCCTACTCGCTGTGGGGAATTGACGGATTCTGGCTCCCTCAGGATATTTTTTGACCAAAGTCCAGCCTGGCAAATGATGCCTGTTCTTATGCACTTGTTTGTTGCTTAAAAATAAATTTCACCAGGACAACTTTCTCCCCACTTTCCCCTCTTGTTTTTCTTCCTATTTTCCTTTTTTCCAAAACAAGGGGTTAATTTTCCTGGAAGAGGAGTCGTCCAGAAAATTGCAGGGAGGGTGAAGGAGAAGCTTCAAGTGCCACAGTTGCTGGCAGAAGCCTCTCCCTGGTGTAGTTATGCTCATGTACTTTAATCCTCTTTAAAGGCTGGCACCATGACTGAAAACAGGGACTGCCCTGGATGTCTTTAGAATAGAGTTCTTTCATTTGCTGTAAACTCCCGCAGGCCTCAGTCACCTGGGCAAGTCAAATTGCCAGCAGGCCAGCTGCATGCATGTGTGGCATGGGAGTCCTGCAACACAGTCTGCCCTATGTTGCCACCCTGTCCTTTTATCCTCAACCTGTGCGCACACACAACTCTGAGAGATGCCTCAAGCCAGCTGTCCCATCCATTATTAGACTGTTCCTATCCGTGGAAGCAGGGACTGTGGCCTTGGCTAGCACTTCAAGTGGTAAGTCTTTATCCTGCTCAACCATTCTGCCACTGTCAGCAGATGCCTGGGTCAGCAGCCACACATCATCTCACTTTCTGAAAAGCAGCCTGTTTCTGGGTGGAGGGGGAAGAGACTAAGTGGGAGGTTGGGTGAGATATAGGGTTGACACAGGAAAGGGGGAGTAGGTTAAGGGATAGGAGGGCTGAGAGAAGAGGAACAAGCCGGAGGGAAGACTAAAGCATAGAAATAGAAGAACAGATACGCACTGCAGCTGAGAGAGTATAGACCACTAGTTTTCAGCCTGTGGTCTGGCAGGGGTGACAGATTCTTCCTAAAAGTGCAGGGCCACAATGCCCTGGTCCTGCCTCTCCACCTGCCCTGGGCGGGGGGCCTGAGAGCAGCCCTTGGCCCATGTCCCCATCCCTCAGGGCCCCAGGCCAGGTGGAGAGTTCACAGCTGCCTGCGTGGCTCCTACCCAGACTCAGCTTCTAGTCTGGCTTGGGGGCGGGGCCTCAGAGGTTGAAGAGCAGCAGCTGGGCCATGGTAAGAGCTGCCAAAGCAGCTGTGGGGAGCCACAGACCCTCCATCTGTCCTGGGGGGGTGGGGACATGGGCTGGGGGCTGCAGTTGGGGGCCCCAACCCCAGGCTGGTACCTGGGCCTGAGTGGGGCGTTAGGCAGAAAAGAGGCAGGGGGCCAGGCCCCTGGTGAAAAGTGGACAAGCCAGGCCCATCCACTTTCAAAAGTGGGAGGGTCGTGACCCCTTGGCCCTCACCGTTCTGGCACCCCTGGCCTGTGGATCTACAGACCTGTGGGGTCTGTAGATTGTCTAAGATTTCCAAAGGGGTCTGCAAATGAAAAAAGGTTGAAAACCACTAGTATAGAACAAGAAATCAGGTGCAAGTCAGAGCAGAGAGGAGCATTTCAAAACAGAACTGGGCAGATGGACTTAGGAAGGAAAACACAGTCCTTCACCTCCTCCCACCAAATAAAACAAAAAGCAGTGTCCTTGAGAATGGAGAAAACGGGGGAGGGGGAATGACTGCCAAGGACTAAATATAATTTTCTTCCACCCTATCCTTCGCTGTAGCATGCCTGACTTTTTATTCTGAAGGGGACAGATAGGTGGGAAGGAAGGAAGCAGGTACCCTTTCCTCTCCCCATGAATGTGGAAAGCTTGGAAGGAACATATGCTTTGCCATTAATTTAGTACTGCTAGGCTCATTACAGAGAGAGAAGGGCAAACTCTATCCCCTGAAGCTCACAATCTAGACAACATACAAACAAGTGGGAGGTTGTTATGAATGAGAAGAACAGTGGGACTGAGAGAAGTTAACCAGGCAGTTTATTCATCGAGTTTGGTTATTTTTAATGCACACACCAGTCATTAGATGTACTCTTTTCCCTCTTGCTAAAAAGCCCGGCCTAGTGGCTAAAGCCCAGATCTGGAGTCAGGAAATCTGGATTATATTTCCTCTTCTCTCATGAACTGCAGGTGTGACCTTGAGTAGGTCCTTAACCTCTTGTTTCTCTGTCTGTAATGGGGTTAATACGATATCTAAAGCATCTCAGAGGTGTTGTGAAACTTAACATTGTTCATAAAAGTGCTTCAAGATCCTTGACTGGAAGGTACTACATTTGAAAACAACAAAACTTTAAAAAAAAAAAAAAAAAACAGCCACCCACCACTGTAGCCTAGCTGCTGGTGTTTGTTTAACAATCAACATAAATTCCAGGATGTGACTATACTGGTGCAGGCAATGAAGTAATTGTAACATAAACTTTGGTTATTGGCCACCTGCTTAAAGTGCTGTTTCCTTATCACTGAGGTTCTGAATAGGCAATTTATGTGGCTTGAGGGAAGAGGATCCAATCACAACCACAATTTTATTCATAATGTTGACTATAGACTTTTCTTTTAACTACAAAGCCTCATTTCCTTCACTTTTTAAAAATAAAGAAAGCTTGTAATAGAACAGCTGTTCCAGAAATAGTTCCCAGTGCTGAGAAGTTTTCTGGTGACCCAGGGTTAAAAGCCACATGTTTGTTAACATAATGATCTGGGAATTAGTAAGCATTTTGGCTACATTCTGCTACTCTTACTCACACTGAATAGTATTTTACTCCATGAGTAGTTTCATTGAGCTCAATGGGACTGCTCATGGAGTAAGGTTACTAAACTGGATGATGGGTTTTGGAATCTGGTCCTTTCTTCATAGTTGGTTATTATGAGATATTTCAGCATTCAGCTAAATCAGAATTAGAAGGTGCCACTGACTATAGAAGCAATTCTTTCTTTTACTCATTGTTATCAGCCGCATGGCATTATAATGCTTTACAAAAAATGATGCCTTATAGGAAGGGTGGGAATGACACGCATGGAATGGAATCCCTGAGATACAAATGTTTCCTATTCCTTATATGAGGGTTAAGCCTAAGAAACCCTCACAAGATCTGATAGAGAATTAGGATGGGATGGCTACTGCAGCAGGGCTTTGATAAAGCAGGAATACCTGTATTGTATCAGCTGATAGGGTCTTGCAGCACCTGTGCATTTCTTAAACTACTCACAGAAAGGTTGGTTGGAGCTTAATGTAGCCAATAAGCAGAAAGAAGCTGATAGGTTCACTTGATGGCTCAAACTATAGAGAAGGACTAACCTTTAATTCTTCCTTTAGGTAACACTCCTTACATTGGTTGGGAGATACTAGTCTTTTCTCCATCATTAGTTAGGCTCTAGCCAGACTGCATTGCTGAGCTAACTGTATATCTTCTTAACAGGAAAATAAAGAGAAATAATGTTTGCTTCCTTTCTGCTCTACAGAAGGGTTGAAAAGATGGCATGCTGTGGTGATTCAGTGGGGAAAGGATAAATTCTTCACATACGCCTACTCACCACCATGAAAAAGAACTCTGTGGGCAGAGAAGGAGAAGAATATTAAAGATGACTATTGTCAAGTCCTTTTGGAGGGGGAAAGAATGGAATTCCTAATTGCTTCCTTCATAAGGTATGCTCTCAGATCCCTAACCTAACCAATGCAGAAAAAAAGCAAATGAATAGTTAGGGAGTAGAATGAGTATCCTCCAAGGGAAGCTTTCCCATGCAGCCCTGTTTATGAGCCTTAACCCTGACCTGGAGAAAGTTGCTACTGGAAGTCAGTGAACTTTCTATGGCCCTTCAATCTTTGTTTTGTCTCCTGGAACTATTAGCAGCTTTTTGCTGTGTTTTTTGGGAGGTGCACTCCTATCTGTTGGGAGCAATACTGTGACCCCTATGCTTGCTCATGAAAGCCATCAAAGACTTATAATATGGCAAAAACTTCCACTAGTTCTTGCGCTAGGCTGTATTTGAACCAAGATGAAGTGAGCAGTGACTTAGACCTGAGGGTCTCAACCTGTGGTCATTAGAGTTGGCAAGCAACTGTGTCAGCTTCAGTGGGAGTGTTATGTGCTTGTGAATTGGCGGTGGCCCATGGGGCAATCTCTCTAGCAAGATGTGGTCCATGCTCGGGAGCTTGAGAACCCCTAACCTAGACTATTGCCAAAACCTTGATCCATCCAAAAAAACAGGAGTACTTGTGGCACCTTAGAGACTAACAAATTTATTTCAGCATAAGCTTTCGTGGGCTACAGCTCACTTCTTCAGATGCATAGAGTGGAACACACAGACAGAAGATATTTATACATACAGAGAACATGAAAAGGTGGAAGTATGCATACCAATTGTAAGAGGCCAATCAATTGAGATGAGCTATCAGTAGTAGCAGAAGAAAAAAAACTTGGAAGTGATAATCGAGATGACCCATAGAAGGTGTGAGGAGAACTTAACATGGGGGGGGGGGAAATTCAATTAGTGTAATGATCCAACCATTCCCAGTCTCTGTTTAGGCCTAAGTTAATTGTCTAATTTGCATATTAATTTGAGTTCAGCAGTCTCTCTTTGGAGTCTGTTTTTGAAGTTTTTTTGTTGCAAAACTGACACCTTCAAGTCTGTCACTGAGTGATTAGAGAGGTTGAAGTGTTCTCCCACTGGTTTTTGAATGTTATGATTCCTGATGTCAGATTTGTGTCCATTTATTCTTTTGCGTAGAGACTGTCCAGTTTGGCCAATGTACATGGCAGAGGGGCATTGCTGGCACATGATGGCATATATCACGTTGGTAGATGTGCAGGTGAACGAGCCCCTGATGGTGTGGCTGACGTGGTTAGGGCCTATGATGGTGTCACTTGAATAGATATGTGGACAGAGCTGGCATCGGGCTTTGTTGCAAGGATAGGTTCCTAGGTTAGTGTTTTTGAATTAATATGCAAATTAGACACAATTAACACCATCAACCTCAGCCTAGACCAATCCACACAAGCGGTCCATTTCCTAGACACTACTGTGCTAATAAGCGATGGTCACATAAACACCACCCTATACCGGAAACCCACTGACCGCTATACTTACCTACATGCCTCCAGCTTCCATCCAGGACACAACACACGATCCATTGTCTACAGCCAAGCTTTAAGATATAACCGCATTTGCTCCAATCCCTCAGACAGAGATAAACACCTACAAGATCTCTATCAAGCATTCTTAAAACTACAATACCCACCTGCTGAAGTGAAAAAACAGATTGACAGAGCCAGAAGAGTACCCAGAAGCCACCTACTACAGGACAGGCCCAAGAAAGAAAATAACAGAACACCACTAGCCGCCACCTTCAGCCCCCAACTGAAACCTCTCCAGCGCATCATCAAAGATCTACAACCTATCCTGAAAGATGATCCTTTACTCTCACAGATCTTGGGAGACAGACCAGTCCTTGCTTACAGACAGCCTCCCAACCTTAAGCAAATACTCACCAGCAACCGCACACCATACAACAAAAACACTAATCCAGGAACCTATCCTTGCAACAAAGCCCGATGCCAGCTCTGTCCACATATCTATTCAAGTGACACCATCATAGGACCTAACCACGTCAGCCACACCATCAGGGGCTCGTTCACCTGCACATCTACCAACGTGATATATGCCATCATGTGCCAGCAATGCCCCTCTGCCATGTACATTGGCCAAACTGGACAGTCTCTACGCAAAAGAATAAATGGACACAAATCTGACATCAGGAATCATAACATTCAAAAACCAGTGGGAGAACACTTCAACCTCTCTAATCACTCAGTGACAGACTTGAAGGTGTCAGTTTTGCAACAAAAAAACTTCAAAAACAGACTCCAAAAAGAGACTGCTGAACTCAAATTAATATGAAATTAGACACAATTAACTTAGGCCTAAACAGAGACTGGGAATGGTTGGGTCATTACACTAATTGAATTTTTTTCCCCCATGTTAAGTTCTCCTCATACCTTCTATGGGTCATCTCGATTATCACGTCAAAGTTTTTTTTTCTTCTGCTGCTACTGATAGCTCATCTCAATTGATTGGCCTCTTACAATTAGTATGCGTACTTCCACCTTTTCATGTTCTCTGTATGTATAAATATCTTCTGTCTGTGTGTTCCACTCTATGCATCTGAAGAAGTGGGCTGTAGCCCACGAAAGCTTATGCTGAAATAAATTTGTTAGTCTCTAAGGTGCCACAAGTACTCCTGTTCTTTTTGCGGATACAGACTAACACGGTTGCTACTTTGTAACTTGATCCATCTAGTTTGTAGACAGACAAACTAACAAAACTCCCTATATCTATCTGTACTGGCTTTTTTTTTTTTTTTTTTTTTTTTTTTTTGTATAGTTACCCTAGCAAACACGTCCTATGTAAAGGATACTGCTTTCCCAGGAGCTGATGCTTTGATACTGAAATATTTGATATTTTTGCTTATCTTAAAAAGACAATTCAAGGGTCTTCAAAATATTAGTTTGAGAAGTCTATCATCTGTTACAATATGATGTGGTACATAGTACACTGGGTGACATACATGATTGTATAGCCCCACAGCAGCCAATCAGAAGAGACACATGTAAGTGAAGGTAAACATTGGCCTCTTGTATCTTAGTCTAGCCAGATTTAATTTACATCACTATAAACAGTTCTTATTAAATATTTAGGAAAGCAAACATGATAATTAAATATCTATTTATTAGCAATTATAAATTCCTACTGTAGCTTTAAAACCTATGCATAGGCAGTTAATTTCTCATTACCTCAAGGATTCTAGATGGCTTTGTTTTCTATGCTATTTAAAAAAATTATAGATAAACATCTTGGAAAAATCTATGCAGACAATAAAACTGAGCTTTTGTTTCTTATTTTTCAAATGTAACCAAATGCTGCAAGAATACAGCTCTATTGGATCATAAAAATCACAAGTTGTCAGTGAAAAATCACTGCCAAAAATAATAGGAAAATCCTGACTCTTCACAAACCATATCAAGAATGCAAATGCAGGGAAGTTTTTTCATCATAGGACTCGGCAGGGATTTCCAAGGTTTGTGCACAGCCTGGTAAACCAAACAAATTAGCTGGAAGCCACCGGTGATGAGCTGAATTAGAATGTGCATCATAGTTACGCATTTTGAAACCTGGTAATGACTCATCTATATGCCATTAAAAGTTTACACTTCATAAATTTGTGTTTAGCTGCTTAAAAAGTGCCATGTTAAACACCCACAGAATCCTAAGCAAGCTAGGCCTTTCTCCTATTACTGTTGTACGCACTGAGAGATAGGTCACTCAGGCATGAGTACGTAGGATGATGCTCAGTGGTGAGTACGTAGGTGGAATCTCATCGTTTCCTACATATGGGATGGATGTTTTACAAGACACAAAATGGCTATTGAGACAGCTTGTGGGTTGAATACAGTTGCACTTGAAAAAGATGCACAGACATGAACCCCCTATTACAAAATAGTAATGGGGGGGGGGGGAAGAGAATTCTCTGAGGTGTTCAAGGTGCTTTTAAAATACCTAATTGTTTTTTTACTGTATAGCTAGAGAGTTGTTAGGCACATAGAGTATCTGCAAAGGGGAGGACGTACAAAATGTCACAACCACTGAAAAGCAATCAAATTAAACTGGTTTCATGAAACCTACACAGAATATAATAGGCATTATCAAATAGGAAGGAGCCAAGTTTTGTCCTCAGCTACACAGTGGAATGGGGATTCAGCAGTCCCTTATTTGCTGAGTCTCGTATCATCCCTGTGCTCCTCTACCTTACTTGGCTTTCTACCAGTTCCAGATATCTTTCCACAAAATTGACTTTCTTTGGTTAGTATTGTGGCTTATCTAAATCTTAGAAGTTAGGTCCTTTTCCTTGAGATTGGACATTAATTTAAATTGCATCAGCTCTAGTTTTTCTAGAACAAATTTCAATGCCCAGTCAACCTGTGGAACTTATTGCCAAAGTTGTGAAGGCCAAAACTAACAGGGTTCAAAAAAGAATGTCATTTATGGACCTATTAGCCAAGATGGCCAAGGATGCAACCCCATGCTCTTGATGTCCCTAGCCTTTGATTGCCGGAAGCTGGGCGTGGACAATGGGCTGGATCATTTGATGATTGCCTGTTTTGTTCATTCCTTCTGAAATACCTGGCGTTGGCCACTTTTGGAAGACAATATAATGTGCTAGATCAGGGGTTCTCAAACTGGGGGTTGGGACCCCTCAAAGGGTCACGAGATTATTACATGTGGGGTCACGAGCTGTCAGCCTCCACCCCAAGCCCCACTTTGCCTCCAGCATTTATAATGGTGTTCAATATATAAAAAAGTGTTTTTAATGTACAAGGGGAGTCGCACTCAGAGGCTTGCTGTGTGAAAGGGGTCACCAGTACAAAAGTCTGAGAACCCCTGTGCTAGATGGACCATTGGTATGACCCAGTATGGCTGATCTTACATTCTTATTAACAGTCATTGGGTTTACTATTGGGTTGTTCATGCAGTCCTTACTCATGTCAGTAGGCCTTACTCACATAAGTAAATACGATGCATTTGGGCCTTAAGGTCCCAATCCTGAAATTGGCCCTGTATGGGCTGACCTTTATGCCCTAGCTGAGTTAGCTACAGGATCAGGGCCTAAATTAGTAACCTGATCAGACATGTTACTGAGTTTGGTTTCTTCCACACTGTTTTGCTTCCACAGCCAATGTAGATGGCTGCAATAAGAAACAAAAGCTCAGTTTGTTCATGTGCATAGGTTTTTTATTTGTCTTCTGCAAGTCTCCCATTTATTTTTCCCAGGTCATGTTTATCATTCTCATGGTCCATTTCCTTTGAAAGCAGCTGTCTGCTGTAGTGGGTTAAAAAATGTAATGTGAAAAGTGTGTGTTTTGAAGAGTTGTTTTCTCCCCTAGATAGCTTGCCCTGCAATTTTCAGCTTTCTGAGCCTCCAGCTATGTCTAACCTATCAGTGCTCCTGTTAGAACTCAAAGCTGTGTGCCATAGCAGGCAGCATCCATCAGGAACTCCAGGGAGGCATGGCTGTGCTTTCCCAACTCATTTCACCATGACCCAAAAGCCCAATTAGAAATCATCTTAAAAATAAGAAACCAGACCTGATCACTGTATTCAAAATGAATGTAAGGTGACTGTTGGCCCTTTACTAAAACTTAGTGGGGGGGTTTGGTTGGCCACTTCCCAGTACCAAAAGAAAGGGAGAAGGGCTGATGGGAAATCAAGATCCTGAGACTGACAGTTCCCAGGGCCAATGGGGAGAGGCCAATGCTCCAGATCATCCTGATTGACAAGCCAGGCAGGCCAATGAGGGAGTCAGGAGTGTAGGGTCCCATCCTCTGTGTGAGCTGGAGCTGCCTGGCCAGAGGGGCTGAGCTAAGGAGAGAGCAGAGCCAGGCAGAGAAGCAGCCCAGGGGCCAGCACCATGTTGGGAGCAGAGCCAGCGGCAGGGAAGCAGAGCCGTGCTGGGAGCAGAGCCACAGCAGCAGGTGGAGGGGCCAGAGGAGCAACCCAGGGAGCTGTGCTGGAAGCAGAGCAGCAGCAGCGCTGGCGCCGTCTGGAGTTGGGTGTGGTGAGCAGCTAGGGAGAGCAAGGGGGACCCTGGGCAGAGGGACCAGTGCAGGGAGACCCCAAGAGTTCTTGCAGGCTGGACTTGGAGGGGGATCGTAATCCTGACCGGAGAGGGGGCAACGCTGGGAAGAAGGGTCCTGCCACCTAAAACCTGAGGGCGTGTGGCCACCGCCAGAGCAAGTGGCTGACCTGCTACACCCCTGCAGTACAGCCAGGGCCTGAGGAGGAAGCCTGGCACATGTGAGGGACAGACTGAACTTCCCTTACTTTCCAGAGACGCTGGTTGTGATGTCCCCATGCCGCAGAGCGGGGCTACATGTTTTCCTTTAACCTTTCCCATGTTTTCCTTATTTTTTCAAATTAGTCATTGTTTAAAAAATTGTATTTCCTTTGAACTGTATGTAATGATCAGTGAGTCAGGGAAGCGTCCAGAGCAGAGAGAGCACCCCGGAGTGGGGATACTCTAGCCTCTGTCCTAAGTGATCACAACAAGTTTGGGGGTTGAGCCCCAGGAATCTTGGGCCCAGGCTTGTCAGGGATACAAGGATTCTGCCACACAGGCGAGTGGAAGGGGAGTCCATGAGGTCAGGCAGGCCTCTCGGTAAAGGAAGTGGGAGCGAGGACTCAGATCCTTTCACTAGCCAATTCCACCGGAGTAGTGTATAAGCCAGGAATGTTCCCCACAATAGCGGGACCATTCCCCCACTTACATGAAGTCTCCCAAGAACATAAGATCCATAGCTAAAATTCTCTGTTATATGGGTGTTTATATTAAAAAAACAGGAAACAAACAAACAAACAAACCCTGAAGTAATTTAATTGATTTCAGTGGGCATGTGCTAGACTTATACCAGTGTTACCAAGATCAGAAGCTGGCTGTTTCTCATGTTGATTACAAATTCTGGAATGCTAGGAACTTTTACATTGATTCACTACAACTTTCCTTAATAAAAACATTCTTAGTATCTCCCCTTCCTGGATCAGTTCCAGTCTTTTTTTTTGAATATATATGGTTATTACTTTAGGATCCAGCATGTTTTACTTCATATTCATTTCTTTTGCACACATCAGCCCACTCACATATTAGATCCAAATCTTTTTCATTTTTGCTTGTTGCTTGATTAAGCAGTGAGACACGACACGCTGCATGTTGTGACAGATACTGACAGGCCTCGGATGCATTGTGAGGCATGAGGAGCAGCCAGGTTCCTCCAAAAGCCCAGAAGTACAGATACTCACCATGGTGTCTGAATGTGATTGTAACATGTTTATGTATTGGAGAATATTTTTTTTTGGTGTATGGCAAAAACAACTTTTTTTTTTTTAAGGTGGTAAATCCTTTTTGAATTCTGGGAGGAGAGAGTAAAAAGCTTTGAATCATGATGTTAACTGTGGTTGTCTCAACTTTTAATATAACTGATATTAAGCAAGTCATGCCTTGCTTATTCTTCTATTAATTTCTTATGTCTATGAAGCTTAGTGGCATTTTTATCTGCAGTATTTTCTTGCTCTTCTGACCCAGTTATTGTATACAGCAGCTGTTCTTAACCAGGCGTTAGGGTTGCCAGGTGCCAGTTTTTGACCGGAACGCCTGGTCAAAAAGGGACCCTGGCAGCTCTGGTCAGCACTGCTGACTTGGCCGTTAAAAGTCCAGTTGGTGCGTGGCTGGCAGGGTCCCTACCTGGCTCTGCGCAGCTCCCTGTAAGTGGTGACATGTTCCTTGTCTCATAAGTGGAGGGACAGCCATGGGGGCTCCGTGCACTGCTCCCACCCCGCTCTGAGAATGAGCGCCGCAGCTCCCATTGGCCGAGAACTGCAGCCAATGCGAGCTGTGGGGGCGGCACCTACGGGCGGAGGCAGTGCGCAGAGCCGCCTGGCTGCACCTCTGCCTAGGAACCGAGGGACATGTCGCTGCTTCTGGGGAGCTGCCCGAGGTGAGCGCAGCCTGGAGCCCGCACCCCAAAACCCCTCCTACACCCCAACCCCTTGCCCCAATCCTGAGCCCCTCCCGCACCCAAACTCCTTCCTGGAGCCTGTACCCCGAACCTCCTCCTGTGCCCCTGCCCCAGCTCAGAACCCCCTCCCATACTCCAAACCGCTCGGCCCCAGCCTGGAGCCCCATCCTGCACCCTCAACCTGGAGCCCCCTCCCACACTCTGAACCCCTCAGCCCCAGCCCAGAGCCCCCTTCTGCACCCCAAGCCCCTCATCTCCAGCCCCACCCCAGAGCCCACACCCCCAGATGACACCCTCACCCCCTCCCATACCCCTACCCCAGCCAGGTGAAAATGTGTGAGATTAGGGGAGAGTGAGCTACAGAGGGAGCGGGGATGGAGTGAGTGGAGAGCGGAGCCTCAGAGAAGAGGTGGGCCAGGGCCTTGGGGAAGGTGCGGGACAAGGGTTTTCAGTTTTGTGCAATTAGAAAGTTGGCAACCCTACCAGGGTATATTTACCTCTGGGGGTACACTGAGGTCTTCCGGGAGTACCTCAACTCCTTTAGATATTTGCTTGGTTTTACAACAGTCTACATAAAAATAGGGTTACCATACGTCCGCTTTTTCCCGGACATGTCCGGCTTTTCGGCACTCAAACCCCCGTCCGGGGGGAATTGCCAAAAAGCCGAACATGTCCGGGAAAATGGCGGCTCTGCTCCTCCCCTGACTCTTCGGCTCTGTTTAAGAGCCGAGCTGCCCAAGCGCTATGGGCTTCAGGCAGCCCCCTTGCCTCCGGACCCCAGCCACCGGCCGGGCACTTCGCCTCCCGGGCTCCGGCGGCGCAGGGTCCGGAGGCATGGGGGCTGCCCGAAGTCGGTAGCGCTGGGGCAGCTCGGCTCTTAAACAGAGCCGAAGAGTCAGGGGAGGAGCAGAGCCTCCGGCCGCGGCGCCTCTGCTCCTCCCCGACTCTTCGGCTCTGTTTAAGAGCCGAGCGCTACCGGCTTCGGGCAGCCCCCATGCCTCCGGACCCTGCGCCGCCGGAGCCCGGAAGGGGAAGTGCCCGGCTGGGGGCGCAGGGTCCGGAGGCAAGGGGGCTGCCCGAAGCCCAAGCGCTACCGGCTTCACGGTTTGCCGGGCAGCCTCCAGACCCTGCGCCCCCCGGCTGGGCGCTTCCCCTCCCGGGCTCCAGCTGCGCTGGGGAAGCGCCGGCCGGGGGCGCAGAGTCTGGGGGCTGCCCGGCAAACCGTGAAGCCGGTAGCGCTCGGGCAGCCCTTTCCGCGTGGCTGGGAGTGGGAGGGAGGAGGGGGCGGAGTTAGGGCGGGGAAGGGGCGGAGTTGGGGCGGGGTGGGGGTGGGGAAAGGGGCGGGGCCAGGGCCCGTGGAGGGTCCTCTTTTTTTATTTATTAGATATGGTAACCCTACATAAAAAGCACTAGCAAAGTCAGTACAAACTAAAATTTCATACAGACAATGACTTGTTTATACTGCTCTATATACTATGCACTGAAATGTAAGTACGATACTTATATTCCAATTGATTTCTTTTATAATTATATGGTAAAATGAGAAAGTAAGCAATTTTTCAGTAATACTGTGCTGTGACACTTGTATGTTTATGTCTGATTTTTGTAAGCAAGTAGTTCTTAAGCGAGGTGAATCTTGGGGGTACACAAGACAAATCAGACTCCTGAAAAGGGTACAGTAGTCTGGAAAGGTTGAATGCCACTGGTGGCCTTTGGGGGAAAAATGCTAGTTTAACCTAAGATAACTAGAGACGGGTAACTCAAAATTTCATGTGCCATGTGCTGGGAAATAACATGAGTATTCCATGTTCCTGAAACCAAATGGGCTCTTTATTAAGACAATATTTACTGAGGTGGTGCAGTTGCCATTCTAACCCTAGGCACAAGGCCTGGCCTCCTCCAAACTCTTTCCTTTTGCAACCTGTGCTCCTCCCTCCTAGTTCCATGAAGGTTGCTACACTCAGGGCTTGTCTACACTTGCAGCAGAGCAACTGCATCTCTGCAGCTTTGTGAAGATGCTGATGGGAGAGCTTCTCCCATCAGCGTAGGTACTTCAACTCCCTGAGTGGTGGTGGCTATGTCAATGGGAGAAGCCCTCCCGTCTATATAGCGCTGTCTACACTGGGACTTGCGTATAACTGCTTTGCTCAGGGGTGTGGAAAATCTACACCCCTGAGTGCCGTAGTTATACCGACACAAGTTTGTAGTGTAGACCCGGGCTGCTTATGTGCAGAATTACTCAGGGCTGGTCTTCACTATCCGCCTGGCTCTGCGGTAGAAAATCGATCTCTCGGGGATCGATTTATCGCATCTCGTCGGGACGCGATAATCGATCCCCGAATAGACGTGCATACTCCACCAGCCCAGGTAGGAGTAAGCGCCGTCGACGGGGGAGCCGCGGCGGTCGATTTGCCGCCGTCCTCACAGCGGGGTAAGTCGGATCAGATACATTGAATAGCGTAGCTGAATTTGCGTATCTGAAATCAACCCCCCCCCAGTAGTGTAGACGTAGCCTCAGTATATTCAGGATGCCCTTGTTTGTCCCTAGACCTACCATAGAAAATGTTTTGAATAGTGCAAATGCGCAGGTTTTCACACTGCAAATTCTTTAGTTAGATGAGGCGTTTGCCCTTTAAAAACTTGCCTATTTCTGTACTTTGCACAAGACTATAAAAAGCTTTTAAAATGTTTTCTTTACTTAAAAAATAATGAATTGTTACTTCATAGAAATAGTTAAAAGATGGGGGGAGAGTTATAAATCTTACTACCAAGTATTTTGGGTGATTGCTGAGTCCTAGAGCCCTGAGTGAAATATTGAAATCTTTCCAAACCTGCAATATAAGCTTTAAAGTACACCACACCATCACATTTAACTTATGCTCATGTGTGTTGCAATGTTTTCTCTCTCTCTCTCTCTCTTTTCTTTTTTTTTTAGCATATTTTTATAATTGTCTTTGCTTTTTCTCCCTTTCAGGTGACTCAGGGCTAACAACATTCTGTTGTCTGGTAGAGAGTGATTGATTTTTTTTTTATTTAAAGGGGAGAAAAAAGGAGGGGGGAAAGATGGGGGGGGGAGGGAGAGAGAGAGAGAACCTGAAAATCTTGGGAGATAGCTCAGTGGCCATTTTGAGGCGAGCATCAATTGCAGAAGATCCTTAATATAACTTTTATTGAGTTAACTATTAGTTATTGACATTTGCTCCTCATTTTGGGAGGAATTTAGCAACCTCTTAAAGTGTAATATAAAGTTGGTTCATATAACTTTGTAATGTTTATACCATGATTTTGACACGTGTGTGTTTATGTGGTTGACTTGCATAGCCATCTATGTGGTTGAAACATACAATATATGTGTAATATTATTCAGCATTATGATATCATGGGGAAGGATGTATAATACTGAATGCAAATGCTACACATCAGGTTGCCCTATAAGTGTAGGTTGGGGAATAATTGTGATGGTCTGAAAGCGACACTAATTTATGCAGTTGGTAGGAGAAAGTCAAAGTTGTTAGTATAAGAATGTGATGGGCTAGATATCAGAAGATGTATCTGATTGTAGTAACTGTTGAGATTTATGTAGGACGAATGAGAATTAATCCAGGAATCTTCAGAGATGAGAAGGTGTAACGATGCTGGTTCTGGCAGGACCCAACTGAGAGTGCCAATTCAGGACCAATTGCTTAAAACAGGGCAGTTACAGCCCTAGGCTGGGGTTTTTCCACCTCTAAGGCAAACCAAACCAGCCAGACAAAGAGGACTTTGGTCTCACCCCACTGGCTAACCACAAGTCACACAAGCAATTCCTTTAGACACTCCAGTTTCCCAGTATCACCACCAGTGCCACTCGTTATGGGGACAAATGGTTATGAAAATTAATACCCCATTAAAAGAAAAAAGGTTCTCCTGATCCCAAAGGATCAAGCCTCAGACCCAGGTCAATATACAAATCAGATCTTACCCACAAATCACGCTGTTGCCAATCCTTTAGAATCTAAAATCTAAAGGTTTATTCATAAAAGGAAAAAGATACAGATGAGAGCTAGAATTGGTTAAATGGAATCAATTACATACAGTAATGGCAAAGTTCTTGGTTCAGGCTTGTAGCAGCGATGAAATAAACTGCAGGTTCAAAATCAAGTCTCTGGAACATCCCCAGCTGGGATGGGTCATTCAGTCCTTTGTGTAGAGCTTCCATTCGTAGCAAAGTCCCTCCAGAGGTAAGAAGCAGGATTGAAGACAAGATGGAGACGAGGCATCAGCCTTTTTATAGTCTTTTCCAGGTGTAAGAACACCTCGTTGTTCTTACTGTGGAAAATTACAGCAAAATGGAGTCTGGAGTCACATGGACAAGTCCCTGCATACTTTGCTGAGTTGCAAGGCATATCTGCCTTCTCTCAATGGGTCAGTTGTATAGCTGATGGTCCCTGCCCCTTTTGCCTCCTGTAGGGTTCGTACCGAGAGAGCCACCGACAGGGGAGGCAAAAGGGGCCCGGACATTAAAGCGCTGCCACTGCAGCGCTCTAAGGATGGTCCTTTGCCATGGCAGCGCTTTGAGGATGGTCCTTTCCTGTGGCAGCGCTTTAATGTTGCTGCGCCCCCACCCCCCCGTTGGCGGGGCCGCCGACGGGAGGGGGTGCGCAGCAACGTTAAAGCGCTACTGCGGCAAAGGACCTTGCAGCACTTTAACGTCCCTGCCCCTTTTGCCCCCCCCCCAGCCGCTGACGGGCAGAGGGGGTAAAAGGAGCAGCTGCCCTGGGGCCAGCGATTTAAAAGGGCCTGGGGTTCCGGACGCCGCTGCCCCTACCGCAGCAGCGGCGTCCGGAGCTCTGGGCCCTTTAAATCAACACAGGAGCCCCGTGCAGCGCCGTCCAAGGGCTGGCTGGGTGATGCTGGCACCCAGCCCCGCCCCTTCTGCCCGAGGCCCTGCCCCTTCTGGGGGCCAGAGCCACCACCCCATGTACTGGTAAGTGTCCTCAGTTACTTTCACCCCTGGCAAGGAGACATTTAAGTAAATTCAGCCTCAGTTACATAGAGATGAAAACTGGAGCAATAAAGTGGGATGGATAGGTATGACGGTGGCCTAGATTCTAGGATTGTAAATGGACTTGCCAGTGGCATTAAGTGATGCATCTGATTATCTTCTAAGGCAGTGGTTCCCAAACTTGTTCCGCCGCTTGTGCAGTGAAAGCCCCTGGCGGGCCGGGCCGGTTTGTGTACCTGCCGCGCAGTGGCATAGCCAGGGTCTAAGTGTAGGGGGAGCAAACATAAAAAAGGTGCCTCCCCTTGGCTCCTCCTCTGGCCACACACCCCCTTGGCTCCTCCCGTTTCCCCCCAGATTAACCCCGGGGCCCGGCTCAGGACTTCTGCGGGCTTCCCGGGGGTGCGGATACCCCCGTCCCCCCCGCGGTCCCGGGAGAGTCTCTCCTGCGCAGCCCGCTCTGCAGGTGTCCCCTGCCGGGCTGCGCCGCCCGGCCCCACCCGCGGGGTCCCGTCCCCCCCGCCCCGGGCTCTAGGCTCCTGCGCCGCGCCAGGGCCCCCCGTCCAGACAGCGCGGCCTGCGCCTCTGCCCTGTGGGCCCGGCCCTGTGGAGCCCCTCGCCCGGACCCCCCAGTGCAAGGCACCGGACCCCCACCGCTCACATTCCGTCCTGCGCCACCGCCTGTCCCCGGCTGATCCCGGCCCCGTGCTGCGGGCGGATCCCAGCTCTGGCTCCGGCTCGGGGTGGGGAGCGCTTGGCTGCCGAGCCCTGAGCTGCCGCAGGAGGTGGCTGCGCCTGCGGCGATGTTGGGGCCGCGCTGAGCATGGGGCGCGATGGCCGAGGAGCCGGCCCCCTCGCTCCTCCGGCCGCGCCTGCTGCCCCCTTCCCCCATGGCTCCTCCGGCCGTGCTGCCCCCAGTGCCTGCCCGGCCGTCCTGCGCCGCCGCCTGTCCCTGGCCGATCCTGGCCCTGCGCCGCAGGCGGATCCCAGCTCCGGCTCGGGGCGGGGAGCGCTTGGCCACCGAGCCCTGAGCCGCCGCAGGAGGTGGCTGCCCCTGCGGCGATGTTGGGGCCGCGCTGAGCGTGGGGCGCAATGGCCGAGGAGCCGGCCCCCTCGCTCCTCCGGCCGCACCGGCCCTCTCCCCCCCCCCATGGCTCCTCCGGCTGTGCTGCCCCCAGCGCCGGCCCAGCAGGCGCCGCTTTTGGGAAATGTGCTGAGGGGAAGCGGCTGCTTCCCATGCACCCCGCTAGCTACGCTACTGCTGCCACGTCCGCAGGTTCGGCCGATCGCAGCTCCCAGTGGCCGCGGTTTGCTGCTCCAGGCCAATGAGAGCTGCTGGAAGCGGCGGCCAGTATGTCCCTCGGCCTGCACTGCTTCCAGCAGCTCCCATTGGCCTGGAGCAGCGAACCGTGACCACTGGGAGCCGCGATCGGCTGAACCTGCACACGCGGCAGGTACACAAACCAGCCCGGCCCGCCAGGGGCTTTCCCTGCACAAGCGGCGGAACAAGTTTGGGAACCACTGCTCTAAGGGCATCAGAATCAGGAACCAGTGGGTTTGTGGCATATGATATAGGTATGGTCATTCAGGTCCTATATGGCTTAGGCCAGTTTCATTTATACTGTAGTTATCTGGATTTTATTAATCCTTTCCATAGGAATTTTACTGTGTGCATTATGCTGACCAAACTGAGCTCTCCACATGGACAAAGGCTTAGTACACCAGACATAATAGCGGGCAACTCTCAAGTTACGTAAGTATCCTCTGAACGAAATGAAAGTATATGCCTGACAGTACAAGAAAACTGAAGTCAATTCTGTGCTCATGTGAGCCCGTGTATGACTCCCACTATCTAGATAGGACCCCATCCATGTACACTGCGGGCAGAATTTGTCCCCAGATAAACTGCATTGTCTTGCTTAGAACATACAGTAATAGATCTTAAGGTCAGAAGGGACCATTCTGATTGTCTTGTCTGACCTCCTGCATAAGACAGGCCATAGACTTTCACTGATATTTCTTGCATTGAACTGAACAACTTGCATCTGAAAGCTGTTCAATCTCAATTTAAAGATTTGAAAGGATGGAGAATTTACCACATCCGTTTGGTAATCTGTTCCCATGAAGTGCCTGGGAATTAATGCAAACCTATGTATGCGCATAACTGCTATGAAGGGATTGAGATGATTTGTTGCAAACATAGCACACAAAAATTTATACTAACCGCACCCCTCTCAGAAGCGTACCATAATGTTGTACCTATCTTGTTGGCTTTCATGACAGTATTTCAGATGGCTCTCCTTAACCATGTGGAGGTTTTGGGACACACATTCCTGTAACCTTCCATGTGCATTTTGGGGGGAAATCAAAAATATTTGAAGGGAATGATGTGTTTGGGGAATTAGGAATGATGTGCTACATCATTCCAGAAGAGAATCCTGTGCAACAGATGGCAAAACTTGTGCTAAGTGCCGATAGAAAAAGCTGCAAACCACACTATACGTCTTTTAATTAAAATAAAAGATTAGATCAACAAAGGATTACAATAGGTGGTTAAATCCTAGGGCTAAATAGCACTTGCTTTGTTCTCATTTTCTGATGTGTGAAAAGAGACTTTTTACAGGGCAAACAAGGAATCCTGAATACATGGTATTAAAATTCTAGCAGCAAATTAAGTGTTAGTGAGCACTTCATGATTGGCATATGCAACTTAACACTTTCAAAGGGATAAAAAGCAGATATAGAAACATTGGATTCAGGTATTCATGTGAAATATGTCTGACTACATTGTGGATTTTTACTAGATATGAAACAAAGAATTTTTTTATGGTGGGGGGAGAAAAACTCAGAATTCAAGATACCTCTGATACTCTTTCTTGCACCCATTAGAGGGTACAAATGTGCTTGTAATCTAGTAGTTAAAGGCAGAGTCATGGTCTCTAGGTTCTCTTACCAGTTCTGCCATTGACTGGCTGTGTGATTTTTGGGTTTAATCACGTATTTGTGCCTCGGTTTCCTCATTTGTAAAGTGGGTATAAAATAATTGCTTATCTCACAGAGATATTGTGAAGGAAACGTAATATTTGTAATCACTCTGAAACACTCACACATCCATGTGCTGGAGAAGGCTTCTGGGAGGTTCTGCCACCAAATTAAGGGAGACCTAGGGAGATTTCCCTTCCTCTGATGGAGCTTCCCCTCGTCCAGTCTGGATACTGCTAAATCAGATCTGCTAGAGATTATCACTGGTCCCTTCTGAAGACTGAGGCCTACATTTTCAAAAAGGCTAGTGATTTTTGGGTTCTTCAATTTTTGGATGCCCAACTTGAGACACCCAAAAGGGGCCTCTCTTTCAGAGCTTGGGTGCTCAGCGCTTTCTGAAAATCAGGCCCTCTACTGTGACTCGGGGTAGGCACTCCAAATCACTAGGCACTTTTGGAAGCTGAGGCCCAAATGTTTTGCACTTGGACTGGATCGCATTGCACCAAATGGCAGGTGTTTTTAAAAAATATCCTTGGAAGAAATGGTCCCTGTCACCACTGTGGATTTGCACTACAGGATATTCACTCCCCTTTGCCAAATACACTGTAAATTATACAGCTGAAGCACTTTGCCATTAGGGTGACCAGATAGAAAGTGTGAAAAATTGGGAGAGGGGGTAGGAGGTAATAGGTGCCTATACTCAGGGGCGGCTCTATGTATTTTGCCGCCCCAAGCACGGCAGTCAGGCGGCTTTCGGTGGCGCGCCTGCGGGAGGTCCGGCTGGTAATGCGGATTCGGCGGCATGCCTGCGGGAGGTCCGCCGGTCCCGCGGATTCGGCATACCCGCCGCTGAATTGCCGCCGAAGCCGCGGGACCGGCGGACCTCCCGCTGGCATGCCGCCGAAGGCTCCCTGACTGCCGCCCCCACAGCGACCGGCAGGCTGCCCCCCACGGCTTGCCGCCCCAGGCACGTGCTTGGTGCGCTGGTGCCTGGAGCCGCCCCTGCCTCTATAAGAAAAAGCCCGGAATATTGGGACTGTCCATGTAAAATCGGGACATCTGGTCACCCTATTTGCCATACTCCTAATATGCTCAGTGGATGAAATCAATGCCAACATTCCTATTGACTTCAGTGGGGCCATGATTTCATCCCAAATATCTGTCAGGAACAAAGAAGCATTTCCAGCCAATGCACTTGATCCTAAGTTGCCAAGTGGTGCCGCTTCTCCTCTTGTGCATATGAGAAAGCAGTTTTGCTTAAACAAAAAAAGAAATGACGAGAGCTTCCACTCCCTCTTCTCTCCTGTCTGTGAGCACAGGGACCTCCAGTACAAAGGATTTATCACAGGCCAAGGGGGAAAACATTGGGGCAGACCCTTGTTAAAATAGTAACAGACCATCACTAGCATTATGTAAGGTCAAAATATAACATTTATCTAGCAATTTATTTTTTGTTTCCACAATCATCTTAATTATAAAGGAGTAAAGCCGGCTTTCTGTTTGCTAATGAATTAATATCAATATGCAACATTTGATGTAAAAAGGTAGGTGGGAGCCAAAAAAGTAACTCTGGTAAGGTATGAAAAATAAAGGGCTAGTTCTGGATCTATGTCTCTTTCAAACTATGAATAGGTGCACTGTCAGCAAGTCATAGGTGTATAGAAAATAAGGGGGAAATCATGTAACTATGAGAGAGACTAACAATCAGAGTCCAAAATACCTTTGTCCGAGGGTGTGTTTGTGCATCTGTTACTGTTTATATTTGGTAGTTTGTTAGTTTCAGTGGTATACAAGCAGGTGCCCAAACCTGCATGCATTCCTTTGCTGATATTCCCACCCCCCTCCATTATAGTCAGTGAAGCATATACAGAGTGAATATATGTAGCTAATCTTCAGTGTATGTGTTTGCTAGAATAAGGGCATGGAGCTGCCAACAATTACTACTGGGACTTATTTTAGTAAGTGCTATTTATGGTAGGATTTGTAGGACCATGCCCTAAAGGCATTTCTAATACTACATAATTACTTTGGAATAATTACCACTCATTCCAGTGATGTTTGACTTTCAATATTTGTGAAATATTGTCTTGTGCATGTCGCTTATGACTGAAACGGGTGAGGAAATTATTATTTCCCCCGATGAAAATTACATTTCAATGAGATTGTGACCAAACCCCCAGAATTTTGAAGATGTTTTTCCAAAGCAAACCTTTTCCAGTTTTTGACCAAAACCTGACAACTTTCAGCATCACTGGATGTATTTTCACCAAACATTTCCCTTTTCCAGCCCCCTTCCTAACCCCCCCATTTAAACAGCAGATATTTGGCCACTTTAGTTGTAACTCTTACGGCTTTTTCTATGTGCAATGCTTTTCGATTTCTAAAGCATCTACCAGGCTGCCACTAGTGAGGCAGAACTGGTGTGGCAAGACACAGAGGTGAGACTCCGCTCTCCCATGTGCTGGATAAAACCAGACAAGATTTAGGTCTGCAGCTAACCGCAATACTACAATGTGAAAGATTTCTGTTTTCATACTGTATCCCCATTCCTCTCTGTGCTGTTTGCACTTGCATGAAGCTGTTGAAACAGGAACACTATAGAATGTGGTATTTTTGAGGCTTAGTACTGTTATTTTTTTTCCCCCTGTGGGGAAAGAGTTGGACCCAAGGGCTCCTTCCCCATAGGTCAGAAATGATGGTCTCCTGGTTAAAGCATAGGACTGGAAGCTGGGAGTATGGATTCTTTTCCTGCTGGGTCACATACTTGCTAGATGGCACTATCTACATCTCTGACTGTTTCCTCCTCCTCCTGCACTCTCCCGCCCTGTGTTTCCCTTTCACTGTACTCCTTTCATCTTTTTCACACACTCAGTCCCAAGCCTTTTATGGTGCTATCCCTCATACCTGTACCAGACTTCCATTTCTTGTCTATGCAGCTCTTTTCTTCTTCCTTCAAATCCTGCGTTTAATAGCCTATATTTCCCCCCAGGAATGCTTCCTACACTCTCCCCTTCCCCAATAATCTCTCCTTAACCATCTGTGTCCTGCATTATGGCTTGGCACCTTGTCTATAATAATACATTGGTCCAGTTGATGAATAAGTTCTTGCTGTACTTTCTGGAGACCACAACAGTCCTTTTAGCTACCAGCAGGTCCTCTGCATGTAAGATTATTGCAGAGAGGGCTCCGTCCTGGGTGGTGTGAGTAGGAAATCAGTAGGAGTTGAGGATGCTCAGAACTTGGCAGGATTTAGCCTGTGTAGAGGCAGCCATGATGACTTGAGCAATGTCAGGAGATCTCATTCTGACTCCCTGGCTGTGATAATATGCTGAGTGTGCAGGCTCTGGGTCTAGAAAGGCATGGTGCATTGAGGGAGAAAGGAGGGAAGGACAGCAGCAGCATTGTATGTATGTTGGAGTTAAATGACTCCAGTAGCTTCAAGCTCCAAGTGTGTTGTTTTTAATACAATGGTTATGCTGTATTTGTAACTCTTCGCAAACTGGACGGTGCAGAAGGGAGACAGATGCTACTCTACTGTCCCCAAAATGTCTGTCTTGGGGCTTTGGAGTTTGCTTAAAATTTTCTGCCTTTTTAAGATTATTCTTTCCTATTTTGCCTTGATCTGTGTTACACAGAGGAGGAGGCTGCCTGACCAATAAACTTTGGACAAGCCATTTTACTTCCGAAAGATAATTTGTGCAAATTGATGCTAACATTTCCCTTGTGTTCTCGGTAAGCCTCTTGCTTTTCGTGCTGCATCTAGGCTGTAACTGTCAGTGTCGATTGATTTAAGTGACTAATAACAACATTTCAGTTATTTATTATTACCTTCACTGCCTTAAAAAGATGAGACACCCACCACAAAAAAATTTTACAAACCTTATCCGGGTGTCTTGTCTGTGTCTGTGCTACTGGATGTCGAATGCACATTGGAGTGGGATGAAGGCAAAAAGTCAAGGTTAACCTTGCTGGTGTCAAATATTTCAGAAGCATCCTTTGAAGCTACTACCACTCTTTATTACAACTAATAAAGATAACCCGGCAAGACAGGGAAGTTCATTTTCAGGGTTGCCTGATTCGGTGAATCAAGCCAGTTGTATTGCTGTTCTAAAGGCAAAGAGCCAGACAAGTGGTCTGGAAGTGTGCTATTTCCCAAACTCACATTAATCTTCAGATTTGAATTTTAGATCAAATACCTGAACACACACATTGTTGCCCTTTTGGCCTGAGTGGTTAGTCAATATTTGGGCCCTTTCAGGGCTGTTTCTGTTAGGTATAGTCTTGGTGTAATCTTTTTTTATTTACAAAAAAAGGACAGAAAGTCCCATTTCCCTAGACGCAGTAGAAACAAATAGCAGTCAGTTTCTCTGCTCAGGCTACATTCTCACTACGGGGGGGGTCGATTTAAGATACGCAAATTCAGCTACGCGAATAGCGTAGCTGAATTCGACGTATCAGATCCGACTTACCCTGTTGTGAGGACGGCGGCAAAATCGACTGCCGCGGCTCCCAGTCGACGGCGCTTACTCCCACCTCCGCTGGTGGAGTAAGCGCGTCGATTCGTGGATCGATTGTCGCGTCCTGATGAGACGCGATAAGTCGATCCCCAAGAGATCGATTTCTACCCGCCGATTCAGGCGGGTAGTGTAGACCTAGCCTCAGAAATCCCCAGGTCTGCCATTCCAGCGAGCTTTGTGCCCAAGAATCTCTGTCTCTTAGCTTCCTTTCAGGGTCATGCTCACCCCACTTTCTGCCTCCAACACAGGTTACAGACTGAGTGGGCAATCAGAAGACCCCTGCTAATTTACCCGACTTAGCTCTGCTCAGCCAGGCTATAAGGCTTAGTGCCTTGGGCAGTAGCCTCCGCTGTCTGCAGCTCTCTCACTACATAAATTGCTCCTTCCGTTGAGCCTGAAAGGGAATGCTTGGCACACCCATTAACTTTAGAGGTCACTTTTTGGATCCAAGACCACCTTGATGGCAGCCATTAGCACCTTTCAGCATAACAGTATGAATTCAGCCTTCGTGCACAGCGTTGCTATTCTAACCTATTCAATTTTTAATAGAGAAGAGGTTGGAGGTAAACATCCCCAAACTATGGGAAAACTCAGATCCAGAAGTGGAAACTTTCAGTGTATATATTATTTATTGGTAGGATTTTTCTATGGAGCTTTTCACTATAGCACACAAACACCTCTGAAGAAGGGAAGCATTATTATTCCCATTTTATAGATGGGAAAGCAGGGAGTGATAGTTTAAGAAGTTTGCCTATGGTCACACAGGATGCCTGGCAGCTCTGGAAACAGAACCCAGCTCTCATGATTCCCAGTCCAGTGCCTTTACTACATGACCATCTTTTCTCTCTCTAATGGACTAACTTGAAAGGTCAGTTCTGAATTACCCCCCTTTTTCTCTATAGCAGGCTAGACCAAAATTCTGAATTTGACCAATCTTGTCTTTTGGGAAATCTGCATTCAAATCTGAATTTTGTGGTTTGAGCCCTAGCTCTAATTTGTAATAACAGATCTAAAAATGCAAACAGGTACAGGATGCAAATAGAGGCTCTGAAGTTGGAGCTGCTCAGGACTTTTACTCTGTAAGAGTGTTCATAATATAGCAGCTTGTAAAAGTGTACCTAAGCAAAAGGTGAATAATAGAATTGGTGCAAAATATAGTCCCTCTTCATAACCCAGTAATATATCCTGTAAATTTAGGTGTCCGATTCTGTTCCCAGTGCCATCAACAGGATTTTTGCCATTGACTGCAAGAGAGGGGGCAGGATCAGACCCTAGACTGGAACTAAATATTCAACAGGAGAACAAAATCTAAGAACTAATTTAAATTAAATCTTATTTAATACTAGGTTCAATTTTATTATAATAATTAAAGAAGTCTCTTTGCTATAATCTGGTACAATGTTAATTAAGAAATAAATACCAATACTAGTTGTGATGCCAAGCTACTCTGGCTTACAGCTGTTGTGCTTTTCATGTGCTGCAATGTTGCTTGAGGGGCTTTCATTTAAACGACATATGTAACTTTAATGTGGGATACATAAGAACAAAACTGATTTCAGGGGGGTGGGCCAGAAGGGCGGACAAAAGAGCAGGCATGCTGAATTGATGCTCCATGATCTATGGATGAGAGCCAGGATTTCTCACTGAACCTTGAACTCCCAATAACTACAAATCCACATCCCCTTGCCCCTTCTATTCTGCCACTAAATCCTCCTGGAAGCAGGGCCGGTGCAAGGAAGTTTCGCGCCCTAGGTGAAACTTCCACCTTGCGCCCCCCCCCCCCAGCCCTGCAGCAGCTCCCCACCCCCCCCCTCCACCCTGAGGCGCCCCCCCCCCGCGGCAGCTCCCCCCCTGCCCTGAGGCACCCCCCCCCCGCGGCAGCTCCCCACCCCAGCTCACCTCTGCTCCGCCTCCTCCCCGAGCACGCTGCCCCCACTCTAATTCTCCCCCCCCCCCAGGCTTGTGGCACCAAACAGCTGATTGGTGCCGCAAGCCTGGGAGGCAGGAGAAGTGGAGCAGCGACGGCGTGCTCGGGGAGGGGGCGTAGCAGAGGTGAGCTGGGGTGGGGAGCCCTGCGGCAGCTCCCCCCGCCCTGAGGCACCCCCGCGGCAGCTCCCGACCCCCTCGGCCCGGGGAGCCATGCGGCAGCTCCCCACCCCAGCTCACCTCTGCTCCGCCTCCTCCCTGAGCACGCCGCCCCCGCTCTAATTCTCCTCCCCTCCCAGGCTTGCAGCGCCAAACACCTGATTGGCGCCGCAAGCCTGGGAGGCGGGAGAAGTGGAGCGGCGACCGCACGCTCGGGGAGGGGGCGTACGAACGCTGTAAAAAAAAAAATGGCGCCCCCAAATCTTGGCGCCCTAGGCAACCGCCTAAATGGTAGCACCGTCCCTGCGTGGAAGGAGAATGCAGTGCCATTTCCTCACAGTGAACCATGTGAAGATGGTGGAGAATACCTCCAATATACACACTTTCTGCACTTGTTTGACCATAGAGCTGACCAAACCCCACAAATTTCATCCCACCTGAAATGATGAGATTTGAAATTTGGCTTCATCCCAAATGGAGATGCAAAGTTAAAGTCTCTGAATGTTTTGCAAAACTATATTCTGAAATATTTCACTTGGATTTTTGTTACGCTACATAATTTATTATAAAAAAGTTTCTTTGTTCTCGTATATAAAAGCAAACATTTTGATATTCAGTTTGAAAATTTTTGATATTGAAATGTTCCTGTAAAACATTTTCAATTCTGTCAAATCAGCATTTTCCGATTGAAAACTATTCTGCTGGAAAGTTTTCAGCCAGCTCAAGTGACAATAGATACCTAAGCAATTTGGGCTTTAGCAGAAGTAGTTTGCAGGTAACATTTTAAAAGGTCCCTTAGTGACTTAGGGAGCTCAAATCTCATTGAAAGTCAGTGGGACTTAGGCACCTCAGAGCCTAAGTCATTTTGAAAAATTGACCCCACATTCACTTGTATGATACTTCTGGAGATGTTTTCTCTGCTAGGAAACCCAAGAGGGACAACTAGTCCTGCTATCCCTGCCACAATCCGTTATATCATCCAAGCAGAACATTAATTAGTAGAGGACCTATAGGTATTTCTAACCCTCTGTATTCAGCCTTTCTCCCACTATCTAATTATTACTTGAGGATTCAAGCAATATATTTTGCTTGATATTAGATGTTATTCATTGGGATTTGGACAGATATACCCTGCCCAGTTACTTTTGCTTTGGCTCTAGTTCTAATGTAGGTGAATGGAGAAGGGGGGAACGTTGTGACTGTGTTAATAGAAAACACACAAACTGTCAAACCTGTAAAAAGTTGTCAAGTCTTTGGTGTATAGTGCCCCATCTCCACTACAGGTATGTTAATTGCACTATCACTGAATTTTTCCAAAGACACATATCTCTATTTCCTAACGGGCACACACATCTTGGTCAGTTTCAGCATCTTCTGGTGGTGGGAGTGACTAAGGTAAATTAATTCCAGTACCTATTACAATTAACCTTAATAGACCTGTATGTCATTAATGAGCTAAAATGTAAAGAAATAATAAGTGATGGAATGGATAAGACAGAGTCTGTCTGGGCAATGATTACACTGGGTAAAAGAACTACTAGAGCCTCCCCTGAGATACTGCTTGGGGTGTGCTATAGACCGCCGGGATCTAGCCTGGATGCGGACAGAGAACTATTTAATGTTTTTAAGGAAGTAAAAACTAATAAGAGCTGTGTAATCATGGGGGACTTTAACTTCCCGGACATAGATTGGGGAACAAATGCTAGTAACAATAATAGGGCTCAGATGTTCCTAGACGTGCTAGCAGATGAATTCCTTCATCAAGTAGTAGCTGAACCGACGAGGGGGGATGCCATTTTAGATTTGGTGCTGGTGAGTAGTGAGGACCTCGTTGAGGAAATGGTAGTAGGGGACAACCTTGGCTCGAGTGACCATGAGCTAATTCGGTTTAAACTAAATGGAAGGATTAACAGAAATAAAACTGTGACTAAGGTTTACGATTTCAAAAAGGCCAACTTTAATAAATTAAGGCAACTACTTAGGGAAGTGGATTGGGCTAACATACTTAGAGAGCTAAAGGCAGATGAGGCCTGGGATTATTTCAAGCTGAAGTTGCACGAGCTGTCCGAGGCCTGTATCCCGAGAAAGGGGAAACGGTTAGTAGGCAGGAGAATTAGACCTAGCTGGATGAGCGGGTGTCTCAAAGGGGCGATTAAGAAAAAACAGAAAGCGTACAAAGAATGGAAGAGGGGAGAGATCGGCAAGGAAACCTACCTTATTGAGGTCAGAGCATGTAGGGATGCGGTGAGAAAGGCCAAAAGCCGTGTAGAGTTGGACCTCGCGAGGGGAATTAAATCCAATAGTAAGAGGTTTTATAGCCATATAAATAGGAAGAAAACAAAGAAAGAGGAAGTGGGACCGCTGAAGCATGTAGATGGAGTGGAGATTAAGGATAATCTAGGCATGGCACAATATCTAAATGAATATTTTGCGTCGGTGTTTAATAAGGCTAATGAAGGGCTTAGGAATAGAGGGAGCGGGACAGAGGGGAATAAAGGAGGGGCGATTGCAATTACAGTATCAGAGGTGGAAGCCAAACTTGACCAGCTAAATGGGACTAAATCGGGCGGACCGGATGATCTCCATCCTAGAATATTGAAGGAGCTGGCGCGAGAAATTGCAAGCCCCTTGGCGATAATTTTTAATAAATCTGTAAACTCGGGGGTGGTACCAATGGACTGGAAAATAGCTAATGTGGTTCCTATTTTTAAGAAGGGGAAAAAAAGTGACCCGGGTAACTACAGGCCTGTTAGTTTAACTTCTGTAGTATGCAAGGTCTTGGAAAAAATTTTGAAGGAAAAAGTAGTTAAGGACCTTGAGGTGAATGGCAATTGGGACAAATTACAACATGGGTTTACGAAAGGCAGATCGTGCCAAACCAACTTGATCTCCTTCTTTGAGAAAGTAACAGACCTTCTAGATAAAGGAAATGCGGTGGATCTAATTTACCTCGATTTTAGTAAAGCGTTTGATACTGTGCCGCACGAGGAATTATTGGTTAAATTAGAAAAGATGGGGATCGATATGAAATTCCAGAGATGGATAAAGAACTGGTTAAAGGGGAGACTGCAGCGGGTAGTACTGAAAGGTGAACTGTCGGGTTGGACGGAGGTCACCAGTGGGGTTCCTCAAGGTTCGGTTTTGGGTCCGATTTTATTCAATCTATTCGTTACTGACCTCGGAACCGAATGTAGGAGTGGGCTGATAAAGTTTGCGGATGACACAAAGTTGGGAGGTATTGCCAATTCGGAGAAGGATCGGGATATTCTGCAGGGAGACTTGGATGACCTTGTAAATTGGAGTAACAATAATAGGATGAGATTTAATAGTGAGAAGTGTAAGGTGATGCATTTAGGGATGACTAACAAGAATTTTAGTTATAAGTTAGGGACGCATAGGTTGGAAGTGACGGAGGAGGAGAAGGACCTCGGAGTCCTGGTTGATCGCAGGATGACTATGAGTCGGCAATGTGACGTGGCTGTGAAAAAAGCTAATGCGATTTTGGGATGCGTTAGGCGAGGTATTTCTAGTAGGGACAGGGAGGTGCTGTTTCCGTTATACAAGGCGCTGGTGAGACCTCATTTGGAGTACTGTGTGCAGTTCTGGTCTCCTATATTTAAAAAGGATGAACTCAAACTGGAACGGGTACAGAGAAGGGCCACTAGGATGATCCGAGGAATGGAAAACCTTTCCTATGAAAGGAGACTCGAGGAGCTCGGTTTGTTTAGCCTAACCAAAAGAAGGCTGAGGGGGGATATGATTGCTCTCTTTAAATATATCAAAGGGATTAATACCAAGGAGGGAGAGGAATTATTTCAGCTCAGTAGTAATGTGGACACGAGAACGAATGGATATAAACTGGCCGTGGGGAAGTTTAGGCTTGAAATTAGAAGAAGGTTTCTAACCGTCAGAGGGGTGAAATTTTGGAACAGCCTTCCGAGGGAAACGGTGGGGGCGAAAGACCTTTCTGGCTTCAAGATTAGGCTTGATAAGTTTATGGAGGGAATGGTTTGAAGGGATAACGTGATTTTAGTCAATTAGGCATTAACGTGCCATCGCGGGTAAAATGAGGGTCCGGCTGTAGAATCTTGCCTGTATGCTCGGGGTTCTGCTGATCGCCATATTTGGGGTCGGGAAGGAATTTTCCTCCAGGGTAGATTGGCAGAGGCCCTGGAGGTTTTTCGCCTTCCTCCGCAGCATAGGGCAGGGGTCGCAGGCTGGAAGATTCTGTTGTGGGTGGGTCAGCTTTTGTGGCCTGCATCATGCGGGAGGTCAGACTAGATGACCATATTGGTCCCTTCTGACCTTAAAGTCTATGAGTCTATGAGTCTATGAGTACCACATCTGGAATACTGTGTGCAATTCTGGTCTCCCATGTTTTAGAACAGGGGTCGGCAACCTATGGCATGCATGCCAAAGACGGCACACGAGCCGATTTTTAATGGCACGCTGCTGCCTGCCGGAATCACGGCAGGCAGCAACGTGCCATTAAAAATCCTGCCCGGCCCGCTCTTTTCCGCCCTCTGTCCCCCCCGCCCCCTCCCGCGGGGGCAAGGGGCAGGGGGCAGAAGCTCGGTCCTGCTGGCTCCCCTGCCTCTTCCCTCAGTGTGCTGGGTTCCTGCCCCTCCTCCTCCTCTCTGTCCCTACCTCCCTGCCGGCCAATCAGCTGATGGCCCGTGCGAGGGAGGGGCTGGGGGAGGAGGGGAATTAAATCCAATAGTAAGAGGTTTTATAGCCATATAAATAGGAAGAAAACAAAGAAAGAGGAAGTGGGACCGCTGAAGCATGTAGATGGAGTGGAGATTAAGGATAATCTAGGCATGGCACAATATCTAAATGAATATTTTGCGTCGGTGTTTAATAAGGCTAATGAAGGGCTTAGGAATAGAGGGAGCGGGACAGAGGGGAATAAAGGAGGGGCGATTGCAATTACAGTATCAGAGGTGGAAGCCAAACTTGACCAGCTAAATGGGACTAAATCGGGCGGACCGGATGATCTCCATCCTAGAATATTGAAGGAGCTGGCGCGAGAAATTGCAAGCCCCTTGGCGATAATTTTTAATAAATCTGTAAACTCGGGGGTGGTACCAATGGACTGGAAAATAGCTAATGTGGTTCCTATTTTTAAGAAGGGGAAAAAAAGTGACCCGGGTAACTACAGGCCTGTTAGTTTAACTTCTGTAGTATGCAAGGTCTTGGAAAAAATTTTGAAGGAAAAAGTAGTTAAGGACCTTGAGGTGAATGGCAATTGGGACAAATTACAACATGGGTTTACGAAAGGCAGATCGTGCCAAACCAACTTGATCTCCTTCTTTGAGAAAGTAACAGACCTTCTAGATAAAGGAAATGCGGTGGATCTAATTTACCTCGATTTTAGTAAAGCGTTTGATACTGTGCCGCACGAGGAATTATTGGTTAAATTAGAAAAGATGGGGATCGATATGAAATTCCAGAGATGGATAAAGAACTGGTTAAAGGGGAGACTGCAGCGGGTAGTACTGAAAGGTGAACTGTCGGGTTGGACGGAGGTCACCAGTGGGGTTCCTCAAGGTTCGGTTTTGGGTCCGATTTTATTCAATCTATTCGTTACTGACCTCGGAACCGAATGTAGGAGTGGGCTGATAAAGTTTGCGGATGACACAAAGTTGGGAGGTATTGCCAATTCGGAGAAGGATCGGGATATTCTGCAGGGAGACTTGGATGACCTTGTAAATTGGAGTAACAATAATAGGATGAGATTTAATAGTGAGAAGTGTAAGGTGATGCATTTAGGGATGACTAACAAGAATTTTAGTTATAAGTTAGGGACGCATAGGTTGGAAGTGACGGAGGAGGAGAAGGACCTCGGAGTCCTGGTTGATCGCAGGATGACTATGAGTCGGCAATGTGACGTGGCTGTGAAAAAAGCTAATGCGATTTTGGGATGCGTTAGGCGAGGTATTTCTAGTAGGGACAGGGAGGTGCTGTTTCCGTTATACAAGGCGCTGGTGAGACCTCATTTGGAGTACTGTGTGCAGTTCTGGTCTCCTATATTTAAAAAGGATGAACTCAAACTGGAACGGGTACAGAGAAGGGCCACTAGGATGATCCGAGGAATGGAAAACCTTTCCTATGAAAGGAGACTCGAGGAGCTCGGTTTGTTTAGCCTAACCAAAAGAAGGCTGAGGGGGGATATGATTGCTCTCTTTAAATATATCAAAGGGATTAATACCAAGGAGGGAGAGGAATTATTTCAGCTCAGTAGTAATGTGGACACGAGAACGAATGGATATAAACTGGCCGTGGGGAAGTTTAGGCTTGAAATTAGAAGAAGGTTTCTAACCGTCAGAGGGGTGAAATTTTGGAACAGCCTTCCGAGGGAAACGGTGGGGGCGAAAGACCTTTCTGGCTTCAAGATTAGGCTTGATAAGTTTATGGAGGGAATGGTTTGAAGGGATAACGTGATTTTAGTCAATTAGGCATTAACGTGCCATCGCGGGTAAAATGAGGGTCCGGCTGTAGAATCTTGCCTGTATGCTCGGGGTTCTGCTGATCGCCATATTTGGGGTCGGGAAGGAATTTTCCTCCAGGGTAGATTGGCAGAGGCCCTGGAGGTTTTTCGCCTTCCTCCGCAGCATAGGGCAGGGGTCGCAGGCTGGAAGATTCTGTTGTGGGTGGGTCAGCTTTTGTGGCCTGCATCATGCGGGAGGTCAGACTAGATGACCATATTGGTCCCTTCTGACCTTAAAGTCTATGAGTCTATGAGTCTATGAGTACCACATCTGGAATACTGTGTGCAATTCTGGTCTCCCATGTTTTAGAACAGGGGTCGGCAACCTATGGCATGCATGCCAAAGACGGCACACGAGCCGATTTTTAATGGCACGCTGCTGCCTGCCGGAATCACGGCAGGCAGCAACGTGCCATTAAAAATCCTGCCCGGCCCGCTCTTTTCCGCCCTCTGTCCCCCCCGCCCCCTCCCGCGGGGGCAAGGGGCAGGGGGCAGAAGCTCGGTCCTGCTGGCTCCCCTGCCTCTTCCCTCAGTGTGCTGGGTTCCTGCCCCTCCTCCTCCTCTCTGTCCCTACCTCCCTGCCGGCCAATCAGCTGATGGCCCGTGCGAGGGAGGGGCTGGGGGAGGAGTGGAGTCAGTGTGCTCGCTGCTCCCGGCGGAGGCAGAGAAGAAGCGGGGGCAGGGCTTTGGGGAAGGAGGGTGGTGGAATAGGGGCATATCCCCTCCAACCCCCTGCCATGAGCACCCCATGACCCCCCCTCACACACACCCAGCCCTCTGCCCTGAGCCCTGCAGCCCTGCACACACCCCAGGCCCCTGCCCTGAGCCCTGTACCCCCCTCACGCACACCCAGCCCTCTGCTTGACTCCTTCACACCCCCCCACGACCCCAGCCCTGACTCTGGCACCCCCACATATACCCAGGCCCCCCACACCCCATGCCCTGACTCTTGCACCCCCCCACACCCGATGCACCCCCCCACATCCTGACTCTTGCACCCCCACATCCCCACCCTGAGCACCAAACGGGAGCTCCTGCACCCCCCCCCCCACATTCCCATCTGCATCCCTCACACCAAATGGGAGCTGCCCAGGTAAGCGTGCCACACCCAAACCTCGTGCCCCAACCCTGAGCCCCCTCCCTCATTCTAGCTCCTGGCCAGACCCTACACCCCAACCCTGCTCTTCCAAGCCAGGAAGAAAAATGGAGCTTATTAAGGCAGCAACGTGCCATTAAAAATCCTGGGGGAGGAGGCTATAAAACCTCTTACTATTGGATTTAATTCCAACCCCCAGCCTGCTCCTTCACCCCCAGCCCTGTGCTCAGTGCATTCCCACCCTCAGCTCAGTGCAGAGAGAGAGAGAGGAAGAGAATGGGCCAGAAACAGGCAGGGCCGGGACCGCGGATCCGGCAGCCGGGATCCCGGCTGGCAGGAGCCGGCGGATGGAACCCCTGAGCGGCAGCGGGCTGAGCCGCTCAGAACAACTGCCGGTCTAGGGTCCCGGCCGCCAGCCCCGCACAGCCTGCTGCTGGTCTGGGGTTCTGGCTGCTGGATCCTTGCCAGCCGGGGTCCTGGCCGCAGGCCCCGCTCAGCCCACTGCCGGCCTAGGTGAACAGAACCCCAGACCAGCAGCGGGCCAGCGGCATAAGATCAACATTTTAATTTAATTTTAAATGGAGCTTCTTAAACATTTTGAAAACCTTGTTTATTTTACAATACAACAATAGTTTAGTTATATAATATATAGACTTAGAGAGAGAGACCACCTAAAAAACATTAAAATGTATTACCGGCACGTGAAACCTTAAATTAAAGTGAATAAATGAAGACTTGGCACACCGCTTCTGAAAGGTTGCCGACTCCTGTTTTAGAAAGATGAATTGAAATTGGAACAGGTGCAGAGAAGAGCTAGTAGGATGCTCAGAGGAATGGAACACCTACCTTACAAGAGGAGACTCAGAGTTTGGCTTGTTTAGCCTAACCAAAAGAAGGCTGAAGAGAGATATGATTGCTTTCTCTAAACACATCAAAGGGATAAACACCAGGGAGGGAGAGGAGTTAAAATTTAAGTTAAGCGCCAATGCTGGCACAAGAACAAATGGCTATAAACTGGCCGTCAACAAGTTTAGGCTTGAAATTAGACACAGATTTCTAACCATCAGAGGAGTGAAGTTCTGGAATGACCTTCTAAGAGGTTTTTTGCCCCCTCTAATCCCAACTTGTGTTAAGACTGAGTTTGATAAGTTTATGGAGGGGATGGGATGATGAGGTTGCCTATAATGGCCTATTTTCATCCTCATCTGCTATTAACAAATACCTCCAATGGCTGGTGATGGGACACTAGTAATTCAGATCCCTCCCCATCTACAGAGAATTCTTTCCCAGGTGTCTGGATGGTGGGTCTTGCCTACATGCTCAGGGTCAGGAAGGAATTTCCCCCCCAATTCAGAATGGCAGAGACCTTGGGTGTGGGGGTGTTTCACCTTCCTCTGCAGCATGGGGCTCAGGTCATTTGCTGGTTTGAACTAGAGTAAATGGTGGGTTCTCTGTAATGTGAAGTCTTTAAATTAAGATTTGAGGACTTCAGTAACTCAGCCGGAAGTTATGAGCCTATTAGAGGAGTATGGATGGGTGGAGTTCTGTGACCTGTGATATGCAAAACATCAGACTAGATGATCATGATGGACCCCTCTGGCTGTTGAGTCTTTTAACTATGTCTTAGGTAGCACCTGATCAGACTTTTTTTTTCTGCAGAGAATGTCAATTAATACAAAAAAGATTTAGATTTTTGGCAAAGTTTTCCACGGAAAACTTGGAGAAAAATCAAAAACAAAATATTTCCATCAAAATCTGAAATATTTTGATTCAGAAATTATTCTGCAGTGCCTATTGCGAGTTGTAATTTGGGTGCTTCATGCTCCTATTTTCCTCTCCAAGTCATGCTCTCTGGGTGGACTATATCTCCCATAATGTACTACGATCGCTTCTTGTTGAGCCACGCACATTATGGGGGATAGAACTCTGGTGGGCAAGGCCTGCCCATAAAGAAGAATGAGAACAGGAGATGCCCATACTATAACTCCCCTGAGGCTCTGTGGCACCATTTCTGAAGTGAAATATTTGGGGGTTTGGCTGGAAACGAAAAAGTTTTCAGGTGTCCTGATTTTTTAACTAAAAGTCAAAGTTTTCTGGGGGGGGGCGGGGGGCGGGAATCACAAACAACCCCAAATACATCTAATCAAAAACCCAATTTTCCTTTGAGAGAGAGATTCAACAAACATTTTGAGCAGCCCTAGCCTTAGGTATTATGGTGATAATTTAACACTTATTTGGTGCTTATCTGAGCACTCCAACTGACATTTCAAAGGGGCATTTGGCAGCTACAATGGGTGTTTGGGTGCCTGTGTATCCAGGGGCTACAGTTAGCAGGTACGGTATGTAAGTGGGGTTAGGAGGAGGGGAAAGACAGTTCCCACATCTCTTAATAACAGGGCCGGCTCTAGGATTTTTGCCGCCCTAAGCAAAAACAATGTTGGCCGCCCCCTCCCCCCCCCCGTTTTTTAATTACCCCACCCCCGGCCCCGCCTCAACTCCGCCCCTTCCCCAAATCCCCAGCCCTGCCTTCTCCCACCAGGCTCTCAAGCCTGGGAGGGAGGGGGAGCAGCGGCGTGCGAAACGGCCGCTCGGGATCTCCCCCTCCCTCCCAGGTTTGAGAGCCTGGGAGGGAGGGGGAGACTCCGAGTGGCCGCGGCCTGGGAGGGAGGGGGAGCAGCGGGAGGGAGGGGGAGCAGCGGCGCATGAAACAGCTGTTTCGCGCGCCTTGGCCGCTCGGGATCTCCCCCTCCCTCCCAGGCAGCAGCAGCAGAGGTGAGCTAGGGCGGCCGCGGCACATTTTTAGGGGTGGCATTCTGGCGCCGGCCATGCCGCCCCTAAAAATGTGCCGCCCCAAGCACCAGCTTGTTTTGCTGGTGCCTAGAGCCGGCCCTGCTTAATAAGCTCCATTTTTCTTCCTGGCTTGGAAGAGCAGCACTCCCTTTTCCGCCTTGGCTAGTATGGGGAGAGTTTACCCACTCTGTATACCCATTGGCAGAACTTGGAAGCCGAATTTGGATGCCTACATTTGACATGCAGGGCCGGAGTCTGTTTGTAAGGCTACTAAGTACTTTGGCTGCCAGCTACTCCATATCCAGCTCTGACTCTCCTCCCTTATTACTGTTAGGAGACAGCTATAATATTGGGAATAAGCAGGTCATTGTTTAGCACTTGAGTAGTCAAATCCTTCATTGCTGAGCTACTGTGACATTGGGGTATGCTCAGCCTCTGCTTGAGCCCAGTCCCTACAGCTTTAGAACAGATGGTGCTTTGAATGTTCTTTTACTGATGTTCTTTCTGCCTTCAGAGCCAAGGACCTTTGTGACACCTGATGTAACTAAGGTCCACAGCAAAACATAAACCACAGTACTATTGGGGGGGAGGGGGAGAGAATTCCAGCCTGTATTGGGAAGGTGGACTGGGGGCAGGAGAGAAGAGACAGCAGAGCCCTCTTCTCCCCTAGCACAACCACACAGGAAGAGGGCACGCTATGGAACTAGAACTCTCTCAGCATTAGGCTGTGGTGTCCAGTAACTCTGCTGGCGGTTTGGCTAGGCCCAAAGTATCCCTGCATGTGTGCTGCTAGAGCAATGCATCCTATTTTCGCTGGCTCTCTGAACCAGCCTGCTAGGGTAGAAGGTCTCCTGAATCCTCCACTCAGCCACTAGGAGTCTGCTCCCCAATTGAGTATGCCCCATGTTCAAAGGGGCAGAATTTTGGCCTATGAAGAAAAGAAAAATTAGTGTGTCTGAGGCGAGATAGCGATAGACTCTGTTCCATGCAATAACCCTACAACTGCAATCAACAGAGGCACTCAAGCTAGTGGTCCCCTTGATATATTGCGGAGGGGGGCTGCTGGCATGGTGTTCTATCTTCCACTCTGGAATATGATTCATTTGCCTATCCCCACCACCACCAAAATGTCCTGGCTTGGTCCAAAATAGCCCAGATGTGTTGACCTTCAAGTCATTGTGCAAAGCCCACCTGTTTTTCTGAGCAGTTAAGAAGGGTATGACTTCTAAGGGGGAGAGTCCGAGGCCCTGGGTTGCTTGTTGATAATTTGGTTGCAGCTGCATTCTGTAGAGGGTGAGGCTGCCTGGGGTTTGGCTGACGCTGTGCGTGTGTTTTTAAATAATGGCAGTGTGCCCAGAGCTTTTGGATGGGCACCTCTTTGTTGTTGTAGAAATCCAAAGAAATAAATAGCAAATAAATAACTATAGTATGCAATCTCCGCTCGTTACTTCTGTTCATGGCTGATTAATCTTTATGTATGAACTTTATTCCATAACTATGGTAATTCACAATCCATTCAAGCAAATCTGTAATGGCAGTCCTTGGGTATGAATCAATAAGATGTTTAAGCATGAGCGTGCCAACAGATATGCATCTCTACATATTAGAGGCGCTCTGCCTTGCTTACACAACCTTTCCGACATAGCTGGAAGCCTCTAATGCTTCTGGAAGCTGACTCAACTAAGAAAAAACGAGGGTGGGCTTCCTGAAGTCAGTGCTCAAATTGTGGGCAAGCGTATTTAGCTGGTGGTCATAGACCCCCCACTTACCACTGCTGATGGTGGTGAGTAGTTATAGACGGAAGAGGGGGGAGAAAGAGGTGCAACAATTGAGAGAGTTGGATCATACCATCGGTTTGTTTCCCTAGTCTGGATACTGCTTTGAACTGCATGCCTAAACACATCTGCATCCACCACATTGCTCAAAATAGGAATTAATGAGTGTACAGTAGTCCCTGAATATTAAGGCTTCAATGAAAAGTGAAAAAGAAAAAAACTTGACAAAGAAAAGAATAACTCAATACAGGGATAAATCCTACCTAAATCAGATAGCCAGCAGTATCATTTGCTATGGGGCAAGGGGAATAGTGCCCCAACTTTGGTTTGTCCCCTGCACTTTTCATAGGTTAACATTCTCTTCTACTTATTTGTGGGCCCCCCCCGTCTTTGCAGGATTATAATATAATGTTCTCTATGCTTACACTTTGACCTCTGCCCCAATTTTTTTTAAAAAGACACCCTGCATGTAGCCCTGTTCATTTCAGTGAGGCTACTTCCAGGAATACAGCAAGACAGATTTGGCCCAGGCATCTGAGGCTTGGTCTACACTAAACCCCCAAATCGAACTAAGGTACGCAACTTCAGCTACGTGAATAATGTAGCTGAAGTTCGAAGTACCTTAGTTCGAACTTACCTCGGTCCACACGCAGCAGGCAGGCTCCCCCGTCGACTCCGCGGTACTCCTCTCGTCTAGCTGGAGTACCGCAGTCGACGGCGAGCACTTCCTGGTTCGACTTATCGCGTCCAGACAAGACGCGATAAGTCGAACCCAGAACTTCGATTGCCAGCCGCCGAACTAGCGGCTGGGTGTAGACATACCCTGAGAGGGGTGCATTTTTCAACTTTCCATTTCCTCTTTCTTTGAACAGTTTTCAAGTCTCTGAGCTTGGACAGAGAAACTAGACTAGTTAATTTTGCTGCTGTTAACAGTTATTTAAATTTTCACTGTCTGCCCTTATACATAAGACCCCAAGGAATGGGTTGCAAACAAGAAAGAAGAATGGGGGGTTGTGCTTTTGGAGGGGGGTGTTAAACCCTGTTTCCATTGGAATTACCTTCTTTCTTCTCATGCTCAATAAATACATAAATTTAAAATAAAACCCCACAGCCCTCCTCCTCCACCCTTCTCCTGGACGTAAGTTCTGTGGTAGTTTTATTTTTACAAAGCTTAAATGTTAAGCCACATGTGACCTGACAGTTGCCTTATATTTTACCAGTGTTTAGGATGAAGTGCAAACCAAAGGCCTGATCCTCCAAACGTGTGCACATTTACTCATGAGTGTAAATGTCTGCAGAATCAGTGTAGCGACTGGAATGATGCTGCTTTTCTAGAAATTATCGCTAAGATCTAATCCTAGCAATGGTATCGTAACTTCTCCACTTCAAAAGAGAAAATGCAGAGCGGAAAGTACTGCAAAGATGAACAGATGTGGCATGAACAGAC
The DNA here is from genome assembly GCF_028017835.1 of Emys orbicularis. Taxonomy (NCBI): domain Eukaryota; kingdom Metazoa; phylum Chordata; order Testudines; family Emydidae; genus Emys; species Emys orbicularis. The sequence goes on from NC_088693.1 coordinate 52,096,162, forward strand.
TGTGATTGTGCAGGGTGCTGCCCCACTTTTGAGGGTAATGCTGAGCTCATGGAAATAAAACCTTTACAACACTGCTCATCAAACAGTCTTTTTTATTCACATATTTAAAAATGTGAGGGCCAAATTCCACCCCATGGATGTTCGTGCAGTTTGGCTTGATGGCTAGAGCATGGGAGTGAAAATGGGGAAACCTGGGTTCTAATCCTGACTCTGCTACTGGCTTGCTTGGGTAAACCACTTCATCGCTTTGTTTCTCAGGTTTGTCTTCTGTAAATTGGGGATAATTAGATGGGCAAAGTCACAATTTGCATCAGTGCAATTTACTCCTATTTCCTGGTTTTTCAGCCAGGAGGTTGTGAACAGATGCCAGGCACTGTGGCCATCATGACTTATAGATAAAATGGGTGGGGCCACAACTCTGGATCTGAACACCCCCATGCACTGGGCAATTCACATTTGAATTTGGATTTTAACTTTCCATGTAGACAGAAAGGATGGTCTAGCGTATAGAATACTGGACTGGACTTGAAACCCGGGTTCAGGTGCTAGCTTAGCCACACCTTGGGCAAATCACTTAATCTACCTTATATCTCAATTCCCCATCAGTGAAATAGGGGCAGCACTTCCCTACTTCACAAGGGAGTTGTGAGGAAAAAATCCTTTAATGGTTGCGAGGTGTTTAATGCTACAGTGATGAGAGCCCTATAAGTACTTAATAATCATGTTTATTACTGTAGTGCTAGTGGCCAACCAAGATTGGGCCCCATTGTGACAGGCACTGTACAAATATATACGGATGTGTCACATATTTTTATAATGAAATTAAACAATCAGTGACCCCTTGTCCCCAGCACGCATACATATACACCTCCCCCTGGTTTGCTGACTGAAGCTTCAGCTCATTTCTTGGTAGCTAATTTTTATGGCCCAGTTAATTTTTATTCTTGAAAATAGGGGTTCACAATAGAAACACCAACAGACCTGTGAGCTAGTGCTAGTAAGCTCACACTATTCCACTGCAGGAAGGTTGCCAATGCAAACCTTTCTGCCTATTAAAGTCTATCCTGGCATTTTATTGTTGGCATAACTTCAAATTGAACAGAAAATCCTCCAGTAGGTGGAGGGCTCCCTTACTTGTTTGCTTCCCTTTCTAGTGTGGGTTTTTCATTAGCGGGCTGCCAAAGCCTGATCTTAACACCTCTGTTTACCAATGGAGACAGGAAATCACAAGGATCAAAGTCTGAATGACTGTACTGAAAAGGGGAGGGGAGAAAAATCTTAGTCTGCAAGGTGTCGTTAACTAGACGTATACAGTATTTCATGATTAACCATGTCTGAGCCCATTAGACACCAGATGAATATAGTGATGATCGCCACCACTCAGAAGTGCATTAGGTGCCTTACAGAAAGAGCTAGGCATAGTCCCTGCTCCAAAGAGCAGACTGTCTAAAATTAGACATGATGCACCAACTGAGGGTAACAAACAATACAGATGTGGGGTGAGGAAGGAGGAGTGTCGAAGTCATAAGATCACGTGATTACTGATTGTGGTACGAGCAAAGCCTAATGGCTCCATTAAGGTTAACTTTCCTTTTAATAGCAAGTTAATTCACTCCATGTACAAGTGGGCTATAGTTAGAGAGAGAGAGAGTTCTTCAATGCTGTCTGAAGAGGACACAGATTTCTCTGGAGGGTTTCCAGCCTAATATGCATGATGCAAAAGCTTTATTACTGACTGATCAGGAATCCCTATGCATGTCTTATCCTGGAATAAGATACTTACCGTATTTATTTTATGATGTTATCCTTACCCGTGACTGCTTGGGGCTGGCAAAGCTCGATCAGGGGCAAATTTTGAATTTAAATAACATCTAGAACATAGGGTCCAATTCTCCCAATGGGAGCAAGTCTGAGCCTCTCTTTAGAGGATGCAGTTCCCCCGAAGTCAGGGTAGCTGCATATACCTGCACCAGGACTGAATTCAGCCCATAGACTGAATACTACATATTTTCCCTACCTCCATGAGGGTGTTGTGAGGATAAAAAGATTAAAGATCTGAGGTGCTCAATGCTAGGATGATGGAGGCCATACAAGTACCTGAGTACTTTTAGGAGTACAATAAAACAGGTGTTACTTGCCAGCAAGCTAACCCTTAGAAGTCAGAGGAGTCAGAGAATATAGAGCTTGGGTCATTATAGGCTTTCTCTATCATTTAGGTCCTTCGGGGTTAGCAAAATTGGGAACACCAGGATTGACAACCACCAGCTGCCACCAATGTTCTAAGCACTGCGTTGGTTAGTCTTGCTCTCCACAGGATTAGATGGCATCAGCTGCAATTAGAGGAGCACTAGCCCCTCAAAGGGTGTATTTTTATTAATATGTGAGCTGTGGGCTTGTCTGCATGCAGATTTACACTGATTTAACTTAAGGTGTGATTTATTTTTTTAAATAGACTGAGTTGTACTGGTTCAAAAGACACTCTCTTATTTTGGTTTAAACCAGGCTTATTTAAGTTTGACATAAATTGACTAGGAACAGATTTAATCTAAACTGAAATAAGTCTCTACGGAGGGCTTTAAATAAACTGGCTTATTTAAACTGGTGCAAGTATGTGTGTAGACAAAGCCTAAGTCCATGTATTGATAGCACATTAGATTGAGTTACTGCAGGTTATGTCCCATAGGGTATTCTCCATAATGTTCAGATACATATTTTTAAAATACTATATGAAGCTTGAGACGCAATAAATTTGGGTGAACACTAAATATGTAGCTGAGGATGGAGGCTAAAACTGAAGCCGAGTCCTCCGTCTATAGGGTGGCTGCTCTCCAATTCACTGCCTATTCTGTGCAGTGTTATGGTTAATAAGGCCACTGCCTTGGAAGCCTGCCTGTTTTTAAAATAGCGGCAGCTTTTATTTCTTATATTCTGGAAACTGAAAAAAGCCTGCAGCATTCTGAGCCCTAGATACTGTGTGGTGGGTGCCCTGTAAAATGTATACTATAGACAGGTACTATAGTATGCCACTATATTTTCACTCCTTAGAATTCTGTTAATTCCTAATCTGAGATTTGCCAGCTGTACTTGTTTTTAATGTGTATATATAGTAGTGTGTGTGTGTGTATATATATATATATAGTCTATTTATTTGTGCATGTTGTAGCTACATTACTGTATGACATACAGCACAATCCATGTGTAGTAGATGTGATGACTACAAAGTGGAAACAAAAACATTCCCTGTTCCAAACACATTCAACACCCGTGAGCACTTGGGTACTTTATTAGCGATCTGCAAAGGAAAAAGAGGGCTCATGGTGGAGAGTGGTCAAGTGCCAAGAGGTGACAGGTATTGCACCCAGAGAAGTCTTAAAATAGGTGTTCAGAGACCCCAAAGCTGTGGAAGCTTCCCCTGAAGTTAAACAAATATCCCAAACTCTTCTAGTTGTAGGTTCAGTTGTAGATGTCCAGCTCTCAGGGCTTGATTGCAAAATAATCCATCAATCAATTAAAGAGAAATGCAAACAAAATTGTTGTGCAAGACCTTGAGCAAGGCTCTGATTTTTAACATGTATTCTTGCTCGCACCAATCCTCTACTCCCACACGCAAACAGGCAGAGGCACAAACACACACCCCCACACCCGCCTACGCTCACAGCCATGCACTCACCCACACACATGGCTGTCACGTTTGTTCCACTTCTTGCAGGAAGCAGCCCTGGAGATGAGAAATGACTGAATATCAGGAGCACACATGTATCAGATATAACCGTGTGCAGAGTATAGATAGTATTTGTCTTTATAGCTGTTATCAGTTAAACACTTACAGGAATATTTTAACTTCACTTCAACTACTTAAGGATAGCCCATTAAAAACCAACAATAATAGGAATGAAAAGGGAAATTGGGCAATTTCTAGATGCTTTTACAATGCATTTATATTCCAGTAAAACACTGAAAAGAGTTTAAGATCTGTACAGAGGAAATTTTCACTCTCAAGCTCTGATCATTCCACTAGATTCTTATAATTCTATTGAAAAGCTGAAGAAGGATCATTCTGCTTTTTGACAGAAGGTTGTGCCTCATTCTCAGTGCTATGGAGATGCATCCAATGCTCTGAAAATATTTGAGGTAGGTTTTGTACTGCCACAGAAAATCATTTTTTAAAAATCCCTTAATATGCAGATCCTGCATAAACTACATAAGCGACTGACTGCTTTTAGCTGTAGATTCAAAGGACCTTATCCAACTCCCATTGGAAGTAGTGGAAAGACTCCCATTGGTTTAACTGGAAGTTGGATTGAGCCCAATTTTATTCTTCAGGCAAGCAAACCATACAACTCCTTTTGATTTTATTAGGTCTGCCTAATAGGATCAGGCCCAATGAATGTGAGGTAAAGGTAACCTAACAGAAAATGCAGCCTGCAGTAATTTTCCATTCCCATCCCCACTCTCTGTCCTCTGAAACAAGTAAGAAAATAGGGAGAAGGGACTGTTTGTTACAAAAATATGTACTTTTCTCAACAGAATATCTTGTGCCACGTTATCCTCACCATGATCATGAACTGAAAACTTGTAGTGATAACTACTCCTCTAATCTGTCTTAAATGTTACTAATGTGACTATCCAAGTAGCCTCTAGATGCCAATGTAATCATTGCCTATGTTTTTCAGTGTAAAGATTGGTCACTATGTCAGCAATGGAATGAGTTTCTGTAGCTTAACCAAAGGCAAATTATCTGATGGAAATTCATGTCTCACTACTACAAGATGTTTAAAATAATAACCAGCCCACTCCACCCAGACAGAATCTTTGTCATGACGCACAGAGAAGTTCCCTGCCATGCAGAAGCAGCCTTGCTTTTTAAGGGTTAGTGTCTCTGCAGCTAACAACATTGCCCCTTTCGCGTGCTGGGAATAAGACTTAAAATAAGCTATGTGAGATCAAACGTAACACTTTTTGAACTGGTGGCATTGTTTAAACAAACAGCCACCTCCCAAAGGCTCTCTACCCTTGTACATTTATGCTCTGCTTGGTAGTAGGAGAGAAATGTGCATCATTTCTCCCTGCTCGCTGCGATCTTTCAGCTGTTGCCAAACATGATAATGACCTATTACGCAAATGGGAATAAAAAGCTGATTGAGCCACAGCACCTAGGAAGCTTGAAACCCCGTAGCAGGATTCTGCTTTCAGTTCCAGTTAGGGTGACCAGATGTCCCAATTTTTATAGGGACAGTCCCGATATTCGGGGCTTTATCTTATATAGGCGCCTGTTACCCTCCACCTTCTGTCCCAATTATTCACACTTGCTATCTGGTCGCCCTAGTTACAGTAGTAAAAGTCCACTAAATAAAAAGGAGTTATTCTAGTTTTAAACACGTGTAACTGAAAGGAGAATCTGGCCCTGTGTGTCCCTTCTCAACTGAAGCACAGAATCTCAGACCTGACCTTGCTTGCCTAGAAACCAGTGCGAGTTTTGCCATTGCCTCTGGTGACAGCAGGAGTAGGCCCTAGAATTGTAAGGCTTTCAAGTCTCTATTTTTTGTGGTAGTGGTTGTTATTACTGGTTCTCATCATATTTAGTATCCTCGGCATGACTCACAATAATCTTTTGATAACCCCCGCTGGCTCCTTTTTATTTTTAAATTCTAAGATGCTTCCACACAGTGTACAAATAGAAATTCCCCACACACTTGGTACTTGACAACACTAGGTTCAAACTCACCGTGAAAGGTATTTTAAAACATACACTTAATTGTTCGGAGCCATACATGTGCATATAAGTCGAGCACCAAAGCATTCATAGCTTATGGAAGCACCCACGACATGTTAGATACCTTCCAAACATTCAAGAAGAGTGCTCTCTGCCCAAGAAGTTTATAGTCAAAGAACAGATAGGCAAGTGCAGGTTATGGGAAGGAACACAACAAAATTGGATCTTGTGATACACATCACCTATATTTGCATCTGGATGAAGACAGAGGTATTTCATAGAATACTGAATCATGAACATGTTGCAACCCATGAGCTCTGTCAGGAAGGTGGCTCAACAAATGATCTACATCTGCGGACAGATCATAGACACAATCAGAATATTGCATATGCAGCTATGGATATCCCTGTTCGTGGGTAACCGCTGCACATCCCAAGCCCTATCATGAATGGCATTCAATGAATTATCCAAATGAGGACAGGTGGTAACAAGTGACAGAAAATCTGTCAGAGGATAGCAGGTAGGATGGTCTTGTTGTGGGGCAGACCTAGGTGCCAGGGTTATAGGCTGAGTGCTACCACATACTTCCTCGGCAACTGTGGGTAAGTTCCATAGGGCCTGACCCTGAGGTGGTAAGTGCCCTGGATGGCCATTGACTTAAAACCATTTAAGTCAATAGCAATTAAATAGCTTGCTACCTCATTGAAGTGTGCTTTTAATCATATGGTGCTTCCATTTCCCCATCTGCAAAATGAGGACGATAATACTTAGGGTGTTAAGAGGCTGTATATTAACAATTATAACACACTTGGGGATTCTTTGATGGAAAGTTTTTTGAAAATTTGTTGATCAGAAAATTCCTGGTAACCTTTGCCATAAACTAATAGCTGATTTAGCCAAAATAAGAGCAATTACTTCCAGTTAGAAGTACTATTCATGCTCTAGAAACCACAGGGAAATATACCAGGGATAATCATCCTTCAGAAATAAAAATCATAATAATGCTTATAGGCACTTTTTTATAGGCCTATAAGCATTATTATGATTTTTATTTCTGAAGGATGATTATCCCTGGTACATTTCCCTGTGGTTTCTAGAGCATGAATAGTACTTCTAACTGGAAGTAATTGCTCTTATTTTGGCTAAATCAGCTATTAGTTTATGGCAAAGGTTACCAGGAATTTTCTGATCTTGCATGCCTGCTTACCATAGTGTGGTCACCCAAGCAGCTCTTGATTTCAAGTCAAATGCATGCAAAACACCACACATGTAGGCTCTAGTCTACTGGGTTTAGATCAGAGACAGATCAGATGACTCATAGAAATACATGGAAATAGATCAAAGAAGCAGCACAAGAGTGTTTGCGTTAGGCAGGGAGTGGGGTTTTTGACAACCATTCTGAGCATGAGTCAGAGTGTAGGCTTGCGTGGGCGGACGTGTGGGTGGGTGCATCTGTGGGTGTCGGAGTGAGACAGACGCAGATAGATGGCTACAATTAAGTAGTTAGTGAAATGACTGTAATAGTAAAATGAATTTAAAGGCACAGATTTCGAATGGAGCACTTTAAAATAGCTCCTTTTAGACAGATCTGAAGACAGTAGACATTTCCTACTTGAAATTCTACTTAAGGGTGTCAGTTACCAGTTGTTATACACGAGGTTACTCCATGTGCTTCTTACTTAAAACTGGCTAGAAATAACTTAAACTAAACTCTATCTTAATGTGCCTGCCAAAGAGGGGCACTGCTTAGCAATGAGACAAGATCCCTTTCAGACCTCCACACATGCATGCATGCAAGCACACACACACACTGGCTGTTTCTGGGTAAAGAAAACCAAGAAGTAGGGAAGAGAGGCATGCAAAGCAGCAAGGATAAGGAGCCAAAGATATGGGAACAGATCCTACTTCCGTTGGAGTCAATTGCAAAACTCCCATTCACTTCCATGGGACCAGGATCATGGCCGTAGTTCATAGGCAACTATCGGACTAAGGTTTTCCTATAGCATTCATCACCCGACTATCTAAGCACTGGAACTGGATCTCTTTCCTGCTGAAATCAATAGGACTTTTTCCACTGACTTCCATGAGAATAGGACTCAACCCATAATTAGTTGACTCAGAATAGATCTCCCTGTTTAAAGTACCGGGAGTATACTTGCTATTAGTCACAGTTAATGCCGATAGAGTTGACTCCTTTGCTGTTTGTCCTTCGATGCTTCAGTAATGGTGGTATCGTTTGAATTGTACCTTTATAGCTTGTGCTGGACACCAGGTCCACTGACTAGATCCTCAAAAGTCGCACCACAGCTTATTACCATTAGAGCCTTGCTGACTTGTAAGGCTTCCCTAAAAAGAATCCATGTGAAAAGCACCGCCTAGGTTTAAATCGCCAAGCTTTCTGTGTGCTGATTGGGGTGATCAGTCCCAGAAGGGGTTGAAGTTCCTCTCCTGTGTTATCCTGGGTTCAAGGGATGGAGAGAGATAGGGGGCCACTCGTGCTTGCGTCTCCTTTTCACCTTCTTGTTGCATGATACTTTCCATAGTCAAGTTCCTCTAATGGCATCTTTGGGAAGTGTAGAGACACTTTAGTTAGCGATTTCTAAAAATAGTAGCAACTTCACACTTGGCCAAACAGAGTTTTCTGATCCTCCGTATAATTTCATAAAACTAGCTGATCTAATAAGCACTGAACAAAATGGGAATGTTGTGGCTATAAACCTGCCCAACCAGCCAGCCTCCCTGCATGACGTATGCAGGAGATAGGTAGTATTAGATTCCTGCTTTGGATTGACATCACCTTTTCTCTTTGACAAAGACATTCATAACAACTATAGGCCAAATGTTGACTTCAGATATGCAGGAGCAACTCCAGCTAACCTCAGTATGACTTGAGCATGCAAATCTGAAGGCAAAATTTACTCCTTCCGCCCCTGTCCTCTTCATAAGAAGGCTTGTCTCGCATAAAGTGCCTTGTTCATTCTGGTTTCATCACTGTAGTTGCATCGATCTTACCGACTGCACTTTGCTTAATTTTGTTTAAATGTAGCAGTGGAGCAGATGTAATTGGTAACATCACATTTATTTTATTCTATTTAAATTCATGTTTAGTGATTTTGGGGGGGAAATTGTATCCCTAATGGTCCATTCTGAAAAATTGCTCGTGTGGAGGGGAAGAAACTTTCTGCTGAAGTCCTAATTTTTATCCCAATGTCTGTCTTATCTGGGGGTTTTTTAATAATGATTCAAAATTATATTTTCTATGCATCTAATATGCTAGGGTTCTTCCTGATCATCCGCTGTTGGAACTAGGTAGTTTCTGCCCATGGCTCTGTGTCAACGGTAGCAAAGTGCATGGCACCAAACTAGCTCCTAGGATCAAAGATTTGTGGATAAATATTTTAGGCAACCAAAGAACCAAATCAATGACATCCTGGCAAATTTTAACAAGTGGTTCCAGCAAAGTCCCCCTCCTTTCCCAGTTCATAATACCCACTGTTGAACACATGAAAGTGTGCTGGAAGAGGGGAATGGTGAGATGTTGGGGAATCCTATTCATTCTTCCCCCACATTATCCCTAATTCAGAGATTATAGAGACAGAAGGGGCCACTGTGATTATCTCATTTGAAGGGAAGGCAACACCTTGTGGCCAACAAAAATTCCCTTAAGTGCACTTGCTGGACATATGGTTTTTATACTTTTGTTCTTGAAAAATACTCTGAAGAGTTCTGATACACATGCTCAACACCATGCTGTGCTATTTTCAAATGGGGGTGGGGTAGGGTGGGTAAGGACCTTGGAGAGAGGTCTGTGATTATCATGCCCCTGAAAATTATTTTTAAAATATCTGACACTTGGCAAATTCCAATTGTAAAAAAAAAATTGTTCTTCAGTAGTAATGTTATAAGCACCAGGGGTGAATTACCAGGCTTCAGAGAGGGAGTGAGCTCCTCCAGGCAAGACAATCAACTCAGCCTTCCCTTCAATTTGCTGTTGGAATTTTAACAAAGGGCTTCCGTTAATTCCTTCCAGCATGTCACTTGGCAAAATATCCCCCAGGCCCAGCTTGTCCTGCTCAGATTGGTGCACCTGGATCTTTTCCTGCCTTTCAGCAGTAGTCTAGTCTGTGAAGGGAAGGGATTTTCTAATGTAGTATTTTTCTTAGAGAAGTTCCATGCAAAAAGGTGAGATTTGGATTATTCCAGATGTGGATTAACAAACACAGCACACTTTTGCAAACGGAGAAAGGTGTTGATTTTGAAAATATCTTGAAGCAGCATGTATGTGACTTCTTAAAAAAATTAATTGTACAACATGTAAGTGCTTCTCCAATATACTACACTGTACCCACTTAATTACAACAAATGTGCTATACTGCCCTCTACTGAAGAAGATCAGAACTGCTCAAGTGTATCATAGGCACAAGTGACATACTGCTGGCAACTAATGAAGCTTATCTTTTAGTGGAAATGAAAGCAAACCTGTGGTTTTTTGGTCAGGAGAATCTGACTTCTATCCTTGTTGTTTCCATGAAGGTCTGTGGGAGCGTCTGGTTTTTATTTCTGCTATATGCTTTGGAGAAATCTTGGTGTATACAGGTATTGCTCCCTGATTATAATTCAAATTTTAAAAAAAATAGACATTAAGTTGACAAGATTTTTAGATGCATGTTCACATTTCATCCCTGTTTCTCTTTTGGATATGATTACAGTGTATTGGAGCTCAACATTTAATTTACTATTTTTGATTGTCATGCAGTCAGATATGCTCTTCTCCCCAACTCTCAGACCTGTAATTTAGCTACTGCTCTTCCATGACACTTGGCTCCATTTTAATTATAATGTTCGCTCAATCTGGAAATCTATTTACAGTGCCATGAAGGCTGTGTGTTTCCAGCCCTTTTTTCCTCAAATGATTTCTCTGTGGAAAGTTGTGTGTGTAGGGCTTTGGCAAAATTGAAATCCAGTCATCTCTCAAGGCTGTTAATAGCAGTAAATTCTGATGACAGGCTTTGAATTGTTCTTGAAAGGTGTCAAGGCTGTATCCCCACTTTGAACTTTAGGGTACAAGTGTGGGGGCCTGCATGAGGACTTCTAAGCTTAACTACCAGCTTAGTTCTGGTCCGCTGCCGCCATTCCCTTCCCTGGGAAGCTTTGAGAAACCTTTCACCAATTCCCTGGTGAATACAGATCCAAATCCCTTGGATCTTAAAACTCCTTCCTTCCTTTCACCAACTCCTGGTGAATACAGATCCAACTCCCTTGGATCTAAAAACAAGGAAAAATCAATCAGGTTCTTAAAAAGAAGGCTTTTAATTAAAGAAAAAGGTAAAAATCATCTCTGTAAAATCAGTATGGAAAATAACTTTACAGGGTAATTAAACTTAAAGAGCTTAGAGGACCCCCCTCTAGCCCAGGTTCAAAGTATAGCAAACAAAGATAAACACTCTAGTAAAAGGTACATTTACAAGTTGAGAAAACAAAGTAAAACTAAGACGCCTTGCCTGGCTTTTTACTTACAAGTTTGAAATATGAGAGACTTGTTTAGAAAGATGGGGAGAACCTGGATTGATGTCTGGTCCCTCTCAGTCCCAAGAGCGAACAACCCCCTAAACAAAGAGCACAAACAAAAGCCTTTCCCCCTCCCCCCCCCAAGATTTGAAAGTATCTTGTCCCCTTATTGGTCCTTTGGGTCAGGTGTCAGCCAGGTTACCCGAGCTTCTTAACCCTTTACAGGTAAAAGGATTTTGGAGTCTCTGGCCAGGAGGGATTTTATAGTACTGTACACAGGAGAGCTGTTACCCTTCCCTTTATAGTTATGACACGCCCCCCAAATCACAGATAGTGTTGGACGTTCGGTTCCACACTGGCTGTGATTTCTTCCTGGAGCTCTAGGAGAAAACAGAGTTAATAAGACACATGTACCTTTAGACATACTACTGATTATTAAAAAACTAACAATATGTTCCAGTCCAAGAACAATTTTTAACCAGTTGACTCTGGGAAACTTTCCCGGGAGAGTGCATCAGCCACTTTGTTAGAAGCTCCTGAAATGTGTTGTATTTCAAAATCAAAATCTTGGAGAGCTAAACTCCACCGAAGAAGTTTTTTGTTATTCCCCTTGGCGGTATGAAGCCACTGTAGCGCAGCATGGTCTGTTTGTAGTTGGAAACGCCATCCCCAAACATATGGGCGTAGCTTTTCCAGTGCGTACACAATGGCGTAGCATTCCTTTTCGCTGATTGACCAGTGGCCTTCCCTCTCAGACAGTTTCTTGCTGAGAAACACGACAGGATGGAATTCTTGATCCGGTCCTTCCTGCATTAAAACTGCTCCCACGCCTCGCTCGGACGCATCTGTGGTTACTAGGAACGGTTCGTCAAAGTCTGGGGCCCTTAGCACAGGGTCAGACATGAGTGTTGCCTTAAGCTGGTTAAAGGCCTTTTGACACTCATCAGTCCACTGAACTGCATTTGGCTGTTTCTTTCTGGTTAGGTCTGTCAGCGGGGCGGCGATTTGGCTGTAGTGTGGTACAAATCGCCTATAATATCCGGCCAAGCCTAAGAAGGATTGGACCTGTTTCTTTGACTTTGGAACCGGCCACTTTTGGATAGCATCCACTTTGGCCTGTAGGGGATTTATAGTTCCTTGACCCACCTGGTGCCCCAGGTACGTCACTCTGTTTTGGCCTATTTGACACTTTTTAGCCTTAACAGTTAGTCCTGCCTGCCGGATGCGCTCGAAGACTTTTTCCAGGTGCTCCAGGTGTTCTGTCCATGAATCAGAAAAAATGGCCACATCATCGAGGTAGGCAACTGCAGATTCTCCCAATCCCGCTAGGAGACCATCTACAAGTCTTTGGAAGGTGGCGGGTGCATTTCGCAACCCGAAAGGGAGTACATTGAATTCATACACCCCTGCCTGGGTGACGAAGGCTGACCTTTCCTTAGCGGGTTCATCTAGTGGTACTTGCCAGTACCCTTTTGTTAAGTCTAAAGTAGAGATGAATTGGGCATGTCCCAATTTCTCCAATAGCTCATCTGTGCGTGGCATTGGATAGTTGTCAGGACGAGTTACAGCATTTAGCTTACGGTAGTCCACGCAAAAGCGTATTTCCCCATCTGGTTTGGGAACTAGAACCACTGGAGATGCCCATGCACTATTAGAGGGGTGGATTATACCCATCTGTAGCATGTCCTGGATCTCCCTTTGTATAGCAGTTTGGGCATGAGGTGACTCCCGGTAGGGTGGGGTTCTAATTGGGTGAGCATTACCTGTGTCAATGGAGTGGTATGCCCGTTCGGTCCGTCCTGGAGTGGCTGAGAAAATTGGTGCAAAGCTTGTGCACAGCTCCTTGATCTGCTGTTGCTGCAGACGTCCAAGGGTCGTGGAGAGGTTCACCTCTTCCATGCCACCATCCTTTTTTCCTTCGTAGTAGACACCTTCAGGCCACTCCGCGTCATTTGTTTCCTGGGCTGTAAACTGGCAAACGTTTAATTCTCTGGAATAAAAGGGCTTAAGAGAATTAACATGGTATACCTTAGGCTTTATGTTGGAGGTGGGGGAGGCTATGAGATAGTTAACAGCCCCTAGGCGCTCCTGGACCGTGAATGGTCCTTCCCACGACGCTTCCATTTTATGGGCCTGGAGCGCCTTTAAGACCATGACTTGGTCTCCTACTTTGAAGGACCGTTCTCTGGAATGTTTATCATACCAGGCCTTTTGCTCTTCCTGAGCATCCTTTAGGTTTTCTTTAGCAAGGGCTAAAGAGTGTCGGAGGGTGCTTTGTAGGTTGCTTACAAAGTCTAGAATGTTAGTTCCTGGAGAAGGCGTAAACCCCTCCCATTGCTGCTTCACCAACTGTAATGGCCCCTTAACCTCGCGGCCATACACAAGTTCAAATGGTGAAAACCCTAAACTGGGATGTGGTACAGCCCTGTAGGCAAAAACCAACTGCTGCAACACTAGGTCCCAATCATTGGAGTGTTCATTTATGAATTTACGTATCATGGCCCCCAAAGTTCCATTAAACCTCTCCACCAGACCATTGGTTTGATGGTGATGAGGGGTGGCAACCAAGTGATTCACCCCATGAGCTTCCCACAGGTTTTTCATGGTCCCTGCCGGGAAATTAGTTCCCGAATCTGTAAGGATGTCAGAGGGCCACCCTACCCTGGCAAAAATGTCTGCTAATGCCTGGCACACACTTTTAGCCCTGGTGTTGCTTAAGGGTACAGCTTCCGGCCATCGGGTAGCAAAATCCATGAAAGTCAGTACGTACTGCTTTCCTCTGGGTGTCTTCTTTGGGAAAGGACCCAGAATATCCACAGCTACTCGCTGAAATGGGACCTCAATTATGGGTAGTGGCTGGAGAGGGGCTTTAACCTGGTCTTGGGGCTTTCCCACTCGTTGGCACACCTCACAAGACCGGACATAATTAGCAACCTCCTTGCCCATTCCCTCCCAGTGGAAGGACTTCCCCAACCGGTCTTTGGTTCTGTTCACCCCAGAATGGCCACTGGGATGATCATGGGCTAAGCTCAAGAGCTTTACCCGATACTTAGTGGGAACTACCAACTGTCTTTGAGGATGCCAGTCTTCCTGGTGCCCACCAGAAAGAGTCTCCTTGTATAAAAGTCCTTGTTCTACAACAAACCGGGATCGGTTAGAAGAGCTGAGAGGCGGTGGGGTGCTCCATGCTGCCGCCCAAGCTTTCTGAAGGCTGTCATCTGCTTCCTGCTCGGCCTGGAACTGTTCCCTTGATGCTGGAGACATCAGTTCCTCCTTGGACTGTGGACTGGGGCTTGGTCCCTCTGGAAGCGATGCAGGTGCTGGGGCTGTTTCCATTGACTGTGAACCGCTGTCCGCTGGTGCACTATGTGGTATCTCAGGCTCTGGCTGAGCCTCTTGGGTAGGGTTATCTGCTGCTTCCGCCAGTTCAGGCTCGCTGGTGCCCTCTGGCATTGGAGTTGTAGACGGGTTTGCAAGCGCTGGACTCAGTGCTGGCAATGGTTCTGGTGCTGGTTGCGTTGCCAGTTCCGGTTCTGGGGCTGGCTTTGGCTGGGTCTCTGGGATTGGATCCACTACGGCTGTTGCAGTCGTTGGCAGGGGATCCGGTTCCACCACCTTTGTTTGGGTCTCCGGTAACACAGACGGGGCCCTGGTGGACGGCTCAGGAACAGGGATGGGGGTGAAAGCTTGCTTAGCCTGGCTGCGGGTGACTATTCCCACCCTCTTGGCTAGCTTCACATGGTTGGCCAAGTCTTCCCCCAGCAGCATGGGGATGGGATAATTGTCATAGACTGCAAAAGTCCACATTCCTGACCAGCCCTTGTACTGGACATGCAACTTGGCTGTAGGCAAGGTTACAGACTGTGACACGAAGGGTTGAATGGTCACTGAAGCCTCCGGGTTGATGAGTTTGTGGTCCACTAGGGATTGGTGGATAGTTGACACTTGTGCCCCAGTGTCCCTCCAAGCGATAACCTTCTTTCCGCCCATTCTCAAGGTTTCCCTTCGCTCCGAGGGTATGAGAGAGGCATCTGGGTCTGGGGATCTTTGGTGTGATTGGAGTGTAATGAACTGTAATCGGTTGGGGTTCTGGGGGCAGTGAGCCTTTATATGCCCCAGTTCATTACATTTAAAACATCGCCCTGCTAAGGTATCACCGGGGCGATGTTGGTTGATGGAGACTGGTGTGGTGGGGTGAGAAGGCGTCTGGGGTTTCCCTTGGGATGTGGGTGGGGCCTTGGGTTGTCCCCGGTGGTAAGGTTTTGTTTCGGCTTGCCCCTTCTGATATTCGCTCCAACTGCTACTAGTTTTTTTTCTTTTCTGCCACCTCCACCCATTTGGCTCCAATCTCCCCCGCCTCGGTTACAGTTTTGGGCTTCCCATCTAGGATGTACCTTTCTATTTCCTCAGGAACACCCTCTAAAAACTGCTCCATTTGCATTAGGAAGGGCAACTCTTCCGTAGATTTAACATTTGCTTCTGATATCCAGACATCCCAATTTTTCCCAATGTGGTAGGCATGTCGGGTAAATGACACATCGGGTTTCCACCTTAGGGCTCTGAACCGTCGACGGGCATGCTCGGGTGTTAGCCCCATTCTGAGTCTGGCCTTGTTTTTAAAAAGTTCATAACTGTTCATGTGTTCCTTAGGCATTTCAGCCGCCACCTCTGCTAAGGGTCCACTGAGCTGCTGCCTCAGCTCTACCATGTACTGGTTTGGAGTGATGCTGTATCCAAGGCAGGCCCTTTCAAAATTTTCTAAGAAGGCCTCAGTATCATCACCTGCCTTGTAGGTGGGGAATTTTCTGGGATGGGAAGTGGTACCTGGAGAGGAGTTGCTAGGATGGGCTGGTGTATCCTGCCTAGCCCTTGCTACTTCCAGTTCATGCTTCCTTTCTTTTTTTCTCGCCTCCTCTTTGGCTTTTTCCAGCTCCATAGTTCTCTTGTGAGCCTCCTCTTTGGCTTTCTCCAGCTCCATAGTTCTCTTGTGGGCCTCCTCTTTGGCTTTCTCTTCTCTTTCTTTTAGCTCCATCTCTCTCTTGTGGGCCTCCTCTTTGGCTTTCTCTTCTCTTTCTCTCAGCTCCATAGCTCTCTTGTGGGCCTCCTCTTTGGCTTTTTCTTCTTTTGTAGTCATTTTCCTGTTTTCTTGTGCTGGGTCACACCCCTCTGCAGTTGACTGAAACTGGGATGCACTTAGCTCAGGCTGCTGCTGAGTTAACAGAGACTTTCTAACTAGCTACTCCCGAGGATGTAAAAAGAAAAAAAAACAATTCAGCTTGTAAATTCCTTTTACCAGTTTGCTCAATGATTGAACCCTTCTCTTAACAAAGGCCCTTGTTAAAAAAACTTAACACCTCTGCCTTCAGGCAAGGAGAGATAAGATATGCATCTACCTTCAGCTCTGCTTTCCAAGCAGCTAGAAGGGAAAAAAAATCTTACTGGCTTTTGGGTTTAAAACGATCTCCACCGCTCTGCCACCATGTCAAGGCTGTATCCCCACTTTGAACTTTAGGGTACAAGTGTGGGGGCCTGCATGAGGACTTCTAAGCTTAACTACCAGCTTAGTTCTGGTCCGCTGCCACCATTCCCTTCCCTGGGAAGCTTTGAGAAACCTTTCACCAATTCCCTGGTGAATACAGATCCAACTCCCTTGGATCTAAAAACAAGGAAAAATCAATCAGGTTCTTAAAAAGAAGGCTTTTAATTAAAGAAAAAGGTAAAAATCATCTCTGTAAAATCAGTATGGAAAATAACTTTACAGGGTAATTAAACTTAAAGAGCTTAGAGGACCCCCCTCTAGCCCAGGTTCAAAGTATAGCAAACAAAGATAAACACTCTAGTAAAAGGTACATTTACAAGTTGAGAAAACAAAGTAAAACTAAGATGCCTTGCCTGGCTTTTTACTTACAAGTTTGAAATATGAGAGACTTGTTTAGAAAGATGGGGAGAACCTGGATTGATGTCTGGTCCCTCTCAGTCCCAAGAGCGAACAACCCCCTAAACAAAGAGCACAAACAAAAGCCTTTCCCCCCCCAAGATTTGAAAGTATCTTGTCCCCTTATTGGTTCTTTGGGTCAGGTGTCAGCCAGGTTACCCGAGCTTCTTAACCCTTTACAGGTAAAAGGATTTTGGAGTCTCTGGCCAGGAGGGATTTTATAGTACTGTACACAGGAGAGCTGTTACCCTTCCCTTTATAGTTATGACAAAAGGTGTTTGGGATTTGTATCTCCCCTCACTGTGGCATCTGCTGTACTGTTTTACTCAAGCAAAGGGTATGTCTTCATTGCAGAGTTTACCCAGATCTGGGCACCCGGATTAGCCAAACCCAGGTGTGACCTTCCACACTGCTAGACAACACTCAAGTCACACCCACGTAAACACTGCCACACTGGCATTGCAGTAACTCAGGTTAGGCAGTAGGAGCGGGCTGTCCCATGGTTCTAAGCAATGCACTAGATAAAACAGCATGGAAACCCAGCCCGCAGATGAGAGTGGGAAGGCATTGAAGGACTATCAGCACCTGAGTTCTGTAAACCAGGCTACAGCCTGCACACTGCTAAGTAGATAGGTAGGAGCTCATGTTAAAGTGAAACCTCTAACCTCTACTCCCTGTGGGGTAAACAAGCCTGGTTTCAAAGCACACAGAAACCCTGATAAAACATTTTTCTGTGTGAACAGTAGGGGAGTTAGGGCTGAAACCCAGGTAAAAAGCTGGGGTAACAGTGAAGGCATACCCAAGATTTCCATAGATCAGTACCTGAGTAAGGACCACATGATATAACCCCAGGTTTTTAATGACTAGAGTATTCTGGTTTGTATCTTTGTATAAAATCAGCCTTATTTTTATTGTTTTTCTAATTGAAGAAAGTGTATTTATTTCTAAAAGATTTAAAGGATGAAATTGCTGCTGTATGACTCCCCCTCCAACAGTCACTGGAATGAAGTCTCGCTAATTTGCTCCTCTACAGTGATACTCAGTCATAACCACCCACGTCCATTTGCTCTCAGCCAGTCCTACTCACAGCCCTCGCCCTGCTTGGTCACACTGAGTCATCCCCCTTCCTGAGCACCCTTACACACTGCTATTTGCCGCTCTGCTGCTGCTCACTTTTTAAAAGGACTCTTGTGGTGTATTTCAGAATTTAAAAAAATATGTTTTGCATTGTATCTGTTAATCACCCTTCATGTTTGAAAGGTACAGT
This sequence comes from Emys orbicularis, assembly GCF_028017835.1. NCBI lineage: Eukaryota > Metazoa > Chordata > Testudines > Emydidae > Emys > Emys orbicularis. The sequence goes on from NC_088693.1 coordinate 52,114,585, forward strand.
CTTTTTTCTAGCTGACTATTGTTCCCCTCCCACTGGCCTTTGAATGCCCTGGGCTCCTTGTAAACATGATAAATCCAAGCCTTAGCAGGGTCAACTCATCTTTCCAAGGGAGATGGTTGTTTAGTGTTCTTTTAGTGGTGTTTATTGAACTAAAGCTTTCAGGGCAAGCATTTTTGACTAAATGTTCAATTGTGCAGTGATTTCAACCAGTTGGGTATCAATCCCCACCCTAGGGGTGGCTGCATTTGAACATTGCATGGCCTGTATGTAGTTCAAATGCTTTTATCTTTCAGGATGAAAGGCATTAATTACTCTTGAAAAAAATTGTAATTGTGCATCACTCCCTGTCACTGGATGGAATCAGAACTGCTCGTCTGTGTCCTAGACCCCCATTCTGCTTAACAACTCATGGACATTTGAGAGAGGCCTGTGCTTCTGGAGCAGGAGGAAATGAATTTGTTTTTCTGTGATCGTATAGTTATGAACTGCCACCTAGGGTGACCAGATGAGATGAAGAAAATATCGGGATACCGGGGGGGGGGGGGGGGGGGTTTGCAAAAAAAAAAAAAAAGCCAAGTGCTATCGGCTGAGCAAAACCGGGACAAATTGTGTCCGGACCACAGATCGGTTGGGACGCAGGACAAACAGCTAAAAATCGGGACGTCTAGTCACCCTACTGCCACCACATGTAACTTACTGATAGCCAAGATGTTCCGAGGTAGCCCCTAATATGTTGGAATTAGAGCTGTAGTTTGGAAAATTTTCATTGAAACAGTTTTCCCCTGGAAAATTCTGTTTTGACTAAGCTTGATGTTTTTGTGAAATCATGTTGATTCTGATTAAATTTCCGGGGAGAGGACATTTGAAATAAAAAAAAAAATTGTTTCCAGTTTTGGAAAAAAAGTTCATTTTGGATTGCTTTCAGAATTTCAAAATGTTGTTTCAAATTTATGTCATTTTAATAGTTGTATTATTTTTACAATATTTCATGACTTGTCAGTAGTAGCGGTACACGTTATATTATGCACTACTAGTGATGTCATAATATGACGATATTAATAGTTGATATATTTCATTTATTTTGTTTTTAAAATCATTAAGGGCTGCGGCTACTTCGTACAGATTGAAACATCTCATCTTTTCCAGATCGAGGTGTCTCCATTTGTTTCCGCAGCACTGTCTGGTTAAGTGCTCAAATGAATCCACAAGCCACACCTTGTGCAGGCTGTGCGTGTGAGGGAGGAATAATATCACATCTATGATTCCTCTCCCTTCTGTGCTTCTGCAGAGAGACAGTGCATGGGCACACTTCTAAGGGCACGACTTCACTACCCGCCGGATCGGCGGGTAGCAATCGATCTATTGGGGATCGACTTATCGCGTCTAGTGAAGACGCGATAAAATCGATCCTCGATGGCTCTGCCGTCGACTCCGGAAATCCACCGCGGCAAGAGGCAGAAGCGGAGTCGACGGCGGCGCAGCTGCGGTCGACTTGCCGCCGTCCTCACAGCCAGGTAAGTCGACCTAAAATACGCAACTTCAGCTACGCTATTCACGTAGCTGAAGTTGCGTATCTTAGGTCGACCCCCCCGTAGTGTAGACCTAGCCTAAGGTACAATACTGCCACCTATATTTTGGGATGTACCTGTAAATGAACCTCTAGTGGGGTTGGGGTGGGGGAATCAATATGTTTGTTCTGTTTGCAACACTTGTAATTCAACAGCAATGCTGACATGAACAAGGAAAAAAGAGCGATGATTAATACACCACGCTTGCAAATCTGAGGCCAAGACATCACATTCATACAGTCTGATAATAAATACTCACATAGGCCTGATTTATCAAAGCAATTAAACTTCACTTCAGCAAAGTGCATGCTGAATTGAAGCATGTGAGTAGTTCCACTGAAGGAGTTTATGGGCCTGCTTGTGCTCTGAGTTAAGCACGTGGATAAATTCTTTGCATCGGGGTCCTAGGAAATGTGGGAGGCAGCTTGTTTTCTAGACCAAGCTGAGAATGAGTGACTAGCTCAGTTTTTTAAATTCCTAGCAGTTCACATCCTGCGTCAGAGAGAGAGAGAAGCAGTGACACTTGCATAATACTAAGATCATGAGGATAATGCACGATTTTTCCAAGTAATTGTTTTAAAGGTTTACAAAAATGTGTCTAGTATCAGAGGGGTAGCCGTGTTAGTCTGAATCTGTAAAAAGCAACAGAGGGTCCTGTGGCACCTTTAAGACTAACAGAAGTATTGGGAGCATAAGCTTTCGTGGGTAAGAACCTCACTTCTTCAGATGCAAGTGAAAAAATGTGTCTGTCTTCTGTTAATATTTTCTGATAGGGCAGATAAGCGTCCTTTAGGGAGGAAAAGAGTAGGATGATATGTTAAGCAATTTTTAATTAAGCAGCGAGGGCCAAATTTTGGCACTTAGTGGTTTTGGTCAGTAAAGGAGTCTCTCACTCAGGCCGAGGAAGCAGTGTTCTTGGGCAGCTGCATTCTGGCCGCTCTGCAAGAGAGGTGGGGAGCTAGAATGAGAGCAAAACACACCCTCTGTTCTCCCCAGCTGCACTATTTTCAGATGTACATAGGAATTGCCAGACAACATCAGAACCGTGGTCAATCTAGTCCAATATCCTGGCTGTGACATGCCCTGGCCCCAACAGCCTCTCCCCCGTCCAAGTTTTCAAAGGTGGTGGGAGGCCTGCACCACCAAAGAGCTTCTGCTGTCCCCTTCCCTGTTACTAACATTAGGGTTACCATACTTTAGTTTTAAAAAAGGAGGACACTCCATGGGGCCCCGGCCCCGCCCCAACTCCGCCCCTTCCCCGCCCCCAGCCCTGCCCCAACTCCGCCCCTTCCCCAAAGTCCCCGCCCCAACTCTGCCCCCTCCCCTGAACACTCCGCCCCCTGCTCCTCCCCCTCCCCTGCTTCCCGCGAATCAAATGTTCGCGGGAAGCCTGAAACAGGGAGGCAGCAGGTAAGCTGGGGCTGGGGCGGGGTGCGGCGTGGCCCAGTCCGGCCCCCCTGGCCGGGCCCTCCCTCCCTATTTTCCCAGACATGTCCGGCTTTTTGGGATTTCCTCCCGGACGGGGATTTGAGGCCCAAAAAGCCGGACATGTCCGGGAAAATCCGGACGTATGGTAACCCTAGTAACATTCAGTGTGGGTGTTTTGGCTAGCTCCCAGTACTAAAATAATGGGGAGAGGCCAATGCGCCAGATCTGCCTGATTGACAGGGCGGGCAGGCTAATCAGGGAGTCAGGAGGCCAGGGTGGGCCCCGTCCTCCGTGTGAGCTGAAATTGCCTGGGTCAGTCAGAGTGGGGCCGAGCTAAGGAGAGAGCAGGGGCCCGAGCTGACCTAGGGAATAGAGCTGTGCCAGCCAGAGGGGCCTGAAAAGCAACTCAGGAAGCAGGTCAGAGCTGGGAGCAGAGTCACAGAAGCAGCCCACAGAGCAGACCCTGTGCTGGGAGCAGGGCGGCAGCCACAGAGCCAGAGACACAGCCCAGTAAAAATCATGCTGTAATGTGCAATCATTGTAAAAACATGTCAAAATACAGTGTAAATGACAGATTCAATGTTGATCTTCTTTTCAGCTGAACATTAGCAGCAGTTCAGTGCCCATTCAGACAGTTGAATAAGAGAGCCTTTATTACTGATGCCACTGTTATTTCCCCCTCATTTTCCTTTCTTTTCCTTCCAATTAACTCTACTTTCAGTACCTTGCTGAATCAGATCAAATACAGGGGCCCACAAGTAGGATTGTGCGGGGCTCACTGTGAAGTGCACACCTCAGCTAGTACTTCTTACTGACAGCAGCACACATGATAGTTAATGGAGGTGCCACACACTCCGAATCCACAGATAATGTCCCCTGGTTGGAGGCTGGCTGGTTCTCTCTTCTAGTGCTGTATTTGCATGATGGAAAGAAACTGCCAGGCTGCTTGTGGGGGAGCAGTGACTCTCCGTTTCCTGACCCTTGCCTACAAAGTAATTCAGCAGGGGGTGCAATGCGCTCAATAACAGAGCCAGGAAATTCAAGGTTGTGTTAATAGTGTCTAACTAAACTTGTGAAACAAAAATAAAGGTTTAAATATATGACTAAGAAGTAGTGTCACTTAAATTTCCTTTCATCATCCTTTCCCATCTCCATCAGCTGTAATGAGCAATTAGGGTTGTCCTGTTTGATTTTGTTTTAAAGCTCTGTCAATTAATCTAATTTCAGCAGGAAACTTCAAATAAGTGCTTTTGTGTGGTGGCGTGTGTTTGTTTTAAATCCTGGCCTCATCTCCATCCTGGCTTGGTTTGGCAGAAGAAATAAATAGCCCAAGCTTTTTTGAAATAGTGATATTTATATTTCCAAGGGTTATTTACATGTAGGTACAAGATGAACTCTGCATTTTGGTATGCAGGCAGACACATGTAAGTATGCACCTACCTATACATGTGAATGTTGTCCATGGATAGGTGCTTTTTTTCCAAGTACAGAATTGCTTGGTATGCTACTATGAAGCATTTGAACCCAACATTTTTAGTCCAAGGAATTGAACAAAAAAACAGGCTCTACTAAGTCTTTAAAAGACACAACACTACACTCCGTTACACATACCCATTTCTCCCATGGATGGCTGAAACAAATGCATAAAGTCTGAAGCAACTTCAAGACCTGAAAGGTGCTTGTTACTGATGTAGCAATACTCAGGATGGTTCAACAGAACCTCAGTCTTTATCAACAGTAGCAGTCAATATCTGGGTCTAATGGCGACTGTTAAAATGCTGGCTCTGCCCCACTTCCAGGCTGATGGGATGTTTTAAAGAGGCAGTGTGTGCCCATGTTAAATGGGAACATACGGTCTGATAATTATCCATATATAATTCTGTGACGCTTTGGGGTTCAACCCAGACTAGTAGGGGTGTGTATAACAGCCTGCCCTGCAGCACTGGGTGCCTTCAGTGCTATGCTGCTGTGGCTCACAGCCCTGACACCACCAGCCAGCCTTACAAGCATGCAGGTCACGCTCTGGCTTCCACTGCCCAGTTACTTTATGCAGGGTGATCTAAACACCACACCGGTCCCTAATTTCCCCAGAGACCTCTCCCAGCAGTGTGCAGCCCTCTCCTGGAGCACTCTCAAAGCTATTGTTTCCTGTTCCTTTTAAAAGACAGTAAATGGCAGCGCATTAATCTAATCAGGGTTTGATAAACACTTTTATTTCAGTCAAAGCATTGAATTGATTTAGAGTAAAAGTAAAACAAGTTTAATGAACAGAAGGTCATAGGTTTAAGTAACAGAAATGGTTACAAACAAACCAAAGTAAAAATACACTTCTAAGGACTAAAACTTAATTTCAGCAAGTTCCAACCTTTTGCCTAAGCAGGTTTCTCACCTATAGCCAGTTCCTAGAGACTTCAACCCCTGGTGTTGAAGGATCTAACTTTCTGTGATTTCAAGAGCTCTGACCCCTTTAGCTGCTCAAGTGAAGGATGCCAAAATGGCTTTCTGACCTTGCTTATATCTTCCGAAGTTCCATGACCTTCATCAGGAAGCCTCCTGGGGACTCAGTTTGCTGTGTCCACCAGGGAGCTGACGCCATGTTGATTTTTGCAGTCTCCTTTCCCCGACCCCTATCATGGCAGTTTAGGCTACTTCTCCAACTTGCTAGGTTGATTGCTTGTTTGCCTTTTATGTAAATGTACCTTCATTGTCTCTGCCTGACAGCCTAGCTGGCCAGACAAGCAAGTATACATTCTTTTGTCTAGGGCAGAGTGGACTTATGCATTGCTTGACAAACACGTTTTAAGAACATAATTCTATAATTTATAACTGTTTGTACACACCCCGAGCACACATCATGCAAGAATATTATACAGTGAATTATACATTTTCCAGTGATATATTACATACCATCTTCTGGATACATATCATGACAACAGTGTGTTAGCTATAGTGAGTGTGTCAGGTCTCTCAAGAGTTGCTGAGACAGTAGTGAACCATCAATGGGCCTCTGTTTCATAAAATATATAGTTTCTTCTGTCCAAGGAAATCAGAGTCTTACAAACATTAGTGAATTAACCTCACATCACCCCTCTGGGATAGGGAAGTATTATTACCCCCTTCTTACAGATGAGGAGACTTAGGCACCAAGAGGCTGAGTCTTGCTGATGGTCATACAGGAAGACGCTGACAGATCTGGTGACTCCCACTCGTGTACCTGAATCACAGGACCATCCTTCCTCCTTATCAGCATATCTCTCCAGCAATTTGCAGGCTATTGTTAATTATACAGCACAAGCTGTTCGCAACACATTTTAAAAAAAACAATTAAGATCTGGTCACTGGAACCTATCAAAGCAGATTAGATGCCGAAGTCCATGGTGTTGGGTGGGGCATGAGTCAACACAGACTTTGGCTCCATGGATTCCCATTAACTAAAAGCTGTTGTTGAAAGATCTCATTAATATCGAAATGGCATGGATGTCATTAACTTCAAAGAGGATGAGGCTAAAAATTCTAGTCTACTGTTGATCTGCTGTTGCATAAAGAGCTTAATTCACAACTTGGAAAGGGTCACTTACTTTGTAAATCTGAATACCTTCAAATGTGAAATTGTCATATTCAAAAAAATAAACCCGTCAATATACACTAATATTAGCCAGTTACAGTAGAACCTCAGAGTTACAAACACCTCAGGAATGGAGGTGGTTCGTAACTCTGAAATGTTCGTAACTCTGAAAAAAATGTTATGGTTGTTCTTTCAAAAGTTTACAACTGAATATTGACTTAATACAGCTTTGAAACTTTACTATGAAGAAGAAAAATGCTGCTTTTAGCTATCTTAATTTAAACAAAACAGGCACAGAAACAGTTTCCTTAGCCTGTCAAATCTTTTTTTAAAACTTGCCCTTTATTTTTTAGCAGTTTATGTTTAACACAGTATTTTACTGTATTTGCTTTTTTTCTCTCTGCTGTTGCTTGATTGCATACTTCAGGTTCCAAATGAGGTGTGTGGTTGACCTGTCAGTTTGTAACTCTGGTGTTCGTAATTCTGAAGTTTTACTGTATGTCAGGGGTCAGCAACCTTTCAGAAGTGTTGTGCCGAGTCTTCATTTATTCACTCTAATTTAAGGTTTCGCATGCCAGTAATACATTTTAATGTTTTTAGAAGGTCTCATTTGTATGTCTATAATATATAACTAAACTATTGTTTTATGTAAAGTAAATAAGGTTTTTAAAATGTTTAAGAAGCTTCATTTAAAATTAAATTAAAATGCAGAGCCCCCCGGACCGGTCGCCAGGGCCTGGGCAGTGTGAGTGCCACTGAAAATCAGCTCGTTTGCCTACCCCTGCTGTATGTGTTTCTATTGAGCCAATCACTATTGTGTCCAGGTACCAGTCATTATTTATCTCTCTCAATCATATTATTGTAGGCAATATTGTTACATTATGATAAGGCCTGACTTTGTAGTCCTTGTGCACTCTAAACTTCTGTAGGTGTTGATGGGAGTTTTGGGTGTGCAAGGAATTCAGGATCAGGTCTGAAGTGATAAGAAAAGGGTTTCACCTGAAATAACTTCCATTAAAGTTACAAGATAATTTCAATACTCATATCTACTGACAGCTGTATATAAAAAAATAAAACTGTCCAAGTTCTATATGGACATAAATCAGATATTTATAGTTTTAATATTAGAGTAGAGGGTGCAAAGTCCTATTTAAAATATAAATATGGTACTTAAGTGCCATATCTCTGTGTGTTAGATTCTGGGAGCTTGCTAGCAGCCAGCCAGGGTAGCTCGTAGAAGGCTCTCTCTGCAGTAGGGATTTGGTTCTCTGCAAGCTAAGGGAGCACTCTGCTCTCTGGAAGTCTGAATCTGCTTTTTGGCTTCCAGCCTCTGCCAAAATATTAGTTTTAGGTGTTTGAAAAGAGGAAGTTTTGGATTAGGTGAAGGGCCGGTGCAAGGATGTTTCGCGCCCTAGGCGAAACTTCCACCTTGCACCCTCCCCCCTCCCCGAACCCTGCGGCAGCTCCCCGCCCTGAGGTGCCCCCACCGGCGGCAGTTCCCCACCCCGCCGGCCCCCGCCCTGAGGCACCTCCCCCGCGGCAGCTCCCCCCCCCGCCCGGGGAGCCGTGCGGCAGCTCCCCATCCCAGCTCACCTCTGCTGCACCCCCTCCCCGTGCCCTGCGGCAGCTCCCCACCCCCCCTCCGCCCTGAGGCGCCCCCCCGTGGCAGCTCCCCCCCCCCCGCCTGGGGAGCGGTGCGGCAGCTCCCCACCCCAGCTCACCTCTGCTCAGCCTCCTCCCCGAGCACGCCGTCACTGCTCCACTTCTCCCACCTCCCAGGCTTGCGGCGCCAATCAGCTGTTTGGTGCCGCAAGCCTCGGAGGGAGAGAAGCAGAGTGGGGCGGCGTGCTCAGGGGAGGAGGCGGAGCAGAGGTGAGCTGGGGCGGGGAGTTCCCCTGCGTGCCGCCCCCCCCCTTACTTGCTGCAGGCAGCCCTCCCCGGGCCCCCCTGCCCCAGCTCCCTCAGCCTAAATGCCGACGACGACCGGGGCGGCCGAAGATCCGGCCGCTGCGGTTGCCGCTGAAGAAAATGCCGCCCCCCAAATGCTAGTGCCCTAGGCGACCGCCTAGGTCACCTAATAGGTTGCACTGGCCCTGATTAGTTGGGACCTTTGCTGGGAGAGCAGAAGTTGCAGAGAGGCCTTTGCTTGCAGGTCCTAAGCAAGTGGGGTGGAGGGGGTCAGTGCTTTCTGCCTTGGGAGCCCAAGGGAATTGGTACCTTTGTCTGCAGCTGCCAGTGAAGCAGAGGCCTGTCCTTGCAGCAGTATGTTGTTCTGAGCAGCTTCAGAAAAATGGACTTCTGCCCGATTTGCCAACCAAAGCTCACGCAATATGAGTGACAGCCCTGTTCAGTTTGTCTGCATCCTGGTTTTCAGCTCAGTCTGAAGAAGTAGAGCTGAAGTTCAGCAGGAATTATTGATTTACAGGGCTGGGTCAGAGGATGGCATAACTCAGTGGAGCTGTGCCCATTCATGTCAGCTGGGGATCTGGCTCATGATGCTTCCGTCCACCTCAGTCCGCATTTTGGGAATGAAATGTGCTGAATCTGTATAAAGGTCTGTCAAGGGAGAGATAATCTAGAGTTTGGTATGAGGGCTGCTATTGGTACAGGATCTTGGAGATATTTACATATTTGTGAAAAGACCTCTGAACAAATCCAAACATTGCAATCGCTTAACAGTCTCAGAACTTCATTCCATAAAATAGGTGACCATCTCAACATGAGCTGGACCATCTCAAGGCATATGTTATCATTCTGCAATGTTAAAGCACTTTTAATATAGACATAGTTAAAAACAATATAAATAACATCCTATATGCATATATGTATTTATGTAAATTTATTTGCAACTTAAGTGCCGCCTCCAGGCCAGTGCTGCAAGGGTGGAGAACCACTGATTTACAGTGATACTGTGTTCTTTTGCTAACTGCTTAAGAAGATATCACTCAACAAACAGTAGTTGAATGCATTCATGTCAAGGAAAATCATTCCTTTTAAAAGGTTTCTTTGTCAGGTAGTCATTAAAGTGGGTTTCACATCAAAATGATAGTCACTAATACAGTGAAAACAGCTTGTATACTTTGCAGGTTTTTATATTTTATTACTAGTGTATTATATAAACACAAATCTCCACTAGGGCAAAAAATGTCTTTATGAACATATTTTCTACATACACAGTTGATGGGAGAATGTATTTTTCGTATCCACTTGAAGTTAAAATGAATTTTATGTATCAATAACATGCTGTAAGAGAGATTCGTGGATGCTATTGAAAGTCTTTAATGTAATGTGATGGAGCATATGCACCCCTATAAAACTGTGTAAACAGTTCTGATACTTTCTAAAAACTATTTTCAATGCTGTAATACTCAGAAATTAGGTTTCTCTTTTGTTATGTTCATAAAGAAGAAATTAAAATTCCAGGCTGGGGTTTTCAAAACCAGGAGGCTAAACGTAGGCACTGGCCCAAATTTCCAAAAATGACTAGTGATTTTTGGGTCTCTTCAATTTTGGGTGCCCAGTTGGCCAGCCTAATGGAGCTTGACTTTTTTTTTTTTTCCCTGGAGGATGGTGCTGAGTCTTGAGTTTTATACCCAAAAACTAAGGAATCCAGAATCACTAGATACTTTTGAAAATTTGGACCCTAAAAGGAGATTTTGTAAGGTAGCTAGGTGCTTAATATCCTTAACTTCACTGAAAGGTGAGGTCAATTGGTGCCGATGGGTGCTTTTGAAGATCAAGCAAATGCCCAAAGATGGATTTAGGAGTCTAACTTTAGGCTTACTATTTTTGAAAATCTTGGCCCCATTTTATGAATTGATGGCATTTCAGCTTCAAAGAGCAGATGGCAGTGTGTGATCATCCAGGACAGCTTGGGAGGAGAAAAATCCTTTTCCCCACTTTTTTCCCCATTAGTGTCAAAAATAGATGTATTGCCAGCTGTATTTCTTTTGGGTCAGTGGGGGTGCATTTACAGGACAACATGAAGGATACTGTAATGTACAGTGCTTCAGAGAAGCACATCAACAACTAAATTCATTACACAGGCAAACCAGATACCCCCTTTTTAGCAACACCAAGCTGTTCCAAATCTAAACTACCACTATCTCACATCTTTTGAATGGATCTTTTTCTCAGTTCTGGTGTACACCATCCACATGGTGAATGAACAAATTCTTTATAAGTTGACATAAGTCTCTTCTTTTCTCCTTTGCTAGGAGCAGGATGAGAGTGTCTTTTTCTCTTTCATATATTATTATGGAAAAGCAGTGGTGCAGATAAGGGTCAGAAGATGGCCACATTATCAGCATTCTTAACTCTTGTGGAAGGAACAGTCTACAGGAAGTTTGGCCACTGGCTGAAAAGATGCTTTCTCCAGCTGCCACTAGTCTATCTCTTGCTTTCGAGAGCGCCATTTTTCTGAAGTATCAGAGGGATAGCCGTGTTAGTCTGCATCTGTAAAAAGCAACAGAGTCCTGTGGCACCTTTAAGACTAACAGATGTATTTGAGAGTCCTGTGGCACCTTTAAGACTAACAGATGTATTGGAGCATAAGCTTTTGTGGGTGAATGCGTGGGCATTCACCCACGAAAGCTTATGCTCCAATACATCTGTTAGTCTTAAAGGTGCCAGGACTTCCTGTTGTATTTTTCTGAAGGATCATTGCTGTTGTGGACTGTCTTGGCTGCAGAGGGGAGAGGTAGGTTCTGAGATGGTCCACTGAACGCTCTTGTGGCCTCAGTACAGTGGGTTTGTGAATTGGTGGTAGCTTTTTCTGTGCTACAGCACCTATTAAATGTCAGAGTTCAAAACTGGTCAGTCACTGAACCTAGGGCTCAGTGAGATGGCAGCTTGAAAGAAAGACTCTCTGTGTGTGCTCCTTTGAGATCTGTGCTACTGTTCATTTTATCTCCTATCCAGCTGAAGAAACTTAGTTTTACTGGAGGTCTATGGTTGGCTTATGAGGTATCAAGAGGTAAAACAGCCTGAAGATTAGAACCAGGACTCTATCCTATATCTGATATTTGAGGGGTAGCCAGTGAATTTATTGGTGTACCAGAATGAAGTGTTCTTTATTGGCCCAACAGGCAGCAGGCAGGCAGGCATCTGCATTCTGTAACTGCTGGAGTTCCTACAGAGTCTGGCTTCAAAACTTTACTCTCCTATGTAGGACTGAAGTTACAGTTCTATAGATCACGGTGGTCAAGTCTGTCAAGCCAATCCTCCTAGTCCCTGATCATTTTTAATAGAAAATTTAACTGCATTTTACGTTTATTAGAAAAACAGAGGCCGTTCCAATCTCTCCACCTACTGCTCATTTTTATGTTGTGAGGGTGTAGCATTGTCTTAATTATAATACTTTAGAGGGTTGGGGAGTATGTTAGCAGCAAAGGTTATGAATGAAACTAGTTGGCTGCGTATTTTTTTGTAATCACAATTTTAATGACAAAGCACAACTGGCATCACTTAAAATGAAAGTTAAGATTAGTTATGTATAAACTAGAAAACTGGTCCACAAGCACAGCCTGCTGGTATTTTAGTGATAATGCAAAAGTACCTATACATTTGTGTACTGACATAAGATGGAAATTGCCCTATCTTTTTCATGGCTTCCATATTCACTATTTTTTCACATGTATTTCTCTTTTTTATTCTTTCCTTTGACAAAACCTTGATAGTAGACAGAAGTCACTGTGCAATAATCAGGGTATTTTCAAAAGTGCTGAGCTGAGAGTTAACCTAACTCTCTGCTCCTGTTAAAGTCAATGGGAGTTTTATTATTGAGTCTACTGGCGTCAGACTTAAGCCATACCGCAGTCCTTTTTGAAAATCTGTTACCTGTATGACCACGAGACCTTAATTATACATGGGAAACAATTGTGTTCTAGTTAAACTGGTTGAGATGTGAAAATAATGAATTCTAAAAAATAGGACATGTCTCCATGCGTCACCTCAGCAGCATTAAAAACCACTGCAAATTTACCCCCTTTTATTCTGGAATAGTGTGCGCACACGGGGAGCTATTCCATAATAATTGATTCTGCAATAGCTAATCCAGACAATTTCCCAGTGTAGACAAGACTTTAGTAACAAATTGAGTTAATTGAATGAGAATATCTCTTCAGACTTGTTGAGCTCTATGTTTTCAAAAGTGACTAGTGATTTTTGGGTGCCCAGTTTGAGACATCTTTTGGATGCCTGATTTTCAGAAATTGCTGTGTGCCCATGAAAATCAGGCCCCTTTTAAGGCATCAGACTTGAGATGATCCAAAATACTAGTTACTCTGAAAATGTAGGCCCTTGAGCCCTTGTATCAGGAGGGATGGTAATTGATACGTGAAATAAGATCGGCTTCATTTTGTGTTGCAAAGCAATCAATGTGTATGAGGTTTGGACTGGGATCTTTCACTGCTAGAGACTATTGGAACAGAATTTGAGAGAGAAGAGAGAATCAGAATGGCTGTTGGCCTGAATACAAATCTGTTAGCTGGCGCTCTTTGGAAATTCTGCTATATCTGGGCTACATTTTGCTTGTGCCATTTACTATCCTTGTTTAACAGTGTACATATTTGTAGCCTAGTTTTTATTTATTCTCACTGATTTCTCCCCAAACAACACATTTTCCTGACCACTTGACGTCATGATGATATTGTAAAGTTTACTCTGCCAGGAAAAGGACCCAAATGTTTTAAGGTAAAAAACGTGGTTAATATACACAACGTAACTTTCACTTCCCTGCTCCTCTTGAGCACTAGCATTCCCCCATGCTCAGGGCCGGCTCTACTGTTTTTGCCACCCCAAGCAGCGCGCCGAATTGCCGCCGCGGACGGCGGGGGCGGTCCATGTGCCGTTAGGGTGGCACTCGCGTTTCCGCAGCGGTGGCAATTCGGCGGCAGCTTCTGTCTTCAGCCGGAAGACAGAAGCCAACCGAATTGCTGCCGCGGGCAGCTGAACATAGAAGCTGCCGCTGAATTGCCACCGTGGGCAGCTGAACATAGAAGCTGCTGCCGAATTGCCGCCGCCGCGGAAATGCGCGTGCCGCCCTAACGGCACACGGACTGCCCCCGCCGTCCGCGGCAGCAATTCGGCGCGCTGCTTGGGGCAGCAAAAACACACGGACTGCCGCCCCTTGCAGAGTGCCGCCCCAAGCACCTGCTTGGAACGCTGGTGCCTGGAGCCGGCCCTGCCCATGCTCCTTGCTAACTGAAGTCAGTCTGTCTACACAACTTTGCCTTGGTGTGAACCCTGCAGGTCAGTTACCTCTTAACCTCCTTTTATATCTTGCCTGAGGTCAGACATTTGCCTTTAAGAATAGTCCATAGTGACTATTCCGGTATACTTGGATACCATCAGAGGAAGAAAAATCTGAAGTAAAACAAAGTTTATTAGTAAATCTAACTAAATCAAAGGTAAATGGAATAACATCATACCTAGCATAGAGGGTAGGCAACAGCCAAGCAAGGTAGGTTAAATCTCATAGTTACAGTACTAGTAAATGAGAGATTACATTTCTAGCATTCTGTGTCTGCCTCTTCATCTATCATGGGTTTTGCCTTTATCTCAACATCCTGGTGCTTGAGGTCATAACTGTCAGCTAGACTCTGCACCAATCCCCTTTTCCAAGGGTCTGTCTCCTCTGCAATTTCATTTCCTTTGACGTCTAGGTATAAACGCCATTACCTGGTGACTGCTAAACTGGCATAGATGATACAATGCACTTTGAAGCCAATGTACTGGGAAGAGTATATATCCCAATTTTATTTAGTAATGAAGAGGACTCCACTTTCTTGAGCAAAGAGCTTTTCATCTCCTGTAACTTCAGACACATCACTTCAGAGTAAACCCAGGAACTTTTTACATACATAAATTGAGTGTAATGGCATCTATTTACATAGCATAGGTCTGGGGTGAGATAAGTGTCTTTGCCCTTGATTCAGGAAGTGTTTCTGCATATATAGAGGCTTCTCCAACTAGGGACTTGTTGGCTGCATTGGTCTTGCATGTTGGATGGTAGCTCCTATTTCATTTGTTATCATATTTCTCACTAATATATTTTTCTCTAATCCCAATCTATATCATGCATAATTTCCCTTGGATGCTATCCACTACCTCACAGACACAATGATTATTTCTTCTTCATTTCACGGAGGGAGCAGTGGAAGCGACAAGTGAGGTGAGACATGTGGGGTCACAGTGTCTCCCTCCCTGATTTGCTGCTTGGCTTGTACTGAGCATGCTCAGAAACACTGCTGAAGCCGGCTTCCCTCACTCTGTCCCCCCTTCACTATCGGCAAACACAGGTCATCTTTGGGGAGCAGTGTTATTTATTAATAGTATTAATTACTATTATTAATGTTACAGTAGCTCCTAAAGGCCTGGACCAAGTTTGGGGGACCCTATCATGCTAGGCACTGTACAAAGATATACAGACAGTCCCTGACCCACCAAGGTTATAATATAAAAAGAAAGACAGACAAAAGGTAGATAGAGAAGAGGCATGGAAAGATTAAGTGATTTGCTCCCATTCGCACAGCAGGTCATTGGCAGAGCTGGAAATAGATCCCTTTTCTAGTATCCTATTCCATAGTCCATGCTGCCTCCCTAAAAAAGATAAAGGTTATTCATTTAAAGCATATAGATTCACAAATGAACACGCTTCTTTAAGCATCAGTACTTGCATTGCAATATCACTATCTACCACTAGATTGTGCCCGTGGACAGGTTTTCTAGTTCAGATGCTACTAGTCTTACTATTTTTTCATATACATTAATATGACAGTCTTCTTGCTAGAATTTTCTTCCTCTTGTTACATTTTATTTACTTTTCGTAATATGTCTGACCAGTTTAATTTACATCCTTTTGTTGATAACAAACCTCTAACTTTGCATAACACTATAATGGTGACAGTTAATTTCGAATATGTGGTAAAGGCAGCTTCAGCAAAATAGCCAAATAAGAATCAAAAACATGCATTAGTAATTCACACAGACACACACTTGTGTATATTTTATTATTATTTTAATGCCAACAGTGCACTAGGCACTTCAGACATGGAAGGTAGGTCCTTGCCCTGAGGCATTTACAATGTAAGCAGCTGCACAGAGGAAGGGAAGCAAATAACGGAGTTGTTATGTTAAGCACTAGTGTTATTACTTCCACTATTAATTTTGGTTGGGGAAGGAGACTGCTGGCAGGGACATTATTTGCTGTTCTCCCAGCTGTTGCTCATAGACTAGTAGACTATAAGGCCAGAAGGGACCATTGTGATAATCAAATCTGACCTCCTACACATTGCAGGTCACAGAACCTCATATGGTACTCCTGGGGGATTTCTGCACCAAAAAAATTAAAAATTCTGCAAAATTCTGTAAATTTTATTTGTCAAAATAACACTATATAATCACAAGAGTTTTAATTATTTTGGTAATTTATTTCAAAATACCTGTCAGCAAGTTTGTCTGTAACAATATAAACACACACAAAAATTCCCCCAGGAGTAGAGAGTTCAAGAAGCCCCTACGACAGGAGTCTCAAACTCAAATGACCACGAGGGCCACATGAGGACTAGTACATTGGCCCGAGGGCCGCATCACTGACACCTCCCCCCCACACTACTGCCCCCGGCCCCGCCCCCACTCCACCCCTTCCATGAGGCCCTGCCCCTGCCCAGTCTCTTCTCCACCTCCTCCCCTAAGCGTGCGGCTCCCTGCTCCTCCCCCCTCCCTCCTGGAAAGTGCTAAGCGCCACCAACAGTAATGCACCTCACTCAAAGGACAAAACACGCACTTAGTTAGATTTACTTCTGTTAAAGCCCCCCCACTGCACTGGGCTGCACCACCACTCCACCCCTGCTCTGCCTCTTCTAGGGCTGGCAGGTTTGTAGAAATTTTGGTAGTGCCCAGAACCTGCCCTGCCCCAAACTCCACCCCCACCTGCCTAAGGCTCTGGGAGGGAGTTTGGGTGGGGGTCTGGGGTGCAGGCTCTGGGAGGGAGTTTGGGTGCTGGGTGCAGGCTCCTGGCTGGGGCGGGGGTGGGGGTGCAGGCTCTGGGATGGAGTTTGGGGATAGGAGGGGATGCAGGGGTGAGGGCTGTGGGGCTGGAGATGAGGGGTTTGGGGCATTGGAGAGGCTCGGGGCATTGGAGAGGCTCAGGATTAGGGCAGGGGAAGGGCAGCCTGCCCTGGCCCTAGTGGAGGGGGGCACTAGGACCCTGCGGCAGTAGGTGATGCTGGAAGCCGGCAGAGCAGAGTCAGCATGAGCTGCAGGCTCGAGGGCGGTGAGGGGGCAGCAAGTGAGGCCTGGGGACACTCGGGGGAGGTGCGTGGGGGCGGCAAGCGGGGCCGGGGGAGAGACCCGGCCCCAAACATTGGGGAGCAGCGAGCAGGGAGCTTAGCTGCCACATAAAATAACTGGGGGGGGGCAGGGGTAAGGGGAGTTTGGCAGCGACAGGAAGTAACGGGGGGGGGGGCGCGCGGGGAGCTTGGTGGGCCGCAGGGAAGAGCTCCACGGGCCGCGTGTTTGAGACCCCTGCCCTACAAGAACCCAGTTCCAGCTTCTCTTCCCTCTATCCCCACATAGCCCAGCTGGGGGGGCCAAACACTCACATCCTCTCCCCACCGGAGGCCAGTTGCAGGGGCCTTCCCTGACCCTGGCCCTGGCCCTGACACTCGCACTCACACCCCAGCTGCAGGGTCCCCCCCAGCCCAGACACTCACAGACCCTCCTAGAGCCCAGGGATCCAGAGGGAGAAACAGCCTGATGCTGGGTCCTGGGCTTGCACAGTTTCCTGTGTATGGCTACCTCCTTCATTCTGCACACCCAACATTAATTCCTACAAAATTCTGCATTGCCCCGTGGCACAGAATTCCCCCAGAAGTAATGTGGGCAAGACCCACCAGCCAGACACCCAGGAAAGAATTCTCTGTAGAAACTCAGAGCCCTCCCCATCTAGTGTCCCATCACCAGCCATTGTGGATATTAGCTACTAGCACTCACAGACTGGCTACATGCCATTGTAAGCAATCTCATCATACCATCCCCACCATAAACTTATCAAGCTCAGTCTTGAAGCCAGTTAGGTTTTTTGCCCCCACTGCTCCCCTTGGAAGGCTGTTCCAAAATTTCACTCCTATGATGGTTAGAAATATTTGTCGAATTTCAAGCCTAAACTTGTTGATGGCCAGTTTATATCCATTCGTTGTTGTTGTCCACATTGGCACTTCACTTAAATAACTCTTCTTCATCCCTGATATTTGTCCCTCTGATGTATTTATAGAAAGGAATCGGGGCTGGCCTTTGGGGTGGCAGCCCACTAAAGAGGGCACCGTGCGCTGGCCCGGCCTGGCGGTCCACTTGCACGCTGTGGCCAAGTGGCTGCAGTGCTGGTTCCTCTCCACATGGCCAAGCCCTTCCCCCTCGCTCCTGTTGGCCGGTGGGCCCAGGGCTACCTTCTCCCTGCCCCCTGGCCCTTCCCCCCGCCCACTTGCTCCTCTCGGCCAGCCGGCCGCCAACTGAGGGCTCCTGCCTGTGACGGGGTGGAGAGGAGCCCTCAGCTGCTGCGGCTTTGCTCCGGCCCCACCTCCTCCCCCCAGAGGCTCGTATCACTTGGTGGAGCAAGCGGAGGGGAGGTGGAGGCTCAGTGGCAGGCCCGCGGGTTTCTGGCTGCCCCGTGCTGCGGACAACTGGGCTCCCCCATGGCGTGGCCCCTGCCTCCTCCCTGGGGGGCTCTTGGGCCCCTGCCGGGCCTGGGGCAGCGCTGGTGGGAGGGTGCTGAGCAAGCAGTTCCCTCCCTGCCCTGTGTGCCCACCACGGCCCCACCATTATTCGAATGCAGAGCTCATGGAACATGGGGGTCCTGGACCATGTTGGGCAGGAGGCGGCACCGGCACCCAGTGGATGGACACCCTGACCAGTGGATGCTCCGTGCTCCAGGTAAGCCCCCTCGGCTCGGGCCCCACGGAGCAACTGGAGTCCCTTTGCCCCCACCCCAGCACCCCTGTGGAAAACCCAGTGCCCCCTGCCCCATCCCCCCACCAGCACCCCTGGTGTGGGGAGGGATGCGGGTCTGGTCCGGTTCGGTCTGGGTCGGGATGCGGGTCTGGGTCGGGATGCGGGTCTGGTCCAGTTCGGTCTGGGGAAGGATGCGGGTCTGGGTCGGTTCGGTCTGGGGAAGGATGCGGTTCGGTTCGGTCTGGGGAGGGATGCGGGTCTAGGTCGGTTCGGTCTGGGGAAGGATGCGGTTCGGTTCAGTCTGGGGAGGGATGCGGGTCTGGGTCGGTTCGGTCTGGGGAGGGATGCGGGTCTGGGTCGGTTCGGTCTGGGGAAGGATGCGGTTCGGTTCGGTCTGGGGAGGGATGCAGGTCTGGGTCGGTTCAGTCTGGGGAGGGATGTGAGTCTGGGTCGGTTCGGTCTGGGGAGGGATGTGGGTTGGGTCCAGTTCAGGGGGTTCAGACTGGGGAGGGATGCTGTTCGGTCTGGGGAAGGATATGGGTCTGGGTCGGTTCGATCTGGGGAGGGATGCGGGTCTGGGTCGGTTCGGTCTGGGGAGGGATGCAGGTCTGGGTCGGTTCAGTCTGGGGAGGGATGTGAATCTGGGTCAGTTCGGTCTGGGGAGGGATGTGGGTTGGATCCAGTTCAGGGGGTTCAGACTGGGGAGGGATGCGGTTCGGTCTGGGGAAGGATGTGGGTCGGGTCCAGTTCAGAGGGTTCAGACTGGGGAGGGATGCGGGTTGAGTCCAGTTCAGTCTGGGGAGGGGTGCAGGTCTGGTCCGATTTGGAGGGTTGGCCTGGTCTTTTGGGGGCACAGCTGGTCCTGATCCTAGTCTCTGTGCCTCTCTGCCTGGGGGGAAGGACTAGCAAGACTAGTATGAATAATGACACTGTAAATAAAATGTATCAAAGTTTTTCATATTTTTTATTTTTCAAACATTTTAAACAATTCTTAAATTCGCCTCAGTTTCATACAAAAATTTAATTTAAGCCCTGGTAGTTCATATGAGAAATGTGATGGATGAGATAGTGCAGGGGTTGGCAACCTTTCAGAAGCGGTGTGCCGAGTCTTCATTTATTCACTCTAATTTAAGGTTTCGCGTGCCAGTAATACATTTAAACGTTTTTAGAAGGTCTCTTTCTATAAGTCTATAATATATAACTAAACCATTGTTGTATGTAAAGTAATAAGGTTTTTAAAATATTTAAGAAGCTTCATTTAAAATTAAATTAAAATGCAGAGCCCCCCGGACCGGTGGCCAGGACCCAGGCAGTGTGAGTGCCACTGAAAATCAGCTCGCGTGCCGCCTTCGGCACCCGTGCCATAGGTTGCCTACCCCTGAGATAGTGTGATGGTTCCCTTTTAGTGGGAGCAGCACCTGGCTGGTGTTTTGGCCAGCTTTGGCATTTGTTAGCTGTTTTTACCCACACATACACACTCACAAGCACAGTCTTCCTCACAGTTTCCCTCCCCCGCCACACACACACCCCCAGGCTCCCTGCATCCCAGTCACTTTCCCCACCTGTGCTGTGCTGTGCTGTGCTGTGAGGCATCAGGAGCTGCTGCTCTCATGCCCTCTCCTTACACAGCCCAGGCGGGAACGTGACCTGGATGCAAGGAGCCCTGATGTTGCTCCTCGCTCCCATGCCCCTCCCCCCAGCTCCCGAGGGACCAGCAGTCCGGGGTGCGGGGGAAGGAGCAGCAATGCCAGCTGCTTTGTGCATCCAGGTCAGTTTCCCCACATGAGTGCAGGAGGGGGATGCAGGGGTTAGGAGTGAAGGGGATGCAGAGATTAGGGGTGCAGGAGGGGGAGCAGGCCTTTAGGGTGAAGGGAGGGAGGGGAGCCTGGGGAGCCCATGGGGGCCGGGGCAATGGGGGGGCACCACGCTCAGGGGGTTCAGGGGGCCATTTTCCCTAAGACCAGCCCTGCCTGGGCCCCTTTCCCAATACAGCCTTCTGGAACCTCTCCGCCAGCAAGGAATTAAAAACTCATTATCAGCCCCTGTGCAAAACTATCCCTTTCCTTGTTTTTCTCTTCCTTAATTATCACTGTGCGCCATCTGGATCATTGTAATTAATTTCTGGATGCCAACAGTTTCCCTGAAGTTGCAGTTGAGAAAGGAGTTGGCCTGATACTACTGTCTTACATGAGTGTAAATCTGAAATAACATTTTAAAAGCTGGTGAAAGAAAAGACATAGGCCCAATATTTCAGTATCCTCTGCATCAGCATCCTCTGTTCCTTGAATACTGGTGATGGTATACTGTGTGTGTTAAGATACTATGTACTGTGCTTAGATTGGTGTGTAACATATCCCAAGCTCTGCACAGACTTTTACCTTTTCTTGCATTGATCATAGCAAATTTCCTAGAATAATCTGGTCTGATGGGAATACTGAGTGCAACCACGGGGTTGGGATTAATTTTTGCCCTTTTGTTCATTTCAAAATCCCTGTGGAATCATGTGTGAACTTCACTTTAGTTTAGTGCTGACCATGGAGTTTGATGAAGTGATACAAGCAATTTGTTTCTTCAGTCTAGATGCCTTTTCAAAGCTGCCACTAAATCACAGGGAATTGATTTGCAGGGATTTAAATATTTTCCATATTATTATTTATATTCTATACTCTTGAGGGAATTCTGCACCAAAAAAATAAAAATTCTGCATACAATATTTTAAAATTCTGCAAAATTCTAAGAATTTTATCTGTCAAAATAACACTATATAATCATGCCAGTTTCAATTATTTTGGTAATTTATTTCAAAATACCTATCAGCAAGTATGTGTGTAACAATACAAACACACACACAAATTTCCCCAGGAGTAGAGTGTTAAAGAAACCCCATGACAGCCCAGTTCCTGCTTCTCTGCCCTCCTTTCCCCCTCCCCCCCCCCCCCCCGAGCCCAATCGGGGCCAGACACTCACACCAGGGCCGGCTCCAGGCACCAGGCAACCAAGCTGGTGCTTGGTGCGGCACCTGGAGGGGGGCGGCGCGGCGCTCGGGCCGCCGGGGAGAGCGGGGCACAGCCGGGCTCGCCGCCCTCCCCCCGGCGCTCTGGCCGCCCTCCCCCCCCGCGCC
Source organism: Emys orbicularis (assembly GCF_028017835.1). NCBI lineage: Eukaryota > Metazoa > Chordata > Testudines > Emydidae > Emys > Emys orbicularis. Next base: position 52,136,216 of record NC_088693.1, read on the forward strand.
CTCCCCCCGGCCGCCGGGGGGAGAGCGGAGCCCCCGCCGGGGCTCGCCACCCTCGCCCCGGGGCTCCGGCCGCCCTCCCCCCGGCGGGAGAGCGGAGCCCCCGCCGGGGCTCGCCGCCCCCCCCGGGCTCCGCCCCTTCCCCCCCCCGCGGGGCGGGGGGGCGGCCGGAGGCTTTTTTGCCTGGGGCGGCAAAAAAGCCAGAGCCGGCCCTGACTCACACTCCTTGCCCCCTCAGCCCAGTCCCACCCCCTCCCCCCAGAGCCCAGCCAGGGGCCCTCCCCCCAGCCCAGACACTCACAGACCCTACTCTCCTACAGCCCAGGGATCCAGAGGGAGAAACAGCCTGATGCTGGGTCCCGGGCTTACATGGAGTTTCCTGCTTGCTGCTGCCTCCTTACTTCAGAGCCTGTGGGGAACTGCAGCTGCTGGGAACCCTCAGTTCCCTCCCCTTCCCCCTGGCCTTGTCTTCGATTTGTGAACTGGGCTCTGCTGGGTCCAATGACCCATAGTGGCGGCCAATATCTCTGCAGTCCATTTCGGGGGTGGGGGGAGGAAATTCTGCATGTCCAACATTAATTTCTACAAAATTTTGCATTGCGCAGTGGTGCAGAATTCCCCCAGGAGTAAATTATTATAGTAGTGCCTCGAGATCACAGGCCTGGGTCAGGGCCCCATTGTGCTAGGCCTGAACAAACATGGTAGAGAGAGAGTCCCTGCTCTAAAGAGTTTACAAGATATTGCTGCTGTGCAGAATTGATTGTACAAGCATTAAAGCATCCTGTACTCCTAAAAAAGTAACATTGCATTTTCCACGTCATTATTTTATATGCTAGTTCTCATCAATTGTTGAGGTAAATGGTTATTTAACAGAACATGTTTCTCTTGTTTCCATTTTGACTCTGGTACTGGAGATGTTGTAGTGTAGGTCTATTTTCGTAACAGAGAATAAGGAGTGTGGGAATTGCTAAGCAATGCTGTACACAGAGCTTTACCATATGTGGTAACTGCTGAAAAGTGCAGTTCTTCAGTAAGAATCTTTTCTGCAGGAAAATGCAGGAGGTTATGTCATAACCTCTATTTTTTTGGCAGCTCACATAATCTCGTAAATCCCTCTGTAGGGCTTTCACTTTGTAATCTCTGTTGCACGTGACTATCCTGAGGTCATGTGCTTCCTTCTGGTACGCAGCAGACAGGAGAAGCATGTTTAAAGGTAACCTAAAAGGCAGCAGTAAATCTCGAGTAAGGATGTGAATGCCACAAGCATTCAACCCCAAAAGGCAGCCTTGTATAATAATCATTAGAGCCACACAGTAACAACACACTGCTTAACTGTGGGGTGGGGTGGAGTACAGTGGGGAAGAGCATCGTTTGGGATAGTAATACTGCCCTCCTGAGGGTGGGGTGTGGTGAGGTGTAATTTGTTAATGCTTGTAAAGTGCTTTGTGTTCCTTGGAGGAAAGGTGCCGCGTAAATGCAAACGGACTGAAAAATACAGGACAAAGCGCTCCTCAAATTAGGGTTAACTCTGAGCAGCCATAACTTACAGTGTGATATAAAAGGGAGTGACATATGTGTTGGAAAATAGTGTCTAGCATAGAGCTGGAGGCCGGCAGGGGAGAGATGGGACGAGGTTGCATAGTGTGCCATGGCTCAGTGGTGCAGGGGTTTGTTTCTGGTAGATTAGGGACTAGAGATCCTGGGTTTAATCCCAGAGAAGGTACAAGATGATGGTACACTTGATGTCAGAACTGCCGTGTGAGGTTCTAAGGCCTGTGCTATGTGGCAGGGCAGACTGGATGATCCCCTGGTCCCTTCCAGCTATAAAATCTATGAACGCCAATTCTTTCCATACTCCCGAGATTGGTGCTGTTGTGCGCTGGACTCTTGGGTGGTGTGCTGGTCTGGACCACTGTTATATGGGTTTTCCACATTCTTTCAGCTACTGTGGCTTCTGTAACTGTGACTGCTGCTTTGTCTGCTTGGATAGTGATTGTTCTGAGGCCTTGCTATGGGACAACTGTTTTTGTGTGTGTGTTTTCATACTTGTTGGAATATCTAGCATGCAGTTATAGGTCATTTATGCTGGAGGGCATGTTCATGGCATGCAACGGAGAAGTTAGATAAAAACGTAGAATACTCTTTCTGGAAGGTTACAATGTAACACTACTTTAGGGCTCATCTATGTGGTGCATTAGTGCATGCCAGCCTGGTGTAATTTCTAGTGTGTGGCATGCTGGCGTGCACTAAAAGTCCTTGTGGACCCTGCAGGCATGCACTAAAAGTTTTCTCTAGTGTGTGTTGACATTGTCCAAACAGTACTACAGCAATGTGCACTAGGGAGCTTTTAGTGAGCACAGGTAGGGTCCACATGGATGGTTAGTCTGCCACACATTGGTGCATGCTAGAATTTACTGCCCAGCTGGTGCACACGCCCTTATTCTTAGAATCCAGAAGATAATACGCAATAACCAAAACCAGAAAGCGATAAACCAGAGAGGCACAAATCACCCCACCTTGTTCTAGACTGACTGCTGCTAACAGTTTTGCTGTTGAACTGTTTCTGGTTTGGTTTTGTTGTTTCTAGTAGCATGAGTTGGGAGGAAGCAGTTAGCAGGTGTAACTGAGGACATTTTTAAAGTTAAAAAAAGAATATTTGCAGAGACCATTAATTTGTAAAATTGCTCTGCGTTGTGCCCACAGACTCCTTTGGGCCACAGTCTCAATTGCACCAGCTTTGAATTAATCTCTGCTGCAAGAAAAGTTTAAGTCCACTTAGTCACTCAGGTTTTTGTAACGGGGCTACAGTTGGAAAAGAGTATGATCCAGGAGTATACCAAAGAGAACTTCCCAATAAGGTAATTCAGTGCTGGGGCAAATGGACAAAAAGCCACTTTCTGGAGCGTATGAGATAAATCAGGCACATTTGTGAAAATAGAAGTAAAATATTTTCAGACTAGCACTTGCTCTTAAATTTGCACCTGTTTAAAAGGACCAAGTCTGCATTCTCACTTAAGTGTCTCCTTTCTGATAAATGGCACAAGTTCAAGCAATCTGAAAAACTGTCTCCACTGATCGAAAAGTTTCAAAATGAACCGTGGTGATGCGATGCTATTTCTTTTATTAGAAATGTGCCACTACGAAGGAACTGATTGCAGTAGGAAATGCACAAGAACCATAACTCAGCATGTTCATCAACTTTGCAGGTTCCTGGAGCCTGTTCATGAACTTGACGTCAGTGAAAGGTCAATGTACGACATTAAAGTAAACACTTTTAGTAACGCTGCTGTGAAATTCAGCAAATAATGTGACATGTTTTGGAGCTAAAGATGGAAGTAATTATGAAAGGGGAATGTCACCCAATCAAGATGACTAAAGTCCAATGTTGTGAGCTCAGGTTATTAACCAGGTCACCATTGAATTAAATCCAAGCTTATTGCACACACAACCACATTGTGATCTGTATGGTAAATCTTGTAAAAAAAAAAAAAAGTATACATTACATGTAATGTTGTAAACGATAGATGTGAATGAATTTGTTTGAAGTGTAAATTAATATAAATGGATCTGTTAATATTCATTATGCAGTCTTTGTTGGACTTCTGTGTTTCAAGTGTGTGGCTGTGGTTTTTGGAGCATTCAGTGAGTCAAGATTTAATCAAATTGACCCTCAAGCATAAGAGAATATGGCCCTCTGTGTGTGGGATAAGACAGTGTTCCCAACCACGGATTTAATACACACCTTCAGATGCTGTGATTGCAAGCCAAGAAAAACCTATTGGCAGACAGATGAACTCATCCATATGGCAGTTCCTCCATTCAGTTGAGAAACTGACCATGTGCCTTTTTTTTTTTTTTTTGAATGCCGGACATTCAAAAAATGTGTTATACCTGCAAGTATTGCAGTATATCCTTTTAAAATTAACTGACAATTGATAAAATTAGGTTAGACTCTTTCTTTGGAGGTTAGTTTGTGGCAAATTTCAATTATTTTTTTGATACAAGCACTTGTTTGCTTGCCTTATTGTATTGGTGTATATATATTTCTAGTGTCTCCCCCTGTGTAATGTCCTTTTGAGCAATGGACTCGAGTCAGTCCCACTGTTTGGGAGGTAAAGGCTAGATTTTGTTTTCAGGTGGTATCCTTCCTAATACATTTACCTCTGATTTGTCATGCAGTGTAAGGTTATCTCCCATTTTGTGACTTGGAACTTTGCTCCTCATTTCAGAAGGAACAGGTTCAGGTCAGAATATGTCCATAGGAGCATATATAGGTGCTAGCCATTTGTCATACATCTATAGGCAGTAGAACAGTTAATACTTTTTTTAAAGGGGCAATGGCAGTAGTTCTCAAACTTTTGTATTGGTGACCCCTTCACACAGCAAGGCTCTGACTGCGAGCCCCCCACTTATAAATTAAAAATACATTTAAAAATAATTAACACTATTATAAATGCTGGAGGTGAAGCGGGGCTTGGGGGTGGAGGCTGACAGCTTGCGACCCCCCACATAATAACCTTGTGACCCCCTGAGGGGTCATGACCCCCAGTTTGAGAACCCCTGGACAATGATGTCAAGTTGCTGTCATTATTAAAAGAAGCACCTCACTCCCCTCAGAGAATGCACTGTTTTTCAAGCTAAGTACAATTTATACATTAATTTTCCTGTGACCACATCCAAAATGAGAAGTTGTTTAACAATGGCAGATGACCTCATCATTTGCTCTCAGCAAAACAGAACGGGTATGGGATGATCTTGAAGTGACAAATATGTTATAAATCCAAAAAACCCTTTACTGAGCCACATAATGACACAGTCTTGTGTAGGCAAGCTCTACAAAAGAGAAAATCCAGAATCCTGTCTTTTCATTTCAGCTGTGAAACACTCGTCTTCAGATATCAACAATAACAGTTGAAAACAATATAAAATACTAAAATAACAAAGATAATCACAGACCTGTGAAAAATTATACACAGAACTGTGCACAAATAAGTCTTTTCCAAACTAAGACCCTGATCTTGGGAAGACTCCGATGTGCTTATTTTTACACTCTGTGAGTAGTTCCACTGACTTTAATGTATAAAGTTAAAGCATGGAAGTAAATCTGCAGGATTTGGGATTAAAATGTTACCTATTATACAGTAGTATAAAACATTATACCTTGTGTTCTTTCACATGAGATCTTACCATAACCTTAACCTTCTCTCTTATCACTACCCTTCATTATCCTTTTTCCATAGCATCAGTCTCCATAAAACTTAATTTTTGCTGCTTTCAGAGCAAAATCTACCATTATTAATTATTTTTTTTCCTGAACATTTAATTCTGTGACCTGTCTTCTGATTGGCTTTGTTATTTCAGAACATCAACCACCCCTATTTGAATAGGGCCTGTTGTAATAACTAAGCCTACAATTTTACTCAGTTTTCACAGTTGAGCTCACAAAGTGTCACAATAACCTGTAACAGCAAATGTTGATGGGAAAAGTTGCAAAAGAGGGAGACAGAGAGACTGAATTAGTCCAAACAAAGAAGCCTAGTGATGTAACTCAAGGACTGTGTTAACATCATGCTTGGTAAACAAGATCGTGTGAGACCAAAAAAAAAAATCAATGAACCAAAATTGCTGTGTCAGAAATTAAACTTAATTGGTGGACAAAAGGGGGATGGGCTGTTCCACCCACCACTCCCTTTTGAGGTCCTTAAAGAAAAAGACTTTAGGGAGAAAAATTAGCTACTGGAGTGAGCTTCGCCACCATGGCTGCCACCCCCACCATCTCCTGATCCTGAGAGATGTCCTGACCAGAATGGGTTAGAAAGAGGGAACCAAATGACATCACCACCTCTACCAGCTCCATCTAAATCCCAAATACCACCTGTGATCTGAGACCTTGTCTCACACACATTCCTCCCAGTCCCTTTTTGTGTGTTCTTCTCATTCCCAACCTTACGTCTTCTCTTTCCTATCCCTCTCCTTTTTCCTTCTGTCTAGTAAGAGTCTGGCTTAGCTGGCCAAGACTGTATATTTTGTAACACTGCTGTAAGCCTGTGACCAGCAAGAGGCAAATTAAAGCAATCCCCTAAACAGCCTGACAGTGTTACAAGTTTGCTCAAAGCGACTGATAAGACCTTGTGCTATGCTTGTGTTTTTATCCAGCAGTGAGATTTCAAGAGGCAACACCAGAGACAGAAGAGTCATTTTCTGTCTTTGCTGTTCTTTTTTGTGTGTGTTTATCTTGGTTTGTTGTCTTAGGAAACGGGATCAGTCTTTAATAACAGTGGGAATAACAGCAGCTCCAGCCCGTCTCAGCTAACTTCTTTTTCCCCAAAAAAGACAGGTGTCATTGGTGCCATCTAAAAGACAAACAAGGGATTTTCCTTCAAAAACTCCCTCCAGCTAAAGGGAAAGGAAACAGGATGTTGTTAAAATGACAGCCATACTTAAAACATTTCAAATGTAAAGTATTAACTGTTTTTCCTTCTTTTCTGCATCTTTATTAAAAGGTTAAAAGGATTTTTAATGGTGTATTTGCCATGGTACTAAGCAGGCTGACATCTCTGCATACCAAAACCTGAATCTTGTTTAAATTTTTGAATGTTGGACAGTGATAGGGTCTTGTTAACACCTTTGACTTTTGGGGCCTCTTTATTCCAAGTAAATTAATACAACTGGCTCAAAACAGGACCCCTCAAATCTAGAAAGATGAAAAATGTCCCCCAAAAGGATTTAACTCGCACCCTGCAACTTCTGGCTGAAGTTAATCATTTATATCCCTTGCCAGTATGCTAAGTACTTCAGTGAAAATAACTAAAATAAATCCCTGCTTAGAAGAGATTAAGTCTTAGATGAGTCTAAAATATGGACTTGACAAACAGGTGAGATTAGAACATAAACTAGGCAGGACGTGTATTCATTGCCTTTTGCTTAAGACATTAACCTGTTCACTTTGGCCATTTCAAGATCCTGTGATTCTTTAAAAAAGAATAGAGGTTTATCCCAGTATCCTTGAGCAAAATGTTTCCACCCTATATATGCCATTTAGTTTTCACCTTTCTTCCCCCAGAAATTGTATCTATATTGTATAATATAGTTTGTAAAGTGCTTTGAAATTAAAGGAACTATATAAGTATAAAATAGCTAACCAAATTGCAAGTATGGGACAAACTATTGATTTACAGTTTTGTCTGGGCTCAGTCTCAGTGGGCTAGCACTCATTCAAGCCCCAAGCTGTGTTAGATACCAGGAAAGCTATGATATTCTCTGGAGTGTGATAGTATTATTATGCTATAGACTGCTATCTGCTACCCGTTTTAAAAAACGGGTACTGGCATGTCAGTTGTACGCTGTTCCCATTGCTCCTGCTGTGTGTGAGATCAGCATGACTACAGCCCCCATGTAAGTGATAACATACCATCAAGGACACCAATTATTTTCATAAGCAATCACCAACATAGCCATGTCATGGCTCTAGTACCAATTGATTGCAACGCCTAGATCCTGATCACAATAAGGTGTGCCAGCAATAGCCCACGTGACTGTATCTGGATCACACAAACTTGTTTGCCACAACATGAACACATCCATTAGATTGGAGGAGGGACTGTCCTTATCCATTTAGAAAGCCCCTAACACATAGTGGGTGCTACTGCAAATAAATAACAGACATAAAAAAACCCAGCTGTAGTTATTGGGCAATCATGGATATGGTACTAACTTTACATCACAGAAAGGCCTGGAGCTATAACTGAGATCTTTGTTATAACAGCACCATTCCGACAGGTATCATGTATAAATTATTTATCTAGCATCAAAAGCAAGCAAGGCATATGGCCTGCATTTCCTCATTCCCTGTAACTAAGCAATGGGATTACAGGCGTAGAGTAATAGGGTGATCTTAGGCTACATCCTCACTACGGGGGGGGTCGATTTAAGATACGCAAATTCAGCTACGTGAATAGCGTAGCTGAATTCGACGTATCGGAGCCGACTTACCCCGCTGTGAGGACGGCGGCAAATTGACCTCCGTGGCTCCCCAGTCGACGGCGCTTGCTCCTACCTCCGCTGGTGGAGTAGAAGCGTCGATTCGGGGATCGATTGTCACGTCCTGACGAGACGTGATAATTTGATCCCCAAGAGATCGATTTCTACCCGCCGATTCAGGCGGGTAGTGTAGACCTGCCCTTAGCAAGAGCAGTTGTAAAGAATTATTAACTAAGGTTAGATTTCCACAATCCCCCCTCCCCCTCCCCCCGATATTGACAATCAATATATGACTGTAGGGGTTCGGCCGGGGCTCATCCCCATCCGGGGCGGTGGGGAACCAGGCCACCTCGCTACTTAGGTCAGGTGAGTCGGGGAATTAGCCTGTCTGTGTGGCAAACAGTCAGCAGCTCAGGCCCTCAGGCAGGGAGGAGCAAACAGTTCAATATGCAGGCTCTGGGTCAGGGCGGGGCAGTAGAGAGTCAGTGGCCCAGGCCCTCGGGCAGGGGCTGAGCAAACAGTTTTAGAACAGCAAGCCCAGGCCCTGGGTCAGGCCAGGGCAGTAGAGAGTCAGTGGCTCAGGCCCTTAGGCAGGGGCTGAGCAGACAAATAAGTTTAGGAGGCCCAGGTCCTGGCTCCGAAGGCCCTGGGAGAGGGGGAGACTGCCACCCGCACGCACGTTGGGTGGCAGGGGGGACGCAGGCCCACCCACTCCACTGCGTCCCAGCCCGGGGCCCTAGCAGCGGCAGAAGACCCACTGCTGCGTCAGTGGGGATCCTGACCGCAACACACTGACATCGGCTCTGGGTGTGCTGCAGCCAGACTAGAGTCGGCTGCCCCCGGGCTACTTCCTACCTCCCCCTCTAGAGGTATCTGCATCTGGACGCAGTCTTCCAAGGAATCAAGCACCATGGGCTCCTCTGGGTACCTGGCGAGCGGTAGGCTTGGCAGCTCCCCTGGGTAACTTGCCACAGGCGGGTTTACCAGCTTCTCCGGGGTCTGGTCGGCGTCTGGCCAGTCCTCGGGTCAGCCGCAAACTGCAGGCGTCTGGCTTCTCTGGCAGCTGGGCGTCTAGTGATCTCTGAGGTTGGACTTTTGTACTTCCTGTCTTGCGCCCTGACCTCTGGGGGGCGGGTGCAAGCTCCACTGGCTCCGCCCACTTTGGCATCCGGAGGGGCTCGTCCCTCTCCGGGGCGGCGGGGAACCAGGCTGCCTCGCTACAACGAGACATAAATTAGGAATAGGTAGCACCTGTTTCTCAATAGCTTGCAAGGGTACTGTATCCGGTATGACTGCAGCTCCGTAACATGAGGGTTTGATTATGTGTGTGTAATCCATGTGATAGTCTGCAAATCTCCATACATGCCCTGTGTATCTAAAACTTCTTCTTCCATCACAGGAACTTGTGTGGAATCTTGTGGTGGGATTATGCTTCACAGGATGGATGATACTCTCCCAACATTCGAGGAGTAGAGCTGGATGAAATTTTTTGCGCAAAACTTTTTTGATGAAAAAAGCAGGTTCGGCAACATCTAAATGTTTTGCAAATTCATGTCAGTGTTTTTTTTTCTGTTGTGGGGAAAATGCCAAAAAAGTCAAAATGTTTTGTTTGGACATTTTCTAGACTTAAACGTTTTCACTTTCTTGGTTGGAAATGACTTAGTTTCAAAGCTTCTTTTTATTGGAATTTTAAAAATAAAATTACACATTAAAAAAGGGCAGAATTGAAATGAGAGGTTTTGATTTTGTTGAAAGAAAAGGTTTCGTTTGACCTGAAACTAATATCTTTTTCAACTTTTTCACTGAAAATTTCAAAAAACTTCATTTTTGGTTCAACAGAACCAATTTTTTTTATAAAAGGCATTGTCAGTGAACCAAAACATCCATCATTTGCCCTTTCCTACACAAGTTCTTCTCAGTAGATATGAGATATTCACGTACCAGAATACACAATGTAAAATCTTCATTGTACCCCCATTGAAAATGCTGTTTGTTGCCATATTTTATTTCACGAGATTATACTTAAAACACTCCCTGCAAACATGCAAGCAGTCGGCACCAGATTTCTAAACCTCTCCCTAATCCCGGGCATGCAGCCAATGTCCTAGCTCAGTGAGAGTGCTGAACAGTGATTGGCAACACTGTTAAATGAACCCTGCATGATCAGTCCACATACCATTATCCAACACAATCAGTCCAATTTATGCTCCCTGTTTTTCTCCCCTTCCCCTTGGACTGCAGTTACTGACTGAACGCTGGAGTTTATCATGTATCCATGAGGAGAATAAGCTGGGAACGCTGTGCAGGGTTGTCCGATAGATCTGGCTGCTGTTAGATGACAACAAGTGAAGCTGGAAGGTGATAGCAAGCTCTCTGTGTGTATATTATATTTTGTACAAAATCTATGTTAAAAAAAAATTAAGGCAGCAGAGTCAAGCACTCAAAAGAATTCAGTTTGCTTGTGCAAATGTGAGGGCTGGAGGGCACAAAGTTAATTGATTTGTGGCTTGGCCTAAAATTATTCAATCATAGAATGTCAGGGTTGGAAGGAACCTCAGGAGGTCATCTAGTCCAACCCCCTGCTCAAAGCAGGACCAATCCCCAGACAGATTTTTGCCCCAGATCCCTAAATGGCCCCCTCAAGGATTGAATTCACAACCCTGCGTTTAGCAGGCCAATGCTCAAACCACTAAGCTATCCCTCCCCCTTATAAATTTGTAATACTTATTTTTTTCACACATGGGGAGCAGGGGAATTTCAAAAACCAGAAGACAGCTCAAGAACATTTAATCCTTTTTTTGGCCAATCTCATTGATTTTTTTTTTTGAATTGTTGGAGTTGGCAATACTGCATATGTGTGTTGTCTTGGCTGGCATCTGTCACGGAGTTTGGGGGAGACAAGCTCTGCACCCCCGGCTTCCTGCGATTCACCATGACTCTCAGCCAGCCAGTAAAGCAGAAGGTTTATTAGACGACAGGAACACAGTCCAAGACAGGTCTTGCAGGTACAGACAACAGGACCCGCTCAGTTAGGTCCATCTTGGGGGGCCAGAGCCCCGTCTGGGCTCCCCTCCATTTTCCCAGCCAGCTCCAAACTGAGACTCCCTCCAGCCGTCTCACTCAGCCTTCCCCCGGCTCCTCCCCCAGCCTTGTCCAGTTTCCCGGGCAAAGGTGTCACCTGGCTCCAACCCCCTCCTGGGTTCTCATGTTACATACTCAGGTATCCTCCCTCAAGGAAAGTCTCCCATCCCCAATGCAGACAGTCCCAGCAAATCTCCCCTGCAACCTTCCCAGGTCCATACTCCCCACTCAGTATTCAAAGAAAACATTAAGAACATTCCCACTTCGTCACAGCATCTATCCCACATTTCATGTGGAATTACTCATGGATACCATGCAAACTGGTAACAGGGTCTTACGTGAAGTAAAAAGCATGAGGCCCCATCTCATGCTCTCCTCTCTTGAGAATGGGTCCCTCCACCTCTACATGAACCCCACTCCCAAGGCTGGCTGCCCAGGCAGTGGCTCTTCCCTCACCTCTTCCAGCCCGTTGGCAAGGCTCCATTGGCACAAAAATCTCCATTTATTTTTCAGAATAGGCATGGTGTCTCTCAGGTAAGACAACTGACATCAGAGACTCTGTGTGTGGTGAAGGTTTACAACAGGGATCTCAAACTCAAATCACCACAAGGGCCACATGAGGACTAGTACATTGGCCTGAGGACCACATCACTGACAGCTTTTCATATAAAGATACAAAAGCCCCCCCCTTTGCCCCCAGCCCTGCCCCCACTCCATCTCTTCCATGTGGCCCCGCCCCTCCCCGCCTCTTCCCACCCCTGCCCCGCCCCATTCCAACCCATTCCCCAAAGTCTCCGCCCCCTCCCTGCCCCTATTCCAACCCCTTTCCCAAATCCCTGCCCCCGCCTCTTCTCCGTCTCCTCCCCTGAGTGCACGGCTCCCCACTCCTCCCCTCACCGTCCTGGAAAGTGCCTGGAGGTAGGCAGAGGAGCGGGGATGCGGCGTGCTAAGGGGGAGGGGGGGCAGCAGGTGAGGGGAGCTTGGCGGCCGCAGGAAATAACTCTGGGGGGCAGAGGGGGCGCGGGGAGCTTGGCGGGTCCTCAGCAAATAAGTCTGCGGGCCGTGTGTTTGAGACCCCTGGTTTACAACCTACAATTCAGGTAGCAACAACCTAATCTCTTGGCAATGAGGCTGTATCAAAAATGTTTTTGTTACAGGGACGGGGGGAACAGTGACTATTGTCTTAGCCATTCATGGGGGTGATTGGGAGAGAGTCAGTGGGGACAAAAGCCTCAGGCAGCTGGATTCTGATGTTTGTCTGACTTCAATGTGGTGATGAAGAAATTAACTTGCTGGACCTCTCTCTGACAGCACTAGAGCATTACTCTGCCATCTACTGTAGTTGGCTCACTTCCTTCATCTGGCAGAGGTACTGTCTCCTGGAGTGCCAGAAGACTACACCCCTTGTGTAATGCCCTGGCATGACAGAGAAGCTCCTGCCATGCCAGTTGATCAGCTTGCATGCCCCAGCAGCTTTGTGTGATGCCTGCACTTGACAGGAATAAGTGAAAAGGCTGCTGGATAAACACGCTGGCTGGAAGGCAAGCCTAGAGGCAGAACCACAATGCATTTTGCCACGTGAGGAGCGGGGGAAAGCGTTTTGGCAGGCAGTAAGGAATGTAATGGCTGTGCCAGCCTTTTGATGCCAGAGTTGGACAAGCAATCAAGCATAGCTTTCAAGAGTAGTGGATTTTGCAGGACTTTGTGTTTCAGCTAATGCATGCTTTGCTCCAGCAAGTCAGGCAGTGTTCTGCAGACACATATGAGGGAAGGGGAAAAAGGCAGGGAGAGAGACCTTTTAGCACAGGGGGAAGTGAACTTTGCTGGGAGCCAGGAAACCATGAGTTCTGGTCCCAACTTTGACTCCAGTTTGTTTCTGTGAACTCCATAGCCCTCTTTATTGAGCGAGGCCTCAGACTGTTCAGATGGAAGACAGTAAAATATCCTTCACTCCCGTTTTACTAAAAAGTAAAGCGAGACCTTGCAGACTGTCTCATGAGGCAGAGCTGGGAGTAGAATTTGTCTTATCCTCAACTTCTTTCAGACTGCATGGTGCCAAATCTATGTCTGGCCACTGTTCTAACCATGCAATCACCCTCCATTCCCAGAGTCAGAAACAACACTCAGGAGACTTGATCCCCAACAGTCTGCTGCTGTCTAGCAAATTGTTATGTATCCCACTGGCAAAATATGTTGCAAGCCCCTTTCATGGTTGCTTCTCCCTAGGAAATAACACTACTCCTTTAGCTCAAATGTTGGTGGTCTGTATCAAGATCTTGAGGTCCCGGGTTTGATCCACGGGAGAGTTTCTTACAGTTGCATGATGGAATTAGTTTCCAGTTTTCCTTTTTTAACGGTTAATTTAATTCACGCACCGAGTAAAATACTTAAAGTAGGTGTTATCGTTAAAGGCCATTATAATCTATCATTGATGGTATTACATGTAACAAAATATAGGTATTCCATGTTCTGGTCACTTGTCACACATTTTGATTGCTTCAGCCACATACTGACAGGTTTAAAAGTTGAGCTGGATGGTGTCAGATGTGTGCAGAGTTCCTGGAACAGCAAGGTGCTAAGTGACCACATAGGTCACAAAGACCTAAGGTCACCAATAGTATGACACATTGCCCTTTAGGTGGGCTTTCCTGCTGTATGTTTGGTAGCACACCCATTATGTGCTTTGACACATGGCAGCTTCAATAGGGTAAACATGCCATGCTATGTCCTACATGGAACACTCTTCCTGGGCTGGAATGAAAGGCTACTGTGCTTTCCAGATTCAAGTTCCTCCTAAAGACTCACCACTAATATGACAATTGTATTAAATTGATTATGGAGAAGTTGGAGGGTAGCTGGAGATTTATTATTATTATTAATATTTATTTATTTTATTATTTTATTTTATTATTATACTTATTATATACCATCATCATAAAGATATGGCCAATCACTTGTATATTGCTCCCCTTCATCTAAGCTTACTCAGCCTTTTTGGAGCGTAGGTTCTTTGAGGCAGTGGCTATGTTTCCTTCTGTGTTTTGTACAGTGCTAAGCACTTTGTAGACACAACTGGAAATAAATAATAGATGATTAATAATGGCAGGTGGCATACTGACATTTGCGTCACAGACCTTTGACATCATGCCCTCTTCCGTTTAGCAGTGGATCCTCATCTGATACCTGACACTATGTGCCTGCCAAGTTACTCCTGCCTAGAATCAGGAGAATGGCCTGAGAAGGGAGTTTAAAGCTAAATGTCTCATTAGCATCATAATGATCATGCAGGAGTTTGTATCTTCTCAGGCATGCTCCTATTACAGCAATCGTATGCCCTTTTAAACTCGCAAGCGTAAGGGAGCAGGCATGTAGAGTGCTTGAGATTTACATCCACTCAGTGGCAAGGACCATGCCTAGCACTAATCTTACTTGTACCATCCATAACTACATGTACATTGTGCTGGAGTGTAACAACCTTGCTCATTCTGCAGTTCATCATCCAGGATTAAGGCTTTTACGGTTAGAAAATTATATGTATTCATTGACAATATATTACATTGCATTACCCTGGTTGGAAAAAGAGAACATTTTAAGCCCATGTTGGTGGTGAATCTTCAGGCTGACCATGGCCTGGGGTTGTAGAAAACAAAACAAAAAAGTCTTCAGAGTGATCATATCACAGCTGTTGGTGACGGGTATACCACCACTTTTATTTGCAAATTCAAGTACTAAGAATACGGTGCCAGTACCCATTCAAGGAGACAGATAATGTCTCCTGACCCTAGAATGAGTGCATAGGATGACACACTCACACTCACATCCGCACACACACCAGGTGCGGTATCATGCAAGGGCCAGACAACTGGAGACTGCACATTTTGGAGTATGTAGTTTTGGGGTGTGGATATACCTTCACTAGTGGGGAAAGCAGACAGAGTAACAGAATGAAGAAGTTGTTCTGCGTTTTACTCAAAAGTGTTTGGAGTAGGGGTCTCAAGACTATCTTAAGAATATATAGTGTACTACAGTGGTTTCCAGGCTGTTTAAATGTAATGTGACTTCACCTGTCTAGCTGAGAGAGAGGCGTCATTGCATATTATCGATGGCTTTCTGTTTGCAGTGGGCTGTTTGCCATTTATCAACATAACTTTTATGTAGTGGTTACACTTACAAATGATGCAATCATTGGCCTCCATTGTGACATCTTTCCTTCTGTCAGTGAGGCCAATTTTCCCCCCAGGCTAATCAGCACCAACAGGTTGGATGAGGAAGGATTCACTTCTGGTGATACTCTCCCACTTTCCTACTATGACCAGCATCCTATTCCTTGATTTTAATTTTTTTGTTTTGTCCATCTCCCCCATGTTTTAGTTACAGACACAGAGTGTATTAGCACTGAGATTTATCTTTCTTTCACAGTCATTTTTAGGATATATTCAGTTTTTCTGGACCCGTAGCACTGATTTTTGTCTGTCTGCTATGATCTCCACCTCTACCTGGGCAATTTCAGTTTCTTTGTTCGACGTTTCACCTGCATTTTCTTGTCCAGGAACATTTCTGCTCTGTCTCCAGCCACCAGAACTACTGCCCTGAGATTTCTGCCTATATCTATCTATGATCTATGTGGTCTCCATCATCTTTATGTATTACACTCCAGTGATGGAAGCCCTGCTGGCTTCAGTTGGCCTATGGTTTGCTGCTGCTGGCCATGACCTCAAACACAATATCTGCCAACTCAAGCAGTAATGGAATTCAGACTCGCAGAGTGGAACTGTCACTGTATGATTGTAGTTATTCTGAATGAACATCCACTTGATACTGGGGCTCAGTGACGTGCTAATGCCATAACCACGTAAATCAGGTGTCCTGTGCTTAGATAAAGGAATCCGATAAAGGGGATATATTATAATAGGCCATTGCCATGGGATGCACACCATGTTGCCTTATGAGGTTGAGCCTATAATATTGTATGCACATCACTGTAGCTTTAGTTTGAGCCAATGTTCAAACAGTCTCTTGGTCTCTAATTTGTATACACACGCAATGGAATCAATTAGCTGATGTGGTTATTGATGTGACCTTTCTGGGCAGCTTTAGGCTGTGTTCTGCCATAGGTTTCTCCTCTCGGATACCTTTGCAAAGTGTATATTCATCTTGCTATCCTAGAGGGTGGTGCATGGCAAACCCTAATACAGTCTTTCAATTAGTTTACCATGTTGACTTTGTATGTTTTGCAGTGTGAACTGAGGTTCAGTGGAGGAGCAAGGGAGAGAATCATGTTGAGCATTTGCAATAGGTCTACCTGTCCCAGGGCAATATGTGAGCTATATGACCTATTGAGCTATGTCCTAGAGCCAGTTTCCAAACATTAAGATGCACTGACTTGATTGCAAAAGACAACAGCTGCCCTCTCTGTTACTGCCATAGAGCCCCTATTTATGGATTATTGCTGATGTGACCCCACCCCATGCCAGAAATTGTCAGCCACTTATATCAGTAATGCTCAAACACTATGACTGCTATGTTGTCTCCCCTCTAGCCCCAAATACATATAGTGTGCACAAAGGAAAAGTTCTTTCCCATTGCTGGCTCTCTGAATATCTTGAGGGCGACTTATTGCACTCATATAGCTATCCCTCCCACCGTGGAGAGAAGGAAGATATACTGTAATAGAAAGTACTGTCACATCCTAAATATGCAGGGGGTTAGTGACGCCAGTCATCTTATTGCAAATTTTCTAACATGCTTTTTGGACTCTCCCAGAACTCGTTGATCTTTAATGCCGTGAGAGTGAAGATGGCAGTCAGCCAATGGCCAGGGCATAGCAGTTGCCTGCTGGGTAAGTGGGGACATAACAATTGTGACATTATCTAAAAGAAAGGTGACCAAGTTTACACGAATGTATCATCACTGATGTATCGCCACTGTTGCACAATTGTGATAAATCTTGGACAAAGTAGGTTGTGTAAGGTATCATTGGAAGAGTTATAGTCTGCTAATATGATTATCCTGTTTCATGTATCATCCTTGTATATGAAGTTATGAAACTCTGTGTGTTTGTATCTCAAACCTGTTATGTTTCTGGGTAATGCCCCCAAGACAGATTTACATCAAGGCTTGCCAGCCTGCTTGATGCCCATTAAGGACAATCAGTTCTTCCAGGGACTCCGAGGTCTCTTCAGGCAGTAGGTAGGCAATGAATACCTCATGACTCAGCAAGGCACATGTGATCCAGGACTCTATGCTTGTGTCAGTAACTTTCCATGTATCTGGAATAAGAGCTATAAATTGTGGACTGTGACATCATTCTTGGTCTTCATTCCTGCTCTACATTTCTGGACTATGATTTCTAACAAAGGGAAGCTTTGAACAAAGGACTGATGACCCCCAATCTTTTTGAGTGATCCAGGGAGACTTATTACAAACTGGTAGATTTAATATCACTGCTATTATCCTGAGCTACAAATTCTGAAATCAACTGTGATGTATATGATTCATTTTAACTTCTTAATAACTCTTTTATTTTGTTTTTAGTTACTAAAGGATTGGCTAGCGGCATGATTTTTGGGTAAGATCTGAATTGTATTTAACCTGGGGCACGTGTCTGGTTCTTTGGAACTGGAAGAAACTAATATATCTGACTCTTGGTTTTAATAATCATTTATCACAGAAGTCTGGTTTGTCTGGGTGATGCATGAGGGGCTAGAGTGCCTGAAGGGGATTGTCTTTGGCTTCATAATAAATAGTATAGTATTTTGGAAGCACACATTTGTTACTGGCTTGGTGAAGTCTTATAATAGAATATACCTCCAGTTCGGGGTATATGCCCTGCTTTCTGGCAGTCTGATCTAAGATTGGCGCTCTTAGCTGTGTCCCATACCAGGCAGTGTGACAAGAATGTTGTAAGAATTGGGTGTATCCTGCACCTTTTAATGATGTGCATAGACTAAGTGAGTAGATATTGATTGGAATGCACCAACCAGTGGATTGGGGAGACGCATCACACCAGCTAGCTGTGAGCATTTCTGCATCACATCAGATGTCATGCATGCCTTCAGAGAGACTGTTCCTGTTAAGTTGCTTATGAGACAGACTGCTCAGTAGGTTGGGAAGAGGTCACCAATAGTTGTTCCATGAACAGCAATAAGACAATTTTGTTGTACAACCAGCCAAGCAGGAGCACCGCCAGCTTTTCTGCCGCCCTAGGCGGCAGAAGGTCCTGCCCCGAAATGCCGCCCCCCACAGAGGCAGCGGAAGGTCCCGCCGCCGAAATACCGCCGCCGTCGCCGCCCCCCAAATTGTAGTGCCCTAGGCGACCGCCTAGCTCGCCCAGTGGAATGGGTTGTGCCGGCCCTGCAGCCAAGCTGTTGTGTTTCTATTTATTGTATATCCTCAGTGTGCGCTACTACATGCAATGCTGTCGGGGGATGAGCTCAGAAATCCTTTCCTTTGCTGTGTGATTGAATGGACCCTGCTGCATGATAATCCAAACGCACCGTAACTACTGCTTTCATACTGCCAAGAGGGATTTAAACTGCTGGGTGTCTCCCAGGGTAATTCGTGCTAGCCACTGAAGATGTGCAGGAGGGTTGTGAAAGAGGCTGGCAGCCAGTTTTAGTATGGCTGTACATTCAGAGTATCAAGTAAATTTGGAGAAAAACTAAAGAGCAAACAGACATAAAGATAAAGCTAGGGACCAGGGAAATCCAGGGGGTTTTAGCAAACAGCTGCCTTCAACAGTTTTCAGCTCCTGGACACTGATGGCTATCTCTTTCAAGGATTGATTTGACTGGGGACACAGTCAGTTTTTGAGTCAGTGAAGTTTTAGAACCAATCCAAAGAGAGAAATTCCAGTGAAACCTGCTCCTCCAGGTTTCATGATAGATGGGTTTCCTTCAATATAAGGGTCTGATTGTTCTGAACATCAGAACAGTTGCTTCAAATCGGGTTAGCTCTGAAAGGTGATTGTAAAAATGGCATATTAGTTTCCAGGTTTGTTGTCTCACTGAATTCTAAATCCAATTTGCTCAGTATACAAGTAAAGGGATATTTTCCTAATTGTTTGCCTTGCAAACTCATCCTGGGCTGTGAAAGTCAAGCTGGGTTATTTCCTTCTCCCACACAATCACCAGTAGTAGAATTTAGCCTGGAGAATCTCTTCTCTGTCATACCTGTGCCACACTCATTGTCTTCATATTATACCTTTGGTTACACTTTTGCCATGTGAGAGAATGGCACAGCAGATTGGCAATACAATGGGAATTTATCTGCTTACTAACAATTCTGTTAAAGATGCATAAGGATGTGTAAAATCATAGCTGTGTAGGATCTGCTGTTCTATTAGGACTAAAAAGTACTAAAAACATTATTTTTATCATCTACAATAAGCAGAGTCATGATTCTGAATACACCCAGGGCAAATCTGTTGAAAAAGACGATGTCATTTTAAAATAGTCACTCTTTTAAGTAAAACCACACTTAGACTTTGGAGACTGCTCTTTAGGAAAAGGACACCATTCACCTGTGTAAGAATTAAAACAAAGCATAATTTATAATCAACACAGACTAGGAATACTGTTTTCAGTGCATAATAACAAGTCTAGTTAATGGTATTAATAAATGTTACATACTCTGTGGTTATCATGACCAGCTGTCTGCATCTCTAAATTATTCCTGTGGTCGTCATACCATTATGTGGTGGTGGTGACATCTGCCTACTATCTAATGCTTGGAGGGTGATGAGAGAGTGAAACATACAGAAGTATAAATACAACTTGCTCTTGTGGGGCCTAATCCTGAAAAGTGTTGCTCATCCTGAAATCCTACTGACTTTAATGGGAGTTGAGAGTGCTGAGCATCTTTCACAGGATCAGGCCCTTAGGTAAGCAGCATCCCTCTTCATGCAACCCTTTTTCCCCTTTGAAAGATTTGCACCAACCTTTGCACATAAGCAACATAACTGCTGTTTTCTAGAATATCAGTTGTTATGTAATTTAGAGGACAGAGCTTCTTACTATCCATCTGCCCACTCCGATGAGATAATATAGAACAGGCTGCTAAATCGTTTAAAAAGAATCTATCCACAACCTTTATTTGCAGATCAGAACTGAAACACTCTAATAGTTGAAAGTTAAACTGTCCCAGCTGTCATAGGCAGGCTGACTTTATAAATGAACTCTAAAGTATGCACTCCAAGGTTACAACTTCAGCTCCTTTGGCACAGCTGTATATTACCCATGTCCTTGAACGGAGAAAGACATTAAGCAACAAAGGTACAGAGAAACTAGCTTAGTCCTGCTAGAATCAAGCTCCAGCCAATCCAAAGAGATGTAATTCCTTTTGGATCTGTGCCTGGCTTCATAAAATTAAGAGGACTGATTGTTACTAAAGTCTAGCAGTGAACTTGGAATTCAGTTCATGACTGCCTGGGCAGTTACAGTCATCTGTTAGGTACAATGGGACTACTTGATCTGATGTGTTCAATGCCTGTGTTGGGGTTTTTTAAGTCTCAAAATGCCCATAAACAATGTCAAAAACAATAAAAATGCACAGGGAAGAGAAAGTACAACAAAATAAATCTCTCTCTTCTATAACAAATCAACACTAAAGGATATATTATTTCTTTCCTCTTGTTAATGTTTAAGTGCTCAGTTTGAGTGGAGGGTTTTAAATTATACTGTACCATTTCTCCTAATAAGGACTTCTGATAGACGGGTGAACCTACTCTTGGCTATTTTCTCATTCAAAAATGAACTACAAAATTTGATGTTGGTGTAACTGAAAGCAGAATTTGATCCAATGAGAGTTTGGGGTCCACAAATAATGCAAAACTGAGCCCTCAATGGCAAGATTGTTTTCAGCAACAATTTCATTTCATTTTAATTCAACTGAATTTCAGCAGAAATTCAGTAATTTCTGTAACATATATCACTCTTCTGTTTTTGCTGAAATACTCTCAGTAGTTGGATTGATCCTGAGGATATATCCGTTCATTAACTTTAGAAGCTAATTGCTTGTTATGTAAATATTTATATGTACATAATGTTTCTCAATTAGTTGTCAAAATAAAGGGCATTATCTCTGTTCTCAGTACGTTTGTAGAATTAGCTCAGAGTTTGAGTGTAAGACTGATAATCACTAGCACGTGTGTTTTCTATTGATTGTTTCCAGTTCTGGTTGTACTTCTATTACTGCTTGTTGTTTTTATTTTTATTTCCAAGAGTGGAACTTAGCTGGCTTTACTTCAAGGTAAATTAAAGGTAATGACTACTGAAACTGCTTTTGCAAGAGATAAGATATTACTGTATATCAGAGTAGTATATTAAATTGCTCATGCTTTTCCCACACTGGAAAATGTTGATATACCAATCAAAATAAGTGGCAGCTAAAGTTGAAAAAAATGAATCACTATCACAAATGGTGATCCATTTAAGATCTACATTTAAGATTTTCCCCAATAAAGACTATCAATCAGAAGACCCTGAAGTTGTAATAAAAATTAGAAGACAGATGATCAAAGGTTAAACATGCAGATATACAAAAGTTAAGTTACTAGGTCCTAAAAGGACAAGTGACACTTAAATGAGTACATATATGCACACATGACAAAGGTCAAGGAAATAAAACAATTGCTTAAGAATTCAATTATAGCTGATGTTTTTTGTCATCTTCATCCTCAGTATTTTTCCAAACATAATCCTTTTTCTTTATTTGTGTTTATAATTATCTAGAATCTTTAGCTTCATAAGACCAAATATTGTTGTCTTTTAATACAATACCACAGCCTAGCATAATAAGTATTACAAATGCGGTGATATCTTTGTATTATGCCAACTGTCACCACCAACAAAAAAGGATTTGTTTAAAAAAGAAAATCAGATGACTTTCATCTACAATGTAGAGTTACCTGTGTTAAGTCCAAAACTATATTGTTTCTCCTCTGTTGGTAGAAAAGTAGATGCTTCCTATAAACTAAGGGCCCAATCTTGCAACTTGATTAGCAAGCACAGACTCTTGCTCATAAATGAAGTTCTGTTGACTTTGGTGGGAATCTGCCAGTGACATTCCATGTGCGCAGTTCTTAGTTAAGAATTGGGCTTTATATTTATAGTCTTGCCTCCATACAACAGCTAAACTAAGCTAAAGTCCCCTTGCAGATACTTCAGATTTAACCAAAAATGTATCTGAAAAAGAGTTTTTTAACCTTATTTGGGATCCCAAAGTACTTGTTAATTGTCACCAGAATTTCAAATGTAGCATCCAATATAGATTCCAAAAATATTATATCCTAAAAAGATTCCTAATAGTCTCTCTGTCAACCTTTAGTGAATGATGATATTCTATAGGAACCTGATTCTGATTTCACTTACACCAGGATAACTCCATTGAATTTACTGGATTTATGTCCTGATTTACACCTTGTGTAACTGAGGTTAGAACGAGGCCCTAGAATTTTTGGAGATGTATGCAATTTGTAAAAACGTTCTGATCTTCTTATGGAGTTGAAAATAAATAAATAAATAGGGTGTGATTCTTCTCTGACCAGTTTTTCCATCCATTATCTCTAGCCCTCTCAGAGTGTTAATAGCCTCTGTTGAAAACTACCCTGTCCTAGTCTGTTTATAATCTAATGGCAGACATGATGGAACAAGTAAGAGCTAAAAACAATAGGTGAGAAATTTGGAGGATGGATGGATGATGATCAAAATAAGGATGCATAGTGATATGCAGGTACCTCTTATTTATACACCTCTTGTTCCAAAATATGGTCCACAATTCATTTTGCATATATGTTTTCTCTTAACCCACTAAAATCAGAGCAAAATATCCTCCATAAAGGGCCCTGATTCTGATCTCAATTACTCAGGTTTAACACCAGAATAACTCTACTGACTTCAGTGTTAACAGAATCAAAGCTCAGTATGTCAATAGAGAGTTGAAGTTACAGTAGCCTGTATGTTGAGCAGTCTGGAAGAAGGTGTAAGTTACAGCAATTAGACTCCTGATAGACTTTACTAAACTTGCTGCTATAGTCAGCCCATCATGTCTAAAAGGATGACTGTGGTGTGCGGTAAGCTTTTACTTTAAGTGACAGAAGAAAGTTCTAGTAATTTCAGAAATTGTTTATATTTCTCCTTAAAGTTAATCTTGTAAATGATTTTATCCACACAGAAAGGCTTCTAATTTTGTCACAAGAGCCTTAATTGCCTAAAGCAATGGTTGTTGAAGTGACTTTATAGAGCTACTAAGGCCTGGTCTACACTAGGAGTTTATATCGAATTTAGCGCCGTTACATCGAATTAACCCCGCACCCGTCCACACCACGAAGCTATTTAATTCGACATAGAGCTGTCTTAAATTCGACTTCTGTACTCCTCGAAAACGAGAGGAGTAGCGCTAAATTCGAAATGGCAATATCGAATTAGGCTAGGTGTGGATGGAAATCGACGGTAATAGCTCCGGGAGCTATCCCACAGTGCACCACTCTGTTGACGCTCTGGACAGCACTTCGAGCTCGGATGCTCTGACCAGCCACACAGGAAAAGCCCCGGGAAAATTTGAATTCCTTTTCCTGTCTGGGCAGTTTGAATCTCATTTTCTGTTTGGACAGCGTGGAGAGCTCAGCAGCACTGGCAACGATGCAGAGCTCTCCAGCAGAGATGGCCGTGCAATCTAATAGAAAGAGGGCCCCAGCATGGACTGATCGGGAAGTCTTGGATCTCATCGCTGTGTGGGGCGATGAGTCCGTGCTTTCAGAGCTGCGCTCCAAAAGAAGGAATGCAAAGATCTACGAGAAGATCTCTAAAGCCATGGCAGAGAGAGGATACAGCCGGGATGCAACGCAGTGCCGCGTGAAAATCAAGGAGCTGAGACAAGGCTACCAAAAAACCAAAGAGGCAAACCGACGCTCCGGATCCCAGCCCCACACATCACGTTTCTACGAGGCACTGCATTCCATCCTAGGTGCGGCCGCCACCACTACCCCACCAGTGACCGTGGACTCAGAGGATGGGATACTGTCCACGGCCGGTTCCTCGTCGGAAATGTTAGCGGACGGGGAAGATGAGGAAGGAGATGAGGAGGACGAGGCAGTCGACAGCGCTTGCACCACTGATTTCCCCGACAGCCAGGAGCTCTTCATCACCCTTACCGAGATCCCCTACCAACCATCCACAGCCGTTACCCCGGACACCGAATCAGGGGAAGGATCAAGCAGTGAGTGCTTTAAACATCTAAACATGTAATTTTAACATAACTGGTCCACCGTGGTAACACACGTTCCCACGCCATGAGTCCAGTAAGTAGTCTGGGATCATGGCACGGCACAGCATGGCGGCATACGGCCCTGGCCTCTGCATGGTCTCCCGAAGCATTCTTCCCCTCTCGCTCTCCGAGATCCTCATTAGAGTTATATCGCACATGACGCCCTGCTTTAAATTAGGGAGGGGAATGTTAGTATTGGGACTGCTTTACAGCCACGCGGTGGAGGCGGCAGAGGGGCAGCATACAGTGATCTTTCCCGGGGACAGCCGCGAGGTGGTGGGACAGGGGCAGAGCTCATGCTTCCCTGATTGCTGCCAGCAGAGAGTGGCCTTGCATTCAGTGCGAAAGGAGCCCAGTGCTACTATTACATTTTTAAGCTGCCACAAGTCTACGGCTTACCATGTTTTCCTGCAACAAAAGTAGAGGTGTCCTGCCACGCTTCTCTGATCGCAACTGCAAGACCCCAGGCACTGAAGGCGAGGGCCGAAAATTCGACCTTGTCCTGTGTGCGCATGTGAAAGGTCCAGTGCATGGTGTTGTTCACAGAGAAAGACTATGTTCTTTGTTAGCAACTTCATTTATCTGTCTCAGGAATTTACTCCCTTTTTCCCATTCCCACAGACACATCTGCGACTGTCTCCCAACCCAGCCTGGCATCACACTCCCAGAGGCTAGCGCAGATTAGGAGAAGGAAGAGAAAGACGCGTGAAGACATGTTTTATGAACTTATGGAGTGCTCACGAGAGCAGGCAGCCCAGACGACACAGTGGAGGGAGAACTTGTCACAAATGCACAGAGCAGTCATGGAACGGGAGGAGAGGTGGCGCCAGGAGGACCAGCAGGCTACTCGAACCCTGCTTGGACTAATGAGGGAGCAAACGGAGACGCTCCGGCGCCTAGTGGATGTTCTGCAAGACCGGAGGCAGGAGGACAGAGCCCTGCTGCTGTCTATCTCTAACCGCCCTCCCCCGCCACCAAGTCCCACACCCCCCTCACCAAAAGTCCAAAGAAGGAGGGGCGGCAAGGGCCGTTAAAACTTTCAGTCGGCCCCTGCACACTGCTGCAGCAATGGAAGGCTCTCGTTCCAAAGTTTGAAAAGCCCTTTCCTACCCATCTCACAATAGCCCACGTCCAAGTTTCCTCCCCCCCTTTTCATGTGCGGTTCATAATAAAACATCTGTTTCTGTTAAGTACTGTTTCCGAGAGTGTCTTTTAGAGGGGATTCTGTCTGAAGGGGGGGAAGGGGTTTGTTACTTGGACAGGACAGTCACCTGTAGCAGGCTACAGAGGCGGGGGCAGGTCCAGCATCAGGACACATACACAGTACAGTCACCAGTTACCCTGGTCAGTCTGGGAGGCGGTTTTCATGTTCTGGGGTGCGAGGGGGTTGATCTGTGACTTTGTGGCGGGGGAGGGCAGTTACAGATCTTCTGCCGCGGTCCTTATCCTGGATCACAGAGCCACGCAGCAGGGGATCTGTTACCCTCCGCCCCCTGCCAGAAAGTCACTTGGCCGACACATACATGCAGTCCCGCCCAGGACTGCTGGCAGGCTGCGTTGAAACAACCAATCCAGCACTGCGGAGCCTGTCATTCCCGGAGTTTAGAAGCATCATTTGCATCAAAACAATAAACCAGCCCCCCGCCACAGTCTGCGTCCCCGGTTTAAAACATTCCCGCGAAAACAGTAAGAAAGAGAACCTTGTTCAGTAACAAAACGGAACAGATTTTATTTGTTGGGAAGGTGGGGAAGGGGGTATGTAACTTGGAAGGATAGTCAACAGTAACTGGGTAAAGAAACGGGGGCAGGTTCAGTATCTGTGTCCACAAAGTGAACAGTCACTGGAGACCCTGCTCAGTCAGGAACCTGGCTTTCAAAGCCTCCCTGATGCACAGCGCGTCCCGCTGGGATCTTCTAATCGCCCGGCTGTCTGGCTGGACGTAATCAGAAGCCAGGCTATTTGCCTCAAGCTCCCACCCCGCCATAAAGGTCTCCCCCTTGCTCTCACACAAATTGTGGAGCACACAGCAAGCAGCTATCACAATGGGGATATTGGTCTCGCTGAGATCACAGCGAGTGAGTAGGCTTCTCCATCTCCCCTTGAGACGGCCAAAAGCACACTCCACCACCATTCTGCACTTGCTGAGCCGGTAGTTGAATAGTTCTTTCCCTGAGTCCAGTGCGCCAGTGTAGGGCTTCATGAGCCAGGGCATTAGCGGGTATGCAGGGTCCCCGAGGATGACTGTAGGCATCTCCACATCCCCAACAGTTACTTTGTGGTCCGGGAAGTAAAGACCTTCCTGCAGCCGTCTATACAGACCAGAGTTCCTGAACACCCTAGCGTCATGAACCTTGCCAGGCCATCCAACGTAGATATTGGTAAAACGTCCCCGATGGTCCACCAGTGCTTGCAGCACCATGGAAAAGTACCCCTTTCTGTTGATGTACTGGCTGGCCTGTTGGTCCGGTGCCAGGATAGGGATGTGAGTCCCATCTATAGCCCCACCGCAGTTTGGGAATCCCATCTCGGCAAAGCCATCTCTGATGAGCTCCACGTTTCCCAGGGTCACTACCTTAGATAGCAGTAGCTTGACGATTGCCCTGGCTACTTGCATAACAGCAACCCCCACGGTAGACTTGCCCACACCAAAGTGGTTAGCGACGGACCGGTAGCTGTCTGGCGTTGCGAGCTTCCAGAGGGCTATGGCCACTCGCTTCTGGACAGTCAGGGCTGCCCGCATCCGGGTGTCCTTTCGCTTCAGGGCAGGGGACAGCAACTCACACAGTTCGAGGAAAGTCCCCTTCCGCATGCGAAAGTTGCGCAGCCACTGGGATTCATCCCAGACCTGCAGCACTATGTGGTCCCACCATTCTGTGCTTGTTTCACGGGCCCAGAATCGCCGTTCAACAGTATCAACAAGACCCAGTGACAGCGAGATGTCCTGGGCGCTGGGTCTCATGTTCTCAGAGAGGTCGGAGCTAGTGTCCGACTTCATGCCGTCACGGTGGTGCCGTAGCCTCCTCTCATGATTGATCTGCAGCTGCCTCTGGTACAGGTGGAGGAGAAGCTGCGAGGCGTTGAGAACTGCCACAACTGCAGCGATGGTCGCAGCGGGATCCATGCTCGCACTGCTGTGGCGTCCGCGCTGTCAGTAATCAGAAAAGCGCGCGAACTGATTTCCCACCGGCGCTTTCAGGGAGGGAGGGAGGGAGGGCGTGAGTGACGGACGGATGACGACAGGCGCCCAAAAGCACCCTCGACACATTTTTTTACCCAGAAGGCATTTGGGGCTCGACCCAGAATTCCAATGGGCAGCGGGGACTGCGGGAACTGTGGGATAGCTGCCCACAGTGCACCGCTTCCAATGTCGACGCTTGCCCCGTTAGTGTGGACTCACAAAGTCTCACAAAGTCGAATTACTGTCCTTAGTGTGGACACACACGTTCGACTTAGTAATATCGATTCCACATAGTCGAATTAACTAAAATCGAAGTACTCTCGTAGTGTAGACAAGGCCTAAGTGAAACTATATCCAAAAATTCAAAATTCCCTACCACTTTTGCCCATCATTTTAAGGTTATTGGTGAAAAGTGCCAAGAGCTCAGACTTCATAATCTTCCCTCCCTCTGGTACAGTAGCAAGTTCACAAATGGAAACAAACTTATTGAGAACCCTTGTTCCTATTGTCCCTCCGAACCATCATATATACCTCTACAATTCAAAGCCATCTTGCATACAATACATCCTTCCTCTGGGAAGAGAATAATTAATATTAACTAGATAGCCACTTCCATTTTAATTCTATTATATGAAATGTTTTTAAAAAGTACAGTGGCAGAAACAGCTGTTTTGGGGAGTCCATAGAGTGGTGCAATCTGGGATATGTCAGGCCCTAGCATGCAGCAAATAGCTATTGCAGCAAGAACAGCAGAAACCAATAGAGCCTTTTGGGTCCCACTGCTGCTGAATGGGGGTTAGGAGGCAGGCAACCTGTTCCCTTTAAAATATACAAAAGATAGAGAAGCAGGGGGAGCTTGACACTGCTTGAAGATCTTATAAGGTGAGATGGGATCAACTGTCTGCCCCTCTAGACACCAGGTGTGAGGAGGCATGGTAACTGTGCCCAGAAGCCAGCCCCAAAGTAGGAAAATGGATTGGGAGTCTATTGAGAGGGGGCAAGATCCCCTGCAGAGGTGGATTAAACACGGAACCTGAGCCTTTTTCTCCCCAAAGTAGGCACAATTTTCAGAAAAGGTTTGCCAATGTGGGCTGAGTTTCAAGTTGGTAACAAAATCTGAAATCAGGCAAGTTACTAACCCATATAACTGGAAACCATATTATATTATTGGGAGAGGAAACATCAACATGAGCAAGAGCCAGAGTAATGTTAAATTAAAAGGTTGGTACTCTGTTTTGTGTTTTTGCATAAAATCTGAAGCGTTCAAATCCATTGACTCCAGTGCAAGTTGCTTCACTACAGTAAGTGTTTGAAAAGGTGGTGTAATTAAACACACCTCCCTAACTGAGAACACATAGTTCTATGCCAGCACTCCCCTTTGGACAAGAGTCATACTTGTGCAATCATAAATTATGAGCATACAGCTAGGTATATAGACACGCTTAGAGTGCATGCCTAGTGGCTGGGTTTGACATGTTTACATCATTAGCAATAAAATGTTCACGAATTCTTGTCAACAATCAGTGCTGGGTTGTCACCCTGATTATTTCTTCTTCTTGTATCTTAACTCAGTGTCATAAATGTTTAATCCCTATTAGAAATTATCAATGCTTTGGAAGTGTTCAAAGATGATAATCTTGTTCAAATAGTAAGTAACCTTGGGTTATAATGGAACATTACATGCCACTGTAGTTGATGAAACTGGTAGCCTGTCCTCAGTCATCAGAAACATAAGGTTAAATGCTCCCATGGGTTCTTCATGTGTGTTTTTGTTTGTTTTTCAGATTTATTTTATTTTATCTCTCTAAAAAGATATAGATATTCTTAAGAGAGATAAACAGATGAAGAGAACAAAATTTTTTCCCCACTCAGGATTACAGCACTGTTCTATTAAAAATACATTGTTCTATTTAGTCTTTATGGGCTTACTCCTTTTGAAGCCAATAGGAGTTTCACCAATTCTTGCAATGGGAGGATGGAAGACTAAGTTATCTAACCAGCATCAATTCTTCCTCCTTCAGCAATACAACATAAAAATATATGGAGGATGAAACACAGTTAGAATCTTTGCTAGAACAACTGGTATTAATTTATCCTTCATCAGAGCTACAGCTTCCAAATATAACGCCATAAAAAGAATTTCCCAGTTTCACCAGGTCACGTTAGTCTGCCATTTAGGGGGAAAAAAATTTATTAGTACTGGGGCTATCCTCTGCACTCCAACAATTCTTCCTCTATGAAACCCCAGACCTGAATGTCCTTGTGCAGGCTGCTGGCATTCTAGCTAAAGGGATTTATGGTTTACCACGTTCAGAGACTACCCTTAAAGGTGTTCCCACCCCATCCCCCCCAATGGAGAGACAGCCCAGCCATTCCCTGCTCCTAAACCTGGATTTCGCCAAACTTGCTTGGGGCCAGATCTTTAGGCTGGGTCATCCTGTATCCGTGGAAAGATGAGAAAAAGAGGAATGAATTTTTCAATCATTTGAAAACAATAAATATGTAGGATTGGATTATGTCTGACCCTGGTGTGGGTGATCAAGATGACCCTAGAAAAGGTCTCTGCAGGAGTAGTGCTGCTGTCTCCAAGCCTGAGACTTGATTGTCATGACAAACCATACAAGTGCTGCCAAAGTGTAAAAACCACAGACCCCTCATGTATCTGTGAGGCCTAGGGATGATCTACTCAGGATGAGGCCTACCCAGTGTTAAGTGGTTGATCACTGTGTCAGTCTGGATATGTCTCCTCATCAACAAAATGGACCTTTTACGTGTTTAATGCATCTTGTCTTAAATAGAATGTAAGCAGTTCTGGGTGTCTTATACTTTATTCTGTGTTTGTATGATACCTAGTACAATGTGATAAGACAGCAATAAGTATTTTCTAATGTAAAGCAAAACCATAGTATCATGAACAGATGCTGATTTTTGAAAAGTATGCTGAATGGGCTTATAAAAGGCTATATTTGATGTTTGACACATAGAGAATATTTGTGGTGTTTGTAATACTACATTTTAGAAATATGTTTTAGAACAGATAATGATGCATCAGGGAAGCCTTCTGATTAGATGGGTTAGTTACTTCATGAGGTGAGGGTTCTGGCACGTAAGGAATTTCACATGAGAATTGTTGTAGGAGCACCAGTGATCTGTATGCTCTGTATAACCTGTATGTTCAAAAGGTCTGTTACACCTTTCCCGCCCCCCCCCTTTGTCTCCTTTCCGTCTTTGAATACCTGTGAAGTGGCTTTCCCCCTCCCCCTCCCTCCTGGAGTGCTTGTGGGATGAATGGGCTGGTTGAACAGCTGGAAGATCAGAATTGCTCCCAGGTAGACAAGGTGTCTGGGACTCTAATTAGGCAGCACTCACACACCCAATGCATGGACACTGGCCGAGGTGGAGTGTGACCAACCAGATGCGGCCAAGTCATCTCTAGTCGCAGGCCATGAGAAGCAGGTCCTTAAAAGGGGAAGGGGCCATGTGCTCAGGAGTGCGCTCACAAGATTGTACCTCCCGTAAAGGCCCTTTGCCCGGACCGCCTGGCCAGTGGTTCACTGCATTGCATTCCATCGTGCCTCGGGAAGACTTACCTTCATCGCACCATCCATCGCTGCGCTGTGGGACACTTACCTTGAAGGATGCTGACATCTTCAGTGCCATGCCTGTCCTGGGAGCGAGAGTATGCGAGTGTGAGTGTGCACCTCCCCCTTTCTTTTGAGCTTAGCTATCAGTATAATAAACATGTTGCTTTCTGCCAAACTCTGGTGGGTCATTAGTCCTCCCTAAGCTTACTAGCTGGCCCAATTACGGGTAACAAGAATAACATTCCAAGTTTTATAGGCAGCATTCTGCGTGAAGAGTGAGCGTACTGCCTCACTAAAGGATACTCAGAGGCTGACGAGCAAAGAACATACTGCACAGAGCTGGTGGCAAATAGGTTTGACAATTAATGACATTCCTAACCTGTTCCAAAATAAGCACCAAATGTTTCATTGTAGTTGGGGGGGAAAGTGTAGATAATCCCTGCATTCCCTGAATCATAACGTGGCATTGGCATTTTTTGCCATTACCTTTCTGCCATTATAAAATAATCTCTAATTTGCTATTATTTCAGGTCTCTCTCTCTTTCTCTGAATTAGTGCTTTCCAATAATTCCTTCCTCCTGGGCTTTCAGACTACTATGTTCAAATATTTTAACCTGCATTATTCTAGGTTAAATGACACTTTATTTACTGCTTATATTTCTATCCACGGAGGAATCTATTGTGTATCACATATTCCACCTTAACATTCACATAAAAAAGAATCTGATACATCAGAAAAGGGCAGACAAATAAATAGTGACAAGTTTTTAAAGTGCTTGTACACAAATGCTAGAAGTCTAAATAATAAGATGGGTGAACTAGAGTGCCTTGTGATAAAGGAGGATATTGATATAATAGGCATCACAGAAACCTGGTGGACTGAGAGCAATCACTGGGACACAATCATTCTGGGGTACAAAATATATCGGAAGGACAGAACAGGTCGTGCGGGGGGGGAGTGGCACTATATGTGAAAGAAAATGTACAATCAAATGAAGTAAAAATCTTAAGCAAATCCGCATGTTCCATAGAATCTCTGTGGATAGAAATTTCATGCTCTAATAAGAATATAACATTAGGGATCTATTATCGACCACCTGACCAGGACGGTGATAGTGATGATGAAATGCTAAGGGAAATTAGAGAGGCTATCAAAATTAAGAACTCAATAATAGTGGGGGATTTCAATTATCCCCATATTGACTGGGAACATTTCACTTCAGGACGAAATGCAGAGATAAAATTTCTCGATACTTTAAATGACTGCTTCATGGAGCAGCTGGTACGGGAACCCACAAGGGGAGAGGCAACTCTAGATTTAGTCCTGAGTGGAGCGCAGGAGCTGGTCCAAGAGGTAACTATAGCAGGACCGCTTGGAAATAGTGACCATAATACAATAGCATTCAATATCCCTGTGGTGGGAAGAACATCTCAACAGCCCAACACTGTGGCATTTAATTTCAAAAGGGGGAACTATGCAAAAATGAGGGGGTTAGTTAAACAGAAGTTAAAAGGTACAGTGACTAAAGTGAAATCCCTGCAAGCTGCATGGGTGCTTTTTAAAGACGCCATAATAGAGGCCCAACTTCAATGTATACCCCAAATTAAGAAACACAGTAAAAGAACTAAAAAAGAGCCACTGTGGCTTAACAACCATGTAAAAGAAGCAGTGAGAGATAAAAAGACTTCCTTTAAAAAATGGAAGTCAAATCCTAGTGAGGCAAATAGAAAGGAGCATAAACGCTGCCAAATTAAGTGCAAGAATGTAATAAGAAAAGCCAAAGAGGAGTTTGAAGAACGGCTAGCCAAAAACTCCAAAGGTAATAACAAAATGTTTTTTAAGTACATCAGAAGCAGGAAGCCTGCTAAACAACCAGTGGGGCCCCTTGATGATCGAGATACAAAAGGAGCACTTAAAGACGATAAAGTCATTGCAGAGAAACTAAATGGATTCTTTGCTTCAGTCTTCACGGCTGAGGATGTTAGGGAGATTCCCAAACCTGAGCCAGCTTTTGTAGGTGACAAATCTGAGGAACTGTCATGGATTGAAGTGTCATGAGAGGAGGTTTTGGAATTAATTGATAAACTTAACATTAACAAGTCACCGGGACCAGATGGCATTCACCCAAGAGTTCTGAAAGAACTCAAATGTGAAGTTGTGGAACTGTTAACTAAGGTTTGTAACCTGTCCTTTAAATCAGCTTCTGTACCCAATGACTGGAAGTTAGCTAATGTAATGCCAATATTTAAAAAGGGCTCTAGAGGTGATCCCGGCAATTACAGACCGGTAAGTCTAACGTCTGTACCGGGCAAATTAGTCGAAACAATAGTTAAGAATAAAATTGTCCGACACATAGAAAAACATAAACTGTTGAGCAATAGTCAACATGGTTTCTGTAAAGGGAAATCGTGTCTGACTAATCTATTAGAATTCTTTGAAGGGGTCAACAAACATGTGGACAAGGGGGATCCAGTGGACATAATGTACTTAGATTTCCAGAAAGCCTTTGACAAGGTCCCTCACCAAAGGCTCTTATGTAAATTAAGCTGCCATGGGATAAAAGGGAAGGTCCTTTCATGGATTGAGAACTGGTTAAAAGACAGGGAACAAAGGGTAGGAATTAATGGTAAATTCTCAGAATGGAGATGGGTAACTAGTGGTGTTCCCCAAGGGTCAGTCCTCGGACCGATCCTATTCAACTTATTCATAAATGATCTGGAGAAATGGGTAAACAGTGAGGTGGCAAAGTTTGCAGATGATACTAAACTGCTAAAGATAGTTAAGTCCAAAGCAGACTGTGAAGAACTTCAAAAAGATCTCACAAAACTAAGTGATTGGGCAACAAAATGGCAAATGAAATTTAATGTGGATAAATGTAAAGTAATGCACATTGGAAAAAATAACCCCAACTATACATACAATATGATGGGGGCTAATTTAGCTACAACAAGTCAGGAAAAAGATCTTGGAGTCATCGTGGATAGTTCTCTGAAAATGTCCACGCAGTGTGCAGAGGCGGTCAAAAAAGCAAACAGGATGTTAGGAATCATTAAAAAGGGGATAGAGAATCAGACTGAGAATATATTATTGCCCTTATATAAATCGATGGTACGCCCACATCTCGAATACTGCGTACAGATGTGGTCTCCTCATCTCAAAAAAGATATACTGGCACTAGAAAAGGTTCAGAAAAGGGCAACTAAAATGATTAAGGGTTTGGAACGGGTCCCATATGAGGAGAGATTAAAGAGGCTAGGACTCTTCAGCTTGGAAAAGAGGAGACTAAGGGGGGATATGATAGAGGTATATAAAATCATGAGTGATGTGGAGAAAGTGGATAAGGAAAAGTTATTTACTTATTCCCATAATACAAGAACTAGGGGTCATCAAATGAAATTAATTGGCAGCAGGTTTAAAACAAATAAAAGGAAGTTCTTCTTCACGCAGCGCACAGTCAACTTGTGGAACTCCTTACCTGAGGAGGTTGTGAAGGCTAGGACTATAACAGAGTTTAAAAGAGAACTGGATAAATTCATGGTGGTTAAGTCCATTAATGGCTATTAGCCAGGACGGGTAAGGAATGGTGTCCCTAGCCTCTGTCTGTCAGAGGGTGGAGATGGATGGCAGGAGAGAGATCACTTGATCATTGCCTGTTAGGTTCACTCCCTCTGGGGCACCTGGCATTGGCCACTGTCGGTAGACAGGATACTGGGCTAGATGGACCTTTCGTCTGACCCGGTATGGCCTTTCTTATGTTCTTATTGGCCTTTTGTTTTAATCAATGTCAGAATATAATCCAAATTTGTAGCGTGTTGGCCTAAAAACAGTCCTTTTGGGTAACACTACGTTTCTGATTCTCCAACCTTTACTCACATGAGTAAACCTTACTTGTGCAAATATTGCTACTGGAGTCAATAGAATTACTTGAGTGAATATGGATTTCTCCTGGGAGTAAGTGTTTCTGTATCACGTCCTTAGTCCTCTTCTGGAGAGTCGTGTGCACAATGACAAATAATGTGAAGCCAACACAGACATTTAAATTATCGAAGTAAACATTTCCATGTCATAGTCAAGATAATCCTTCATTTCAGCTGCTTATCTGAGATCTGTCCTGCAGATCTGATGGGAGGTTTTAGCCCTTCCGTAAAGCTGTTATGGATGGATGTGCTTGAACTGGGAAAACCTTGTTTTTCCTATGGGTTTAGCAGAGAGCACACCCCCCCTTGCAAAAAGGGAAAACAATCTCTGAAATACATATTATTTGCAAGGAAGTATCCTGTATATATTTTTATACTATGTATTCCAGTAAAGTACAGGCTAGTGAGTCAAATAATAAAAAGTGATACAAATATGTCAAATGAGATCCACTTAAAATATCTGCAGTTGGTTTTTGGACACAGAGACTGTCTTCCTGTATCTCCACAGAGCCTAGCACAATAGGGCTGCTACTGTAATACAAATTATAATAGTGGAAATTAATAATTTTGCTCAGGTTTACCATCAGCTGCTGTCTCTGAAAATAAAAACCACAATGAATTTTAATTTCATATTTTTTGCACATTGCTGCAAACCATTTTTGTGGCTCACTTGCTTATGTTTCCCTTGGGATATTATGCTAAACACATAATAATATAGCAGATGGCCTCAGCATAGAGGATGGGGGGAGCAATAGATGAGATATCTTGATTTTAGTAAGGCTTTTGACAGTTCCACATGACATTCTTATAAGCAAACTAGGGAAATGTGGTCTAGATCAGATTACTATAAAGTAGGTGTGAGGCTTCCTCCAGGCACCCAGATTGTGGTTCAATTTGTACCCCACCCCACCCCCCCGCCTCCAGCATGAGGGAGTCTATTGGTAGCTCTCGTACACTCTTCTCGGGACTCTGACAGTTCTGTTTTGCTTTGCAGGTTAACAGTAGGTACAATCCAATCCCTGAACCCTGTTTGAAGAGCGTTCCCCTGTAGCATCCAGTCCCTGTCACTGGACACTCACAGGTTTTACCAGGTAAGTTGGCTCTCAAAGAGGCAATACACAGCTGGAGTGTTACAACTCAGGTTTCAGGTCCTCTATATCAGCACAGTACTGTAATCTATTTATAGTGAAAATAAATATGAGTTTATTAACAAAGAACAGATTCAAGTGAGTTTTGAGTGAGAATAATGGAAACAGAAATGGTTACCCACAAAACAAAAGTATAATGCACTTTCTAGAGACTGACTTAGTAGACTACAACCCTTACCTAAAGCAGTTTCTCACCCTCAAAGCCTTTCTGCAGAGCTGCAGGATCCATTTTTCATGAATCACTCCTTTCCACCAACATTGTTCCTCAGTGAAATGGATAACGGGGTGATTTCGTTGTTGTCCTTTGAAATGCATTCCTGTTGTTTTGTTCCCACTGTGTTGGCACCATGTTGAGTTCCCATCCCCCCATCAACCTGTTTCAATTTTACATGCAAATGTAGCTCCCATTGTTCTTGTTTCACACTGCTTAATCTACATGCGACAGATTCCTTCTGGTCTGGAAGAAACCTGTTTCCCCTTTTGTTTGGTTATAGACTTTAAAGCCTAATATTAGTAGGTATACATAATTCCTTATATAGTGTTAATACATGCACTTCACAGTGATGTTAATGACCAGTGTGTCACCAGCTTTCATTTGATACTTCACATGACATTCTTTATAGATAAATGCTGACAGCAATGTGTTCGGTGTAGTGAGTTTGTTGGGCCTCATAGGAGCTGCTGATGGAACGGTGAACCCTTTGCCAGTTGGCACTGGTGAATTCTTAGGATCCATTGGGTGCAAAAGTGGTTGAAGGACCATACTCAAGAGTACTTTTCAATGATTCGCTGTCAAACTGGGGAGACTTATCTAGTGGTGTCCCATAGGGGTCTGTCCTGGGTCTGGTACTAGTCAATATTTTCATTAATGACTTGGAAAATGGAGCGAAGAGTATGCTTATAAAATTTATGGAGGACACTAAGGTGGGAGGGATTGCACACACTTTGGAGGCGAGGAGGAGAGTTCAAAACAAGTTTGACGAATTGGTTTGAAATCAGTAAGGTGAAATTAAATAAAGACAAGTAAGTGTAAAGCCTACACTTAAGGAGGAAAAGTCAAATGCACAACTACAAAATGGGGAACAACTGGCTAGGCTGCAGTACTGCTGAAAAGGATCTGGTGGTGATAGTGGATCATAAATTTGTCAACAATGTGTTGCAGCTGTGAAAGAGCCTAATATCATTCTGGGGTGTATTAACGGGAATGCTGTGTGTAAGACATAGGAGGTAACTGCCCTGCTCTACTCAGCAGTTGTGAGGCCTCAGCTGGAGTACTGTGTTCAGTTCTGGGCATCACACTTTAGGAAGAATGTGGACAAATTTGGAGAGAGTCAAGAGGAGAGCAACAAAAATGAAAAAAGTTTAGCAAACCTGACCTATGAGGAAAGGTTAACAGAAACAATGTGTGTGTGTGTGTGTAGTCTTGAGAAAAGAAGACTGAGGAGGGACCTGATTGTGACGCTCTGTACCTCAGGGGAACACCCAGCACCTCCATGTTCATCCTTATAAAATGATTGCGTGGTATCCAATGCAAAGTTTGTCATGTCAGGTGTCATGCACTGAGCGTTGTTACATGAAATTATAACCTATAACATTACTGTATGTAGTTATGAGGCTGAAAATGTATCTTCATGGCTTAAAATAAGCCTAGGCAAAAACTCTCCAAGAGCAGAGAGGCAGTTCACACCTCATCAGGGCATATATGGGACAAACGCAGCCCAGCCTCACAGGAACAAAGGACGCTGGCCTAGGCAGCAATAAAAGGATCTGTTAGACTTCGAGTGAGTCAACCCCCTTACTTTGGTCAGTTTGGGACTGCAATGAGGTAATGCTCACCTGATTCTGAAGTGGGGGGGGGGGGAGCAAAGCCAAGAGGGAAGAAAGGATATGATAAAAGGGAGAGACATTTGCCATGCTCTCTCTCTCTTCCACCTACATCTACAGACACCACACCAAGCAACTGAAGCGCTGATCAAAGGGAGAGCCTGACTGAAGAGCGACCAGCCAACCTGTGGTGAGAAGCATCTAAGTTTGTAAGAGCATTGAAAGTGTTAAGATCAGCTTAGAATGTGTTTTGCTTTTATTTCATTTGACCAAATCCGACTTGTTATGCTTTGACTTATAATCACTTAAAATTTATCTTTGTAGTTAATAAATCTGTTTGTTTAATCTACCTGAAGTAGTGCGTTTGGTTTGAAGCGTGTCAGAGATGCCCATTGGGATAACAAGCCTGGTACATATCAATTTCTTTGTTAAATTGACGAACTCATATAAGCTTGCAGCGTCCAGCGGGCATAACTGGACACTGCAAGACGGAGATTCCTAGGGTTGTGTCTGGGACTGGAGGTATTGGCTAGTGTCATTCGGTTGTAAGTAGCTGGGAACAGCTTACATGCCAGAGGCTGTGCGTGAACAGCCCAGGAGTGGGGGTTCTCACAGCAGAGCAGGGTAAGGCTGGTTCCCAAGGTCAAGGATTGGAGTGACCTAGCAGACCACCCATCCAGACAACACCAGAGGGGTACGTCACAGTGATATGTTAAGGGCCATTACAAAGAGGACTGTGATCAATTGTTCTCCATGTCCACTGAAGATAAGACAAGAAGTAATCTTAGGGAAAAATTCTAACTATAAGGGCTATTGGCTTCCAAGGGAGGTTGTGGAACCCCTCACTGGAGGTTTTTAATAACAGGTTAAACAAACATGTCAGGGATCATCTAGCTATGGTC
Source organism: Emys orbicularis (assembly GCF_028017835.1). NCBI lineage: Eukaryota > Metazoa > Chordata > Testudines > Emydidae > Emys > Emys orbicularis. The sequence goes on from NC_088693.1 coordinate 52,175,092, forward strand.
CTGCCTTAGTGCAGGGGGCTGGACTAGATGACCTTTTAAGGTCCCTTCCAGCCCTACATTTTTATGATCCTATGATCATCATCTTTTTCTATATCTAAAAGCCATCTTAGATCATGCTTTTCATGACAGTGGCCTAGAGTTGTGTGTGTTTTGGGTTTTTATTTAAAATATTAGTAAATGGTGGTTTCACATTTACATTGTGCTAGCACAGGGGTTCTCAAACTGGGGGTCGCGAGCTGTCAGCCTCCACCCCAAATCCCGCTTTGCATCCAGCATTTATAATGGTGTTAAATATATTTAAACGTGTTTTTAATTTATAAGGGGGGGGCACATTCAGAGGCTTGCTATTTGAAAGGGGTCACCAGTTCAAAAGTTTAAGAACCACTGTGCTAGCACCTGTTGTGCTTGACAAGACAAGACAAAAAAAACCCCAAATCTGAATAAGAAACCAGTTTCATTCTAGAAATTTTACATGCAAACCTTCATATCCTTGCTGGTGATCTTGCTATACTTCTGATGGTCCACTGTGAAATATACCTCTTAACATTTTAAACTAAGGGCCTTTAGTGTACCCATGAGTGTGTGTGAACCCTCTTGTGCTTAATATAGTAAGATCAAGTAGTGATGGCCTGAAGAGAAGTATGTAGTCTGGGATAAGGCACTCAGAGTGGGAAGGGGGTCACTACTGCCTGGTGCTATGTGAATCTGAAACTTGAAATTTTATGAAGTGTATTGTTACTGACTTGTACATTTACACTGTATGTTTACAAACACAGAGGAACTTGCATTCTCTGCTCTCATGAGCTTAGACTCCAAATAAGACAAATACAGGAAAACACACAGAGAAAGAAGAGGTCAGGGGGATTTTTAATGCTGAAAAAAAAAGGAAGCAGGGATTTCTTCAAGTGAATTTTAAGAGATTTGATGGTGAAAATAGAAGATAATTGGTAGATGAGGTAGGAGGACTGTTCCAAGTATAAGATGTAGAGGAAGGGCACAAAGCTGATAGTAGAAGGAAATAAGGGGAGGAGTAAGGTGGGAGGATTGGGAAGAGCATAAGTAGTAGTAGGAAGACTAGGAGGAAATGAAAGCAGAGATAAGGGGGCAAGATTATGTGCAAGACTTTATAATGTAGATGAGGTGAGACTACCTTTACCTTTAGTATAGCTGTTGTATGGTATGTTTCCTTCCCACAATCTTCAGACTCTAAGATCTGAACAGAAAACAGTATTCAGAGGAATGATTAAACGTTTCTGGGAGAATCTGTTCCAAATTATTATATGCTGCAACATCTCACTTTCTTTCACACATATAGTAAAAGAAGTGATGATGTAGACAAGTCTTTCATCCTCACTAGCTGTTCAGCAGCTGGTTTGCAAAAGAGTGCAGCTGTCACAAAGAGACGTCACCTTGACAAGAGAAATCAATGGGGAATTTTGTCAGTGTCTATAGGACCGTATACACATTTAGCGATCTAATGCACATACTGGAAATGTTATCCATGACTGCGACCTTGAAGTGGGAGATCCTGTGGAGAGAATGTAAAAGGGTATAATGCCTCTCTTTCTGAGATATGTCTTGCCTATAGCACTGCTCTACAGCCAAAATGCTTCTGAAATAAATGTAGTCAAACGTTACTAATTCTGGGTCACTGAGAACGAAAATGATGCTTAAAATTGTTGATTGGCTCTAGTTTTCAAGATATGCTATTGGGTCAGTATATACGACCCTTGACTTGGGAATGGCGGAGGATAAGTGAGTTATAAAGGGAAGGGATCTCAATTTAAACCAGAAATGACTAAAATACATCTTTGACTGGATCTATGAATAAATCTATGACTGAGTTTGGACAGTACTTGCTTTTTAGGCAAAACAATGAATGATGCAATCTGAAGCTGGTATTGCGTCATACATGATATGAATTGCATCATGTTATTCCTAGAAGTCATAGATGTTGCAATCATAACGAAGCTTACATCACTCTGCTGAACAAATTGCCCTATATCAGCTCTAGAAATCATACAGTGTCGTGCTCTCTTATTTGTCAGTGTTTGATTTTGCAAAGGGACACATTTCTGTTTAGCCAAAGTGAGCAGAGATGCCTCGTACTTGTGTGAACAGTGCAGATAACTTCTGCTATGTTTGTGGTGAAGTGACTTTTGCATCACAAAAGCGCAGTATAACCTCTATGGTTAAGAAAGCCTATCACCTTTATTTTGGCTGCAAAATTGGAGATCAGGACAAGAGGTGGGCCCCACACATATGCTGCAACACTTGTGCAACAAATCTTCGCCAGTGGTTGAACAGGAAAAGGAAATCTATGCCTTTTGCAGTGCCAATGATTTGGAGAGAGCCAACAGATCATACCAGCAATTGTTACTTCTGCCTGGTGCCTCCAGTTGGGAAAGGTGTGTCAAAGAAGAAAAAGTGGACTGTGCATTATCCAAACATTCCAACAGCTATACGCCCAGTACCCCACGGAGAAGGACTGCCGGTTCCTGATGCACCAGAATCATTCTCACTTGAGTCAGACGAGGAAGAAGAAGAGGATGAAACTTCTGGTCCTGAACCATCAATGTCACAGGACCCACATTTTCTCCCATCCTCCTCCTCTGAACCACACCTCATAACACAAGGTGAACTGAATGACCTTGTCAGGGATTTGGAACTACCCAAGAGTAAGGCAGAGCTGTTGGGCTCCTGACTACAGCAGTGGAATCTCCTGGCAGGTGATGTTAGGGTTTCCATGTTCCGTGACCGTCAAAAGGATCTTGTCCCATTCTTCTCCATGGAAGGTGATCTTGTAGCCTGCAACAACATCGATGGTGTGATGGCAGCCCTCAACATCGTTCACGATCCAGATGAGTGGAGACTGTTCATTGATTCATCGAAGACGAGTCTTAAAGCTGTTGTACTGCATAATGGCAGTGTTTTGCCATCAATTCCAGTTGGTCATGCAGTCTATGACAACATGAAACAACTTTTGAGGTGCATAAACTATGACCAACATCAGTGGCAGCTTTGTGGCGATTTGAAGGTTGTTGCTCTCTTGCTTGGCCTGCAGACTGGATACACAAAGTACTGCTGTTTTCTCTGCGAATGGGATAGTCGTGCAAGAGATTCCCACTACATCAAGAAAGATTGGCCAATCCGACAGTCATTGGAGCCTGGGAGGAAAAGTGTTCAGCATCCACCACTTGTTGAATCAAGGAAGATTTTGTTACCACCCTTACACATCAAGCTGGGTTTGATGAAGAACTTTGTCAAGGCCATTGACAAAACACAAGCATCTTTCAAGTACCTCCGTGGAAAATTTCCAAGGTTAAGTGAAGCTAAGATAAAGGAAGGTGTCTTTGTTGGTCCTCAGATTCGTGAACTTCTTCGAGATGATGCATTTGACCATGCACTGTGTGGCAAGGAAAAGACGGCATGGAAAGCCTTCCAGTTAGTGGCAATAAATTTTCTCGGAAACAACCAGGCAGACAACTACAGGTTGTTGGTGGAAAACCTCCTCAAGGCATACAAAAGCCTTGGTTGCAACATGTCACTAAAGATACATTTTTTGCACTCTCATCTAGATTTTTTTCCACCGAACTGCAGAGCAGTGAGCGACGAGCACGGCGAGCGATTTCACCAGGACATTGCAACAATGGAGAAACGCTATCAGGGCAAATGGAGCCCATCAATGCTTGCAGACTATTGCTGGACAGTGACAAGAGATGCTCCATTTAATGAATACAAGAGACAAGCCAAGAACCACCGAGTAGACACTGAATAGGACTAAACTATGTACAGAATAGTTTTTTGCCTTTTGTTTCATAATAAATTGTATTTATATAACCCTTTTGCTGATTTTTAAAGTGTTACATAAACAGGACAGGTGAAAGATTATCATGTAAAGCAACCATAAACACATGAAAAGACCTAGGTTTACAATTTATGATGAAAACTCTACTATCTACACAATATACATAGACATAAAATGTAAAAATTTAAATATCTTAGAAACAGTTGCCAATCAGTTGTTTTAATTGTCATATTTGAATTCAGCACATCAAAATACATAATAAATAGCACATTTTATCTCTGAAGCAGACGACTTCTCAAAAATTGTAGAACAGTGTAGTTAGAATGGTTTAAACAACAGAAAGATTTTTGATGCTCCTTTAGGGAGCAGAATAACAATGGACAGGAGAATTTAATAGCAGTTGAGATGCCAGTTGATTGGGGAGAAGATAAAGAGCAGATGAGGCCTTGGTCAGGAGCTTGAGCTGCTGCTGAAGGGTGATAGAGAAGGTTAAGATAATCTAGGATGTTCAACTTTCCACCATAGAAAAGTGTAAAAGAAAAAGAACAATATACCAGAAGAAGCAATGGCCTGGGCACAGGTGAGAGTCTGAGGTTCAGATTCTGCTCTGTTACAGCAGAGAAAATCCAGAGCTGCTCCACTGAAGCCAGTTACAGGACTCTGGATTTATATTGATGTAACCAAAATCAGAATCTGGCTCTGGCTATCTTGGCCTGATGGAACTGAAATGGCCCTGGAGTTTGCCAGAGACTGAAGAATTTACCCTAGCCTTAAAACTAATATACTCATTTGGTATGTTTGGAACGCTGAAACTGTTTCTTGCCTACCAGACATCACAGAGACTGGGAATCAATAATTGGTTTCAGGGAGTGTACTGGGTAATTATAATAAATACATTAGAACTGAAACTACTTTGCATTGTTTTATATGAACTAACCTTAAGGCTAGATTATACATCTCTAGTGATATTTTAAGTGTGTCTGTCTAGTAATAGCAACAGAGAGTCCTGTGGCACCTTCAAGACTAACAGATGTATTGGAGCATAAGCTTATGCTCCAATACATCTGTTAGTCTTAAAGGTGCCACAGGACTCTCTGTTGCTTTTTACAGATCCAGACTAACATGGCTACCCCTCTGATACTTGTCTAGTAATAGGTGAGACCACAGAGGCCTATTTTATAGACACAGTTTGTCAGGCTAAAGCAAGTTTAAATTTGCTTCCAAAAAACCTATATTTTATTTGCAGAGAAACTGGTGTCGATGTCAGTGAGAGTTGTAAGCAATGAGCAAAGATTGTTCTGTTGTTTTGTGTGCTTTGATCATCTAAAACTTTAGGCACATACACAAACAATTTACAAAAATTGCCCTTTGCTATAACAAGGCAAGTAAAACTCCCATTTGAAAGGGGAAGAATAAAATATCAATATTTTAATAATAAGGTATTTCTAAGAAATGTTCCTAGAAAGGTCACCTGAACCCAGAACTACTCCTTTCTCCTCCACCCCGGCTCAATGGGACACAGCTGAGCATGCTCAAGTCAGGACAGACTGCTGAGAAATAGGGCAGACTTACCCCAAACTGTCTGTCTGGTTATTCTATTATTAGACTATACCAAGCCAGTGACAAAAGTGAACTTTTGTATCACCACACTGGTTAACAAGTCAAAAATGCAGTCTCCTTAGACATTCAAACCCTTGGTTCACCAACCAGACACTGGACTTTATGATGAGTGGTTACTGAAAACCAACTTAATCAGATATAGAGTCCTTCCAATTCCAAGGGATCAGCTACTTAGCCAGGTCAATATATAACTCAGATCTTACCCAATAATCATGCTGATGCCAATCCATCAGTAGCTAAAAACTAAAGGTTTAAAAATTATAATAAAGAAAGAAAAGAGAGTTACTGAATCATTAAAGGATCATATACATACAAATTATTTTCAGTGTTCATAGATCAGGATTACAGCTGTAATAGAATACACTACTATCTTACAAAATTCTCTCTGGAATCACCCAAACAGACTGGGGGTCATGTCATCAGTCCTTGTTTAGAACTTCCTTGTTAGAAATCCAGTCCAGAGAAATGAAGCAGGAAATGAAGGCAAAATGGAGGTGTCTTTTTATATCTTCTGCCATGTGCCTGGAATTTTGCTGTCCCAAACAAAGCCCACAACCCGTTTGTGGAAAGTTGCTGGCCCAAGATGGAGTCCAGGGTCATCTGAGCATATCACATGTCCTTATATGGTTTGCTAACTTACAGGGGTTGGCCATTGGCCCCTCAGTGTCTGAGGCATGCTTGGAGAGAACTATCTGGGCAGGAAGTGTTTCTTCTATGGACCACTGTTAGAATGAAGTGTTTTTAATGGGCCATCAACACATAGCTGTCTAGTCTAGGTGGTAATTGTCTTTTCTTTCCCCCAAAAAGAAGTTAGGTGTGATAGGCTTTAACTGTTGTTTGTCCAATCCCATTATCTTCAAGACAAACACACAAAAAGAGAAAAAAGAATAGCAAACATAGCAAATGAAGCATCTGTTTCTTGGGCTGACTACTTGCAACCTCACTGCAAGAGAAACACAGGCACAGCACGTGGTTTGATTAGCCACTCCAAGACGTAGAAAACTTGTTCAAGCATTGGGCTATTTAGGTCACTGCTTTTTATCTGCCTCTCTGGTCACAGCTCACAGCGCTCTTAGCCCTGGTCTACATGACGGGGTTAGGTCAAATTTAGCCGTGTTAGGTCGATTTTAAAATGAATGCGTCTACACAACCAACCCCGTTCCGTTGGCCTAAAGGGCTCTTAAAATCGACTTCTGTACTCCTCCCCGGCGAGGGGAGTAGCACTAAAATTGATCTTGCTTGGTCAAATTTGGGGTAGTGCAGACGTAATTCGACGGTATTGGCCTCCGGGAGCTATCCCAGAGTGCTATCTCCAGGACCTTTTCATCACCCTGGAGCCAATACCCTCCCAAGGCGGGATCCCCGACCCTGAAGCCGGAGAAGGCCCCTCTGGTGAGTGCACATTTGTAACTACAGTACAGAGTTTAAAAGCAATAGTGTTTAATGTTTGAGTTGCCCTGAAGACTTGGGATGCATTCGCGGCCAGTACAGCTACTGGAAAAGTCTGTTAATGTGTCTGGGGATGGAGCAGAAATCCTCCAGGGACATCTCCATGAAGCTCTCCTGGAGGTACTCTGAAAGCCTTTGGAGAAGGTTTCTGGAGAGGGCTGCCTTATTTCGTCCTCCATGGTAGGACACTTAACCATACCAAGTCAGTAGCGAGTAGTCTGGAATCATTGCAGCACAAAGCATGGCAGCGAATGGTCCTGGGTTTTGGTCGCATTCAAGCAACATTCGGTCTATATCTTTCTGTGTTAGCCTCAGGAGAGTGATATCATTCATGGTCACCTGGTTGAAATAGGGGAATTTCTGTAAGGGAACAGTAAAAGGACCCCATTCATCCTGGGCTGTTGCACTTGGCCAAAAGGGATCATCCCGGAGAATAGCCATGTGGTGGGGGGAGGGGTGAAGGGATCATCCCAGAGAATAGCCACGCGGAGCGGGGCGTGAGGTGTGTGCTGCACATCCACCCGAAAACCGCAGCCCCTCCTTTTAAATGTGAAACCCAACTGGCATTGCTTGCTATGGGAAAGGAGGGTGCTGCAGTTTGAAACCATTCCCACATGTTATCAAGGCATAAGAAGCCAACCCCGCGTACCATTGGCTTACCATGGCTGCCTGGAAACTGAATTCTGTTGCCCAGCCGTGTGTGAGGTGTCACCATACAGGTAGGCGCTCAATATAAAAGGCAAAATGCGACCTTATACCTAAAACACATGTGCTGTCTGCTGTGAATTGCTTGCTTCACTGTGAAAGAGTCTCCCTTTTGTTCTCAGAAATGTATCATCTTAAATTTTACTCTCCCTTTTTATCCCCCCGCAGGTGGCAAATGTTTCTATGCTCCCCCTATCATCTCCGTCCCTGAGGTTATTGCAGATTAGAAGGCAAAAAAAACGCACTCACGATGTCATGTTTTCCGAGCTCATGCAGTCCTCCCGCACTGATAGGGCACAGCTGAATGCATGGAGGCATTCAGTGGCAGAGTCCAGGAAAGCATTAACTGAGCGCGATGAGAAGAGGCAGGAGGCAATGCTGAGGCTAATGGGGGAGCAAGCTGACATGCTCAGGCGTCTGGTGGAGCTGCAGGAAAACCAACAAGAGCACAGACCCCTCCTGCATCCACTGTATAACCACCTGCCCTCCTCCCCAAGTTCCATATCCTCCTCACCCAGATGCCCAAGAACGCGGGGCCTCCGGGCATGCAGCCACTCCACTCCAGAGGATGGCCCAAGCAACAGAAGGCTGTTATTCAAACAGTTTTGATTTGTAGTGTGGCTACAATAAGCAATGTGGCCTTATCCTTCCCTCCTCCCCCACCCCACCCCACTCAGGCTACCTTGTCAGTTATCTCACTTTATTTTAATTAATAAAGAAAGAATGCATGGTTTCAAAACAATAGTTACTTTATTTCTTTTGCCAGCTATGATTAAAGGGGGCGAGGGTGGCTGGCTTACAGGGAATTAAAATCAACGAAGGGGGCAGGTTTGCATCAAGGAGAAACACACACAACTGTCACACCGTAGCCTGGCCAGTCATGAAACTGGTTTTCAAAGCCTCTCTGATGCGCAGCGCACCTAGCTGTGCTCTTCTAATCGCCCTGGTGTCTGGTTGCTCAAAATCGGCCACCAGGAGATTTGCCTCAACCTCCCACCCTGCCATAAACGTCTCCCACTTACTCTCTCAGATATTATGGAGCACACAGCAAGCAGCAATAACAATGGGAATGTTGGTTGTGCTGAGGTCTAACCTAGTCAGCAAATAGCGCCAGCGAGCTTTTAAACATCCAAAGACACATTCTACCACCATTCTGCACTTGTTCAGCCTATAGTTGAACTGCTCTTTACTACTGCCCAGGCTGCCTAGGTACGGATTCATGAGCCATGGGAGCAAGGGGTAGACTGGGTCCCCAAGAATAACTATTGGGGATAAGCATTTCTACATCCCCAACAGTAATTTTCTGGTCTGGGAAGTAAGTCCCTTCTTGCAGCTGCTCGAACAGCCCAGAGTTCCTAAAGGTGCAAGCATCATGCACCTTTCCCGGCTGTCCCACATTGATGTCGGTGAAACATCCCTTGTGATCCACCGGTGCTTGCAGCACTATTGAGAAGTACCCCTTGCGGTTTATGTACTGGTTGGCAAGGTGGTCCGGTGCCAAGATAGGGATATGCATTCCGTCTATCGCCCCAACACAGTTAGGGAATCCCATTGCAGCAAAGCCATCCACTATGACCTGCACATTTCTCAGAGTCACTACCCTTGATAACAGAACGTCAGTGATTGCATTGGCTACATGGATCACAGCAGCCCCCACAGTAGATTTGCCCACTCCAAATTGATTCCCGACTGACAGGTAGCAGTCAGGCATTGTAAGCTTCCACAGGGCTATCGCCACTCGCTTCTCAACAGTCAGAGCAGCTCTCATCTTGGTATTCCTGCACTTCAGGGTGCAGGAAAGCAACTCACAAAGTTAAAGGAAAATGACCTGATGCATGCGAAAGTTTCACAGCCACTGTGAATCATCCCATACCTGCAACACTATGCGGTCCCACCAGTCTGTGCTTGTTTGCCGGGCCCAGAATTGGTGTTCCACTGTATCAACCAGTCCCACTGCCGCCATGATGTCCCAATTACCACAGCCTGTGCTTTCAGGAACATCTGTGTCCATATCCTCCTCACAATCGTCCTCGTGCTGCCGTCTCTTAGCCAGATGATGCGCATACTGCAGGATAATGCGCGAGGTGTTTACAATGCTCACAACAGCAGTGGTGAGCTGAGTGGGCTCCATGCTTGCCGTGCTATGGCGTCTGCACGGGTAACCCAGGGAAAAAAGCGCGAAACGATTGTATGCCATTGCTTTCACAGAGAGAGGGAGGGAGGGAGAGGAGAGTGACGACGTACCCAAAACCACCTGCGACAATGGTTTTGCCCCATCAGGCACTGGGAGCTTAACTCAGAATTCCAATGGGCAGCGGAGACTGCGGGAACTGTGGGATAGCTACCCACAGTGCACTGCTCTGTGAGTCAATGCTAGCCATGGTATTGAGGATGCACTCCGCCGACTTAATGCGCTTAGTGGGGACCTACACAATTGACTGTATAAAATAGATTTCTAAAGATCGACTTCTATAAAATTGACCTAATTTCGTAGTGTAGACATACCCTTAGAAAACATGCAGTTGTGGCTAGCTAAGCCAGACTCTTATTAAACAAAAGGCAAAATGAGAAAGATAAAAAATAAGATGGGGAAGGGAAAGGACACAAAAGGGAGGGGATGACAAAAGGAATGCAATTCTTACATTTCAGGTATTGTGGAGTACTTAGCTGAAGCCAGTGGAGGTGATGATGTCATCTGTTCCTGTCCCTGTTTCGGGGCTGGTCAGGACACTGAAGGTCTACTGCTGTCAAGGTGGATTGTGGTGTTGCAGCCATGATGGGCTTCTTGGATTCTTTAAATTCACATGTCCTCTGGTGCTTTGTTTCCCTTCCAAAGAGTCTTTTAAGGCCCCCTAAAAGGGGGTGATAGGTAGAATAGTACATCCCGTGGTTATTTTGCCTACTAATTAGACCTAATTTCTGACCCACCATTAACATAAGAACACAAGAACATAAGAACATAAGAAAGACCGTACTGGGTCAGACCAAAGGTCCATCTAGCCCAGTATCTGTCTACCGACAGTGGCCAATGCCAGGTGCCCTAGAGGGAGTGAACCTAACAGGCAATGATCAAGTGATCTCTCTCCTGCCATCCATCTCCATCCTCTGACGAACAGAGGCTAGGGACACCATTCTTACCTATCCTGGCTAATAGCCATTTATGGACTTAACCACCATGAATTTATCCAGTCCCCTTTTAAACATTGTTATAGTCCTAGCCTTCACAACCTCCTCAGGTAAGGAGTTCCACAAGTTGACTGTGCGCTGCGTGAAGAAGAACTTCCTTTTATTTGTTTTAAACCTGCTGCCTATTAATTTCTTTTGGTGACCCCTAGTTCTTGTATTATGGGAATAAGTAAATAACTTTTCCTTATCCACTTTCTCAACATCACTCATGATTTTATATACCTCTATCATGTCCCCCCTTAGTCTTCTCTTTTCCAAACTGAAGAGTCCTAGCCTCTTTAATCTTTCCTCATATGGGACCCTCTCTAAACCCTTAATCATTTTAGTTGCTCTTTTCTGAACCTTTTCTAGTGCTAGAATATCTTTTTTGAGGTGAGGAGACCACATCTGTACACAGTATTCGAGATGTGGGCGAACCATGGATTTATATAAGGGCAATAATATATTCTCAGTCTTATTCTCTATCCCCTTTTTAATGATTCCTAACATCCTGTTTGCTTTTTTGACCGCCTCTGCACACTGCGTGGACATCTTTAGAGAACTATCCACGATGACGCCAAGATCTTTTTCCTGACTCGTTGTAGCTAAATTAGCCCCCATCATGTTGTATGTATAGTTGGGGTTATTTTTTCCAATGTGCATTACTTTACATTTATCCACATTAAATTTCATTTGCCATTTTGTTGCCCAATCACTTAGTTTTGTGAGATCTTTTTGAAGTTCTTCACAATCTGCTTTGGTCTTAACTATCTTGAGTAGTTTAGTATCATCTGCAAACTTTGCCACCTCACTGTTTACCCCTTTCTCCAGATCATTTATGAATAAATTGAATAGGATAGGTCCTAGGACTGACCCTTGGGGAACACCACTAGTTACCCCTCTCCATTCTGAGAATTTACCATTAATTCCTACCCTTTGTTCCCTGTCCTTTAACCAGTTCTCAATCCATGAAAGGACCTTCCCTTTTATCCCATGACAGCTTAATTTACGTAAGAGCCTTTGGTGAGGGACCTTGTCAAAGGCTTTCTGGAAATCTAAGTACACTATGTCCACCGGATCCCCCTTGTCCACATGTTTGTTGACCCCTTCAAAGAACTCTAATAGATTAGTAAGACACGATTTCCCTTTACAGAAACCATGTTGACTATTGCTCAAGAGTTTATGTTTTTCTATGTGTCTGACAATTTTGTTCTTTACTATTGTTTCAACTAATTTGCCCGGTACCGACGTTAGACTTACCGGTCTGTAATTGCCGGGATCACCCCTAGAGCCCTTTTTAAATATTGGCGTTACATTAGCTAACTTCCAGTCATTGGGTACCGAAGCCGATTTAAAGGACAGGTTACAAACCTTAGTTAATAGTTCCGCAACTTCACATTTGAGTTCTTTCAGAACTCTTGGGTGAATTTCCTCGCCTGCAGGCACCACCTCCCGCAGCTCCCATTGGTCGGGAATGGGGAACTGCGGCTAATGGGAGCTTCAGGGGAGGTACCCGCAGGCGAGGGCAACGCACAGAGCCCTCTGGCCCCCCTTCCCCAGGGGCCGCAGGGCCGTGGTACCGTCTGCTTCCGGGAGCGGCGGGGGGCCAAGGCAGGCAGGGAGTCTGCCTTAGCCCTGCTGCGCACCACTGCCACCCCGGAACCGCTCCAGGTAAGCGGCACCAGCCCAGAGCCCACACCGCAAACCTCTCCTGCACCCCAACCCCCTGCCACATCCCACACCCCTCCTGCACCCCACCCCCTGCCCTGATCCCCCTGCCACACCCCCACACCTCAACCTCCTGCCCTGAGCCCCCTGCCACACCCCAATCCCCTGCCCCGAGCCCCCTCCTGCACCCCTGCCCCGGTCCTACATTCATGCAATTTCCTCACCCAGATGTGGCCCTCGGGCCAAAAAGTTTGCCCACCCCAGGTCTACATGCTATTTTTGTATTTCTATTTACTGACACTTCCACCATGCAGTGTCTGGTATATTTAGACATTTGGGTTTATATAAACACCTGGTGACTTCTGTGTAATTACATCTCCTTGTACCACATCTGAATCTGGATTTTTATGTCCACACATTTAGAAAAAGTATAACTCCTATTATAACCCATTTACTATTATAAATGAATTCAGAGCTGGTTTAGCATGCAGGAGAATAAAAGTTTTGCTTCAAATAGAATAGATTTTTAGGATGACAGACCAAACATATGCCTCTAGAGATGCAAAGTACTTTACCACTGTGTCTATAGCTGCTATAATCAGCTTATTAACCACTTCCTGTACTACTGTTTTCATTTTAATCAATCTTAATATTTTCATAGAAATTCCTGTATTATGTATAATTAATCATAGTAACTATCTAGAAAAAGGCTTACTGAAAAGCACTGAAACCTAATTGAATAATTACATTAGGCAGTTGACAAAAAATTAGTCCGGAGGCACTCAATATGTTGTTCTGGCACCATGGTGAGTCTGTAATAAACGTCAATCCATTTGCCAACTATTTTGTCTTCTCTCCTCCATTAGGGGGCAGTACAGTTGATATTTCATGGAAGTCATTTGTACCCGTGGTAACTTCCATGTGACATTACATAACTCCATGCTACTTCTAGCGTAGAGAAGCTTCTCGCTCGGCCTTGGCTAAGCTCAAGCGTAGTTTCCATTTCTAACACATCGTAAAAGAAACGGGAATAGAAAGTGCTGCAATCAATGTTATCATAAAGCCATTAACTCTTTATTTCCTCTTAGGTTTACAATGGAGACCTTTCCCCTCTGACTCGTACGGTAAACTTTCCTACGCTGAGCTCTTTGACAGAGCGGGGAAAAGAAGGCTGATTTGGCTGGTAGGGTTTTTGCTATAAAAAGCTTGCTGTAGCTCGGATCCCCTCGTGCTGCCGCCTCCCCTGCCAGCTCTGGCCCTTCCAGGAAGTTCTCAAGGGTAGCTCCCGCCCTGAGGTTTTATGTATATTTTTGCAGCAGAGAGGCGCTCAGCTCTCCATCAGTTTTAACCTTCAGCCGCTTGCGAAGGCGGTGCCCAGAAGAGGCGCAAGGCCCGCCCCACTCAGACGGGGGATGGATGGTGCTTTAGCGCTCACCAAGGGGCGAGCCTAGGCGCAGGGCGGCTCTCCCCTACGTGGCGACCTGGCCGGGCGCGGGGCCGAGACCCTCCCGCTTTCTCGGGGCTGCTCCCCTTCCGCCCGCAGCCGCAGCTCTCCTCTGTCTACAGCGCCGCTGGTCCCCACCCTGCCCCTGGGGCGCGGCGCTCCCCTCCCCGTGCCCAGCAGCCCCGGGCCGGCTCCTAGTCCCCGCCACGCTCTGCGCTCCGAGGCACGCTCCTGCCGCACCCCTCTGTCTATTCCCCAGCCGGACCGGGCCCGCGTCCTCCCCAGGCTGGGCCAGCCCCTCCCCACCCCCGGGCTCTGCCGCTGACTTCAACGGAACAGCCTCAGACGCCGAGTGCGCCACAGCTTCGGGTCTGAGCACTGCGGGGGCGGGGCGGATTGTGAGTGGCGTCTCTTGCGCCCAATAGGCTGGCAAAGCGCCTGACAGCTAGGGGCAGTAGCCAACAGGCAGGGCGCGGGGCGGGGCGAGAGCGGACTCCCCCAAGCAGGCTAGCCGGCGCGGCGGTGGCTGGGGCGCTGCACTCGGCGGAGGGAAGCGGGGCGGCAGGATGCGGCTCTGGAGCTCTGCGCTGTTCAGGGAGCTGCTGCGGCTCAGCCAGTCCGGTGGGGCCGGAGGCTCCGCGCTCAGGCGCCCGCCAGCCCCTTTCGCTGCGGCCGTCTGGAGCGCCGGCTCGCTCCCCAACCCCCGGCCGGGGCTGCTGCCGCCGCCGCCCGCCCGCAGCGTCTGCACTCGCTCGGAGGGGGCCCTGCAGGAGCCCGGCAAGGGGCCGCCGCTGTCCGCCAGGGCGCCGCCCGCCGACAGCGGCAACAACAACAACTACAACGGCGGCCAGGAGCTAGCCGGAGGCGGGGGGGACAAGTGAGTCTCTGGGGGCCGGGGCGGGAAGCGGCGGCGGGAGGCGGAGGCCGGCGGCCCCGGGTGGGGTGGGGCGGGGCGCTTGCCACGCGGGGAGATGCTGCCGGTGGATGGTCCCTCCCGGCGCGCGGAGCAGAGCGGGGTCACCCCTCGCGGGCCCGGCAGAGAATAAAACGAAATTCACTTAAATACTTCTACCATCTCCTTTGTGTATTGATTCCTGTGCGTATCTCTCTCTCTCCCTCAAGGGCGAAAGCAGATAAATGCTGCAGACACGCCGAAAGAAATATTGCAGTGTACATCAATATCAAGTCAAAAATCTCAAAATAGTTCTGGTACAGGGTTCTGTTCCGAATGTCTGATGTAAATTTATTTAATTCTAATATTAAAATAAGATATTCTTAATGGTTCTTTCTATACTGAAGTGCGGTGCATTGCATCAGCAAATTTCAGCAGGATTCAGCAGATTATGAACATGCCATTTTTTGTGGCCTATAAATTATCTGCTGTAATCCAAATGGGGAACGGGGGAATGTCAGGATACGGAGCCTGGGGAAATAGTTGCTGCTATAAACTGGAGACCAGAGATAGTCTTGAACATATTGACTGCTTGAAGAGACTTGGATATCTTTCTGTAAAAATAACTGTGATGCTGTTGATCAGGAAATATGTAAATTTCAGTTCAGATAAGATGAAATGTACTAGTGCTTTTTTGTTAGAATGGTATTTTATGTGAACAGAAGTATTAGAGGTAAAGTTATATACCTTTTGTACTAATTATTAAAGGTAACCTCAGTACTATCTAGTACAGTACTGGTAGTCCTATAATGGTGTCCTCAATTACAGTGCTACATCTGGTGATTTTTATCCATTAGATTCTCTGATCTCCAACCTATAATTAATAGAGGTAGAATGTGCATTATAGATGTTTATACTGATTCCCATGGCATGTGGCTAGAGGAGTAGCTAGGTGGATTGATCTGAATTTGTCTTGGTCTCATGGTTGTAAGAGGGTGGGGAAGTGATAACAGACATCAGTCAAAAGCTGATTTCATTAAGCTCATTTTAATATCAGAGAGGGCTTAAAATTTATCACTCACTGGGCTAAACTTATTAGCTAGGAAAGGGTGCAAAACACAAAGGAGTGTGAATTCCATTATTAAGGTCTAGAGCAGTGGTCTCCAAAGTGGGGTGCGCGCAAGAGGATCCTACAGGGTGCGTGGCAGGAGGAGCAGCGCCGCTTCCCCCCCCCCCTTCCCTCGGCAGTTCGGCCGGGAGCAGGGGGTGTGTGCTCAAAATTTTTTTACTGTTGGGGTGCGCGATCAAAAAAGTTTGGAGACCACTGGTCTAGAGAACAACACATTCATTTAAAAACTAAGTTGGGCACCTCTGCTCTGACTGCTGGGAAAGGAAAAGATGCTAAAATGTCTATCTGAAGGGCTCTTTCATATTAGCCTTTAGCTAGTACTGGTCATGTAAATGTGAAGCTCTACCCCCTTCAACCTCCTGGAAGAGAAAATAAGCTTTCTTCCTGCTTTCCCCTTCTGCCTTTCAGAGTTTTCTATGTGTTGCTTCTCTCTTTCTCCCCAGGCTTTGGCTTATGTGCGGGCAGGTCATCCCCAATACTGGGCGTATGAAATTTGTGCTATATTAAACTCCTATAATTTATATGCACATAATGTGTATGCATAGTATATTTTGTGTATAGGCAAAGTTTGCTATTTGGATATAGTTTCACGAATGATTGTAAATATAAATTAATAATGTAACATGAATTTTCATGATGGTTCTAAGTGCAGTTCATAGAATTATTGACCTTTAATTTCAAGATAATATTTCATATTTTAGTGAGAGAAACACATGTAGAAAGGGCACCATCCTAACGCCCTCATTTGAATTCTTACCCATTCTTATCTGTAGATTAATTCCAAAGTAGTTATATTATTTTACAGACTTCTCCTGTATAACCTGTATCAATGCACTGCTATTTACTAGTGCAAATTGTAAATAATAAAATGTCTAATCACTTGGATATCACTTAAAAAAATACTGATTGATCACATGCAGGGCCAAAAAAATCACAAGCCACATTTTAAAAATCATTCTCATTGTTTTCTTTGAAGCATGGATGTCAGTAGATACTTCAGGCTTTAGTGCTTAATGCACAGAGTAGTTTCTTAGGGTATATCTACACTACCCATGTTACGGTGCCGCTGCGCTGTGACGTGGGCAGCATAGACATGCTTTATTGCTGGGGGAGAGCTCTCCTGGCAATTACAAAAAAAAATAAAAATCCCACCCCTAACAAGCGGTGGTAGCTTTATCGCCGGGAGTGCGGCTCCCAGCAATAAAGCGCCGTCTATACTGGCGCTTTTCAGCGCTAAACTTTTGTCGCTCAGGGGTGTGTTTTTTCATACCCCTGAATGACAAAAGTTTTAGTGCTGAAAGTGGCAGTGTAGACACAGCCTTACAACGGCCAAAACTCAAGACAATTATGCAGTAATTTATAAATAAATAACCAGTTTCCAAATACACTTTTTCCAGTTGAGCAGGCAGTGCTGGAATTCTCACAACTTTTCAGTCAAACTGCTCAGTGCTGGATGCTTCCAGTTGGGAATTCCTTAATGCATGATTTCAAAAGATTGATCTATTCCACAAGCATACCAAGCATACCAAACTTGGCTTCAAATATTTCTATATACGTAAATAAGCAAAGAATGAGAAATTAAAAAACATATTGGTTTCACTGTTCCATAAAAATTTGTTGAGCCCCAATATATTTAAGGTTTTAGGTACTGTATATATAGAATGTGGCCCTGTGTACAGTGCAATATAGAAAAGTGGTGTGTGTGTGTGTAATGCAAGCAGTTGTCTACTGCTCTGCCTCTCTCACATGCTGCTTTGGTTGTTGTGAGGGTGTAGGTTGAGGTGCTGCTACTCTGTGGATCCCACCAGCCTGTGTTTTTTAGGTTATCTGCCTGTTACTGAAAAGATAGTGAACTTTTCTTTTTCTTTCCTCATAAAATAAGATAAAGGGGACATTTAATGAAACTAAAGATGGCAAATCAAAAACATAGAGATGCACTTTTTCATACAACACAGCTTGTGGTGCTCACTACTGCACACTAACAGGTGAATAGCTTAGTGGGGTTCAGAAAGGGATTAGGTGACTACATGGATAACAAGAAAATCCAGAGTTGTTTCAGTAGCTATTTAAAAACAAATAGTACTAGCCACTGTAGGAGGCAGGATACTGGACTAGATGGACCACTTGTCTGTCTGATACAGTACAGAACTTTGTTTTACTGGATGGCTCTGGGTCTGCCTTTATTGCTGCTCATGGTTTTGAAATGCAGCAGCATGAAATTGACAAGGCTCATGTATTTCATTGATGCTTTATGTTCCTTTGGGCAGGAGTGGAAATCTCTAGCATTCATTGTCACTCAGCTGCTCAAAATTTGCACAAAGCTATGAGCAGCAGCTGTGTCACTGTAGTTGTCTGGAGACTCAAGAAAACAGCACTTCATTATTTTACACTTGTCACATTCCAATTTTTGCAACTGGAAGTATAGAAAGTTAATTTCTTTTAAAGTGAAAAATTAAATTATGCAAAAGTTCATACATTGTTGGCTCTTTACTCTGTCAGTGTTAGTGCATTTTCAAGCCTGGGATATTGTGCTGTAATTGAGGATATAACTTTTATGGTCTCTGTTTTGACCTCCTGTCCCCACGTGTGCACATACCACCTGGTGTTCCACCAGAAATCTGTCATGTATGTTTTGTTCGGGGGAGAATTTTTTTTCATTTGCGGTTAACTAGAGAAACAATCCTAGTTGATTAATTTTAGAGTTAGCAGTTTTCAAAGTTTGGTAGGACTCACAAGATTAATTAAAGTTTGTAAATTTCAGTATGCATCAGTGTTTAATCAAAACTTTTTTTTTTTTTTTTTTTTTTTAAATTTAAGCCTTGGAAATATAAATCCATTGGGGGTATTGAATGTTTGTCAGTGAGTTCTCCATGCTTAACAACAGTGTGTTCATGATACTTCTCTCCCTTCCCTTTGGGGAAAAAAAAATCACCAAAGCTCCTATCTCAAATTCATGGTCTGGTCCACAGTTTTTTCCCTTTGCCTGTCCTTCCTTGGATTCGAAAGGTATGGTGGAACCCTACCCGTTTTGTTTCTATCATTTGGATTCAGTCCCTGACCATTACTACTAGTGTCTGAGACACTGCTACTTCCTTCCCAGTCCTTTGTTGGGTAGGTGGAGCTGCCATGGGCCTTTCCCTCCATCTCTCCTCCTCACCTTCAGGGGCATCATATGGATCCCACATCCCAGAGCTCCCCCAAGTCCTGGAGGAGAGAGAACTGCGGTTCTCCACATCCATCCATGGATCTACTGTGCATTCCCCCTCTGGAATAATAGCCTTCTGCTCTTGTCAGCTAGTTAGTTCTGTAGCTCAAGTGGGAAAAGTTTGTTGTGCAGTGCTGAAGGTTTAGAATGAGTATATGTGAAGCTGCCCTGTGAAATTACCCCATATTAAAAAAAAATCATTAAAAGAAAGGTTATTTAGGCCAAGCACTAGGCAGGGCTTTGGAGCTGCGCTCCGGCTCTGCTCCAGCTCCAGGCAAAATCCTGCAGCTCCACTGCTCCGGAGCTGCTCCGCACTCCAGCTCCAGGCTCCGCTCCAAAGCCCTGCTTGAAAGTTAGAAAATGCCAGATTTATGGGTGCCTGTTCAACTTTAATTCTTCCCTAATATGCATATATGTTTTGGTAGTCTGATTACTCGATCACATTATTTGTTTTCCACAAGACCCTTGTCTCATTCACTTCACAGGATGGATGCACAAGGGGGCAAAATTAAGGTTGAACAACTGTAAATTTGGCATTTTGTAACTTTAGAGTAGTTGACTTTGCAATCTTAGGCCAGGTCTACACCCAGCCGCTAGTTCGGCGGCTGGGAATCGAAGTTCTGGGTTCGATTTATCGCGTCTGGTCTGGACGCGATAAATCGATCCCGGAAGCGCTCGCCGTCGACTGCGGTACTCCAGCTCGGCGAGAGGAGTACCGCGGAGTCGACGGGGAGCCTGCCTGCCGCGTGTGGACCGCGTCTGAACCGCGGTAAGTTCGAACTAAGGTATGTCGACTTCAGCTACGTTATTCACGTAGCTGAAGTTGCGTACCTTAGTTCGAATTTGGGGGTTAGTGTAGACCAGGCCTTAATGACTTTGAAATATATTTTTTTGTATATCATGTTTAATTTTCAATAAAGTATCTTTGTACCCCAGAAAAAGAGGGAACTTCTTTCGGAAATAGAGAAATTGTGTCATGTTAGAAATATACATAGTTTCTCTGCTTGTTAATTTGTAATTTTTTTCCTGTGATAGACTGGGTGATACTTGTTTAGGATTTTGTGTAAATTCTTATTTATAAAATTAGAAAAAATATTTGTGGGAGAAGTGTAGATTTGAGACAACTGGACTACATATGAAGCAGCTGTAAAATAATTTTTTTTAAATGTCATATTTTTAGGGTACAAGAATCTGCGGAAATTGTAGTGGCTGTTTTAGTCATTCAGACTACAGCATGCCCCCAAAATAGTATTTCCCAAACTTCTGTACTTGGCTGTGTCTAGCCTGAATGTGATGAGATACTGTTTTCTTGAATTCTGTTTTCAGCATAATAGCACATGATTCTTCCTACCTCTTGTATTGTAGAAGAGTGGAAAGAAAATCTTATATTGACGTGAGACCACTGTAACTATGGTCGCTAGAGTGGCCACACTGAGAATGCTCAGTCAGGGCAAACTGCAAAGAATAGGGCAGATCTACAAAACTGGTGGTTTGTTCTATAATTAGATTTTACTAAGCCAGTAATGAAACAGCTTCTGTAATACCTTACTGGTTCCCAAGAAACTAAAATACAGTTCCTCTTAAGCAATCCAGCCTTTGGCTCCCACCCAGACAGCCAAGTCTAATATAATGAGGATTACTTAAAATCTTATTCACCATATATGATAGTCTACTAGCCCCAAGAATTACCCACCAGGTTAATTAATATTTCAGATCTTACCCAAATACACACTTACAGCCAATTCTTGTTAACTAATCTAAGATTTATTTAGGAAAGAAAAGAAAGAATTACTATAGTGAAAAGATCATTATACATACAGATAAGAATAAAATTCTTGGGTCAGTTTCATAGCAGAGATGACATGCTGCTGATTTGTAAAACTCTTTCCAGAATCAGCCCAATGGGTTATAGTCCAATAGGCAGTCCGTGTGTAGAGTTTGTTCAAATTCTTCCATGAGAATTTGTAGGGGTAGTCCAGGGCACACCTGGAGATCTCAGTCTTGTGACTTGAACTTCCCCTGACAACGTTTAAGCAGATCTGCGATTAAAAAAAAGATTAGGCCTGAGACCTTCTTTACAGTTCCCAAGCAGGCTGAGAAGCCTCTTGTCATAGCAGGACATACATTGTTGCTTTGAAGTAAATCTCTATTTCCTAGGCATACACTGGTAGCTAGTTGCATTGATTAGCACAAGGCAATTAACATTCAAATGGTTCATAGTTAGTTTACTACAAACTTCAAACAGAATTAAAGACAATGATATTATTACACCACAAGTTTCATCTAAATGTTAATATCCCCTTTTGATCTCTGACTCAATATAATATAGTGATGAAATATAGGAACAGAAGTTTAGCATCTACAAGATAATTAGATCACATTGTTAAATTTCTAAGGGATATAGGTAAACACAGACAAATACAATTAGGGTACGTCTTCGCTACCCGCTGTATCGGCGGGTAGCAATCGATTTATCCGGGATCGATATATCGCGTCTCGTTAAGACGCGATATATTGATCCCTGAACGCGCTCCCCGTCGACTCCGGAACTCCACCGGAGTGAGCGGCGGTAGCAGAGTCGACGGGGGAGCCGCGGCCGTCGATCCCGTGCCGTGTGGACCCCAGGTAAGTCGATCTAAGATACTTCGACTTCAGCTACGTGAATAAGTTGCGTATCTTAGATCGATCCGCCCCCCTAGTGTAGACCAGCCCTTAGTATCTACCTCTAATTCTCTAACAATACAGACCTCTCATCTGTTTAACAAGGCTTTGATAACTACAAGGAATGGCCCCATTTACCATTTCAATGCTTCTTTAATATGTCCTTAAAAGTTGATTTTGGGTCACTTAGCCTGCTGGTTGCCCAACCCTCTCTGGCTCAGTGCCACAACCACTTTATGCGTAATTTATCTAGGTTTTTTTATTTTAAAAATTCCAAAACACTGTGAGCAGAGCTGACTTAAAGTCGTAGGTAGATCACAATAGCCCTGACCCAGGACACTGGTTTATGATTCTGAAATACAATAAAATAGTTACTTAGGCTCTCTATTAATGGTGCTTTTATAATTTTCAAGGCTGGTTTACAAGTGATGTGGATTGTTTTAAAGGATGAGATTAGACTCTGATAATATAGTGTATCCTTACCTAGTTGATTTATTTTCAAATCCAGCCCAGGTTACATAGAAAGTGCCATACAGGAACAGACCAGTGGTTCATTTGATCCAGTATCTGATAGTGGTCAACACTGAAGGTTCAAGAAACCCAGTTATGCACCTAGGTGTATAGGGAAGCCTTTTTTCATAACCCCCATCAGTTAGAAACTGGCTCATGCCCTCAAATAGCAACTTTTGAACCCTTCCAAAACACTTGTTTTTGGTGTGTGTGTTTTTTTTTATCATATCTTTACTACTGCATCTCTCTGGATGTATATACATATTTAGTCCTCTTAGCATCTATAATATCATGAGGCTACAAGTTTCACAGGCTAATTATACTTTGAGTGGAAGAGATGTTTTTATCAATTTAAAATTTGCCACCTTTCAATTGCTGTGAGCTCCTTATTCTTTGATTATGCAAAGGTGAATAGAAGTGATCAATTCATACCAATGTATTTACATTATTCATTATTTTGTAAACCGTTATCATGCCTCTTCTTCTCCACTTCCCCTCCAAAGTAAATAGTACCAGTTTTTCATAAGGAAATTTCTTCATGGCTCTAATCATTGTTTGTCTGGTAGGTAGTGGTAGTGACAAGAAAGTTAACACCATATTATGGTGGCTGAGCACCCAATGTGAAATGAATTGATAGTCTCAGTCAATTTCCTAGTGGGTAGGTGTCTATGGGTATGTCTATACTGCAATTAAAAACCTATGGTTGGCCTGTGGCAGCTGACTTCAGCTTGGGCCATGGGGCTGTTAGATGTTCAGGCTTGGGCTGGAGTCTGGGCTCTAGGACCCTGAGCGGTTGGAGGGTCCCAGAGCTCAGGCTGTAGCCCAAACTTCTACATCATAGTTAAATAGCCCCTTAGCCCAAGCCCCTTAGCCCAAGTCAGCTGGCACAGGCCAGCCATGGTTGTCTAATTGCAGTGTAGACATACCCTCTAGGACAAAAATCAACACCACATTTGACACCCTAAGTTTTCTATTTAAACAAACAATCTATTAATTTTGTGTGAAATTGACTCTTGTGAACAGCCCTGCAGTTCTGTAGGTTGGTTCTGTGCTGGGGTAGAGGGGAATACTGGCAAGGTTGAGGTGGCTGGATCCTTGGTCACATGGTTTGTATGTCCTAGAACCTTTATGTTAAGTGGCAATGTGGCACAACTTCCATTATTCCAACCTATAGACTAAAGTAGATTTCACAAATACTGTTCTAATCTTTCTTGCCTAAAATGAATTTACCCCTACTCTTTTCCTTGTTTTTCAGAATATTGTATAAACCATAAAGCAGCGAATAAATTGGAATTTCCACTTTAAGCTAACTATGGCAATAACACATCCCCTCCACTTCAATATCTTAGCTCTATGCAACATATGCTGAATAACACTTTCTTGCTAAGTGTGTTACCGTGCTAAAATATTGCTTTTAGGTTAAGCAAATGTTATGTACAAACAATACTGAACTGATAAAAAGGGCAAAAGCTTATTCTGCAGTTTTAACTGATAAACTTTATTGAAAGGTAGTCCAGTGGACAAAGCATTTTATGTAAATATTGAATAGTAGCCTCATTTGCTTTGGCAGCTGGTGCAAATTTATTGTTAAATATTAGGTCAGTCAGCTTGATTTAACAGCAACTGATGTGAAAGAACTGATGGGAATTTTTTTTAAAAAATCTTCACTTGTGAAATGCATACACTGATTTAAGAAAATATAAGTGTAAAGGTTATGAAGGGTAGGGGTAAGAAACTTATTGTCAAATATTTTAACGTTTAAGGACATATATCTGCATTGATATAAATAGGACAGGTGCAGTTTCCTGGGGCATAATTATAAAGCTTGTTTTAGAGCAGATTAATAGACTTCAGCCTTTTTTTAACGCTATAAAATATTTGTAAGTATATGCATTGCCCAAGTGACAGCAAACATTCAAATCTGAATTTCAAATTTCCAGAAATCGATTTTTTTGTGTTAATGGAAACATTGTATATAATTGTATATAATTCAGAAAATTTGTTGGGAAATTTACTGAATCTCTGTAAAAAGGTCAAAAGTCGATAAAACTAGACTTTGGAATGTGTATAGTATTGTAACTCCTAAAATATATGAAATAAAAATTGCGTACTTCTGGGTTATTGAAATGTAGAATTACAGCGTTAACAGTGTATAACATTTTGAAGTCCAAAAATAGTCTTTTCAGAAGCTAAGTGCATGTGATTTATAAAGATGCAAAATGTGGCATGGAAGAAAGTTCTCTAACTTTCCTGGTGTAGTTGCACGTATTTGTCTTCGTTGAGTTGCCAGCCTGTCTGTACACTAGCCAGCATTGCATCATTTAAAAATAATCTTAATTTTCTGAAGTGAAAAGAAACAGTAAATGTTCTATTCGTTTACAAGTCCTCGTCTGTTCTTAGTGCATGAGTAAGTACAATGTTTTTTTCTGATTTATTTAATAGGAAATCTGATTTTTACCACTGGTTTGGGTAGAGGAAGGAGAATTTAATATGCGGCCCATCATTAATATTAAGGATAGGATTAAATATATTTAGGTTATTGATTCACTATTAATTTTTAATGAGTAAGCTGAACTACCACTGAAATAGTTTCAGCTAATATTGAATTTCTTTAAGTGTGGATCTGCAGAATTTTACTGGTTTACGTGACTACCAGCAACAATTATTATTGCAGTCTTAGGGCGGGGTCCTGCAAGTCATCTTTAAATATAACTCAGAGAATTCTTGGTAATCTTGTGAAAGAGAGCTTTCATAGCCAAACAAAATTTTTTGCTTGCTTTTTTTATACATTTTGTTTCGTCTGAAGGCTTTCATTTCCAGGAAAGAATATGACTTACACAGATGACCATATAGTAACTAATTTGAAGATTGTTTTCAAATTACAAGTTCATGCACTTTTTATTTTTAATGGGTAAGTTTAACAATAAGACTGCTTACCATCCCTTTCTGTAGATGGCAGTTACCTTTATTTAGAGACTCTCAGTAGTAATGCTCTGTATCTTGTACTAAATTTGTCAAATACCAAAGAGCATTGATTTTAAGTTGTCACTAAGTCTAAAAGAAAACTGAAGCACATACAAGACAACCTATTGGGGGGAAAAAGGAAAATGATCTGAAGCCCATTGTAACTTTGTTCCTAATAGTTCCGAGATGTAGGTCCATCGGATAGAACATCGGCAATCTATTACCCTGCCAGTCCAGAGAGCAGAGTATAAAAAGCTCAACTTAGATGGGGCTACTATAAGGTGGGTGCATAACTGGCTGGATAACCGTACTCAGAGAGTAGTTATTAATGGTTCCCAATCCTGCTGGAAAGGTATAATGAGTGGGGTTCCGGAGGGGTCTGTTTTGGGACCGGCTCTGTTCAATATCTTCATCAACGACTTAGATATTGGCATAGAAAGTACGCTTAAGTTTGCAGATGATACCAAACTGGGAGGGATTGCAACTGCTTTGGAGGATAGGGTCAAAATTCAAAATGATCTGGACAAATTGGAGAAATGGTCTGAGGTAAACAGGATGAAGTTTAATAAAGACAAATGCAAAGTGCTCCACTTAGGAAGGAACAATCAGTTTCACACATACAGAATGGGAAGAGACTGTCTAGGAAGGAGTAGGGCAGAAAGGGATCTAGGGGTTATAGTGGACCACAAGCTAAATATGAGTCAACAGTGTGATGCTGTTGCAAAAAACGCAAACGTGATTCTGGGATGCATTAACAGGTGTGTTGTGAGCAAGACACGAGAAGTCATTCTTCTGCTCTACTCTGCGGTGGTTAGGCCTCAGCTGGAGTATTGTGCCCAGTTCTGGGCACCGCATTTCAAGAAAGATGTGGAGAAATTGGAGAGGGTCCAGAGAAGAGCAACAAGAATGATTAAAGGTCTAGAGAACATGACCTATGAAGGAAGGCTGAAAGAATTGGGTTTGTTTAGTTTGGAAAAGAGAAGACTGAGAGGGGACATGATAGCAGTTTTCAGGTATCTAAAAGGGTGTCATGAGGTGGGAGAAAACTTGTTCATCTTAGCCTCTAAGGATAGAACAAGAAGCAATGGGCTTAAACTGCAGCAAGGGAGGTTTAGGTTGGACATTAGGAAAAAGTTCCTAACTGTCAAGGTGGTTAAACACTGGAATAAACTGCCTAGGGAGGTTGTGGAATCTCCATCTCTGGAGATATTTAAGAGTAGGTTAGATAAATGTCTATCAGGGATGGTCTAGACAGTATTTGGTCCTGTCATGAGGGCAGGGGACTGGACTCAATGACCTCTCGAGGTCCCTTCCAGTTCTAGAGTCTATGGATCTATGAATCTAAACCTGAAATTCCTGGCATGCTATTGGAGGTGACATTGCGAAGCTTCAAGAAAAGACTATCTGTTCTGGTATTTAACCATCATATACCGTATATACTCGTTCAGAAGCTGAATTTTTTTTTAGTAAAAAAGGGAAGCACCAGAGAAGGGGGGATCGGCTTATAAACGGGTATAGAAACGGAGAGATGGGACATCGCCGCTCCCCCCAACAGAGGGAGCAAGGGGAAGCAGTACAGCCAGAAGGGAAGAGGCGGGGCCAGAGTCTCTCCTCTTCTGGCCACACTGCTCTCCCCCCAGCCTCCGAAGCAGCTGCAGCTCCGGGGCTGCAGGCCATGCTGCTCAGCCCCGCCCCCCAGAGCAGACTGTGGCCGTGCTGCCCGGGCCGCCTGACCCAGCCCGCTGAAACAAGCTGCGGCTGCGCCGCCCGGTCTGGCCCGCCAGAGCAGACTGTGGCCGCACTGCCCAGCCTGACGGAGCAGCGCCAGCCAGGCCAAAGACATCCTCTCCAGATAACGTGGGAAGGGATGGGGTGGGGAGCGTGTGGGGGTCCCGGGCTAGGGCTGGGGTCATGTGGGGGGTGGTCACAGGGGTTACTCCCCTGATTTCCAGCTTCCCCCCAAAAAAATTTCCCCATCAGTTGCTGTCCCGGCCCGTCAGGGTAAGCAGCTGGCACGCCGGGACACTTTGTTTACTTAGGTTTACCTCCGTGCCCACGGATGCTCAAGGTAAACAAACCATCTCGGCCCACCAGCAGCTTATCCTGATGGCCCGGGAGCCAACATTTGCCAACCCCTGAATTATAGGGTCGGCTTATGAACGGGTTATAAAAAATTTCCATTTTTACTTATCCATCTTGGGGGGGGGGGGGGTCAGTTTATAAACGAACCAGCTTATGATCAAGTATATATGGTAATTTGGGGAGGAGCTGGGAGGGAAACAAATTTTATTGTGCTACCTCCTTCTGTTTCAGAACTGATCCTGCAGCATTGCATTGAGGGTGAAACATCAGAGAGAAATACCAGTTTAGAGAGGCAAGGAGACAGGATAAGAGATGTGCAAAATGAATTATTTAGAGAAGGTAAATCTGGCTCTTCTATTTACACCCTCTCATAAGAATAAGAGGACATTGAATAAAATTTAAAAGCCACAGACTTAAAACTGATAAAGCATTGTGCTTTTAAAAAAAAAAAAAAAAAAAAATTCTCTCTAACTTTTCACAACATGTGATTGATGGCAAGAACTGATTAGGATTGAAAAACTGCTTAGATTTATATATGAATAGTGAAAACATCCATAGCTATATTAGGACATCAAACCTAGGAGGTAGAATTAAAAAAAAAAAAAAAAGTGTATATAAACTTGTGCTTACAGGCGTGAGCCAACCACTAGCTGATGGGGCAGGGAATAAACTTCCATAGAGACCGGTTACTTCATAATTATTGACTCCTGAAGGAATTCAGCGCCTAAAAATTATGTGCACAATATTTTAAAATTCTGCAAATGTTATTTGTCCGTAAATAAATATGGCTACAGCATGGCAGTGGGAAGCACAGGCCACTGGTTGCATTGAGGTGGGAGATCACCCTGAAGCTCCCACCTCCCCTGGTACAGGTGTTATGCTTATACAAAGCACACGGGATCTTTGTAGAGGAAGGTAAATACACACAGCATTTATTGAGAATACCACAGTTAGCATATGCTTTTTACACACACACACACACACACACACACACACACACTCTCTCTCTCTCTCTCTCTCTCTCTCTCTCTCTCTCTCCCCCTCCCTCCCTCCTGCAGTGATGTTTATAGTTACCAGTCCAGAGTCTGGATCAATCTAGTGGCCAGCCAGATTGGTCGCAGAGGGGAGCGGAGTTCTATCGGTCGCTATCCGATGCTCCTGGAGTGTGGCAAGAGGAACCCAAAGTCCTATGGCAAAGCACCCTGTTCTTATAGGTTTTCTTCTCTGTTGAAGCCTATGGATTTTGCTGTGGTCACTTTGTGACAGGTTACTTCTTAATTGGTGTAAACATTCCAATACACCTCCGAGAGGGTCATCCTGTCCTTTGTTACGATTTAATCAATTGTCTTTAGGGATGCCAGCCTTTACCTCAGG
The DNA here is from genome assembly GCF_028017835.1 of Emys orbicularis. NCBI lineage: Eukaryota > Metazoa > Chordata > Testudines > Emydidae > Emys > Emys orbicularis. The sequence continues at coordinate 52,203,768 of NC_088693.1, forward strand.
GTCGTCAATCTGCCCTTCATTATGGATGCGTGTTGATGATTCTTTGATGTCCTTTAAGTTTCTTGACTCCTTCTTCCTTGACTCTGGCTATAACAATGGCCTTCACACCTTATCTTTTTTTAATGCATACATTCCTTATTCACACAAACAGATTGAGAATACAAACAGTAGTATTCTATATTGAGCAAAAGGGCATTGCAAATTAAACCTTGCTAAGTTTTACAATCAATAACCAAGACAATTTACATTGAGACCCAGGCCTTCAATGTTCCTCTAATCTACTTAACATAGAAACAATAGAGAATCCTGTCTCTTACTTCCTAATTTGTAATACATATAGGAAACCATAGTAGCTTTATAACTTTTTTTAAAACAAAAGGATGACCATAATTAGTCATAAGGATTGTTCTGGTCTGTCATTCCTTTCTGCTATTCAAAAAGGGTGGCTGACAAGATGAAATCAAATCATACATTAATTGTCATAGTACATTATAAAATCCAACTCCTACATAGGGACTTGGCAGTGAGGCTGCATCTGATCCTGACACAGTGCAAGGGCTGGGCCTGCCCCAGAAACACCCCAGGGCTCTGTGCCAGGTGTGGGTGGGCAGGCTCAGCCCAGCAGGATCCAAGTGTGGAGGGGCTTAGTGTGGGAGATCCAGATGTGGAGTGAGAAGTTTCTGTGTGGGGCCATCTGCGTGTGGGCGGCTCAGTGGGAGATCTGGATGCACAGAGGCTCATTGGGGGGGTTCTGGGTGCAGGGGCAATGGGACTCTGCAGGGGATCCAGGTGAAGGTGGTTGGGGCTCGGGGGGCGGAGGAAGGAGGCTGGGTGTGGGGAGATGGGGTTCAGTGTGAGGGTCTGGAGGCTAAGGGAGTGAGGCTTGATGGGGTGGGGGGTCCAGGTGCAGCTGGTTGGGGATCAGTGGGATGGGGATCTGGGTGTGGGGGGCTTGTCGGAGGGGTCCAAGTGTAGGGGGGTAGGGCTTGTCAGGGTTCAATGGGTCTCCTTAATGGGGGAGCCACAGCTGCTGCCGAGGGGAGACTGCATGCCGGGCTCTTGCTTCCCCCTGCGATTCCCCTCTCCCCTTTTCTTCTCCATCCCCCTCCCCTCACCTCACTCCCACATTCTCCTTGCCCTGCCCTATTTCACCCCCCCTTCCTCCCCACTGCCTCTTCCCCTCACCCCCCCTTCCCTCATTCCCCCCCCCTTACCCAGCCCTACTGTGGGGACTAAGTGTTGCACAGAATAGAAAACAGCAAGACTCCCAGCACACAGAAGGGGAGCACGAGTGGCGCTAGAACCCAGGAGGCAGCATTCAGCTGCAGAGTCAGCCGAGCTGAGACTGCCTCCATCAGCTGGGCAGCTCTGCGCTTGCAGAATGGGGGGGGGGCAGTGGCATGTAACCCCGTGTGCCCCCCCATGCCTCACCTCTGTTTGGAGGGGGCAATCCCCCAGTAAACTGCACCCGTGGTCGCCCCCCCCCCCCCGGGTGTATGGCTTCTCTGCTGTTTTCTCTGTGGGGGGTGGGGGTGTTTTCTGCGGGCGCGCAGTCTCGCAGAATCCTCCAAAGAGTAATTATCCTACCACAGGATTTTTGCATCTTCCTCTGAAACTTCTGGCACTGGCCACTGTTGGAGGGAGTGGGTTAGATAGATCACTGGTCCTATCCAGTATGCTAATTTCTGAGGTGGTAAGAACTTTCTAGCAGTTACTTTTTGTTGTTTTCATATCTCATGCAGTTTAAATATTTTAAAATTAAGATTCATCTTGTGTTCAGGGAAAGTGTGATGTGAAGAAAAGAATGTAGGCTATGAAAATGTAATGCACATATTTGTTCTCGTGAAAACCAATATCTTATTTACAGTTAGGTAGGTCTTTATGATCTCTAGACATGTGTAACTCCTCCTGAAGTCAGTGAGAAGCCTGTGGAAGTGTGGAATTAAGCCTTGTGAACAAAACAAAATTTGTGCCTCTTTCTCCCTTTTGTTCCCCTGATATATTGGGCTTTAACTTGATCATCTTGTCAAGTGATGCAACATTTTTGTCTGTATGCATTCTCATCCTACAGAACCTCATGAACAGTAAGATGTGATGTAGCAGTTTCACAAAGTGATATTAGAATAAATATTTGTATCTCTTCTTTCATTTCTGAGTTTATCGCCATATACAAAACTGATGGTAATACCACTAATGCAAACTGTTGAACATCTTAACTACAGTTTAAAAAAAAAAAAAGAACATACATGCTGCTTTTTTAACTATCAATTTTTTGGTGAAAGCTGAACTAAATTTTGAAATAACTGTCCTGCAAATGTTCCCAAGTTCTCTAGTAGCAAAATTGGTCTACATTGCTTTTTTTAGGGTGGATAAATTGTAAATAATGCATGTGCACTAACGCTTCTGTGACTTTCTTTTTATTCCTAGTAAGATGAAGCAAGGTCTCTTGCCTAGCTTGGAAGATTTGCTGTTCTATACTATTGCAGAAGGGCAAGAAAAAATTCCAGTTCATAAGTTCATTACTGTAAGTTTCAGAGTGGATAAAAATCTGACATACAAAACCCCCAGATTTTTTTAAATTTGAATTCATTTTCCTTTTAAAAAATAAACTTAAGTCCATTTGTAATTGACAGCTTGTGTTAAGGCCAAAACTTACTGTAGTAAGATCATATAAATAACAACAACAACAACAACAACAACAAATCAAGCAGTACAAGTATATTGACTTTCTAAAGAAAGTCAAACCACTGAACTGGTGGAAGTCACTGGCTAAGCACCTGAAGCCACAGTATGTTGAAGTCCTTTTGATAGCAGGTAGCCTTTTCTTCAGGTGCAGAGAATATTTTCTTCATTTCTGTTCATTTCCATTTTATGTAACTATTCAACTAGTTCATTCAGAGTTGAGAAACAGATTGGGAATTGAAAAATAGGAAAGCTTGTTGTCCTCTTTCAGTCTATGAATAAAAATGAGGTGTGAAAAGATGAGCTCTACTAGTTCGAAAGTGTTAAAGGACATGTGACCAGAAACAGTCAGTTCAATTCGCTAACTGGTGTTAATATTTGATTTGTTCAGTAAATCAGTTTTCTGTGTTAAAAACATGTTTTGATAAACTTTTTTCTATGTATCCAGCACATTTAAGGTAGTTATTTAACTAGCAAAAACAATTTCAAAGTGCTCTCTTTGTTCATTTTTAAGTGAATTCCAAATTCCATTTGACTGCAGCTTGATGCAGATCATGAGTTTTTAAAAAAAAAAATCTAATAAGTAAATGTGTCAATCACCATTTTCTAACATAATTAAGAATCTGAATAAATATACATTAAGCTATATAATTACTTACATAAATGTGTATAGGTTTCAGAGGGGTAGCCGTGTTAGTCTGTATCATCAAAAACAACGAGGAGTCCTTGTGGCACCTTAGAGACTAACAAATTTATTTGGGCATAAGCTTTTGTGGGCTGTAACCCACTTCATCAGATGCATGGAGTGAAAATACAGTAGGCCGGTATAAATATACAGCACATGAAAAGATGGGAGTTGCCTTACCAAGTGGGGGGGGTCAGTGCTAACGAGGCCAATTCAGTCTAGGTGGATGTGGTCCATTCCCAACAATGTGGTATCTTCTCTCCAAGTTATGGCCCAAGAGATTGGGGTTTTGAGCCCATGTATAATTCGATGAAATTTTGGTAGGCTGATTTATGTTTCTGTTGGAAGAGGAGAACTAATAGAGCTAAGCACTAGAGAATTTAATTTTATTTCAGTAAAGGCATTTTTCATATTTGTAGTAATTCTGACTTCTTCTTTATTGTAATAGGCACTCAAATCTACAGGATTGCGTACGTCTGATCCACGGTTGAAAGAGTGCATGGATATGTTAAGACTAACTCTTCAAACAACTTCAGATGGCGTCATGCTGGACAAAGATTTGTTTAAAAAGTAAAATATTTCTGATAATATTGTGATGTGGCTGCTATATTATACAGTGCTAAGGTCATACGCCTTATTTAAGTCACATTCTGTCATGGAAAATATATATATACTGTGTATAAATCTAATATGTTTTTAAAATGAAAAATGAGGGAGAGACCCATATTTAATTCAACTTACATTAAACTAATATTTGAGAATGTTTTACTATTCATGAAATACAGCAGGCTAGGTTCATGTTGATACTCAAGGAATAAAATCCTGCATCCCTCTTACCTAATTGTTCACAAAATGGAAAAAAAAGCCGTTCTTAAAATCAGCTACTTTCTGTGCACTAATTAGTGATGCAGAAAGTAAACTTATTTTTGAGAAAAAGAACACTGGAGACAGTCTTACATTTTAGTATTGTTAAATGTGCAGTAAGATGCAGCAAAGAATTAAGTGTGAATCTACATTTATAAATGAAATGTGTGTCTATTCCTGTACAATGCACTGAAAACTAACCTCTGTGACGTTCAGTCATTGAATAGGTTTTTTAAATACCTTTTTATGATACAGGGCCTGCTAAATGGTTTGGTTCAATTAAGTGTACATGCACCTTTTCTAGTATTAGTTATGGAAAAGCTTTATACAATACCACACAGTGTAAGAGTTGTAAAATATCTGCAGCAAGTTAGCTAAACAATATCTGTGCCATTTACAAAGTTCAGTTCATGCCAAGTGCTCTCCTTGCCCCTATTTTCAGTTTATTTGGATGTTTAAAAAGGAATGTAAACTTGTTTCTATTTAGTTTTTCAGACTTGGGAATTCTTAAATCTTGAAATGAGATTCTAGGCTTGTGTTAAGAGTAGGGTGTAACTTCTTTTCATTTTTATTCTGCGGCATGGTGATTCTGCAAGCAAAACTAGATCCGATATAGAAGTTTTTAAAATATACTCTTTAAATTCAACTATTCTGTCAGTGTTACATCCTGCTTCTCTTTGTGCTGAGTGGGATACTCCTTGCATTTGTGAAATGTCATTGGGGTCTATTATAGAGCAGGCTGGGGAACAGTAATGTTAGCTGCAATAATTCATCCTCCTTCCTTCCCCCTAGCTTTGCTAGTTAAAATAAGTGAAATGTTTACTTAGGGTGGTTTTTTTTTTTTTTTTTTTTTTTTGGAGGATGGGAAGAATTGGGGAAATAAGTTATTTACTCAGGTTATGTCAGAATAACAAAGCATTTCACTTCTAGATCACTTTATTGAATGTAGCATGAATCATCAGACAGTTAAAACCTACTATGTGAATTGATGAGAAAAATCAGTAGCTTTGTCTAGTTACTAATGAGTGGATGTTCAAGACCAGGTGTCCACTAGAAATGTTTGCAGATATAGTAATATATATTAGGTAAGGGTGTGAGATTTGTTTACAACATTTCTCTACTCGCAGAAACCCTAGTATAGAGCAGTTATACTTGATAAAAAGTGCTTTTGCTGATGTAGCTTATTTCTTTCTGGCAACTGGTATAAGTTATTGACAAAAGAACTCATGCCAGGATAATCTGCTTCTACACTAGAAGGGTTTGTCTGTATAGCCATAGTGGCAAACCTTTTCTAGCAAAGACAAGACCTCCATGTCAAAACCAGGTGATATCTGTTGGGGCACTTTTTGGTAACTCATTCAAAGGCTGAAGATTGAGTATGGAGACTGAATAATCTTTCGGGTTTGCTCCTCCATGTTAAGATAATGCACGTTGGCAACATAACCTGGGGAAAGCTGGCTTGATTGCTGTTCTGTGTATAAGAGACTGACTATACTGAAGATTGGAAAAAACCACTAGATTTTCAATACTGAAATAATTTTATGGAAAACCGTAGGAGTTGATTAATTTTTATAACTAAAATCAATTTCTATAACAGGTTGTCTATACCCCTTGTATTTGCCACACAACACTGTTTTAGGTGGTGATGAGCTATTTTGTGTAAAAATGTCAAAAAAATTAATACAATATTAAGCTTACACACTTAACTCTCATGAAAGTTAGGGTCCAGCTGACATGCTGACTTCCCCACTGCACAAATGTAATAAATGGTACTGGTGAAACAATATCTATATTTCTGATTTCATGTAACCTGTAACTCTCCAGCTTAAAAGTCACATTCTGTTTGAAAATTTTCCTTGCTCTTAACTTTTAACATCATGGATTACTAGTGAAAAGGGATGGGGGAAATTTAAACATAGCCCAGGAATGACTCTCGTAAATATACAAAGTTTAGTTATTTTTGAGTCCCCAGTTTGGTGGTGGTTGGGGAGAGAAGAGGTTAATGGAATATAGGAAATGGTTACAAAAATAGGAAATGTTGCTTTTCCCGTATGTCTCATGACTCAACAAAACTAGGTATATTGTAAAACAAAATTGTTTCTAGGGTGAAAGGAACATGGAAAATTTCATCTAAAACAAGGCTGGAAAGCTGTGAGGGACTCAAAATGAGATTATGCAAAGTGGTTTTTTCCTTATTTATATTAGCAGCTGCTGAGCAACAGCTATAATAATGCTATCCCTGAATTGTAGACACGAATTCTCTTTCAGAGTCGGTGACTTGTATATTTAGCCTTCATATGAAAGAAGTTTTGTCTTTGTCACAAGGCACTTTGTCCCACTTTTATTGACCCTGAATGACAGTTTTGTCAGCCAGATCTCCTCTGTTCTGCTGGTAGAAAGAAGCAATTTGGGTATATTCCATTGTAAATGTAAATCTAACAATCTGCAATCTGGCCTCCAGTGGTCTTTTTATTATTATTTTTTTATGAAACTGATCTTGTTATGTAAATCAAGATAGCAAATTCCTGAGAATTTTTCCATTCTAGGCTTAGTCATGCTTACCCTTAAATCCTCAAGTTACAAATATTTTTGTTCATTTGGATGGTCTGAAAGCTTTTGTGACAGCAGGTGCACTAGAATTTTTGGAATGTTCATATTAATATAAAAGTATCTCATTTACCGAAAATTATTAAATTTGCATTTGTTTTCCTGAGGTGATGTAGCTTTGTTGTCCATGCTTTCAAATGTCTCCACTCTCTTTTAAAAGCTTTACTAGAAGAAGTACTACTAGTTACATGTACTGGCATAGGTCCTGAGCCTGCCATAGACAAATACTCCCAACTCTTATTGAAATTGGTGTTAGTTCAGGTTTGTATCTATAGCGGGATTGGGACCATATTTTGAATACTTTCCCAGTGGAAAGACTGACAAACAGGCTATGCAAACTCAAAAAGGTAGAGAAGAAAAACACCTTGGAAGAATTGTGAAGATAAGGGATATAGTAGGGAGGATGAAAAATAGTCCTGACTTATGCACCCCAGTATTCTGCCTTCCCCAAACTCTACTCCTGGATTGTACTATGAGTGGTGAAACTCCATTTGCAGCCATATGGTGGAATTCAAGGGGGATCCTATTTCTGACAGTTTGGATAAAAATTGATTTAAAAAAAATAAATAAAAATCAGATTTTTGATTTAAATCAGATTTTTTAATTTGTTTAAATTTTTAAAAATAAACTTGTTTAAAATAAAATCTGAGTTTAATACAAAATATGTTAAAGCCTAAATTACTTATAATCTCTTAAAACATTTTAAATAAAAAATAAGTGTGTTGAATCCATGAGCCTCTTTTAAAAACTTGGAATTAAAGGCTGCTTTTCTATATAAAGAGACATGGTTTCCCACGATTCTTACTTTTGAGGTCAAGCTTTGTCCTGATTATCAGGGGTGATTGGTATTGTAAATTCTGTACAGCTCTCTCACCTTCCTGAGTTATGTGCGTATACATGCCAGAGTGTCAGAATTTTATGCAACAGATTAAAAATAGTTATTTTATAATATCTCAAAAAATAGAAAATGGATAATGGATTCTTCTGAGTGCCCAGGTGTCTTAACTGCTGTTACTTAATTGCTTCCAAAAGAGCAGGGACCCCCTTCAAATAGGTAACAACCTCTGAGGGTTCCTGGTCATAGAGATGAAATAGGTCTCTGAAAACTACATGAGTATCTACCAAAAAGGGATAGATAGTCATTACAAACTATGTCAGAAGTATGCGCAAATTGACAGGGTAACAAAGTAGGTCCCCTATGCAAATTTGACAGGTTGCAACCAATAAAAACCACTATTTTAGGTATCCTTCAGAGAGACTGGTTCTATTCCTTTCTAGCCTTTTTCCTTCATTGTTGGAGAGAGGTACCCTCTAGTATTTGGAACAATCTTGTCAGTTGAATTTAGGGTGAAATTCACAAAGTGTGAATGGTCAACATGATTTAAACCTGAACTGGGGCTTCACAGAAAGAGAAGTTGCCACAGATTTAAGGGGAGAATAGATTTATTCAGTAACCTGCGTACAACCTTATTTTGAGCTGTTAGTGATGCTGTAATACAGAATATTTGGAAATAAACTTTTTTTTGTTCTTCATTGTTCGTAATTAAATGACATGTTTCCAGAAGTATCACCAGTTAAAATGTTAGAATTTTGAACCATAATTTAGTCTTAATTTTTCAGAAGAAATCTTACTAGATGATATCCATTGTAGGAAGAATGCAATCTTTTTGAACAAAATTCTTGGGTGATTTTGGCTCTTAACCTGATTTTGGGTGTTAAATTTTTATTGTGTGCTACAGTTTTAGAGGCTTAAACAGACTGATAGAAAGTGTGCCGATTCTGTATCAGTGTTGCAGTAGTTTGCAACCATTTTTGTGTTGAACCCACTCCTCTCATTGGAATAGAGCTGTTCCTGCCCCATTCCTCCATACATCCCCTCATGATATGTCTGACATATTTACTATGTTTCACTTACATATCTGTTGTCTTTTATTCTTTTTTTCTTGTCTTCTTGCATACTCTTGTGTGTTTTTTCCTTCCTGCAGCATTTCTCAGTTATCTTTCTCTACTCAGTCATCTTCCCTTTCTTACAGCTTCCCCCATTTTTGCTTTCTTGCCCACTTTAATCTTCTTGCACCTAGTTTCCACAACTTCCCTTGCCCCACGCCTTCCTGGCCCTCAGATTTACCAGATGGGGTGGTGCTGGGGGAGGAGTGGGAAGGATCTGTTGGCCCTTGTGGGAACAAGGGAGTAGAGAGATGTACTCTGGGTGGGTTGGTGGCAGCTTGAAGGGAAGATGTGTAGATGGCTTTAAAGGAGCATCCAGCTGCTCGCTGTCCCCCAATTTCAGCATTTATGGAGCACTTGTATGGTTTGGGCTAGAGTATGGCCATTTCCTCACCAAACTCGTAGAGAGGGTCCATTAGAAGGGCTGAGGGAAGGAGCCAGCCCCGTGGAGCTCGGTGACTCGTAGTACGCAGCATGCTGAATAAAACGGGTGGTCACATACAATTAGAAATGCAGTGCACCCCTGCAGTTGAAACCTTAAATAAGAACCTAAAATAATTAAAGAATAAAATGGACTAGTATTCAACTGCTGTAAATAAGCAATTTAAAATTTTCCCTAATATCTCTGTGGAATGGAAGCTTCTTTCCAATAAAGAATATCTTATGCTTGTAAGAATAATTAGGGGCCCAGTCATCCAGCCTTTACTCATGCACATAATGCTGTTTACTTCAGTGGATTACCATAAACAAGGGCTGGATTGGCCCTTTGATAGTCCTCTGAGAGAAATAAAAGGCAGCTGGAATGTTTACTTAACATTTTTCTTACATTCTGCAGGTGTGTACAAAGCAATATTGTATTGCTTACTCAGGCCTTCAGGAGAAAGTTCGTCATTCCAGATTTTATGTCGTTTACTTCACACATTGATGAGCTGTATGAAAGTGCTAAAAAACAATCTGGAGGACAGGTAATTTCTTTGTAAGGGTGTGTGTGTGTGTGTGTTTTATTTTTGTTTTTTTCCTTCAAACCTGCCCAGCCTAAAAGAGAGCCACAGTTTGTTAAAAGTCGAGCCAATGGTTTATATTTGATATATTTTAAGACGACTGTTTTAGGGGTGGGAGGAGATTAGAATCCCTTACAGAGGTTTTTTGAGTTCTTGCAACCTAGTAATTTTTTTATACTTTTGGTTTAAATTAACCTAAACTGCATTAAATATAGTATAGTCTCATGCTTTGACATGCCTTCAACATCTGAAAGCATTGCCAAGCTTCTAATGATTTTTGGAAATTAACCAAACTCTGGGTTTTCTTCTAATTGGAGAGATTTCCTAATACTTAATAAAGCCATGGAAATACTGTCTTGGTACTGCTGGGTTCTGAGCTAACTCATATCTGTGACCATATAAACATAATTAGATAGTATATGTTTTAAAAGACTTTCATTTAGTGAGATAGTAGTAGGGGTTTGTACGTCTTGCGATCTGAGTTCAAATTCTGTCTTGGACTAACAAGAAAAATTAGTGGTGTTGCTTCCTCATGCTTATTTATATAAATAACAGAACTGCCATATGATTTGGCATGATTTGATTTATCTGCAAGAGAGCTCTAAGTCTTGGATAATAAATCACGTAAGGTAAGGACAGCATCTGAGACACTCTGGCATATTTCTGTGGGGGAAATTGTATATTTATCAATATCGTACTTCTGTTAGCCAACTGCAATTAATCCATTCCTTCCACTAATTTTGTATACAAGATTTTTTTAAAACTCTTTTTGTTTCAAATTAATTATGCTTATAATTTGAAGATCCTGAATGCATGTAAGTTTGGATGTGAATTCCTCCTAGACCAGTGGTTTTTAACCTTTACTGCAGCCTGCACCCCTTTGGTTCTCAAAATATGTTCTCGCATCCCTTATCAAAAATCAAAATATGTTCTCGCACCCCTTAAACCTAGAGATATTTTTTGTTTGTATATTACAGTAATCGTTAAAAAATGTATAATGTTTATAAATACATAGGTTTGATGAAACAAAATATTTGTACTTACATGCCTATACTTAATTTGTGTTTTCGATGATTTACCTTCTAAAAAAGTCTGGCATGTCTCGCACCCCCAGAAAGGGCATCTCGCACCCCCAGGGGGTGCGTACACCCCAGGTTAAGAACCACTGGACCAAGCTGCAGGTTGTTATAGGTCACTGGAAAATACTTCTCTGTAAACTTGCAGTAAAGTTTTGGATTTTATCTGTGACTGTTGGCACATTAATTTAGTCACTCTCAGCATATCTCACATACAGTATGCTCCTGTTTATCCAAACCCCTATTATCTGAACCTCTCTGTTATCTGAATCCCTTCCTTGTCCCCTCCCCAAAATATCAGCATGCTTTCAACCATCTGGTGGAACCCCCTTCACCCATGCACAGCTGCTGGTAATGCATATCCCTGCCCCCTCGACGACTCCCCACACCTCCACTGTGGAGTTGCTCTTCAGCTGTTGCTGTCATAGCAGTGGCCCTGGATGATGCAGCACCGAGGTGCCCAGCCGCCATGCTGCTTCCTGGGTGGCCCGCAGGAGCTAGTGATGGGTCGTGCACGCACCGAGCAGCTGCAGTAGAAGCCTGGGTGCAAGAGAGTCTGCTGCCTTATAGTTACTGCACACATGTAGTGATAATAGTAAAGTCTATTCCCTGTACAGTTATTTCTGACTGTAAGGGAGAGCACTGGAGGGGATTGGTGCGAGAGACTGTCTTCTTGCTTATCCAAACTTCTGATTACCTGAATAAAATCTCTGTCCCCCAAGCTATTTGGAAAAATGGAATATGCTGTATTCCACAGCATAATATCCGCACATGTTTATGCCTGTTACAGTATATTGCTTAATAATGAAAATAAACATTTTAACAATATAATGAACTGTATAATTTCATTTAATATTTTGGGTAGGTTGCTGACTATATTCCACAACTGGCCAAGTTCAGCCCTGATTTGTGGGGAGTGTCACTTTGCACAGTGGATGGACAGAGGTATATTTTTAGCATGTTTAAGATTTTCACTATTGGTATAACTTAAACTACAGCAACAGGAGCAGAACTCTCTAATTGTAATGTTATATGGCTCAGTTAAGTTTTATTGGTATTACCCATACAGTAGAAACCACTTCATTTTATTTGGAGCAGTAGCCACCAGAACTTGTCTTGTGATATTTGGCAGTACAGCACCCATGACAGTAGCATTCAGTAGTGATCTTATGAACGAACTTCAGTATTAACCCAATGACTTTACAGCTGCAGCAGATGACTTCTGTTGTTAGTAGCTACACAGTGAAGGTTGGCTGTAAAGAGGACTTCTTTGGGAGGCAATCTTTGATAGGAGCTATCTTTTGAGAAACCCCCTTCACTTCTGAAATTAGAATATATGTATTCTGACAAAAAGACTGACCTTCCCGTGAGTTAGCATGCCAGTTTTAATGTGTAATATGTTGTTACTGAAGTTCGTAACCTACTGAAAATTGCTTCAAAAACACCTTATTCTCTTCTCTCACCCATAGTAATCAAATAACTATTTTCTTAAGTCATACTGTATGTATCGTATATCTGTTTGGAAAACAAAGGGGAAAATCACCAACTCTTGCTCAGTTTTGTTTTTTTGCTGAAATTTTTTGATCAGCTCTTATTTAGATCTGAAGTTTGGGATCGTCCTAATGCTTGGAGAGCTTACTGTGAAGAAGACTACAGTATGTAGTTGGGGAATTTCACAGTTGATCCTTGCTGGAGGATATGAGGGTGGGGTTTAACACCACTTGGCCAGCGTTAAGCTGAAAGTCATGGGAGGCTTATCTTCAGTGTACTTGGGCAGCTGTAATAGTGTGTTTTCTGTGGCTAGGGAATTTCAGGATCCAGTTCAGTCAAACTGGCAAGCATTGAAATGAAAATACTACACAATTTTTGTGTAAAAGGGATTTACCGATATTCCAGTTCAGAATCTTCCTTCACTGGTACATGAATTATTTCATTTGTTCTTTGCAGATCAGTTTTAAAATGTTGACTCAAGATCTATTCCTGTTTGTCATGCTCCTAAGGTTAGGATTTTGCCGTGTTAGGAATATTACAAAATATATTAATGAAAGGCCATCAAGTATAATGTTAATGCCATCAAAGGGGTTCTGGGAGCGCCATTAAAGGCCTCTTAAAATAATCTCCTTTTTGAAAACATAACAAAAAAGTGTACTCTTAAAACCCAGCTGACAGACAAGGACTTGGCAAGTTTGGAGACCCATATTTTAAGCAGATTCAGACTACTTTTGCTAATCCATCCTTGCTTTTACAAACATTCTGAATTAGTTGTTAAAACATACTAAGCAATCCATTTAATCAAATTTTGTCTTTCATAATCTCATTACAGAGTAGATATTTGCACTGAGACCCTATTGAAATGTAAATCCTAACACTTGAACACAGGTCTGGAAGCTCAAATCCAAGTTGGATTGCTTTAATTATCTAGATCAGGGGTAGGCAACCTATGGCACGCGTGCCGAACGCGGCACGCGAGCTGATTTTCAGTGGCACTCACACTGCCCGGGTCCTGGCCACCCGTCCAGGGGGCTCTGCATTTTAATTGAATTTTAAATGAAGCTTCTTAAACATTTTAAAAACCTTATTTACTTTACATACAACAATAGTTTAGTTATGTATTATAGATTTATAGGAAGAGACCTTCTAAAAACGTTAAAATGTATTACTGGCACGCGAAACCTTAAATTAGAGTGAATAAATGAAGACTCGGCACACCACTTCTGAAAGGTTGCTGACCCCTGATCTAGATACAAACAGGTGTATCTGTTCTGGGTGCAGGTTGTAGCTTAGTGACTTGAGCACAGGACTGGGATTCAGGAACTCCTGAGGTTTAGGTCTGACACAGATGCGTCTCTCTAGACTTCAGCAGCTCATTTACTTCTGTTTTCTTATTTATATGGTGATTACCAATGTTTGACTTCACTGTTGCCTTTACACACGTTGAAAAACAAAACATGTTGAATTGATCAGAGACTTCTGTTCTTTTAAAATATAATTTAACAATATTGGTAGTACAAAAAACAATAAATAATAGTCTGAAGAATTAGTGCAGCAATTAATCTTGGCACAGTGATCAAAAAAGGGAAAATATTAAACAATTTTATCTGTTTCTCTGCTAGGCATTCTGTTGGAGATACCAAAGTCCCCTTTTGTCTTCAGTCCTGTGTAAAGCCTTTGAAATATGCTGTTGCTGTTAATGACCTTGGCACAGAGTATGTGCACAGATATGTTGGTAAAGAGCCTAGTGGATTAAGATTCAACAAACTGTTCCTGAATGAAGATGGTAAGAAGTATATAATATTTAATAATGAGAATCTTCTATTCTTGTTTGAGATCAGAATATCATAAAGGAAGATACCATGCGGATTTTTTTGTTTTTGTTTTTTTTATTCAGTATCTCAGATTTGTATCCTCTCACCAAGCCGATTATTAGGTTCAGTGCCCCCAAAACATTTTGCCCATGGAATTGTTTCACCCTTTGATTATAACAGTTACCAGTTTTGTCTCACTTCCAGACTTGGCATAATATACTTCATTGGGTTTTTTAATTGCCTGTGTACAATTTTATAAATATTAGTTATGGAGATTATTGTAAAGTACTTTTCATAATGTATGGTGGTTTTTATTTTTTAAATATTATGGAATTCAACTCTTTATTTAATTGAATAAGTGGAACTGGGTAGCTAGTCTTGCCCTCTGCAAAATGGTTTCTTGATCATAGAATGAGATGTTAAATTGATTGAAAGAAATGTGATTATGAGTCATCCTCTCCATTTTCACAGAGAATCTGGTGCTAGTGCCAGATACAAATGCTAGTTGCCTTCCAGATAATAGAAGTGGAAGATGGGATTGTCCCCCACAGATTATCTAACACTGAAAAAGTGTTCTGCTTCTGATTCAAAACAAATGTTGTTTGAAATAGATTTTCTTGTTTCACAAGAGTGTTTTAGCTAAAATAATTCTATATAATGTTTTATCTAGACTGCTTCTACTGTATATAGTAATACATGAGCATAAAAGTGCTGTTTTTTAAAAACAGAGTGCTAAAATGTTGGAAGGATGACTCATTTAACCTTGGAGGAAACACTGGATTTTTGTCTCTGAAACAAATATTTCTAGTAGATCTTGCTCAGTAAGAGGTCAGACAACATTTCTGTTGCCATGGTACTGCAATTAATATTTAATAGAATTTGATCATGAAAGATGTAACCCTTTAAGAATGTTGTCTTTGTGTTCAGGAATATATTTAATTCTTACATTTGTGATACCAAAATGTGAACATGAATTTTCTATTACTGAGATGTGGCAATTAGCATTTTGTTCCATCGTGCATAGTGTTTGTTTTTTTTGTTTTGTTTTGTTTGATAGTGTCCACAAATGTTGAGGTGCTGTACAAACATAGAAAAGGAGGAGCGGTCTCTGCCTTGAAAAACTCCCAATCTAAAAAGTAGGGATATTACTGAAAATCAGCAAGCTTTATATTGTATCATCAATTTAGCGTAGTTCCTATTGATATTGATATAATGAGGAAAGGCATAGAAGTTACTTTGTTTCTTGTTTTAATACAGGTTTAGAACAAAAAAAAAAATCCAGTTAAATAAGAAAATTAATAACTAGTCAATTCTTTTTTTTATATTGATATAAATAGTTTAAACAAACAAGAGCAAAAGAATTATAGAAAAAGAGAATCTGTTTTTTTAAAATACTCTCCTGCATCAAATTAGCTGAAAATGTGTGGCATGTATATTACAATGTTATTTTTCTGCTGGCTGACATAAAGCTAAGGACGGAGGCAAAATAACAGTAAATTACAGAAGTTTGCCTGTCATAATTGAAATGCAGATCCATAGAACAGATGCTGAAAATCAGGAGCTAGGCAGACAGTGTAGTTGCATAGAGAGAAGAAATATTTTTTTTTTTTGTATATAATGTTTCGCTATAAGTTAACCCATGTGTGTCGTCTGGGTGCAGCAGAGCACCTGGCACACATTTAATCTTTCATGAACACGTACTCCTCTTAAATGAGCAGATTTGTAAACAGGAGTTATACATTGTATCCTTTAGGACTGGGTTTTTTTGTATTTCTCCACCTATAATGCTAGTATTGAGAATCCATCTGGAAAGAGGGACAAGGAAAATTGTAAGTAAAACTGGAAAAAAACAAAAACAAAACAAAAAAACCCTCTAAAAATGAATTGAATTAACTTTTCTAAGGATAAAACTGTCATCATTAAATGTTAAGGTATCTTAGAAACTTCAAGGGCTACAGGCTTGGCTATGTTCCCTTTGGAAAACGGGGAATATCCCTTATCCAGATATAGAAAACTCTCATTTTTAGCTCTGCAGCATTGTGAAATATCCCACAAGCCTTCTCCTAAACCATAGGAACTAATCCAGAACTGACTGCCCATCCTGCACCTTGAAGCAGATCAGGAATTTCAAATATTAGAATGTGTCTCTGGACTATGTATTACTGCAGGTGAGATGTTTTTAAGGGATTATTGAATGGCTCTGCAACTTTGTCACATTTGTCACCGAGTATATGGGTATGTATGATATGTACTTATGTAGGCAAGACTCCCAGCAAAGTTCAGTCTTTAATTATATACATCCTTTGCCAATATAAAAGTGACTAATTCTTGGTAGAATTTTGTATGACTTGTTTATACATTAATGTGCCTTAACTGTGCAAGAGAATGGCAAGAACTGCTTACCTTTATACTTGCAGAGGGGATGTCCTTGGCTAAATGTTGAATTGTGCTGCATACTTTGACATCCTTTATTAATAATTATAGCAGGTCAGTCCATTAAATTGGTTGGAATTTGATGCTTTGCATTAGACTCATAGACTTTAAGGTCAGAAGGGATCATCTAGTATGAACTCATGCACTTTGCTGGCCACAGAACCTCACCACCCACTCCTGTAATAGATCCATAACCTCTGCTTGAGTTACTGAAGTCCTCAAATCATGATTTAAAGACTTAAAGTTACAGAGAATCCACCATTCTAGTTTAAATCAGCAAGTGACTTGGGCCTCATGCTGCAGAGGAAGGCAAAACAAATCCCCCCACCCCCTTGTCTCTGCCAGTCGGACCTGGCAGAAAATTCCTTCCTGATCCCAAATATGGTGATCAGTTAGACCCCGAGCATGTGGGCAAGACCCACCAGCCAGACAACTGGGAAAGAATTCTGTGTACTAATGCAGAGCTCTCTCCATCTAGTGTCCCATCATAAGCCATTGGAGATACTTATTGCTAGAAGTTGCAGATCAGCTATATGCAATTGTAGGCAGTCTCATCATAACATCCCCTCCATAAACTCATCAAGCTCAGTCTTGAAGCCAGTTAGATTTTTTTGCCCCCACTGCTCCCCTTTGAAGGTTGTTCCAGAACTTCACTCCTCTGATGGTTAGAAACCTTTTTCTAATTTCAAGCCTAAACTTGTTGATGGCCAGTTTATATCCATTTGTTCTTCTGTCCACATTGGTGCTTCACTTAAATAACTCTGCTTCTTCCCTGGTATTTCTCCCTCTCATATATTTACAGAGAGCATCATATCTCCCCTCAGCCTTTGCTTGGTTAGGCTAAACAAGCCAGGCTCTATGAGTCTCCTGTAGTAAGGTAGGTTCTTCTTTGAGTGCTTGCTCATAACAATTCCAGTTAGGTGAGTGTGCGCGCCGCATGCACGGAAGTCGGGAAACTTTTCCCTAGCAGCTACCCGTCGGGCCGGCTGTGGAGCCCCCTGGAGTGGCGCTGATATGGCGCTCTATATAAGATCCTGCCAGCCCGACCCCCCTTCAGTTCCTTCTTACCGCCCGTGACGGTTGTTGGAACAGTGGTCTCTTGCTATCAAGTGCTCCACTACTCCCCAGCATTCTCCACAGCACTGCTCAAGGATCCTCGCCCTCCTTGAGACCGATGATCTCCCGGGCCCCAAAGACGTCTACCTTGGCACCGCTCCCACTCCCTGGTTGCTTGTAAGAAGCAAGCCGTGGAAGGACATTCCAAAAGGCCTGAGGCAGTCACCGCGGCCCCGACCGAGCACAGCTCTGAGCAAGCCCCAAAGCCTGACAAAAAACGCGAGATCTCCATCTGCTCATACTAGTCCCGCACCACGGGGACTTCTTCAAGTGGAGGAAGCTACGTTGCTCTCCATCCCGGACACCTTCGAGGCCACTAGAGGGCTTATTGAGATGATGGCACCAGTATCCCCCGTCCCGGCGCCGCCCCTGGCACGACTCCTGGTACCGTCGAGGGGTAAACTGGCGATGTTCGGGCCGCCCGTTCCCAGACCGGCTTCCCCACGCTGCTCTGAGTCCCGGTGTCGTTCGGAGTCCCGGCACTGCACCGCGCACCGGTCCGACTCACGGCGCTGGTCTCGCAGCCCCGACCCTCGGAGCTGTTCACGCTCGAGGTCGTCGTCGGCCGCCAGGACGTGGTCCCGCTCAAGGTCCTGATCCCATTCGGCAACCCCGCGTCACCATTTGGACTGGCACTGATCCCCTGCGCGGTACCGTTTGTCATCGCAGCACCGCTCTCAGGCCTGTCGCAGATCCCCGACCCGACCCCGGTCCCTGTCGCGGCACCGGTCCACGTTTCGGTGCCGGTTTTCTTCGCGAAGCCGGTCTTCTTCGCGGCACTGATCACCCTCTCAGCACCGCTCCCCATACCGGCCCTGGTCATCACATGATCCTCATCCATCGAGGGACTCGGTGCCCCCCTCCACGCACTCCTGCACCGCTCCCCCCGGCCGTCGCGCTCGCGGTCCCCCTCCATCAGATCGGGACAAGCCTCAGGGGCCTCGGACATCCCTCAGTCGGGCCCGGGAAGCCTGGGACAGGATCCCTCAGCACCACACTGGCAACCTCAGTGGCAATTTTGGACCCCTTGGGCATACCACCAGGCCCAAGGTGCCCCTCCCGCTGGCCACCTGTCGTCATGCTCAGGTGACCGACCCCCGGAGGCAACCCTCAGCCGCCCGCCTCCAGACCAGCCCCAACCCTCGGAGTCCGCTCCTCCTGTGGTAGAGGCTACGCCATGCGCCCAGGAAGACCCGGTCATGACGGATCAAGGGACCACGTCAGACCCGGCTCTCCCGGTGGCATCTTCCTCATCTTCCCCTGATGAGGCCATAGCCGGCACGTCTGCAGCAGGCCAACCCCCCATGGAGTTTAGGGTCTTACAAGAGCTACTCAGGCGCATAGTCCTAAACATGAACCTCCAAGTGGAGGAGGTTGTGGAGGAAGAAGACCCTATGGTAGACATCTTGGGTCCAGACGGACCTTCCAGGGCGGCCCTCCCGATGAACAAGACCATCCAATCTCATGCCAAAACACTTTGACAAACCCCGTCCTCCATCCAGCCAAGGGGGTGGAGAGAAAGTATTTTGTCCCTACCAAGGGATATGAATACCTTTTCACTCACCCCGCCCCACGTTCTCTCGTGGTGGACGTGGTAAATGAAAAGGAGAGACAGGGCCAACAAGGGCCCGCCCCAAAATCAAAGGAGGTGAAACGCATGGACCTTTTTGGCAGGAAAATTTATTCTTGGGGGGGGGCTCTCACTTCGAATCACGAACCAGCTTGCGATTCTCAGCAGATACAGTTATAATTCGTGGTCTGCGATCCTTAAGTTCCAGGAACTCCTCCCATCTGAGTCCTGCGCGGAACTGGGGGCCATCTCCGAGGAGGGCAAGCTGGTAGCCCGAACCTCCCTCCAGGGCTCCCTTGACGCCACAGACGCGGCAGCTCGCACTTTGGCCTCTGGCATAGCCATGCGTCGGAACGCATGGCTCCAGTCATCCGGCCTCCCACCTGAAGTGCAACACATCATTCAGGATCTTCCGTTTGACAGCCAGGGCCTGTTCGCTGAGCAAACTGACTCTCGCCTGCATACCCTGAAAGACACAAGGAACACCATAAAATCCTTGGGCATGCATACCCCGGCAACTCAAAGAAAGCCGTTTAAGCCTCAGCCCCCGCAACAGCGCCCCTTTCCGCCAAGACCTAGGCAGGACTCCTCCCGTAGGAGAAGCAGGTACCCACGGCGTAGACCATCACGCCCTCCTTCGGGACAGAGCCAGGGCCAATCCACGCCCCCCCCCCCCCCCCGGGCCCTAAGCGCCCATTTTGAACGTGCGCTCGAGGACGGACTACCAGTGCAAAACCTGGCCAGCTTTTCCTTTCCTGAACTGTCTATCCCGTTTCTGCCGTGCCTGGTCCCTTATTACATCGGCCCGTTGGGTCCTTTGCACAATAGAGGCGGGATATTCTATCCACTTCCCGTCTATCCCCCCCATCTTCCCCATCCCTCTTCAGGGACCCCTCTCACGAGCAACTTCTCATCCAGGAGGTACAGACACTCCTCGCCCTAGGAGCAGTGGAGGAAGTGCCTCAAGAGCTATGGGGCAGGGGTTTCTACTCACGCTACTTCCTCGTTCCCAAGGCAAAAGGAGGCTTACGGCCCATTCTGGACCTCAGGGAGCTCAACAAGCACATTGTCAACCTGAAGTTCTGCATGGTCTCCTTGGCCATGATCATCCACTCCCTGGACCTGGGAGACTGGTACGCCTACTTTCACATGTCAATCATCCCGTCCCACAGACATTTTCTCTGGTTCATGGCATGACCAGTTCACAGCCCTCCCGTTCGGCTTGTGCACAGCCCCTCGCGTCTTCACCAAGTGCATGGCGGTCGTGGCAGCTTTTCTTCACCGTCATCATGTTCACGTGTTCCTGTATCTCGACGACTGGGGTCGATCTCGCCAGCAAGTCCAGTCTCAGGTGTGGTTGGTCATGGACACGTTCAATCGCTTGGGCATCATGCTGAACGCCAGCAAGTCTGTACTGTCACCGACACAGACGATAGAGTTTATCGGAGCAGTCTTAGACACGAACCAAGCTCAGGCTTTCCTCCCAGAGGCCCGGCATCTAGCTCTAACAAACATAATCACCAACCTCTGCAGGTTCCCCACCACCACAGTGAGGCAGTGTCTCAAGCTGCTGGGTCACATGGCGTCCTGCACCTATGTAGTGCAACGCTCCAGACTACGTCTCAGACTCCTACAGACGTGGTTGGCGTCTGTATTTCGACCGGGCCGTGACAACCTAGATATGGTTCTTACGGTCCCGAGCCCCACTCGACTCCCTGCATTGGTGGCTGGACCCTCAAACAGTAGGTGCTGGGGCCCTGTTTCATCCTCCCCAACCCACCCTGACCCTGGTCACGGACGCATCCGCGTTGGGATGGGGGGCTCACCTCAAAGATCTGACAACGCAGGGTCTGTGGCAGGAGAACGAGCTAACTCTCCATATCAATATCAAGGAACTCAGGGTGATCCGCCTTGCATGTCAAGCGGTCCTTCCCCACCTACGAGACCGTTGCATAGAAGTTCTGACAGACAACACCACAGCCATGTTTTATCTGAACAAACAAGGCGGAGCCTGGTCGTCATCGCTCTGCCACGAAGCCCTTCTTCTGTGGGAATTCTGTTTAGCCCACTCCATCACTCTCCAAGCTTCGTACCTGCCGGGTGTTCAGAATGTGCCTGCAGACAGCTTGAGCAGACACTTCCTCACGCACGAATGGTCGATTCGCCTGGACATCATCTATTCAATCTTCCGCACCTGGAGGCTTCCCCGTATCGACTTGTTCACTTCGTGAACCAACAGGAAGTGCCCAGCCTTCTGCTCTTTCAGGGGTCACAGTCAGGGATTGATCGCGGACGCTTTCCTGATCTCGTGGTCGGGCCAGCTACTCTACGCTTTTCCGCCATTTCTGCTGATCCACAAAGTACTTCTCAAGGTCCGCAGGGACAAGGCGGATGTCATACTGGTGGCCCCTGCCTGGTATCCCACCCTGTTGGATCTATCGATACGGGGGCCCCAACATCTTCCTCTCAGTCCCGACCTCATCTCACAGAACCACAGTCGTCTCCTATGCCTGGACCTTCAGTCGCTCCATCTTATGGCCTGGAGGATCCGTGGTTAAACCAGGCTGCGCGCGCCTGCTCGGACTCGGTACGGTGCATACTCCTGGAAAGCCGTAAACCCTCTACCAGACTCACTTCCGAAGCTAAATGGAAAAGGTTTTCCACCTGGTGCGCCCAGCGGCAGGTATCCCCGCTCCAAGCTCCCATACCCTGCATCCTGGACTACTTAATGCACTTGAAAGACCAACATCTCGCCTTTCGTTCACTCAAGGTTCACTTCGCGGCCATTTCAGCATTCCATCGGGGAGTGGCGGGACACTCAGTGTTCGCACACCCGGTCATGTGGCGCTTCCTGAAAGGTTTGGAAAAGATCCATCCCCGATGAAACCTCCCATGCCGATCTGGGAACTGACTTGGTTCTTTCCTGTCTGATGGGTCCTCCTTTTGAGCCACTGGCTTCCTGTTCACTCCTCTACCTTTCCTGGAAGGTCACCTTCCTAGTGGCCATTACTTCGGCACGCCGGGTTTCCGAGCTACGAGCTCACTTGTGAACCACCTTATACCATCTTCCATAAGGATAAAGTTCAGCTGAGGCCTCACCCAGCCTTCCTGCCAAAAGTGGTATCTCGTTTCCATGTAAGACCGGACTTTTTCCTGCCGATTTTCTACCCGAAACCGCATACCAACCTTCGGGAGTAGCGTCTTCATTCACTGGACATTAGAAGAACCCTTGCCTTCTATATAGACCGCACAAGGTCATTCCGTAAGACGACCCAGCTGTTCGTCGCCATCGCGCAACGGATGAAGGGTGCTCGGGTCTCTGCCCAGCGGATATCTTCATGGATTACCGCATGTATCCGTACCTGCTACAATCTGGCGAAAGTCCCTCCACCTGCTGTTACGGCTCACTCCACAAGGGCTCAGGCATCATCTACGGCCTTTCTGGCAAATGTGCCCTGTCAAGGTTCCTTCCCCACTCTGAACTTTAGAGTACAGGTATGGGGACCTGCATGTAAACTTCTAAGCTTAACTACCAGCTTAGATCTGGTTTTGCTGCCACCACTCCCAAGTGCTAACTCCCTTCCTTGGGTAGCCTTGAGAGACTCCTCCATCAATTCCCTGGTGAACACCGATCCAAAACCCCTTGGATCTTAAAACAAGGAAAAATCAATCAGGTTCTTAAAAAGAAGGCTTTTAATTAAAGAAAGGTGAAAATCATCTCTGTAAAATCAGGATGGAAAATAACTTTACAGGGTAATCAGATTCAAAGAGCCCAGAGGAACCCCCTCTAGCCTTAAGTTCAAAGCTACAGCAAACCGAGATAAACACTCTAGCAAAAAGAACATTTACAAGTTGAGAAAACAAAGATAAACCTAACACGCCTTGCCTGGCTGTTACTTACAAGTTTGAAATATGAGAGACTTGTTCAGAAGATTTGGAGAGCATGGATTGATGTCTGGTCCCTCTTAGTCCCAAGAGCGACCAACCCCCAAAACAAAGAGCACAAACAAAAGTCTTCCTCCCCCCACCAAGATTTGAAAGTATCTTGTCCCCTTATTGGTTCTTTGGGTCAGGTGTCAGCCAGGTTACCTGAGCTTCTTAACCCTTTACAGGTAAAAGGATTTTGGAGTCTCTGGCCAGGAGGGATTTTATAGTATTGTACACAGGAGGGCTGTTACCCTTCCCTTTATAGTTATGACATGCCCCTTCAGGACATCTGCAGGGCTGTCACGTGGGCCTCAGTGCATACCTTCACATCGCACTACGCCATAGTCCAGCAATCCCGCGATGACGCGGCCTTCGGCAGGGCTATTTTTCAGTCCGCACTACCTTTACTCCAACCCCACCTCCAAGGTAAGGCTTGGGAGTCACCTAACTGGAATTGATATGAGCAAGCACTCAAAGAAGAAAAAATGGTTACTCACCTTTTTGTAACTGTTGTTCTTCGAGATGTGTTGCTCATATCTATTCCATTCCCGCCCCCCACCTTCCCCTCTGTCAGAGTAGCTGGCAAGAAGGAACTGAAGGGGGGGTCGGGCCGGCAGGGTCTTATATAGAGCACCATATCGGCACCGCTCCAGGGGGCTCCATAGCCAGCCTGACGGGTAGCTGCTAGGGAAAAGTTTTCCGACTTCCGTGCACACGGTGCGTGCACACACCTAACTGGAATAGATATGAGCAACACATCTCGAAGAACAACAGTTACAAAAAGGTGAGTAACCGTTTTTTTTTTCTGTTCCTCGGATCATCGTAGTAGCCCTTCTCTGCACCTGTTCTAGTTTGAATTCCTCTTTCTTAAACATGGGAGACCAGAATTGCACGCAGTATTCCAGATGAGGTCTCACCAGTGGCTTGTATAATGGTATTAACACTTCCCTGTCTCTACTGGAAATATGATGCCTGATGCATCCTAGGATTGCATTAGCCTTTTTAACAGCTGCATCACATTGGTGTCTCATAGTCATCCTGTAATCAATCAGTACAGCCAGGTCCTTCTCCTCCTCTGTCACTTCCAACTCAAATGCCCCCTGCTTATAGAAAAAATTCTTGTTGTTAGTCCCTAAGTGCATGACTTTGCACTATTAAATTTCATCCCATTTCTATTACTCCAGTTTACAAGGTTGTCCAGATCATCTTGTATGATATTCCGGTCCTCCTCTGTATTGGCAATACCTCCCAACTTTGTGTCATTGCAAATTTTATTAGCACACTTCCACTTTCTGTGCCAAGGTCAGTAATAAAAATGTTAAATAAGATTGGTCCCAAGACCGTTCCTGTATTATCTGCCTGAATCCTCTTAGAAACTCAACCGTAGTTTCCACCTGCATTTCCAAACCTTGGATCTTCTCTTCCATCAGCTCTATCAGGCGGCACTTAATGAAGCTTTTCTCATGTACCCACTTCAGGATCATGTACATTCCGCAGCTTCCTCATCTGGTCATCTTCATTGTCTCTTCCATTGCTTGGATCACAGCCACTGTTGCTTCTATGTCTGTCATAGCCTTCCCACCTAAAGTTCACTGCCCCCTAATTACCAGGGGCTTGCCTCCTCCCTTCTCCTCCAACAGTACTCCCACTGAAACTCCCTTGTTTACAGCTCTGTTTGCTGGCTCTTGTGGATTGCCATATTAGTGTTTTGTAAGCTCTTCTGCTCCTGTAGCACTTCTTAACATGGTTTCACTTGAGTGCAGAAATTTCACTGAGGAAGGGAATCCTGTGGTAAGTTTAGATATAACAGATGGCTCATTTTTCCTTTGGTTGAGACCTTTTCAAGTGACCTCTTAAGACAGAGGTTTGCCAGTTAGATATGATCCATAGTTTTATATTTAATAGTGTTATATTTTTCTCTGCTAACTTGGGATGCAGCCATGCAATCTTTACTTTATGCTTGTGCATAACGTTACTCATGTGCATAGTGTTTGTACAGTTTCATCTGAAATTTTAGAATTAAGATTTCTTTATCATGTTTACACATCTCATTACTACATAAGAACTAATATAGTGTCATATCCTTGGTGTAGTTCCAAGTATGTAAGTGTCTGTCGTCTGAGCCAAAGGCAAAATGATTCAGCTGTTAGGTCTAAAAATTACAATAGCACAACAGCTCAATATTTATATGGCATAGTATGCATATACTTGTAATAGGCAGGCAATATTCCTTATCATAGTGAAAATTGTTCACTGCAGGGTACCATGTTAAGTGCTACGGGAGTAGAAGTTTGTATAAAACAAGTTGGGATGTTGAATGCTAATCTGATGATCATAAGTAACCTGAAGCATCAGTATGCTCTTTATTTCAATATAATATTCTGTATGGATCTGACAATGGCTATGAAGTACACAGAGATAGTGATTCACACAGTAGTGAAGGTAGCTGAATTTTCAGTAGTTCAGTATTGAATTTTCTCCCTTTTTTGTCATTTATATCACAACAACTGTTAATGAGGTGTTTTATGTTAATCCACTCTTTAAAAAATCCTGTCTATAATGATGTGAGAACACTCATATAAGAGAAGACATTGTAAGTAGCACTTGAACAATAAAAAGCCAAAAAACTCCTTACATCTAAAGTCTGTGGAATGTACATTTTTTCATTTCTTCTCCAAACAGTGGCAATTAGATGACTTATTTGGGCTTCCTATTTGCACAGTTTGCTTCTTCAAAAAGATTTTGGTGTGTTCTGCTAATAATTCTTTGCACTAATAGAGTACCTTTCATTTAGGTATCTTAAATTGCTTTACAAAAGTGTGTATTATTCCTAATTTACAAATGAGCAAATTGTTGCACAGGGAGGATGTGAGGTTTTTCCAAGATACTATAAATCATTGTATTAGCTGAGATTAGTATTTGGTTTCTTAATGCTCTGCTGCTACGTACGTGCACATTGGGATGTATATTTATAACTTAGGGCTTGTCTTCACTACCAGGGAGACTGACGCTGCTGCAATTGATGCAGCAGGTGTCGATTTAGCTGGTCTAGTGAAGACCCACTAAATTGACGGCACAGTGCTCTCCAGTTGACCCTGGTACTCCACCTTTCCGAGAAGAGTAAGGTAAGTTGACCAGAGAACAGGGTGGATAAAAATCAATGACTTTTTTTTTTTTTTTTTTTTAAGAAAATTAAATTAAAAAAAATCAATTTTTTTAAATTGGATTTTTTCGATAAAATGCTTTTTGAGGAAAAAACGTATCTAAAGATAGTTTTAAGATACATTATAGCTCAGAGATATCTCATCATGGAATAGGGATTATAAATTCTAATTCTATAGTATGAGACAATATATTCATGTAATGTTTAAGAAAAGTTTTGTAAATGAGTTCCAATAGTTCATAGGTTAGGGACCCAATCTCATGGGGTTCTACAGGCTTCTGTATAGATTATTTAGGTTAATCTTTCTATCTACCCAATGGGACTCAGTGCACAGTCTAGAAGATACCATCAGAGATGCTTAGTTTTGCAGTTGTCAAACTGTGGATTTGTGTCTCCAGAGGTAACATGCTTGTTAACAGCAAAAATGTTTTTAAATAAAGAAATAATATATAGAGGTGAGAAATAACAGACCTCAACAAATTTGTCCCTCTACAAATTTGTGTACACAGAGTCAATCCCTTACCTCTCTCTAAAAGTGAAAAGTTTCTAAAAGTTCAATGAATAGAAGATTGTTGGGGGTAGAATAGATCTGGACAAGGAGAAGAAGTCTGGAGATAAATGTGAAAAGCGAGGGACATATGCTTGTTTTGTTAAAATATTATATGTTTGCTGTTGAAGAAAAAAATCCAGAATACTTAATGTTGTTGTTTTAGTTAAATAAAACAATTTAAATGTCTGTCCGGTGGTGATCTCCTAATACAGCATGACAAGAAAATCCTCCAAATATTAATGATTAACCTGTTGAATTGGAGATCGTTCATCTCCCAATGACTTCATAAATATCTGCTTCAATTATGTTTGGTAAAGGAAATAACCAAACAATCATTCATTTTCTGATATAGCTATAAAACTAATCTGAAAAGTTTTCAAAATAAATCACTGTTTAAAAATGTGTAGTGTGTACCTTCTAAAAATGAAACCTACATCTATCTCTGAGTTGTGAAGAATATGTATTAAGGTTATAACAACCAACAAGAATGCACTTTTATGTAGAAAACCATGATTAAATAGTCTTCCTGACTAGTGATTTAAATCAAATCCACCCTGCCAGAGAACGTTCCCTATCAACGCAGCGCAGTGAAGAAGTTACTCACGTAGCTGGAGTAGCGTAACTTAGGTCGACTTACCCCGGTATGAAGACACGCCCTTACTTAACAGGAGCCCTGCTTATCTGTCAGTTACACCTGTTGGTACTTGGTTAAACACATGTTGTGGACTTTATGGAAAGCTTCTTTTGGAGGCTGAAAGTAAAGGCCTGGCTTGATCCTTGAGAGTATAGCACTAAATATTTACGTGGGTTCTCTTGCTTCCTGAGTGAAAGGACTTGTCTGTGTGAACAGCCCTTGTGTAGGGGCTCCCTGCACTCTTCTTCCTATCTCTTCCATTGCGCACCTGCCCAAAGGCTTAGCATGCCTTATATGTTTTGGGAAGCGTGACCTGTATTTGACCTGAGCCATGATCTTTTCAAATATATATAGTGTGCAAGGGTTGACCTTTTCTTTCTGTGCTTGGAGTTTGCAAGCCAAATAGCTAGGGAGTCAACACAAAAAGGGCATAAGGTCAACAGAGTAAAAGCAACTGGGAAAACTGGCAGAGAAGAGATGGTGTAATTTGAGTTTACTAGGGGAAAGGTCTAAGTTGCATAGGGAATAATTGTATGGGTGTAGGCTTGAGTAGTTATTCCAACAATGCAACAGTAATGAACCAGTAGAATAACTTTACTGTTGTACAATATGGTTCTCACGGAGGCTTCATTGTAAATATGCATTTCTCCGATAAACAAATGACTCTTCTCCTATGGACTACTTATTTAGGGTGACCAGGCGTCCTGATAAAATCTGGACCGTCCAGATATTTAGGTGTTTGTCCCTATATTTCGCTCCACCGGCAGCACTCGGCTTTTTTTGTTGTTGTTGTTGTTGTTGCTCCCCCATGTGTCCTGATATTTTCTTCCTCTCATCTGGTCACCCTATACTTTATTTTCCCTTTGGGATGGAAATATTTGTTCTGCATGACCATGTTAGAGAAAAGAGATGCTTCTTATATGCTCACATAACCTATATCAGTATTAATATTTCTGTCACATTTAAATTTGACAGCTATACTCTGAGTAGTGTATTGGAGGACATAATTGTTGGTGGCCAAATCTCAATGCTGGGCACAAAGAAGGCAAACCAGCTAATAGGGAAGGGATATCAGGGTTTGTGCTTTGGAGTACTGTCTCTTTGGTGGATCTGAGGACATCTGGTGCAAATGTACCCATAGGTACTTGAGGTTGCATTATAATGTCGGAGGAGACTGTGGGGACTTCAGTAGGCCAGGAATGTTTTCTTTCATTCTCAGTTAAACTTCAAATAAAAGTGTAGCCAATGACTTTTAATGTTTGCCTGTATGGCATATATTTATTTATATGGTTTAGTGGCATTTGGCAATCATTTTTGTCTATCTGCTCCCTAAACTGAATAGTACATGGCAGAATAGTAATAATTTTGAGAGACTAGGTGGGGGAGGTAATATCTTTTATTGGACCAATTTCTGTTGGTGAGAGAGACGAGCTTTTGAGCCACACAGAGCTCTTCTTCAGGTCTGGGAAATGTACTCTGAGCATCATAGCTAAATGCAAGGTGGAACAGATTGTTTAGCGTAAGTAGCTAGCACATATTCTACGGGACCATTCAAGGCCTGTTAACAGCTCTGCAGTTATAGGATAAAAAGAGGGGATGAGTAGGTTACAAAGTGTTGCAGAAAGCCATAAATCCGTTGTGTCTATTCAGTCCATGATTTTTAGTGTCTGGCAAAGTTATGAATTTAAACTCCCAGGATCATCTTTTCAAAGTGTTGTGCAAGTTTCCTTTGAGGATGAGGACTGAGAGGTCAGATATAGAGTGATCGCTTTGTGAAAAGTGTTCACCCATAGGTGATACGGTGTTTTTGTCTTTTATAATTTTCCTGTGAGAGCGCATTTGGGACCATAGTGACTGTGTGGTTTCACCCACGTTGTTGTTGTTGTGGCATATAGTGCACTGGATGCAGGTATACACATGTTGTGTTACGTGTGTAGGATCCATGTATCTCGAAAGGTGTGTTGTGCAGGGTGGGAGGTAGTGTTGATCATTGTAGAAGTGGAGATATGTCTGCAGGCTTTGCATCTGTTGTTCTGGTAGGGTCTGGTGCCACTTTGAGTTGGTGTGTCTTGGTCTGTGGGGAGCTTGCTTCTGATGATGAAGTTGCGGGATTGTTTAAAGGCCACG
Source organism: Emys orbicularis (assembly GCF_028017835.1). Classification (NCBI taxonomy): domain Eukaryota; kingdom Metazoa; phylum Chordata; order Testudines; family Emydidae; genus Emys; species Emys orbicularis. The sequence goes on from NC_088693.1 coordinate 52,233,455, forward strand.
AGGGAGTTCAGGAAAGATTTCTTTCAGGATGGGGTCCCCATCAAGTATTGGGTTATAGTTGTTTGATGATACCCTATATGGGGTCCGGTGTGGGGCGGTAGGTGACAAGTAGGGGTGTGTGGTCAGAGGGGTTTTTATTTCTATATTGAAGCAAGTTCTCTTGGGGTATTTGGGTGGCCATACCATGATGTGATCTACTTCTCTGGAGTGTCCTTGTCTGGTGAAGGTGATTTTAAGTGTATATTTAAGGATATATTTCAGACTTTCTCCTCTTAGCTTATTCTATGGTATCTGAGTGTCTGGCTGTAGATAACCACTTTCTTGGTGTGTTTGGGGTGGTTCATAGATTGTGAATGTAGGTGTGGTAATCCGTGGTTTCTTGTATATGGTTGTCTATTGGGTTCATTGTTGAAGTTGATTGTGGTGTCTCTTGCCAGGAGAAGTTGGTCCAGTAAAATATATTACCTCACCCACCTTGTGTCTCTAATATCCTGGAACTGCCACAGCTACAACTACACTGCATAGTAATAATTTAGGCAGTCATATGAAAAGATTGACATCAGACCAAAATCTGTCAAAATGTTGGCATGTCACTCATTGGCAAACAAGTTTAATTATAACACAAACCTGTATTCTTTGTCATTGCAAAATGTGCCATACCCTTGCTGATGGCGTTTTTTCTAGTATATGTTATATCATTAGTCGGTCACTTGTCAGGAAAGAGAGCACTGTGTTGTTGTTTTTTAAAGCTTGTGTAATAAGATAGCTTTTATTTTTTCTACTTCCCTAAGTGCACATATTCCACAGGGGAAATGTACTTATTCATAGGGCTTGAAAAGTTACTTGCCCATAGTTAGGAGTCTTTCTGTAGGGTGGTCAGCCTGACATTGATCCCATGCAGAATCATGAAATGGGTGATGTGTGACGCAATCCATAAGGAATTAGAGTATGATAGCATAATTTAATGCCAATCAACATGATTTTATGGAAAATAAATCTTGTCAAATGTGTTTTTGATGAAATTACAAGTTTGGTTGATAAATAGCATTGGTCCAAGTACAGATTACTGAGAGGACCCCTCTAAAAACATCCCCTTAGGACACTGATTCTCAATTTTTCCAGACTGCTGTACCCCTTTCAGGAGTCTTGATTTATCCTGAGTACCGTATCCAAGTTTCACCTCACTTAAAAACTACTTGCTTACAAAATCAGACATAAAAGTACAAAAGCGTCACAACACGCTATTACTGAAAAATTGCATACTTTCCCATTTTTTACCATATAATAAAATAAAATTATTGGAATGTAAATATTGTACTTATGTTTCAGCATATAGGATTCAGAGCAATATAAAACAAGCCGCTGCATGAAATTTTAGTTCGTACTGGCTTCGCTAGTACTTTTTATGTAGCCTGTTGTACAATACCCCCAGGGGTAAACGTACTCCAGGTTGAAAACCACTGCCTTACAATTACTTTTTGAGAACCATTTTTTAATCCATTTTTAGTATGGGCTCCCCTGGTTTTGTTTAATGATAATTTTTATCAGAATGGTTTAGTATTTGTCTAATACAAGTCAGAAGCCTACGTATGTTATGTCAACTTAGTCTGTATGACACTCGGATTAAAAAATAGGCTTTAGTTCTGTCCAGGGTATTAACATACTCCTTTTTGAAACTAGTATCAGTAGTACATAATTGCTCTCATAAAATGTGCTAGTTAGAATAAATTTAAATGAGCCTTCCCTGCATGGTTAGTGAGTTTATAAATAGTAGGGAGCTAACAGCATCTGCCTGTTAAGGATTTAGTTCTCTTACAGCTAACTAAGAGATTCACTAGTAAAATCTACCATGCATGTACACCACCTGAGTTTGACATTTGCTTGGGAGACTTTGGGTTCATACATTAATTAATGTGTTGTTCATCCACCTGTTGTTTCCTAATATAATAGTTAAAGTACGGATAATGGATTCATTATTCAGTTAAGACTATAAATATAATTCAGGACCAGTTAGGAATAACCTTTTCACATAACTGTTTCAGAGCACTGTATGTAGTAGAATAGTAACAAATGAAAATTACATATTCAGAAGGTAGAGGCTGCAGTGTTGTTGATGTGTTGTGATGTGTCCCACTTCATGGAGAGAAGTATGCTATAGGTTCTAGAGTGATGCACTTGTAATGCATTTTTTTTTGTATTTACATATTGCTCAAGTATATAATGTTGTGTTATAGTATTGTAATTTATGATTACAATCAAACAGCCATAGCTTCAAGAAACGTGTGTATAATTTTTACTCAAATATGTGTTGGCTGACTTTGATTTTTTTTTTTTTTTTTAAATTTTGTTTAAAACAAGTGTGAACTTCAGCCCTAAGGATGTACATATAATTGAAAATTTTTTATTTCACAGACAGGCCTCACAATCCTATGGTGAATGCTGGAGCAATTGTGATCACTTCCTTAATCAAGGTAAAACATTCACACTTAGTTTTGTTTTGAGTATTGCATTTGAATGTGGAAAATTAGCAGTTAGTAGTGCTGTATATTTGTGTGTGTATAGATAAGAAGTCTAATTGGAATTTTGTAACTAACGCACAGAAGCATGCAAACAAGCTGTATAACTTGCAAAGTATGCACTTCAAAACAAGCGTAGTACTAAAACTTTCATTAACGAGATTTTTGAAAGAGAGATACCATGATCTGACCCAGAGTCATTTGGTTGAAACATTGTTTGCCTCTTCTTCTGTTTATAATTTTATTTTTACTACTTTACCCATCCAGTTAGCCTCTTGTATGCTGGGCGAAGCAGACAAATGGATAAGATTGACTACTATCTCACTGAGAGATTTAGTGCAATTTTGTTATGAGAAATGTTGTTTAGTCGTTGTCAGAGGCTGAGTACATCCTCAGAAATGCACTAAATCTTCTCTCGCCTAATGAGAAAGAGTCACAAGAGTGCTTCTGGACTTAGATTCTCCTGTCTTGCATAAAAGTACAATAGGAATTTTTTTTTCTTTCTATGGAAAATTAGAATGCTTTACAATTTACCTATCATTTACAGGAGCTGTACAACTCCTAAATTCCATGCTCTTATATTAAACTTGCCCACAATTAACCTCCTGTGTAGCTAAATCACTTATTTAGTTATTACTTTGTATTTAGTATTACTTTGAACATAAAATATCCACTTTCTCAAATAAGTGGTTGGAAACTAACAGCTATGCATGTTTCCATGAGTAAACATTAGATTACATGGCAAATATTGCCCTGTTAGGCCATGATCCTGCATAAACACATGTTTATGTTTTGAAAGCCAGGATTTTGCCCTTAGTATGGGTGTGCAGGTGTATTGTTAAAGTTATAAATATGGATTGTATGGTAACGTACTCAGATCTTGTCTACATTAGACCTTACATCCGTATAACTTTTGTCGCTCAGGGGTATTAATAAGCCACCCGCTGAGTGACGTAAATTATACCGACCTAAGCGCCGGTGTACACACCACTATGTGAGTGGGAGAGCTTCTCCTGCCAACATAGCTACCGCTGCTCTTCAGGGCTAGAGTAATTAAGTTGAAGGGAGAGCTCTTTCCCATTGACTTAGAGTGTCTGCACTAGCAGCACTATAGTGATACATCTGTGCTGCTGTAAGTGCTGTAGTGCAGATGTAGCCCCAGTGTTAATCATACCATTGCTGCAATCCTCGGAATGAAAATCTAGTTTTGTAATGGTGAATCAATATCTAGAAGTTACTGACTTTTAGTGAATATTTCAGTCCTCCATAGTTTTGATGTGGAAAATTTAAAACTAGATTACGTAATTTTTCCAAGCATGACTTCTTAATTTCTGTTTACATTGTGTTCATTACATCTGGAAACTCATTTAGCCTCTGGTGTATTTCCTAGCTCCTGCCTGCAAAGTGTTAGTTATGAAAGGTTCTTTATTTTTCCATCATGATTTTCTGCTATTTTGTATTAAATAAGGTGTAAAAATTCCTGCTTAAAGACATTTTATCTTTAATAGCTATAGGTGAAAGAAAAGGGCCATAAGTAAGACAGGTAAATGTATTCATGATTAGTTTTTCTACGGGTTGACTGAGCATTGAAATTCACATTGGTAATAGTGAGTTTTAAAATCTGTGTTTGTCTAAGCTGTCAAAATGTCACTCCTACTGTAGTGTGACTTACTGGTCATTGATCTCTGACAAAAGCACAGCATGTAACTATTTGGAAGGCACCAGTGTAGAGTTCTTGATAAATGGTGTAGTTAAATGGATACAACAAATCTTAGTTTTTAGTGCATGTAACTGATATTTGTTTTAAAAATGCTGTAATGTTTTTTTATAGGCCAAATTTCATTTCACTGACATGTTTGCCTGTGCAGTTACTACATCTGATAGGCATACCATACTACTGCTTCATTATTTGTTTTTAGAGTGACAATATCTAGATCATTTCATGTACTGCTTCCACTAAAATGCTATTTAACATTTGAATAACTAATAATAAAAGTGTTACTTTGGGAAAATTATATTTGGGATCAACCAGTACAAAACATTAACTGGTTATATTTTGTGAGGATAACCTATAGTCTGCAATTTAGCTCTCTTATATATGAATTGTGTAGAAAATTTGGATAGACCACTGGCGAACTTAATTTTGGATATAATCTATATATAAAGATTTATCATTATTTTCTTAAACACACTGCTAAATTAAAACCGTATGCTGCCCTCAGTTCACATGCATTCACTATCGTTGGGGTCCATGGGAATTGCTCATATTTATTGAGGACCATGCATGGCCTTTGGAATCAAGCAGTTAAATGTCTTTTACATTATCTTAAATGTGATCAAATATATGAATCTTATGACATGCTGACATTTGATAAAACTATGTTAAGAAGTATGGAGAGACTATTGCTGTATTTTAAAATTCTGACCAGCTTTTACCTTTTTGGTGAAACTATTACTTCACTGACACTTAAGAGCGCCTGGATTTGATCTGTTAATATTCTAAACAATTAAAGGTATTCTAAATATAAATAAAATACAGTACACTGGATGTATCAGTTTAAAAAAAAAAAAGTTGGGTGTTGCCTCATAATTCTTGTGTAAATTATCATTTAATACCTATGATAGTATTGGTACTCGTGGAGTGGAGAAAGCATCTCAAGGTGAATTTTTCACTGGATAAGAGTTGTTGCTGACATAAGTATCTTAACACTTTAAGGGAAAAATTCTGCCCTTGGGATCACACACACAACTCTGACTACAGTTGGAGTTATACGCTTCTTGGAAAAGAATATGGGCCTAATATGTAGTTGGGGTTTTGCAATTAATCTTTTACTTTTTACTGTTAACTTTCATATTTGTTTTTCTTACTAAGCATAACTACATCAAGTAGTTTTAAAAGCTTACACAACAGCCCAGCTGTAGTACACCAGTAATAATACTGGTGTATTTAAAATTTGGTGTCTTAACTCCAGGCTCTATGCTAACTGTACTTACACTCCACATAACTATTTCAGAGATTTAAACCATGTAAAAGTGCTTTAGTTTGGGGGTTCTAAATCTCTTTCCTGTTGCTGACTGGATCTTAATAAAAAGGCTTTTAGACCATTTTCCCTCTCATTTATGATTGGGCAGCCACTTCCCCTTACATGCACAATAACATAACATTATAATGGTAATTACAGCAATTGTTCACATGGAAAAGAACTATTATGAAAGTATTTATCATCATTTTAGCTGTCTTCAGTGAAATACAACACTTTGAAACATGGAGATGCAGCACCATGTAACCAGCCAGTTTTCTGCAGACTTTCTGCAGTTTTCTGGTCCATTGTTGGGGAGATGTATATTTATCTAGTATAGGTGACCCTGTCAGTTATTTGATCTGCTGTTGCCATCTGAGGCCTTGATCCTGATTGTCAAAGCTCCTAATGCGTGAGCATTTAGCTATATCAGCAACTGCATCTTCTTTTATAACCTACCAAGACAGCTGCACTTCTTTAGGAAACACAGCACATGGAACCCAGGACAAACCTCATGAGAGCTTGAGAGGAGGAATGGATCTTTCGTTAAGGGAGTGGGAGGATAGGATGGCTGTGGAAGGAATTGCCAGAAGAGAAGAAATTGATTCAGAATCTGACCACAGAGTAGGGTTGCCAGGTGTCCGGTTTTTGACCAGAACATCCTTTTGAAAAGGGACCCTGGTGGTTCTGGTCAGCACTGCTGACTGGGCTGTTAAAAGTCCAGTTGGCGTGTGGCTGACAGGCTCCCTGTCCCAGCTCCTCGCAGCTCCCAGGAAGCAGCTGGCATGTCCCGCTGTCTCCTAGGCATAGGGCCGGCCCCGGGGGCTCCATGTGCTGTCCCTGCCACAAGTGCTGGCTCTGCAGTTCCCATTGGCCAGGAACCGCAGCCAACAGGAGCTGTGGAGACCGCTCCTGCGGACAGGGGCAGCATGTAGAGCCCCTTGGCTGAACCTATGCCTAGGAGCTGGAGGGATATGTTGCTGCTTCCTGGTGGCCGCTTTAGGTAAGCGCCGCTTGGAGCCTGCATCCCTCACCCCCTCCCAAACCCCCAGCCCTGAGCCTTCTCCCACACTCTGAACCCCTCAGCCCCACCCCCCAGCCCAGAGCCCCCTTGTGCACCCCAGCTCCACCCCAGAGCCCGCCCCCCTAGCTGGAGCCCTCACCCCCTCCTGCACTCCAAGCCCCTGCCCTAGCCCAGTGAAAATGAGCAAGTGAGTGAGGGTGGGGGAGAGCAAGCGAGGGAGGGAGGGTGGAATGGAGTGAATGGGGGCAGGGCCCAGGGCAAGATAGTTTGGTTTTCTGTGACTAGAAAGTTGGCAGCTGTACCACAGGGCATGTTGCAAGACCCCCTTTGTATTGATAAAGCTTTCCTGCCATAATGGGAAGGACTTAAATGAACAAAATGTAAAAACAAAAATACCCCTTTTCCAAGTACAGTAGACCCTTCTGCAGTTAAGGAAAGGAGAAGAGTTGGTTGCTCCATGAAGTGCAGTTCTCTCTTCCAGTTGAAATGGGAAGCATTTCGATACTACAGTAATGGGTGCTATCAAAAGTCCTTCAGAAAAAGTTCCAAAGGATTATCAGCATGGGGTAAAAAATAAAGATCAGGATAGAAGTAGTGCATGCACATCCTCAGCTAAACTTAAATAACTTTGCAGAATGATAAGATGTGCAATTAAGCACTTTCAGACACTTCTTGAAACTAAGCATACTAATTAGTGTCCTCCAACAGTTTTACATGCTTCATAGTATTCTGACATTACCTTTGTAGTGAAGTGCTGTGACTTACAAAATAAATGAGACTGGAGTAAAGAGAAATGTGGCTGACAGTACCACGGTCCTGTTGAGTGCCACTACACAACCTTTAGGTTTATAGAAGTTAATTTTCATACTCCATCTTCCTACTACTTGATAAGAAAAGTCCCTGCTTTTCATCCAGTATATCTAATAGTATAATTACATAAGCACATGCCATCTTTTTTCTTACTTTATCTTCTGGTTGTCTGACACTTAAATAGGTATATGCATATGAATTTGAAAACGTGTACCAACATGATTATAGAAATGCCCAAGATTTTTATTTCCTCCTTTACTTGGGTGTTGGTTCATGCTATTATACCTCTCTTCTGTTACTCAAACTTGTAGGATTTTTCTTGTTTCTCAGTTCTTTATATTATCTGATTCAGTGATTTGTAAATATTCACATTCTTTTGTCTGTTTTTTATTATGACCCATTACAACTGGAGTAAATTTCACTTAATGTTTTACACTAGCTGGCATAGAATCTGTTCTGTAGTGCAGTGTCCCAAATTATGTAAAGAATTTATAATCACACATAATATTCAATACTTACATTAAGGACACAAGAAAAATAGTTTATATATAAACATATATAATTTAAGAATGTCAATATTGTTCCTGGTGGGTCAAATACTGTCTATTACATAGTTCTCCCAAGTATTTCAGAGGTGAAAATGTTATGCTAAGCAGCCAAGACACCAGTTTTCACAGAGCATGCACAGATTAACCAAAAAAAGTGTGTCAGTACGGAAAGCTAGAATAAAGCCATTAAGAGGTAAATTGATGTATTCAAATGCAAAAATTTTGCTGCAGTAATTAAAATAATGTCAGTATATGTGTTTTCTGGGGGCTTTATAAAACGTAATCCTAGCGTTCCGCTTTACTGAAATTTGGCGTAGAAAGTCTTCACTCAAGAGTGCATTTTATGAAGATCTAAATAAAATTGTTAGCAAGATGCTTAAACATACCTATATTTTTACCACATAGGGTTGCTTTCAAATTAAGTGATTGGATTAATAAAAACAGTAATTTGGCAAAGAAATTATATTACATTAAGGTCTAATAAACTACAACTCAAATGTTAATGAAAAGTTGCTTTTCATTAGATACATTTTACGTGGGTTTATTGCATTCCTTGACAAGTATTTACAGCACTCTGTTTTGCTATGTTAAATATATAGGCACTTGTATTCATATGCTCTACATATTATGGAAACAAAATGCTACCATCTTATTCAACTAGTATTTACCCAGTTGGAGAATGTTTATCTTAAAATAAGAACAAACTTCTACAGAATATTTTCTTTCTAAAAGCAATTAAATTAATAAGAATCCCCCACCTAACCCCCCCCCATCCTATTTAGAAACCACTAAGATACTAACATGAATTGACAAGCAAAGAAATTCAAAGTTAGAATTGCCAGCCTTTACTCTTTCATTGTGCTTTTGTGTGTTTAAATAAAAATGCATATGAGTTTTAAGAGCTGCGTGTCATAACTTTGAATTTCCTGCCTATCATCAGATTTTGTCTTAGCATTTTAAACTGTTGTGTTCATTTATAAATGTTTATGCATGTGTATATACACAACTGCATATACAAAATTATACACACAAGCATGTATACAATAAGTGTGTATATGTATGTGTATATATATTAATATATGTAATATTCATGTTTCTGAAGATGTTGCATGGAATATTTCCTTTCATTAGCATTCTAGATAGATGGATTGCTTATGAAGCTTTTAAAAATATCAATTAATTAAAGCCACAAATTGGAAAGCCAAGCTAAAGCTAAGTCAAATAAAACTTTAGAGGCCAAAAGCTGCCCTGGCTTTCGTTCTTTAAATTATCAAAAATATCTTCTATATTTCCATAGAAAGTCAAAGTTAAGTTTTAGTATCTATATTTGAACTTCAGTCATAAAATATGTGTTGTCCCTGTGTCCTGTTGATTTAGAAGGTGGGTGGTATGCTTCCTTCGTCTGTAGAAATAAAATGGGACACTACTGTAGTTATCAACACATAACGGAAATAAAAAAAATTGTTTTCTGAATTATATTGAATATATAGGCTCCAATCATGCAGTCACTTATGCATGTACTTTAACCATATGAATAGCCTCATTGACTTCAGTGGGACTACTTGTGTGTTTAAACTTAAGAATGCATGTGTACAGGATCAGAGCCTAAGTGTACATCAGCTGTCAACATGCTTATTAGTACCTGTATACAGAAGATGCTGTGTAAAAGTGATTATCTTCCCTCACTGTGAACTCAGATGGTGCTTACAAAAAGACAAAGAAAACACTGAATTTTTAAATGCTGAAATGAAAATAGTTAGTACTCCTATATTAATCATACATCTGACTTTTGCCCATAATGTTTATATTTTGTTAGTAAAATCAGTTTAATAAAGTGTAAAGGATTTTTTCAGTTGGGCAAGAAAGAACTGAAATACTATGTATTTTTATTTTTGCACAAAGCATGATCTTTCTCCTTCTCCCTTTTTTTAAACAAAAGCATAACTTATTTCATTTTATTTTAAATGTCTAACCCTATGATTATTGATGCAGCATCCCATAACTAATGCTGACCCAATTTCCCAAAAAGATGTTCATTGTGCATTTAAAAGGTTGAAAAGGTTTTTGTGGTTTAAATGTTGTTACATATTTTACAGCATTAGGATCTATGGAATATTTTGACAACTGCAACAGTTCAATGAAGTTGGTAATTTCTTTTTTTAATTATTTTTCATTGAACAGATTTGGCATTACATTTTTAAGGCTTGTATTCTGGTATATTATACAAGACATTTTGATGAAATGTATTGTGAATTTTTTTTTAGCATACCTGTTAGAGCCAATAATCTCTAGCTAGATTATATCTAAGAGTCAGATTATTTATTAGCTTTTATTTTATAAGTGTAAGGGACCATTGGCACATCATTTTGGCACAGCAGCGTGGTATTCCTTTCAGCTAGCGATCGTACATGTGTGACTGCACATCCTCTTGTAGATGAGTTGATGCGTAGGGCTTCACAGGTTATGTGCAACACCTTAATCCACTTGTAGAGTGGGAAATGAAACTGGCTTTATGCTTTTCATTAAGTAAAATGCTGGTATATGCAAAGCTTCCTTTTTTTTTGTTTTTCCTATACTAAACGTAGTGTGAGTAATGTTTCTTGATTTGTTTGAGGCAATACGCTATCCAAAAAGATTTATCTAAATAGAATATCTTCAATACTGAAGTGGTTTATAAAACAAACCTCTGATGTATTGTCTGTTAGTTTATATGATGCCAATTGATATGATTTCAGTTTTTTAATCCAGTGTTTTATAAACTTTCTCTTAAATTAAAATGAAGCTGCTTGGCTGTTTCAAAACAAAGTAAAATGCATTAGCTTTTTTGGGGGGGGGGAGGGCCCCCATAAGAATATATAGCAGGTCAGTTATCAGAAATTGAGATAAGGGCCAATGCATCTTTCACTGGCATTTACCAAATTTAAGAAAACATCCTTAAAAAAAATTGCCTAAGAACTAATTTTAACAAAAACAGAGCAATAAGATTTGATGTTTTTTCTTACGTTGCTAGCAAAATGTTGATGTAGTTTTAGTGTTTTGTCACTTGAGGTTTTAAGATTCTAAAATTTTAGCTTTTGAATAATACTATATTTTGCTAACCCAAATAATCGGTTTCTTTATATAGGTAGGATACTTACCTTAAATCTTAAATTAAGTGCAGTTATTTTTATAGTAAAGGTAACACTTTATTTTAAGTCTTCCATCTGAATTAAATTTTTAGCATGGACACTAACCATAGGAAACACTTTATAGCCTGGAGTCTGAATTTTTCTGTGCTCAGCGCTAATATAAATTAAGACAAGAATTTAACCTCTTATACTTTTAATCCAGTGTTATATTCATTGTAGGAACATTGATCACAATGAATTTGTATGTGCCTCACGTATATTACTACATACTATTCTTTGTCAATATGTTGTGTTGAATAGAGAGCACTTAAAATAAAGCATACCTTTCGTTCTGCTTAAATCCATCCCCTATATACAAGTTATTTGATTAAAAACATCTTGTAGCATTCTTTGTATAAATGTTATCTGAGCTATTTACTCTCCTAACTTTTTAATTGTTTTTCTTGTAATTATATTAATATAAAAAATGATTGTAGTAATTTATATTTAAGTAGCTTTATACATTTACAACTTTATTAGTTATATACAAGTAAAAAAACTAATTAAATTAAGTGAACTTCTAACTATAGTTTTTTGTATGTTAACAAGTCTTATAAATATTTTTTCTTTCCTTTCAGCAAGGAGCAAATAATGCAGAAAAATTTGACTATGTAAGTGAATATTAAATAATTCTGGTGCTGTTTATCATATTTAGATTTGATGATACAAGGGCTCACATTATCCTCACGGAATTTTTGCCTTCAAATTGCAGGTGACACTTGAGCTGTTTAAACAGCTACCTGATTTGTAGGTGCAGTTTGGTATTTAGACATCCTAATGACTTTCACTGTATGCCCCAAAACAGTCTCAGTTAAGGCCAGGTTGAAAATTTGGTTTGAGTCATGATGTTACCAGATCTGAAGATTTTGGGATGCTTTTTTTTTTTTTTATAGATGATGCAGTTTATGAATAATATGGCTGGTAACGAGTATGTTGGATTCAGTAATGCCACGTGAGTATTTTTGTTTTTGTTTGAGGTTTGGTGGAAAAATATCTAGGGTGAAATCCTGTCTCCACTAAAGTCAGTGGTAAAGCTCCAGTTGACTTTAGTGGAGACAGGATTTCACCCTTTATATTTAAGATCTTACTTCAGTCCTTATATGATTTGCATGTTTCTGATTTAAATATATATTCATTTTTGTGGTACTTAATGTACGCCACTCTCTTTGATAATAGTTTTGATTAAATATTATGTACAACAGTGGTTCCCTCTTAGGTTTTGAGAGTCTTCTCCCTTTGAGTGCTGTTTAGTTGGGAACTACAGCCCTGTGTAAGCCCTGGCATTCATACCAAAAATGAAATTGCCCACTTTAACATTAGTTGTACCAAAAGGATTATAAATCCTTCTTTTACACAGTTATTCCTTGTTTTTTCCCCCCATTATTATTTATATAATCTTTTTAAGATAGGGGAAACTCCCCTTATGGAGCTCTTAGAATGTAGGGTTCCTGCAGGAAAACTAGGCTTTTCTATTACAACTGCAGGATTTCCACCATTCTGAGGGCTGGTGAGGCAACATTCCTATGAAAACCATAAGTGTGCTCCGTAGCGTTGGGGAATTTTGGATGCTGATTGGTTTGGGTGGGGGAGAGGTGATTGTAATTTACCTGAGCTTAGTTGATACAGGAATGCTTAATGTGGCAGCTGATAACTTTCATTAAGACTTCTTTAAAAATAAATAAATTAATTAATTAATGGAGATATCCTATCTCCTAGAACGGGAAGGGACCTTGAAAGGTCACCAAGTCCAGCCCCCTGCCTTCACTAGCAGGACCAAGTACTGATTTTTGCCCCAGATTCCTAAGTGGCCCCCTCAAGGATTGAACTCACAACCCTGGGTTTAGCAGGCCAGTGCTCAAACCACTGAGCGATCCCTCCCCTCAGGACTATGAACATAAATTTAATGGGAGAAGAGCCTGAAAATGTGAGATGGTCTGTGTGTTCACCCAGACCCTCTCTGTCCCTGCACCCTGTTCAGACACTCAAACCATCACTTCAGTGACTTGCACCCTTAGGCAGCTGACTACCTGTTGACTTGAGCCTCAACCTGATCCCCTTTTTCTAACTGTCAAATTCCTCTTGATTGTACTTGCATATATCACCAGGAGGTGTATATTCATTATATTTCACTGTCATATGTCCTTCCTTTTCCTTTTTATTACTGTCTTGCCTCTTTCAGTGTTACTTTTAGGAAAAGGGTCTTGTGCTTTTGTTTCAAAATTTACTGGCCTACCTATAAATCAGCTTACATATACTATGTATACTTTATTGGTAACAAGTAAAAGTAGATATTATTCAACTATTAAAGTTCAGTTCTGCACCTTATTGTGTTAGATTTTGCACTGATAAAAGCATAATTATTTACTCTTCTACCAGAGAGAGAGAGTGTTGCTGAATTAGAGTAAACTTTAATCAGGACTTAAAATCCATTCACACTATACTGTCAATTTCTGCAGAATTTAATCTTGTATTTTAAAAAATAACATTTAAAGTTCTGTGGTTGCCAGGTAACCTCCATATGTGAACCAAGTATAAATTAATGCAGCATCTTTCCAAGTCTGCAGAGAGAAGGTGCCTATGTTGTTGCTCTGAGTTTTGCTAAACAGTAGTAGAGTGAAACAAACAACACTGTTCATTTTTACTGTTGATAATTAAGGCTATGTTTTAGTCACGGGTATTTTTAGTAAAAGCCATGGACAGGTCACAGGCAGTAAACAAAAATTCACAGCCCGTAACCTGTCCATGACTTTTATTATATACCCCTAACTAAAATTTGGACCGGGGGGACGGACATGGGTGCTCAGGGGGGCAGCAGGCTGTGGGTGCTGGGGGGGTGGCCCACTGGTGCAGGCTCAGGCGATGGTGCGCGGCCCGAGACCCCTGCTGGTGCTGGGGGTGGGGATTGGTGGGGCTCGCAGGCTCCCTACCCGGCTCTGTGTTGGCCGCCCCTCCCCCTAGGAGCTGCAGGGAAGGGTGGCTCCGTGCACTGCTTCCGCCACAAGCGCCAGCTCTGCAGGCGCAGTTCCCATTGGCCGGGAACCGCAGCCAATGGGAGCTGCGGGGGCGGCGCCTGTGTGGGCAGTGCATGGAGCCCACCTGGCCCCTTCACCTAGGAGCTGCAGGGACATGCCAGTGGGAGCCGAGGTTCCCCCCAGGTAAGTGCCCCCCACCTGCACCCCAACATTCTGCCCTAGCCCTGAACCACCTCCCACACCCAAACTACTGTTGCTGGCCCAGGGGCTTCCTGACTTGGGCAGTCCCTGAGCCAGCACCGGCTGCTGCAGAAGTCATGGAATCAGTGACCTCCGTGACAGACACGCAGCCTTATTGATGATCAATACCCTGTGGGCAATAGTGAAACAGTCAAGAATTGTGCTGATGGGGTAAGTTATGAGCAGCCCAGAAGGCAGGCTCTGGAATTATTCATGCAGATTGAGGACCCAAAGAATGGTAATTGAGGAAGAGTAGAGTGTGAAGGTCTCTCTGCTTTCTCCCTCACAGCTGTCAGGAAGCTCTAAAGGGGAGGGGAAGAGAAAAGACAAGACAAACGTGCTTCTTGTTTTCATTGGCTTTCAGGTTATGGCATGTCAAGCTTATTAAATGCCCTTTAGTAAAAGGATCTATGTGACAGATGATTCCTCCAAGCATAGTGCAGCATTTTATAGAAATGGTTCACTTCTCCTTCAAGTGATTGTCCAGTTGCACATTGCATTAACGGCATACTTGTGCCTCATGCGCTAGAGTTCAATGTCTGTGAGACAGCAGTGTCTTTATGGTGTGCACGCCACCTGGAGCTCCTCATGTTCCTCAGTGAAGACATAAAAGGGCGGAATGCGCCAACTGCCAGCTGTTCTTCACACAGTTTGCTGTCCATACTTGTGTAATCTAGCCTCTGCCTTTGTTGATATGATTAGTTATTTTGCTTGGTTGATTAGTATTTGTGATTTGCCTGTGGGCAAATTAAACAAGAGTAACAACAAAACTTTCCCAGGATGGCATCCTTCAGGTCCCAGGGGTTAAGTACTGCCCTTCCTGTGAGGGAACCATGTCTGCCAGTGACAGACATGTAAGATGTCTCTACTGTCTTGGGGAATTTCATGTCCCTGGAAAATGTGTTGTATGTAAATCATTTACATCCCAGTCCTGCAAGAAGAGAGAGGGCAGACTGGAAATCTTTCTGCTTAACAAATCTATGGGCCTGGTGTCTGACCCGGGTCTATCAGATTCCCCTCTCTTTTGCCCCATATCACACTCTGCTTTGAAGAGTGTGTGTGTGTGTGTGTGTGTGTGTGTGTGTGTGTGAAATTGCTTTCTTATGGGTTGTGGACTGCAGCAATGTGTAAATTGGCTAAGCCAGAAGAAGACACCGCACAGAGCTCCGGACTGCCCCAGCTCCATCCCCAGCACTGCTGCTGCTCTGCCTCCAGCTCCCTGGGCTGCTCCTCTGGCCTCTCTAGCTCTGGTTGCTGCAGCTCTGCTCCCAGCACAGGTCTGCTCTCTGGGCTGCTTCTATGCCTCTTGCTGCTGCACCTCTGCTCCCAGCACTGACCTGGGCTGCTTCTCTGGTTCTCTCAGGCTCTGGCTGGCATGCCTCTGCTCCACAGCTCAGCTCAGGCTCCTGTTCTCTCTTTAGATTGGCCCCGCTCTGGCTCAGGTAGTTCCAGTTCACATGGAAGACAGGATCCCCTGGCCTCCTTACTCCATTAGCCTGGCTGAGCTGGAACGTTGGCCTCTCCCCATTGCCCTGGGGACGGTCAGTCTCAGGGTCCTGATTTCCCATCAACCCTTCCTCTTTCTTTTGTTACTGGCAGCTAGCCAACCAACCCCCCATCCCACTAAGGGCTGGTCCACACTAACCCCCCAGTTCGAACTAAGATACGCAACTTCAGCTATGTGAATAACGTAGCTGAAGTCGAAGTACCTTAGTTCGAACTACAAGGTACTTACCACGGGTCCACATGTGGCAGGCAGACTCCCCCATCGACTCCGCGTACTCCTCTCGCGGTGCAGGAGTACCGGTGTCAACGGCGAGCACTTCCGGGATCGATTTATCGCGTCTAGACAAGACGCGATAAATCGATCCCTGAAGATCGATTGCTTACTGCCGAACCCGGAGGTAAGTATAGACGTACCCTAAGTTTTAGTAACGGGCCAACAGCCCCTTACATGTAGTCTAAAATCAGAAATGTCCTCATTACAAGCGTCGTATTGGCTGAATTTCGCAAGCAGCCTTAATTGGATCCCCTTGTATCCAAAAAAGCTACTGAAAGGTTTACAGAATTATAATCAGAACTTGGTGTCAGCAAAGATAAACATAAAATGCACTCCTTGTCCTGAGCAGCATACAGTCTAATTTTAAGACGAGACTGGACTTGAATGGGTTTAACGAACAGTGGGTCTGTTGCTGCATTCTTTAATTCATTAGGAATTTTACCATTGGCTTCAGTGGGGGCAAGTTTGGAGCAGTAGGACAGAGGACGAGGGTAACAGTGTTGAGATGGTGTGGTTATATAGACTAGCTAGTCCACAACTTGGTGAGTCCAGTATTCCTATACCTTTTTTAATGCTTGATTTTTTTTTTAACAAATACAAAATTGTTCTTTTCAATGTTCTCTGCCTGTTTCTTTTTTGTTGACATCTGCCTTTGCCCATAATTAAAAACAAAAAACAAAAAACCTCTTACCATTGTGTTTCTCTACAATCCAAGTATTTGAAAACTTTTTTTCTTTTCAGGTTCCAGTCTGAAAGAGAGAGTGGAGATCGAAATTTTGCAATTGGCTACTATCTGAAAGAAAAGAAGGTTTATCCATCTTTTGTTTGTTGGTTTTGCAAGACTTTTACTGCTCATAATGTTGGCCTCTGAATTTTTGGCATTTTATTTTATAATCTGGGTTTTATTTACATGGTTTAGAATACTGTGTGTGTTTTGTACAATAGTTTGCAAGTATGTTTCATACACTTTGGAGAGAATGTAGACATGTATTTAGGTACTGTAATCTTACAGAACAGCCTAAATCTCATTTCTGCATATTAGATTATTGATTCTAAAGTCATGTCCTGTAACTTTTTTTAAAGATTCAGTACAAGTAACTCTTTAATTAAAAAAAAAAAAATGCATTGGGTGTTTTTAGGTGTTTCCATATATAGTTAGTCTGTACTTCTTCAGGTCGTACGTAAAGGTGTGTTAGTAGCTAGAGAGTATTAAGCTATCTAACAGTTGCATCTTTTAAAACAGAATGTCATTTAATTTTCCTAAACGTTAAAGTTTTCTCTTTAAACATTCGTATAAGTGTTAGCTAGATTTTAAAATTAAAACTAATGTTTTGAACACTGGCAAGAATTTATTTGATTTTTTTTTAATCTCTTTAGTTTAAAATTGATTTACTGTCTTGAAATAATCAACATGTTTAAAAGATTACTTTTACTTCTTTCCCCAGTGTTTTCCAGAAGGCACAGACATGGTTGCTATATTAGACTTCTACTTTCAGGTGATTGACTCTTATTTAATCTTGAGTACTTATAATGGAATTGAAATAAAGTTTTGAAAGTGTAAGCAGCACAAACTCTCTTAATCATAGATATAAAGGAGCCCATTAATACCTAAATTTTTTGAATGAGCAAAGAACATTTGATGTATTAAACTTGTAAACTAAACTAAAACTAATTTACGAGTCTCCATCGGTTGTGTGAATTAGCAAGTTTCTGCTGTGAGAATATATGGATGGCTGCATTATTCATAATTGGCTTTGGCAGAATATTTTGGCTTCTCTGTGTTCATTACACAGAGGAAGGCATTAAACTTTATAGTGTAACTAGAATAATGTGCATACAAATTTTTAATTTCAAGTTTGAGGGTAGTATTCAAAATGAGGCAACACTTTTGCACCCCTTCTCTCTCTTGTTTAATCAAATTAATTCTTATGAGCCAAACTTAGAAACTACGCTGTGTAAATAGTCAAGTAGCCCATTTTTTGCTTTGCTTTTACCTAAAATAATTGCACTTGTCATGACACACAAACTTGGCAAGCAGGGGTTTTTCTCAGATAATCCACTGACCATTCATGTCGTGCATGCTGTGAACTCTCCACAGACTGACTAGATTTTGCCTTTCTGTCACTTCGTCCCTGTCAAATTTGAAGCACTAAAGTCAAGAACAATGTTTTAAAAAGGAACATGTTTCTGATTCATATTGCTTAACTCCGAGCAGCGTATTTCTAAACATTAGCTTTCTCTTAACATTCATGGGTAGGGAAGTGACTCCTGTAGATTCTTGACCTATTGACTATTTCATTTAACTATGATAAGCTGCATCAGCACTGTGAGGCCAATTTAGTGTTTGCCTTTATTACCTCAGCTAGACAAGGCCAAACTAATATTCAAATCAAAGAATCTTTGTTAGTAAACAGTAAAAGTGAATGCAGAATTGTAGTAACATGTTCTGGATTGCACTAGCATTTAAGAGCTGTAGTATTTATTATGTATTTTGATACATTCTAATAATATCACATACAGGTTTTTTCCTACAGGACCTAAGTCTCATTCAGTGCGCAAAATGGACTGTCCTCCCTTGGCGAACAGCAAATTCCATATTTTGTTTTCTCATTGTTCAGAATATGGTCCCATAACTTGTTTACTGTACTCTATTCAAAATCTGCTCTGAATGTAGAGTTTTTGATTTCCTTATGGGCTTTTCTGTGGTGCTCATCATCACATCTGAGTGCTTCAGAGACATTAATGAATTTATTTTCACAACATCCCTGTGAGATGAGGAGGTATTACCTCATTTTACAAATGGGGAACCAAGGCACAAAGAGATTAAGGTCAAAAGTATCCACTAATTTTAGGTGCTCAATTTGAAAAATCAGGTCCTAGGCATCTTCAAGTGTACTTAGCATTATATAGCAATGTATATATTCAAGCACAGCTCCCATTGACTTCTCTTGCAGCTGTGAGTGCTCAGCGCTCTGCAAATCAGACCTCATGGTTTCAGTTCAGGCCCCCAGAAAATGAGGAACACATAATTAGTGACCACCTGTGAAAAGTTTGGTGTGATTTGCCCAGGATCCCATAAGAACTCTGTATCATACATAGGGATATAATCCAGTTTTCCACTTTTGTGTTAGCTGTGAGACCATCCTTTGTCTTCCTTCAAACTACATGGCTTATTCACTACACTCCCTTCCAGCTCGTGCAACAAATGAGGCCAGGATCCTGCAGACAACAGCCTCTTTCACTACACAATCCTGATTCATCCTCAGAGCAGGTCCATTCTGTGCAGTGAATAAATCCGGTACTGTGGAGAAAATAGTAAGCTATCAAGTAATTAAAGACTGTAGTATAATGCATATAAGGAAGGTAAATTAAGTTTACACAAGCAATCTTAATTTGTCATTTCCTGTCTATTTTGAATGATTGATTTTGTAACCTTAATATTCTAGCATAGTTTTCAGTGTAATTTCCTAGCTTTAAACAAAACAAAACAAAAACACTGAAATAACAAATTCCATCATGTGACATAAACCATGTGAAAGTAAATATAAGTAGGGTTGGAACCTTTAGATCCACTACTCAGACCTCCTGCCACTTGAGCTAACAGAGTAACATAGTAATACTAGTTTATCATTCTCTGTAGACTAGCTCTAGAGGGGGATGGGGACACTTTTGCCAGTGTGTTTCACAGATACTTGCTGATAGCCGAAGAATGGTGAGACTCAGGAATCTTGGATTCCATTGCAGGCTTTAGAGGCAGTATGCTTTAACGGACACAGAATCTTTTGCTCATTCCCCCCCAAGTGTGTGACCTCCTTCTGCCATGTCATCATGGTGTCTTCTCCTCCCCTCCTTAGTCCGTTTTCAATCTGTTCTCCCCCACCCAAAATACACACAAATCTCTGGTTCTTACCCCCTCTGCATTTGAATCAGGCAGTTTCCTCTTCAGTGCTGCCTGTGTTCAGCAGCTGGTCAATGGGAGCACCGGAGAGACAGGTTCCCTGCTCTCAGCTCAGGTGCCTTGACCCAATGTTGCCCGCTGCCCAGAGCTGCAGTTTCAGGGAAAGTCCAGTTTAGCTGCCACCTGGAGCATGGTTGACACAGATAGATTTTAGCAGCGTAATTCCCAGAAAATTCTAAGAATTTCCTACTGAGCATGTACAATCTGCATTTTTTTCAAAGGCTTATAATTTGGCCTAATTTGGACAAATTAAGACACATTCCTGAAAAAAGCCATTCCTTGCCAAATTTTAAATAGCTGCTGCAAAGTGTGGGGGTGCTAGAGCTTTTCAAAGAAAAGGTCACCAGAATTTTTTTAAATGGGCAAAACATTTTCCCCCAAACTTGTTGTTATAAAACAGCCCAACCGTTTTGTCTGAGACAAAAAATAATCATTATTCAATGATACAGATCAACTCACGTAATGCCACTAGTATGCAGACCTCCAATTGTTAACCTTTAGCATACTGTATGTACGTAGAGATTATACATACAAATAAGAATTATTATTTTCCCTTCCATTAGCTGTGTTCTATCGAAGTGACCTGTGAATCGGCTAGTGTGATGGCAGCAACTCTGGCTAATGGTGGCTTTTGCCCAATTACTGGTGAAAGAGTACTGAGCCCTGAATCAGTCCGGAATACCTTGAGTCTCATGCATTCCTGTGGCATGTACGACTTCTCAGGACAGTTTGCCTTCCATGTGAGTAACTGTTGGATGCTAATTGTATCTGGCAAGTGAAACTAATCTAAACTGGCTTTTAAACAAACATTCCAGGATTGATCTTTTTATACTTAAGCTGTTATGTGAATTAATCAGAAGTTGAACACAACACTATTTGAAAATCTGGTACCTAGAGTATTGTGAAATTAATCACTTCAAGGTATTTCAGACAAGTACTGTTTTCTAACACTTTAAACTCGGGCTTCATTTTCATCCTAAAAACATAAGTTGGGCTTCAAAGATATAACTCATCCCTTACAAGAGCAATATCTACATTGCTTATTCAATTTAGTTATAATTCAAACAAATGTTATAACTGGTGAAATTAGGTGGTAAAACATTGTGCGTGCAGGTACACCCAAGTCATGTTAAGCTGTCAGGGTTAAACAAAAGGGAGCTTTGTACTAAAATAATTTTGTAGCACTGTTGTTGCAAATTATCAATGACTTGTTGGATATCTATGTGTATGTCTCACTTCTCTGCTGAGATTATCAGGCCTGGGGTATAGTTCTTGCTGAGCCACTAATATGCTGTCTGACCTTAGGCGAGCAACGTAATTGCTGCTCTGTCTCTCTGCATGCCTTATCTGTCAAGGATAATGCTGCTTACCCAACTTATAAAATGTTCTGCGAATGATCAACTAAAGTGCTATATAATATTTTTTATGTGCTAAGTGTTATGAATAACACAACAGACTAGAATGTTAACATAGTATACTAAGTCTTTAACTTCCTGTAGGTTGGACTTCCTGCAAAATCTGGAGTTGCTGGTGGCATTCTTCTGGTTGTTCCTAATGTTATGGGTCTGATGTGCTGGTCACCTCCTTTGGACAAAATGGGCAACAGCGTTAAAGGGATTCACTTCTGTCATGTAAGGAAGGCTTCCTCTAACTTTCAATAATTTTTCTTTTGCAACCAACATTTACCTAATTAGTTAGCATGCCTAAGGCCTAACTGAACTTAAATGAAATCCTTAAATTTGGTAGGTACGTACTTCCTGTCTGACCTGACCTGAGATTGAAAAGCAGTCTTGTTTTCTGACTTCCGTGGCTATAATTCAAATTAGATTTATTATTGGACCTACGCTGGGGTAGGCAACCTATAGCACGCGTGCCAAAGGTGGCACACGAGCTGATTTTCAGTGGCACTCACACTGCCTGGGTCCTGGCCACCAGTCCGGGGGGCTCTGCATTTTAATTTTATTTTAAATTAAGCTTCTTAAACGTTTTAAAAACCTTATTTACTTTACATACAACAATAGTTTAGTTATATATTATAGACTTATAGAAAGAGACCTTCTAAAAACGTTAAAATGTAGTACTGGCATGCAAAACCTTAAATTAGAGTGAATAAATGAAGACTCGGCACACCACTTCTGAAAGGTTGCCAACCCCTGGACTATGCAAACATTTGGTTTCATCATGTTTTCTAATCTTGGAAAAAGTGTTCATGAAAAAATTTAAAGGAATAATGTCTTGTGGACGAGACGCTGGATATGAGTTGAGAGTGTGCCTTTGTTGCCAAGAAGGCTAGCAGCATTTTGGGCTGTATAAGTAGGACCATTGCCAGCAGATGGAGGGATGTGATCATTCCCCTCTATTTGACATTGGTGAGGCCTCATCTGGAGTACTGTGTTCAGTTTTGGGCCTCACACCACAAGAAGGACGTGGAAAAACTGGAAAGAGTCCAGCGGAGGGCAACAAAAATGATTAGGGGGCTGGAGCACATGATTTATGAGGAGAGGCTGAGGGAACTGGGATTGTTTAGTCTGCAGAAGAGAAGAATGAGGGGGGATTTGATAGCTGCTTTCAACTACCTGAAAGGGGGCTCCAAAGGGGATGGAGCTCGGCTGTTCTCAGTGGTGGCAGGTGACAGAACAAGGAGTAATGGTCTCAAGTTGCAGTGGGGGAGGTTTAGGTTGGATATTAGGAAAAACTTTTTCATTAGGAGGGTGGTGAAGCACTGGAATGGGTTACCTAGGGAGGTGGTGGAATCTCCTTCCTTAGAGGTTTTTAAGGTCAGGCTTGACAAAGCCCTGGCTGGGATGATTTAGTTGGGGATTGGTCCTGTTTTGAGCAGGGGGTTGGACTAGATGACCTTCTGAAGTCCCTTCCAACCCTGATATTCTATGACATGAGAATGGCACTGGTTTCTTTGATATATTCGAACACAAGATCTCTTCCACCTTAAAGAGGCTTGCCAGAGTCCAAATATTCTTAACACTGGCATCAAACAGGGACTTCAGTCTTTCAAAGGTCAAGTCTGTAGCAAAAGACAAAGCTAAGGGTGGCTTGTCTGACAGTTGTCTTCTGTATAGAGACATTTTGTATGTATTATTCACAGAAAGGTACTAAGAAACTCCACTTCACTCCAGTATGATAGAATAACAATAATTTCATTTAATTAGCAATGCTTACTGAGGCCTTAGGTGGCTAATAATAAAATAGGAATGGTGTTGCTTATATTTTGGCCAATATCGTACTTCTGTGTCTGGGGGGAAAAAGAAGATGGGTTGAAAGTCTCCACAGAGACAACTGTCAGACAAGCATCCTAAGCTTTGCCTTTTGCTGCAGACATGACCTTTAAAAAATTGAAGAGCCCTGTTTGGGGCCAGTGTTAAGAATATTTGGACTCTCTCCAGCCTCTTTAAGATGGTAGAGTTCTTGTACAAGACTTCATTTGCAAGTAATAAGGAATGGTGACACCTCACTGGCCTTCCAAACGGAGAGAGGAACATGGCAGGGATGCCTTCTGCCTCTTTCTCTTCTCCCTACAACCGAAGGCAGTGCAAATTAGGCAGTACTCCGACAATCAAAGACCTCAACAGAGGATACTACAATATTTAGAGCATTGTGCAATGTTTAGAGTACTTCATTCACTTGACTTCTATATCAGCTGCATAACAATCCAGTTTGCACCTCATTCTGGGGAGTGCGCAAGTACATTGCCTATTACTATTTTTCAGTCTAGATATGTTTGCTTTTAAGTCCTATGTTAAAAAATACTTTTCAATTAAAATCAAATTGTTTTAAAAAACAACTGTTATTAATAAAGAAAGACCTAATAACTGATGATTTGGCAACCTTCACATTGCTGCAAAATAAATAGCTATAAATGTATATATTTTATATATAAATAAATTTGTTCTTCAAACTACAACAGCATGGAAAAACTACTTGCCACAATACTTGTGAATGTCTTTCCCTACAGTGATTTTAGTTTAAGATCAACTGTTGCATTGAATCTTCCTTGTTGAACTGCCTATCACAGGTCTTGTGTTACTGTGAGATATTATAGCACCGTGCAAGTGTTTGTGAAGTATACATTACAAAAATAAATGCTGCAATATCTGTACAGTGAAATATTGGTATAAGTTAGCTTTTTTCAAAATACCACCGATAATTCAGTTATTAAAAAAAAGTAATACTATTATTACAACCTGATGAAAACATGTCTTTATTACCAATGTATGGAAGGACATTTTATGAAGAGAGTAACAAGAGGCTTCTTGTGTAAGTCAGGAACTTAGCCAAGTCATATTTGTTGTGAACCAAAAATATTTAAAGTGTGTGTGTTATCAACCTCAAGTGAGAAAATAAGAAAGTATGCAGTATACAAAGGATGATGTCGTTTCTTTTTGACTGTTTGCAGGAACTGGTTTCTTTGTGCAATTTCCATAATTATGATAACTTGAGGCACTTTGCAAAGAAGCTTGATCCTCGCAGAGAAGGTGGTGATCAGCGGGTAAGCTAAATATGTTCTTTTAATGACTACTTTGTATAGTTGTTAGCTGGAAAATGTAAGGTTCATCTGTAAACATAAAACTGCTCAATGACATGTATTGCATCAAAACTTAAAGATAAGTTAAGCTTATCAGTCTAGTTTCACCAGAGCACAATTTATTTGTAACAAAGTCTGCCATATCTGTGATGAGGCTTAAATAGTTACAAGATTTTTTGTAAGATTCATAATTGCTAAAGACTTGAGCATTTTTTCTCCCCAGCTAGAGTGGGTGTATGGTATTTTAATATTCAGGATGAATTTCACTATTCGGCTTACTTTTTAATAATAATTTGGCCAACTGGTAGCTTAGTCTTTCTGTTCTGCACTCCTGTGCATGAGATCTAAGGTCAGTATTTTTCACATTGATCTCACTGAAATCAGAGGACTCAGGATATGTCTACACTTGAGCTGGAAGATGTAAAATCCAGCTCGAGGAGACATACCCACGCTAGCTCTCATCAAGCTAGAGTGCTAAAAATGGAAGTGCAGCCATGGTGGTGGGAGGGGCTAGTGCCTGGTGTCTCAAATGGGGTCAAACTCGCGGCAGCTAGCCCCTCCTGCCGCTAATGCTGCCGCAGCTGTTCTCCATTTTCAGCGCATTAACTCAATCAGAGCTAGTGTGGGGGAGGTCTGCTGGAGCTGCTTTTTACATCTCCAGCTCCAAGTGTAGACATACCCGCAGAGGGTTGTAGAGGCAGTGCACTCAGCACTTGTGTGGCAGGGAAGATAGCCTCATTTTAGTGCCCCTTATTAAGGAGTACTGTTTTCAGGCTCTGAAGAGTCACTCCATTTCTGTTGTACTAAAGCATAGTAGAAATGTTATGGGTGCTTGAGGGTAGGAGGCAAATAGTGAGAGGTTTTCCTTAAGGATTTTATAGGGATATGGAGGTCTCCCAAAGGGAAGATACAGTAGTATGAAAGATGTTTGTTTTTATTTGCCTGTACATTTCTCTTTATAACTATCTGATATGGAATTAGAACTTTATGTATAGCTCCAAAATGGACCATAACTATTTGTAATAAAATGTCAAGAGGTGGAGATGGGTGGAAGTTCAGGCTTTTGGCATTGATTGCAAATATCAATAACACGCAGATTTGCTTTCTTCAAGTACACTAATAAATAATATATGTTGCTTGAACAACTAGCATTCCTTGGGACCAATGGACTATGAAAGTCTCCAGCAAGAACTTGCTTTGAAAGGCACAGTGTGGAAAAAAGTGTCACCTGAGTCAAACGAGGACATCTCCAGAACCATAGTGTATAGAATGGAAAGTCGGGGAGAGCAAAACTAAAGAAATGGGTTATAGTTTCATAAAGTTCTTCATTTTAAAAGCCCTCAAGCATCTCTAGATTAAACAACTTCAGTTGTTTTGTTCCCTTGATATTTTTGGTTTATATATAAACTTTTTTCTTTTAATATTGTGTAAATACTGTATATGCTATACCAAAAACAGAATATTGACATTTTTAAAAAATCTGTCAGCCAGATTTCATGGTTCCTTAAAGTAAATTTACTTTAAACAGAAAAATCTAAATGTTTTAAAGGATAACTCCTTTGATATATTTGAGAATTTATACATTAATTAAAGGTGGACTTTATGGAGCTGTGAGAAGATTTTGTAATGTGTCCTCTTACTAGATCTGGAACATAGAGAAATGCAAATAGTATATCTAGAACATAAAGTAAAACAGTACATCAAAATAAAGTAAGATGACGAATCCCCAAATAGGTATGCCTGAAAGAGAAACAGTTTGAGTCTTGACATTATTAGCACCTGTATCTTTTGTTTCACACACACTTACAAAATGTATTTAGCATAAATAGATCCCTTTGATACACCATGTTAGCAAATGTAAGCAAAGTAAATTACCAAATCGTATTTTTTTTAATCAAATCATTTTAAATTAAGCATGTTAATATTCAGTTAATAGACGAGCAAGTAGCTTTGTAGCTTGCAAAGCTGCTCTAATTGCATAGTTAGCTAAGTTAGGCAGAGAATGATTTCTTTCTCAAGTATTCTGAGTGGTCCTGTAGGAGCTGTCCTGCCAGCTATGACTCAAAGTCTGCCTACTAATAATACTACACTCCACTTTTATTTTACAGAATATAAGCAATCTTAGTTTTAGAGGGATAGGTGAAGAGAAAATATATTCAAAGTAAAAAAGAAAAATTGGTAATGATTATTAAAACTGTTTAAAAAGTAAGTCTTACTGAATATAAGTATTGGTCGTATACTAGCCGTATTGGTCCCAGGATACGAGACACACAAGGCGGTGAAGTAATATCTTTTATTGGACCGACATCTGTTGGTGAAAGAACCAGCTTTTGAGCTACATAGAGCTCTTTTTCTTCTGCCAGCCCTGCAGAGAGCTCTGTGAAGTTTGAAAGCTTGTTCTTTCCACCAACAGATATTGGTCCAATAAAAGATAATACATCACCCACCTTGTCTTGCTCTGAATTAATTTTACCAGTTATAATATCATTTATCTCTATTATATATGTACTCACACACATACACATAATGTAATTTTATAAGTTAATAGAAATAGTTTTCCCCCTCTTTTGTTTTTGTTTATCTACTTTGCACCTCTGTTTAGTCCTTCCCTAGTAACAAAATTTCTGTCTTTTACAGCAAATTATGAGCACGTTAGTCTCAAATAATGCACTGTTCATACTGTGGAACAGTTTGATCTGGTATGAAACGGTCGGCATAAATCTTAGAAGTAGGTTTTGTCAAACAAAATTAATCATGAGATTATAAAAAAATCACGATTAATTAGTTTTAATCGCACTATTAATAATAGAATCCCATTTATTTGAATATTTTTGGATGTTTTCTACTTTTTCAAATATATTTATTTCAATTACAACACAGAATACAGAGTGTACAGTGCTCGCTTTATATTTTATTACAAATTTTTGCACAGTAAAAAAGATAAAAGAAATAGTATTTTTCAATTCCCCTCATACAAGTATTGCAGTGCAATTTCTTTATCATGAAAGTGCAACTTACAAATGTAGAATTATGTTTGTTACATAACTACACTCAAAAACAAAGCAATGTAAAACTTTAGAGCCTACAAGTCCACTCAGTCCTACTTCTCGTTCAGCCAATCGTTAAGACAGATAAGTTTGTTTATATTTACAGGAGATCATGTTACCTGCTTCATATTTACGTCGTCACTTGAAAGTGAGAACAGGTATTCGCATGGCATTGTTGTAGCAAGCACTGCAAGATACTTATGTGCCAGATATGCTAAACATTCGTATGCCTCTTCATGCTTCATCAGCATGGAAGCATGTCTTCTGGACTGGTGGCCAAAGCATGAAGGGGGGTATAAGAGTGTTTAGCATAATTGAAATCAATATATTTGAAAATGTAGAAAAACATCCACAAATATTTATAATAAATTTAAATGGGTATAGCAATTATTTTTTAATGGAGTTAATTTGTTTTGACTTAATCGCTTGAGTTAACTGCAATTAATTGACAGCCCTACTTAGAAGTAGTTCAGACTACGTAGGTAATATTATACAGGGAAGCCAGTATTTTCTGAAATTTAGAGGCCAAATGCATAGCCATTTTATATGTTTCTTATTGATGCTAATTTTTTTTGTAAAATTCTTCACTCCCTATATAGTTGACCCTGTTGCCTTTGTCTCTAGCTTATTATGCTTTGTTCCATGCCCCCTTCCACTTAACCACCATACAAAGGCCTAATTTATTGTTAATTCCAAAGATATGTCCAAATAACTTCTGATCAATCTGTTTTTAAGAGCTACTGGTATAGTATTTACATAAAGGTCTCAAACTACATATGTAATTTTCTTTTGGACAGAAAAGTATATAAATATATACACTAAGGCTATGTCTGTATTAAACACCACTCAGCGACATGTAGAGCACGTGCCCATGTAGGCCCCCTAGCATGGGTACAAGATAGTAGTGTAGTTGGTGAGTCATAGCTTAGACTAGTAGAGGAAAGACTGGGTGAAGGGTATGGGTATGTATGTGAGTGCATACTCTACTTGCCCAAGCTGTGCCTCCCTGTCTACACTAATATTTTTAGCAGTGTAGGGTCCTGCTGCCTCCTTGATGCCAAAGCCTTTCCCCTCTGCAAGAAAAGACTTCCTCATTGGGGCAGACTGTGGCAGAGAGGAGGCTTGGGCAGTTCCCCGGTGTAGAGCCTTTCCACAGCATATGGAAAGGCTCTGCCAGCGCCCGGCTGCCGGAGCTTTCTTCTGCCACAAGGAAATACTTTAGCAGCGGGGAAGAGCTGAGACTTTCCCAGCTTTCCCTTTCCAGAGCATTTTCCTCTCCGTAGTGAAAGGCTCTGGCAACGGGGAACTTCTGAAGCTTTTGCTATCCCACTTCTGCCAGAGCCTGTCACTGAGATGTGTAGCTACACACCGCCGTGTGGGCACAGCCTACTTTTTACTGTGGCATGTAGCTATATATGCTCTATACGCTGCTGGAAGTGGTGTGTAGTGTAGACATAGCCTGAATCATTAAAAGGAAGGGATAGACTGTAAAACAACTTGGGAACTTATAAAACAAGAAAATGCATAAAGCAAGATGTGCAGTGAATGGTGATGAGGAATCTTATCTTGACCATACCATTTAAGGATTGATTATAGCTAACAAGTACATGTCTCACAAAAATGTAGAAGTGCTGTTTAAGAAGTTATATAAACAAGTACTGTTGCAAGTTAATCCAAGTGATCTTGTAGCAATACATTATATTTTTTTATAGTTGTTATTGGGGCTATTTGCATTTGAAGCATACAATTATAGAGTTGCTTAGGCAAACCTTTTCAGAAAATTAACATACAAAGGAATTTGAGATCCTAGTAAAATAATGCAGCAGGTACTGTTAATTGCACTTCAGAACAATGGCATAAATTACTGAATGAAAACTCAGCATATAATTTTATCCCAGTTGTTTTGCTTACATTTTTCCAGGGTTACAGTGAAGTAAGAGCAAGGGAAGGTTAGTGAAGGTCTTTAAATGTCCTTGAAATCAACAGTTTTATATGAATAAGAAAGTTAAGGTAAAACAGTAGTCACTGAGATACTGCAAGCAAAACTCTGCATGTGCACACCTCAGATGTGCTCAATTGCTGTATTTGATTAATTTGTATTGAACATTCAGAGGGATTGCAGGTTGGAGCCTCTGCTTCTGTGCCCCCTAGTGAAAAGAACTCATGTTGCTGAATTATTGTTTAAAACGAAGGTGTACCCCTGTGGGGCAGGGTTTACTTAATATAGCTCTCAATGCATTCTTTGCTGATTTCATGTTATTTGGAACTAATTTTAAAACTAGCTGAAGTTGGAGAAATTGTTTCTGCTGGATTCAGATCTTAAAATAGTAACCCACAAAGCTTTAAGCATTTAGCTATGTAAATTATACATGGAGTTTTGAGAAGAGGAGGCAAGTCATAGGTGGTAAATGTGACAGGATTCAAAAAGTGATTAGACATTTATATGGATAACAAGAATGTCCAGAGTTGTTGTTTTTTGGTTTTTGTTAAAGTTTTGGAAGGGATATAAGCCAACCTCTATCTATTGTGGATAAGTTGGAAACTTTCCTTTGGACCAGTTTATCCGATAACCTGCCCTCTCCACAATTTCTTGCTCCTCCTCAAAAGCTTCTGTTACTGGTGGCTGTTGGTGATAGGTTACACAACTAGTTGGATCATGGCCTGATCCACTATTGCAATTCCTTACATGTATATTTTGTGACTAGGGTCCTAAAGAATGTTGTGGTATGGGCTAATTATTAAATGTTTTTATTGAAGATATTTCTGAGTACATAAAGGATTTAGTATTCATCTGCGTTATGGCAATACCAGTTCTTGATATTCAAGCATCTGCGCTGTTTCTTTTTCTTTTGTCAGCATCATTAACATTTCATTGGAAATGTAAATACTTCTGTAAACTTTATTTTAGCATTTGTGTTCTACCTTTTGGCTCAGTTCTTTAAGTTACTTGTCTTGTTTTCCATTTTTCTTTTGCATTGTATGTTGTTTATGTATGTTGTCCAGGCTTATTTTTGTATTGTGTAATAAATTTATTTTAAGCCAATTTTATTGTATTTTTTTCTATCAGTGAAGGATAACTTCCATTCAAGCACATTTTTTGAGACCAAAATAAGATAGTGAACATATTCCAGAAACTTCATCCTGGTTTAAAATAGATATGGTGGATGATAAAACAGTAATTGAAAACACTAAAGAATCTCTCGACTACATTTTGTGAAATCATTCTTATTTATTCTTTTTGTTAGAAATACCATCTTAGAAGCTTGAAAATAATAAAAATATTTGTCATGGTTCTTTTCAACTTCCCACACTTTTCTAAAAAGGAAAAGCTAATATTGTGTTTTTACTTTTGCTTATACAGCAGCATCATTGATATCATTCTAGAAGTACATGGCTCAGAATAGAATTTTAAGTTCAATATTTGGTCTGGTAAAATAATTGGGGAAGTAAGCATGTTGGTTTTGATGATAGCCAAACTAATAATTGTGGCTATCAATAATCATTTTTTTAAATTAGCAAAGTATAACTTCTGTTAAATCTTATTTATAATCTAGAAAACATTCCACACTTAGGGTTGCCAACTTTCTAATTGCACAAAACCCAATACCCTTGCCCCTTCCCCTTCCCCAAGGCCCCACCCCTTCTGAGGCCCCACCCCCACTCCCTCCAACCCCCCTCCCTTAGTTGCTCACTCTCCCACACCCTCACTCACTTTCACTGGACTGGGGCATGGGGTTGATTGCGGGAGGGGGTGAGGGCTCCAGCTGGGGGTGCGGGCTCTGGTGTAGGGCAAGAAATGAGGGGTTCAGGGTGTGGGAGGGGGCTCCGGGCTGGGGCAGGTGGTTGGGGTGTGGGCTCGGGTGGAGCTGGGGATGAGGGGTTTGGGGCATAGGAGGGGGCTCCGGGCTGGGGCCAAGGGGTTTGGAGTGCAGGCTCAGGGCTGGGGCAGGGGGTTGAGCAGGAAGGGGTGTGGGCTCTGGCTCGGGGTGTGGGCTGTGACATGAAGGGTTTGGGGTACAGGAGGGGGCTCCAGGCTGGGGCTGAGGAGTTTGGAGGGAGGGAGGAGGCTCAGGCTGGGGCAGGAGGTTGGGGTGCGGGAGGAGGTTCAGAGTGCAGGCTCCAGGAGGGAGTTTGACTACTCAGGGTTTGGGTGTGAGTTCCAGGAGGGGGCTCGGGGTTGGGGCGGGGGGTTGGGGTGCAGGAGGGGGTTCCGACCTAGGGCAGAGGGTTGGTTGGGGTGAGGGTGCGGGGTCTGTGAGAGAGTTAGGGTGCGGGAGGGGGTTCCGACCTGGGGCAGGGGGTTGGGGCACAGTAGAGGGTTCGGGGTGCGGGCTCCGGCCGGGCAGTACTTACCTCAGGTGGCTCCCAGTCAGTGGCGCAGCAGGACGAAGGCAGGCTCCCTGCCTGCCCTGGCTCTGCACTGCTCTCAGAGACGTCCAGCATGTCTGGCCCCTAGGAGGAGGCATGGCCAGGTGGCTCTGCGTGGTGTGTGCTGCCTATGCCCACAGGCACCGCCCCCGCAGCTCCCATTGGCCGTGGTTTCTGGCCAATGGGAGCTGTGGAGCCAGTATTGGAGGTGGGGGCAGCATGCAGCACTTCCCTGATCACCCCTGCTCCTAGGGGCCACAGGGACATGCCAACCATTTCCAGGAGCTGCGCAGAGCCAGGGCAGGCAGGGAGCCTGCCTTAGCCCCCACTATGCCGCCAACCGGACTTTTAATGGCCTGGTCAGCAGTACTATCCGGAGCTGCCAGGGTCCCTTTTTCAACCGGGACTTCCGGTCGAAAACCAGATGCCTGGCAACCCTATCCACACTGCATTTTAACATCTTAAAGGTAGGTTGATTTGGGGTTTAAACAGGTTGATAGTGATCGTTGCAGCTTTTGGGGGCAATAGCTGACTTTTGAATGAGCGCTATGGCTTTGGTATATTCTGCATGCTTTGTAACAAAATTACTGTTGATGTCAATGGAAGTGCACTTAGATAGAGTGCAGGATATTAAATAGAGATCCTTTATGTGGATGGTTCTGAAACAGGGTTTAGTTTTACTCCAAATGAATTTATAAAGTGTTGTTACTTATAACATGCTTTGAAAAATATTTTTGTAACACAGTGACTAGAACTGTGCCTGGCTTTTTCAAAATATAGACACAATAAATCCCTGATCAGAAGAGTTTAGTCTTCTTCAGTCAGCAAGATGAGGAAAGTTAAAGAAGGGGAATAGCTGTGGGGCAGAGTGAAGGAGTCTTACAAATACAGTAACTTACTTTAGAGGTTGTATGTGTCCCTTGTGTTTTGGGTTGGTTTTATTAATATGTGCCTTTTTATCTACTAAAGATAATTTTTGATGGGCGAAGGGGCTGGGTATTGTAAAGTGGAAGCTGGAAAAAGGGGACTAGTCAAAAAGCCAATAGAGTGAAAACCATTACATCACCCAAGTATTTACTCATCTGCACTGTAAAATATTATTGCTCACATTACTTCCGGTCTTGATACATGTCATTGATTAGTAATGCACAGTACTTCAGGTATGAGCTTTATCATTTAAAATTGTAGTGTTCTGCCTACACCTCTACCTCGATATAACGCTGTCCTCGGGAGCCAAAAAATCTTACCGCGTTATAGGTGAAACCGCGTTATATCGAACTTGCTTTGATCCACTGGAGTGCGCAGCCCCCCCCGGAGCACTGCTTTACCGCATTATATCCGAATCCGTGTTAAATCGGGTTGCGTTATATCGGGGTAGAGGTGTATTTCTAATCTGGAATGTTACCGTTTTTTTGTTTTTGTTTTTTTAATTTGGTTTACATTGGGCAAAACAGTGCAAAGTTTTTCATTCTTTCGTTGAAAAGTTGAATCCAGATTTAAAAATGTGAATGTTCATCAGAGAGAGCTGTTTTTCGTAATTGTACTTGAGTTTATTATTGGAACGATTTAGCATGCATAGTCAATTGTATTTTCAGTGCATATTTTGTCCTGTTGCTTTGTTTAGGGATCCAGATATCACATAGGACATTCCACTTTTATGCTAGTTTTTGGAATGGCAAGAGGCTGTTTAACTCTGTGGGCTTAGCAGTAGTAATTATGCTGTGCCTAAAGCTTGCTAGCTGCTTTACAAAACAAAAAAGACATCTTTTCCCCAAGGGTCTTGTAAGTTATTTCATCTTTTATTGCCTTCAGAAGTGTTGATGAGGCTGGAAATCAGGTAGAAATCTGGTAAATTAAAGTCACCTTACAGTAACTGTAGCTCTTTGAAATGTGTTGTCTATACATATTTCACTTTTGGTGCACATGCATCGTATGTGCATGAGATCAGATTTTTTTTTTTTTTTTTTAAATAGCGGTGTCCATGGGGCCATGCCTGTGCCCTTCCACACCTTCTTGGCTCCTATAGCAGAGGGGTAAGGAGGAAGCAGCCCATGCTCAGTTCCTTCGCCAATAAGAATCCCGAGATTGGGCCTCCAGTGAGTGGGAAGAGGAGGCTGGATGTAGAATTTGTGTGCACAATATGTTTTGAACTACAATTACTGTAAAGGAATCATAATTTCTTTGAGTGATTGACCATACAGATTCCACTGTTCGTAATTAGCAAGCAGTCATCTGAAAGCTAGGAAGCAAGTGAACTAAGGCCTACTTGAAGAGTGCTTGTAGGACCGCCCGGCTGAAGCTTGCATCTAATCTATAGGCTTGCACCAGGGAATAATGGGAGATAATGGTGTGGTCTGAACTTCATTTTGAAGCTCTTGAGTATTTCAGAAATGGGGACATGTGCAAGGCAGGTCACAGAAGCCACCTGGGCACGGGTAGAGTTATCCCTAATGTGTCAGGGTGGGTCTTTGTTGGTTAGGGTATAATATGCTGTGACAGTTCTCAGGATCCCAAGGACTCAGTCACCGTGTTGTTCCCTGCCTCTAGGGAGAAGGAGTCTTGCCTGGAGTGGCTGGGTATTAGCTCCCTAACACCACCAGCCTTTCAGCCACTCAAGCACTCTCCTCTGGGCTATGCCAACCTTGTCTTCACCCTGCAGGTTAACAAGGGGTGCCCCTTCGTGCCGGAGTCCCTTCAAATTGTTCCCCTGTGGCATCCAGCCCCTGATACTGGCTACTCTCAGAAATCCCAGATCCTCTGCTACCTAAGAAGCAGTGTATCCCAGTTTACCAGTTTTACCTTAAATCATTTCTCTTGTAAAATGCCCAACCCTTGTAAGTACTTACAGTAAAACAAAAGAAGGTGCCTAGGGGAGGAGCCTCTACTATGGACTTGAGAGGAAGGGGGAGGAGAATAATTTTCCTGCAGCTCAAGCGTCCCTCTCTCTGGTGTGCTCTGCCTTAAATTCAGCACCAAAGGGAGCCTTGTGATGACTACCCAGAGCCAATCATAGCTGTGATTGGGTACCAGTCTGGCAATAGAATCCATCAATGCCATATGGGGGTCAGTGCCAAAGATGTGACCAGTGCTGAGGGTCATGGTACAGTGGTACACAGGATCATCCTGGCTGAAGCCATGGTGCTTGGTACTGATGTTAGGCAATGCCAAAGTGGCAGTGTGCTCCTTGTATTTGGATGTGACTATTGGTCCGAACTTTGACTTTGTTACTGAAGGTTCTGCATGGGACTCCATTTTAAGACTTGAAAGGAGCTCAGACTGGTGTTGAGGGTAATCTAAGCACTGGAGGGGCCTGCTACTGAAGGTTTCTCGGAGGGTCTGCCCGGAACAGAGACTGCCTGCATTGATCTCTCAAGGAGAAAGAGCTTCAGCTTTGCCTCCCTGCTCTTTTGTGTTCTTAGAGAAAGATTTACAGACGGAGCAGCATGCCAGCCTGTGGCTCTGACCCTGGCACATAATAGGCATCAGGTATGGCTGTCACTGATTGGCATGGCTGTATCACAGGATGGATGGATTAGGAAACCCAGTGACTTGGACTCTGCCATCTTGATATGTACCAGAGAAGGGGCTGTGATCAGTATTGGGAAAGGAATACAGGAAGAGAAGAAACGCTATTACTATACTAAAATAAGAAAAAGGGTGTTTCGAATGCACTCGAGGAGTGGAATCTATAGACAGTATCATTTTAAAATCAGAAGTCTCAATTTTAGAATCAGCATTCCCTTCCTCAAATATATCTAGTCTCATGCTGAAGATACCGTCCCTGATCAATAGCAGTTAGTTAAAATACATTAACTGCTATGTGCAATGTTACATGAATTAGGGGATTTATAATCTACAGATCGTGAGCTTTTCAGGGCCAGGAGTATGTTCTATGTGTCCAGAAAGCACTAAGCATATTGTGGGGGCTGTTGTAATCTAAATAATCTTCTTGATTTGTTAGAACCTAAATACAGATTGATTGATTTATATTTTTCTAAGTCTAGATATCTCATACAAAATCACAAAATCCTATTGTAACTTTCCATTTTTAGTTAAATGGAAACTTATTCCACTATTGCTAAAATTTTCACACTCCTTGATGCAAAATAGTTTTACAGCTCATTTGAATCTTTTCAACCAAGAAGTCTATTTTTGCCTGGCCTGATCTGCACACAAAGTTTCACCATTTTAACGCTATCTATTTAAAATGTTAGTTAAACCTGCGCATCCTTGTGTGTGAATAAGGTCTTACAGAATTAATGGATACACTTTAAATTACAGGTTCAAACTAAACTGATATGAACCAGGTTTAAAAAACATAATTGTGTCAGTGCAGAATTTTGCATTGATTAACTAAGTTTTTTTTTTTTTTAACCAATTGTTAAACCAGTGCAACTCGTGTGTAGGAAGGCCCTAAAATAGATGTGTGGTATTAAATGGACCACACAGATTCATGGGAGGCAGAAATAATTGTGTGTGGGGCGAAATCCAGAGTTAAGAACTTTTAACACCTGAGCTGGTCAGGAAAAGGGATGAGGGGGGAGGAATTGCATAATTCTTTTTTTCACTTCAAAATTTTCAAAATCTACTTAACATAGAGAAATTTACCCAGAATGAGCAACAAACTATCACTCCCATCAGTCACAACTGTAGATAATTATGAAGTTTGTTTTGTAGGATAGTATAAAAGCTATTGGCCAGCAATACTAGATGTGTCACTAGGTAGCGTTTCTGGTTTGAGCCAAACTTTGAGAATTAAGTGAGAGTGCTTTTGGCAACACTAAATTAGAAGTTCAGTTTGGTGGTATCCTGCTGACAGTCCCTTTCTGTTGCTTGCTTTGCAGTTACCTTTATAAAATGGAAAAGAGAGTCAAGTCATTGACATGAATGTGAGCATTTTGGCCCTTCTGTATAATTAACAGCTAGTCTTTTTATTATTATGAGCTTTGAAATAATTGTTTTTCATGCAGGTGGAGAAAAACTTGTTGGTTCTACGGTAATAGTGTCTGCTTTTTTAAGGTCTTTTTCTCCTCTTTTCTGTTCTTGAGCTACGTGATACCAAGTATTCAAGAATATAGTGTTTCCCTGTATCTTCATTACCTTGAAACTTCGTTCTGTCTCTGTGGTATTCTCTTCAACCTTCTTCTAATCCCCTTCTCTGATCATCTACGGCAAGTTTCTCAAGCTATAAACAGTGCCACCTGTAAATTGTGAGGTGTTTTCCAATACTTCCTCTGTGAAGACCAGGCTATATATTAACTTTAATTACCTGGTTTTCCTCAATCTAGGAGGGTAAACTATTCCTACACGTAAATGTTAAGATACCACCATTCAGTCTCCCTTAGGTGAATTGAACTGTGTTAAAGCTTACCAGTTTGACACCCTGCATACTACTGAGATCTGAATTTCCTGCATTTTTCTTAGTCTGTTTGGCTCCCAGAGTTCAGTAGAGTCACTTGGAATTGATTCACTTTTTGTTGTATTTGTTAGAATTTTCATAAAGTGGCGGAAGTGACCTTGTAAGTCATCTAGCACTTTCTCTGCACATTGAAATCTATATATTTACTGGTGTATGAGAATTGACAAGAGATGGCTTTATTTTTCTCTTCCTGGATGTAGATTTATAGTTATGTATAAGTCTTTAACAGTTAAAATTATTAGTGGTACCCCAGGTAAACTGTGTGCACTTTGTATGCAAGCATTCACCTGGCTTTCCATCTTTATACAATATATTTTCTTAGTTCAGGTAAGTCAACCTGTTAAGCAGGATGTTCTCATACTTTGCCTTGCAAGGCACCAAAGGGTCACACGTCATTTGCATTAAATATAGCAGTCTGGAGACATGGCATATGGCCAAACATATGGAACTCCGGCAGTCTGGCCTGTTGGTTCAAGATGGAGCATTGCAGGCTGAGATCTGTTGCCCCTAAAAGTTGCACTTCTGGGTTGAGGGCCGCCTTTAACCACCATTGCACTGAAGCATGATTTCTTTCCTGAAAATAATTTGTTGTATTTCCATTTGACCCTCAATTGGATTTCTGAAAAATTTTGGAGAGATGTTATTGCAAATAAAATGGCATGATCTTCTTTTTTTAAAATTAGATTTTCTATTAAAATAGTTGGGTGGTGAATGAAAATATCAGCTGGAAATGTATGTGCCTCTGATCTGGAAATACATTACTTGATAAGGGAAAGATTAGGTCAAGGACCACTTGGAAGCCCTCGTGGTTTGAGTAATTATTAACAAAACAATGTGAGCTAAGAACATGGGGCTGAGCGATTAGAAGAGGTAATCGTGCTTGCTTCCTGTTGATGAGATTAGCTAGTCAAAACATTTTCCTTGAAGTAGTAGACAGCGTTAAAAGTATTTCTTTTAGGTCTTTTAACCACTCGTAGATTTGGTTTCGGTTAAAAGATGTAGAACATATTGGCCTGCTTTTCTGTATCAATACATTAATGTGCATGGTCGCATATGAGCATAAATTCTGTATGGCTGTTGACAATGTCTTTCTGCTTGTCAGTCTTTCTGTTTTTAAGAACTTATTTTTCAAAAGATTAGAACTTGCCTAACTGAACCCGTAAGTGTTTAAAGATGACATTTACTATTCTCTGAGTGAGATAAATTATTTAATTTAAAATCAATAGGTTTAATATCCCTAAGTTTGGTAGAGAAGTGCAAAATCAAATTTTTTACTAGTTTCATGTGTACTATTTATGCTTCTAGACTTAAACAAAAACTTAGACAAGCACTGAAACAAGAGTTTATCTGTTTTCCACTCTTTGTGCTCATGTGCCTGAGTTCACATTTTTTTGGCAGTGTCTACTGGGCCACACCTGCACCCCAGGTTCCCTTGTATGACCCACATAAGGGCATAAAGGGTGGGGCAACTTCAACTGTCCTTCAGTTCCTTCTTACTGCCTCTGGCTGAGTCAGAAACTTAGCAGTGTCCGAGTCTCTCTCTCTCTCACTGTGGTATTAATCCTTCTGTAGTGAGAAAAAATAGGTTTTTTTAATCTCCCCCCCCTTTTTTGAAAAAAACCCAACCCCCCCCCCCCCCCATGATTTCTCTGGTAAGACTTCTGTGGCACTGGGTCCAGCCCTTACAGCAGAGCTGAAGTCTCCTGGATTTAAGAACTGCTCATCTGGTGATGCAGTGATGTGATGGTCATAAGAGGTGTACCTATTGTGCCTTGGAGAGGAGCATATTGCTGACAAATGTGCCACTTACAGGTCGTTCTCTAAGAGAGTTTTAGGGAAGACTGTCTTGCCTTTTGTGTTCTCTTTGTTGGGGATATCTATGGGCCCCTCTGCAGAATCTCGAGTGTCAGAGGCTGAAAAGCTTGAGCAAACCTTTTCAAAAAGTGTTCCTGTGAACTTGGGATCCGCTCACAGCTCAGGGACTTAAGTCTAGAAGAGGCCATCCTCTAAGACGAGTAAAACATCTGTGGTCCAGGGGAGGAAGGACCACTTCTCCAGCAAGGGGTGCAGATCTGTCTCCGTCGCTGGTTCCTAACCAACAAACACAAAAAAAGGCAGAGATCCCCTTGGTCTGCCTCTTTTAAGGGTAATTCAAGGTCCAAGATGGCTCCAACTGGCACCCTGTCAAGCACTGGTAGGGTGACCAGACAGCAAGTGTGAAAAATCAGGGCGGGGGGGATAATAGGAGCCTGTATAAGAAAAAGACCCCAAAATCATGACTGTCCCTATAAAATTGGAACATCTGGTCACCCCCACTGATCACTGTGCCACTCTATGGACTGACTCTGAGCTTCAAGTATTGCCTGGTACCAGTCTTTCAGCACTGAGGTTCTTGGTACCAACAACACTGATACCCAACACTTTTGATAGCTTCCGTCTGCCTGTCCGCCATACAGCCTTTTTCAGTGCTGACAGCTTTTATAGTACTGAGCCATCTGACTGTCTCAGCGCAACGTGAATCACCACTCCTTTCAACTACGGTGAAGATAACATCTTCAGTTCTGGTCAGTACCCCCAGTTTTACCTGACTCCAATTAAGACTGCTCCACCTCTGGAAGAGGAAGTCTTTCCCCTTGGAGCGTAGCAAAGAGTCATCCCCAAAACACTCTCGAAGTCCTGATCATTTTGATTCTTTGTGACTTGGAGAGGGAATCTAGGGCACACTGTTATTACTCTAGAACTAAGAGTTCCAAAAGAGAGCACTCCCCAGGGCCCCCTGCCTCATACCCTTACCATCAGCCTTGTCGCTATTGGGCACCATGAGGCTTGCAGCCAGCCAGAATGCCAGTTTCTGCAGCTCCTCCTGGGGTTAGGACTCCTTCCATAAGACAGCAGGAATTGCTCAAAGACCAATTCCCCCTGAACAGCTGCAGGAACAGACTGCGCAGAAGAGGATCTGCAGGCTGGTGAACTGATCATACCAGCACCCATTCCTTCCTCTTCACCTGTTGAGACAGTGGTGGTACCCTTGTCATCAAGCACAAGCCTGATTATAAAACATTGCAAGATTTATTATGCCTTATGTTAGACACGCTCAAAATTTCTGGGGCAGTTGTTCAGGAGAAATCCCATAAGCTCCTGGGCAGCTTACATACATCTTTGCTTGGATTGCGATGCCAATAAACAAGGGCCTTATGGGACAAGCCAAACTCCTCAAGTAGACACAGGTTAATCGGTGACATCAAGTCTCCATGTTAGTATTTGAACATTTCTGCATACACACTCTGTTCCAGGTTGCTAGTAGGGGCTGTGGTCCATAAGATTACTAGACAACTGGGATCACCAAAATTCATGTTCAGAGAAGCAGCCTAAGAGACTTGACCTTATTTGGCTGCAAAAATTATTCTCCTGTAGTCTGTGAATTTAGACTCTCTTTTAAAAAATATTTTTAAAATATTTAAAAAATATTTTTTTAAAAGAGAACCAGTTTATTAATGTTTGAACATGTAGCCCCTATGCTGAAATTGAGTTCCTTTAGAACTGGTGTAGAGTCCTGAATCAGGCATTAATGAGAGTCTCCGTTCCCATTTTTAGACTGGAAAGAGGAGTCAGTCACTTACCCAAGCAGTGATTCAGTGACTGAATGAGCTAGAACTGAATTCTCTTGACTCCTAATCCTGCCCTTGAGCCATAGCTAATTTGTATGGGTTTTTTCCCCCCTGGGTTTATTTTTGGCTCATTGAAGTGCGTGCTCCTGCTGTCTGCCTTCCTGGCACTATTTAAGCATTTTAAAACCTAATCAGGAAATCTGGCCTTCTCCAATTTTGAAACTCCTGACTTTAAGCATTGTAAAAGCTGCATCTTCTGACACATTAGGAAAAATTTTTTGTAGAACTTTTCTCTAAGATGGTTGAGAGTTTTTATGGATGGCAGGGATGTACTTGTTAAAGCAGCTTTTTAAAACCTGTTTAGGTACTTACCTTGTCGTGAATAGATTTAAAAGAATGTTTACTTCATTGTCCCTCAAGGGCAGTGGTCCCCAAACTTTTTTGGTTGTGCCCCCCCCTTTTTACCCAGCCTGCACCCCTCTGGGAGTCGGTGCTGGGAGCCGCTGGGTGGGCAGAGCCGGAGGCTGCGGGGTGGGCCAGAGCTGCAGCTGTGGCCAGGGCCATAGCCAGGAACGGAGCTGTGGCCTGGGCTGCCGCCAGGGTCGGGAAGGGGGCTGCAGCTGGAGGCGGGGCTGGGTGGTGCCTCCTCCCTGCCCTCTGTAGGGGATGGCCCGGGCCCCTTTATGCCCCCAAATGTTCCTCTGCACCAGGGCCGGCTCTAGGTTTTCTGCCAATCCAAGCAAAAAAAAAAAAAAAGGAATGCCACCCCTGAAATTGTGCTGCCCCAAGCATGTGCTTGGGTTGCTGGTGCCTAGAGCTGGTCCTGCTCTGCACCCCCGTAGGGGGCCGTGCCCCACAGTTTGGGGACCACTGCTCTAGGACCAGAGGCAGCTATTACAAGGGGTACATTTTGTTCCAGCTCCAACCTGCGTCATAGCTCCTCCAAGTATTGGGTTGCGGAGGAATGGCCACTCATGTTCTCATTTTCTGGCTCCCACACCTTTATTTATATTTTAAAATAAAATGAAAACACTGCTCTGATAAACTCTACCCTCCGGGACGGAGACAAGGGGCAGGTGTGGCCCAACAGACACTGCCAAAAGAATGTGAATTCAGGGTACATATGAGATTTTTTTTATAGACTTTTGGTGAAAGCATAGTACGTCTTGTTAAAGCTTGTCAGTAGGCTGTGTCTGGTGGAGAAGATTCTCCCCAAAATTAGTTTAATTTACATTGAAAATTGTAATCCTACACAGACGATGGTTCCCAATGCTAATATATGTTGTGACTATAGAGGCACATTCCAATGCAATATACATGATGTAAAACTATCTCCATTTCTAAAATAACTTGGTACTATCCTATGTTGGAGGCTGAATGTTCTGTAGACTTTATTCCCCTTTCTGGTGGCATGTCTGATGTGGTTTTTTTTTTTTTTTTTGTCCTTTTCTGCCTATTTTATCAATCCAAATTTCTAGATCTAAGACAAGAAAGTAAAAAAACTAGAATCTGATTATTTGTAATTCAAAGACGTTTTCTGTACTATGACTCTAAAACTTTAGGCTCTGGAAACATTTCACTGATAGATTATATTCAGATTTATAATAATCAGAAGGTTAGGCCAAAACTTTCAAAAATAGGAAGCTAACATTAGGCTCCTAAATCCATATTCAGTTTTGGGTTTAGAACTTCAACTTATTTTTTTTCTGTTTCAGTATAGATCACTGCACCTGTTCTAGGTCTGACATCAGCACATTCTGGGATTTAGAATGTGCGCACTGCTAAAGTATCAGTTTTAAACATGGTGCATTTTATTTTATTTTTTTTCAAAACAGGGTAACAAGTGATTTGTTAACTTGGGTGATTCTGTTTTTCTGTATGTTAATTAAATGTCTTTTCATAGGGATTAATTTTTATTTTTAAAATAAAAGTAGCAAAGCGATGTGATTTAGATCTTGCTTTTTGATACTTTGTATTGAGACAGTCCCCTCTCCGGGGCTGATTTGAACTTTCTTCAGCAGCAATTTGACCACTTCCACAGACCATCTATTAAACAGATCCCACTGAGAGCCAAGAAGGTAGGGAGACCTTGTCGTAGTAAACCTCTCCCCTCAGTGTGGAACATTAATCCAGGTTCACTACACACTCAGCTTCAACAGCTCAGAATCTATTTTTTGAGTTTCAGAGTTAATCCAGCTCAAAGCTGGATTAATGAAGGCATATCCTGTTAACAATAGGTGCAAAAGCTCAGGAAGTTCAACAGCTGTTACAACATTCCTGTCTTGGAAACTTGCCCTTAATACAAAGTATTGATGCACACACACGGTCATTTGGCAGCCTGTGCACTTGCACGTTGTTTAGTATGTCAATTTGATTATGGCACATCTGCCAACCAAAAATGACTTTCAACAGGCCCGGTAATGAGCCAAGAGTAGGAGCACAGAAGAGAGATCACTTAGTGCTTTGCCATAGTCAGACAATAAACAGAAGCAGAATGTGGCGTCTCTACCCCAACCTGCAGCCTTGAAATAACTTTTAGCAGACCTTTAACGTGGATGTGTGGAGAAAACCTAGGTTGCAGTGGCAATGTCAGGCTCCAAAAGCCCACCACTGTTGTTCCAAATGCTGCAAGAAGACAGATGTGACCGTTTAACTAGGCTGCTACTTTATTAATATATCTGGGAAGCTATCCCTCAATAACTCATTCAGCGCAGGTCATCCTTCCTTCTGTAGTCTGTGCTGTCTGGGGGAGGGTTGCTGTCAGCCCTCCAGCCCGACTTTTAACCCAGCCCCAGCACCATTGCTGGGACCCCGTTCCACTCACCTTGTATGAGGGATGAAGGTATGGGGGAATGGGGTTGGCCACTTGCTGTGCTACCTGACATTAGGAGCTCCAACCACTTTCCTCACCTTCTGTAGGGGATACTGTCTCCTTATCCTGCTTGCAGTTCAGTTTATCAAGGAACTTGGGCCCCCTTTTGAAAAAGTAGCTTCACTGGATATTTGCCAAGTTGCAACAACATGAATTTTACAGCCACCGACTCTCTGGGCTGCTGAGAAGAAGGTTGAAAAATCCCTCTTTGCCCAGGCCAGTTTAGCAGTGTGGGGAAAATTTCCCAGCCCTGAAAAGTGACAAGCATGATACTGGCAGGCCCAAAGCCCCATCCTGTTCTAATCCCACAAGGTGAGAGCTGTGGTTCCTGGGTGCAGAAGAGCCTCCTGGGCAGGGGGGAGGACTTATAAACCTTCCCCTTGGGTGCATGGGAGCTAGTGTGCTTTGGCTGCACCCTTTAAACTAGCCCATCAGGTAAGAAGCACCTTTTCCCTTGCTACTCTTCCCCCGCTCAAGCCCACAAGGAAACTGAACTCCCACAAGGATGGGGGACAGAAGGAACCCCAGAGTATTTTCCCCCACTGGTCCAGAGAAAGCCTTCCCATTTCTGAGGCTTAGGTAACAAGCATTCTTTTAGAACATGTTCCATCAGATCCTTAATATGTCATCTGTGTAATCAG
Source organism: Emys orbicularis (assembly GCF_028017835.1). NCBI lineage: Eukaryota > Metazoa > Chordata > Testudines > Emydidae > Emys > Emys orbicularis. The sequence goes on from NC_088693.1 coordinate 52,277,985, forward strand.
CATGGGAGGGGGTATGTTCCAACAACAAAGGGTCAGGGCCTATAGCCATGAGCAAGAAAATTGAAATTATTGCAGTTCTTTACTCTAAGTTATACTTGAAGGCTGGCTAGTAAATGAATTACATTTACATCACATTGAAGTTCAGACACTGTCAAGATGCTGAGTGACAGGCACATTCAAAGAACATTTGCTTTTTCTGTAACTTTTTGAACATCCTGGAAAAATTGTAACCACTGAGATTGTTTTTTCAAATGTTAGTGCAGAGAAACTTTGGAGAGAACAGATCTGCTACCCTAATGTGATGCCATCAGCATGTTGCCTGATCTGTTGGTTAGGTATTGTTTGTTTCCAATGTAACACTCTGTGGGTTGGCAGGGTTCATTTGCCCCAAGATCAGCCACAGTATTACAGTTACTTTGGGAGTGAGGATCCCAGTGCATGCAGGAAAGACACTTTCTCTTAGGGAAGACCTTTTGAATTTGCAATAGTTTTTATTAGTACAATCAGCAGTATTACAAACACTACAAAGTAGATGAGGTAGTACAAGCATCCAGAACTACTACGTTGAGTGGTGACCCAATAGGTGCTCCACTCTAGATATGTCTCTGTCCCTGCACCTAGGATCGGAGATTTTTGGTAGCAGTGCCTGTTTGGGCTGCATATGTGCCCTCCCTGTCTCGTGCCGTACTCGGACATTATATAGCGCTGTGCAGCCAAACAGAAGAGATCCCCAGTATGCTCGGTGATTTCAGTACGGACCAGCGCACGGCTGAGTACCTTTAAGGCAGTTGGATCCTCTGGTACTGTTGCTGCTGTTAAGCGGAATGGCTCTAAGAGGGCAGTCATCGTTGGGAGAAATGAGCGGAAGAGAGGCCCAGCCTCCTCCTAAGATAGTACCAACAGAACCGCTCAGACATGCGGTACCAAGCAGATCGGCTCTGCAAAAAATTACAGTGCCGCCTGCTGGACACTCAACGGAGCACAGAGTGGCCACGGCACCGAACAACCACTTTAACTGTAGCAGCACCGACACCATTTACTGCCACGGTACCAATAGCCATTACGGTATTACAGGAATTTAGGTGTCCAAAGGACTTACTAGTATCAGAGATGCCCAAGTTTCTGCTTCTGGGTACCGATGTGTCTGCTGTACACATCTCATCCCTGGACGTGCACTCTACTCCACCGCCCAGGACTGTTCCCCCTTCTCTAGTGATGATGACAACGAGGAGGAAGAAGGCATTTATTTGGTGTCAGCACAGGGCTCCCCATCACAACAGGGAGCTACCAGAACTGACCCCTATATTCAGATAAGCTACCACCACACAGACGTGACCCACAGGGTTGATATGGACACCCATGGTGTCTCACCCATGCACTTTCCATCACAATGGCCTTACTGGGACCCATGGACTGCATACGGGCAGCAGTTTTTCAGACCCTCCAGCACCCACAAAGAGAGAGTGAGGCATTCCCCATCAGCCTTGATAGCCAGCCTCCCGATCCTCAAGAGGAAACCTTTGAGGAACAGGAGAAGAGACTAAAAAAAGAAGCCACTCCTGCAACCAATATTTCTTCATCTTCTCCTGACGAAACTGTCCTCCTTCCCCCCTCCCCCCAGTAGCAGCAGATGATTTCAAGCATTTTCAGGAGCTCTTCAAAGAGAAAAGTGGATTCTCTACAAATCCCCCTTGAAGAGGTTAAAGAATTTCAGCATGAATTTCAGCATAAATTGCTTGCTATCCTCCAGACATCAGCATCAGCGAAAATTGCACTTCTCATTAATGAGGCTCTGATGGACCCAGCTAAAGCTATCTGGCGGACACCGACCATAATCCCCCACACTTGCAAGAGGGCAGACAAAAAGTATTATGTACCCTCTAAAGGCATAGACTTTTTATTTTCTCATCCTACACTGAATTAATTGGTTTTTGACGCTGTGAATGAACGTGGCAGACAGCACCACACTAAAATGACTCCATATGATAAAGCCTAGAAGCTTTTAGATTTATTTGAACACAAAGCATACTCATCAGCAAAACTGTAGTTTAGAATTGACACCTATGAAGCCCTTATGGCAAAATGCAGTCATACTTATTGTTCAAAATTGAGTGAGTTTATTCATTATATTCCAGCTGATAAGAGAGAACAATTTCAAGCAATCATGGCTGAGGTCAACTCCTGGTGAGGACTGCATTACAAGCTTCCTTGGATACGGCTAACACAGCTAGTGGCTCGATATCGACAGCAGTGGTCATGCTTGTGGCTTCATCTTTTAGGGTTCTCGAGGGAGGTTCAAGCCACAGTAGAGGATCTCCTCTTTGAAGGGTCAAAGTTAGTTGCAAACAGGACAGACGAATCCCTCCACTCCTTTAAAGATTTGAGGGCAACTCTATGGTCTCTAGGTATTTACACCCCTATATAAAAGAGAAGATCTGGTAAATACCACACTGCACAGAGACTGAGACAGACTCCATTTCTCCCTTCTCAAAGACACTATGAGAAAGCAGAGGGCTCCAGAACGTTGACCTCCCCATCACAAATATCAACATCCCAGCCATCTACATCAAAGCAACAATTTTGAGATTTTGGCCAAGTTACCACCCCTAAAGTCACTTGCTGCAACAACCTAAACGTTTCCATCAGTTTGGCAACAGCCTTACCCTCTTCTCTCAAATGTGGAAGAATATCACCACAGACAAGTGGGTCTTAGAAATTATCACCAATTTATACTCAATCCACTTTACCACCCTCCCTCTTCAGGGACCTCTCTCGTGAGCACCTTTTACACAAGGAAATGAACCAACTCTTAACAACTAGGTGCAATAGAACTAGTTTTGATCCAACACAAAGGGAAGGGTTTCTATTCCAAGTATTTTCTGATATAGAAAAAGAATGGTGGATGGAGACCCATTCTAGACCCAAGGGCACTCAACAAGTTCGTGAAAGTACAACAGTTCAAGATGGTTACTTTGGCAGCAGTAATCCCATCACTGGACCAGGGGGATTGGTTCTCAGTCCTCTATCTCCAAGATGCCTATTTTCATATTAACGTTCATCGATCACACAGGAGATTCCTCAGGTTCACCCTGGGGCTGGATCACTTCCAATATAAAGTGCTCCTATTCGGCCTGTCATCTGCACCCAGGGTGTTCTCCAAGGTCCTCGCTGTGTTAGCGGCATGCTTCCAAAAAACAAAGAATTGATATTTCCATATTTGGATGATTGTTTGCTCAAAGCTCCTTCTCTAGACAAGGCATTAATAGCCACACAATAGGCCATGGACCTTTTCTTACAAATAGGCCTACAAATAAATACTCAGAAATCAGCATTGACACCAGTGCAACAGCTGTAGTTCATAGGGGCCTATCTTGAGGTAGTGGAGGCCAAAGCCTTCCTTCCAGTGCACAGATTCAGCACCTTAGTTAGCTTGGTCTCAACAGTTCAGACCAGTCCACAGATATCCGCCAAAACCTGCCTACAACTACTGGAGCACCTTTGTCATAACACATGCCAGACTCCACATGCATTGTCTCCAGGAGTGGCTCAAAAACTGCCCAACAGACCCAATTTAAACAAGCTTATCTCAATGCCCTCTACAGACAAAAGCTCACTCAACTGGTGGACGGATCCCGACAATGTTTGTGCCTGAGTTCCCTTCATCCAACCACCTCCTTCACTAATACTGATTACAAAAGCATCCTTATTAAAATGGGGAGCCCACTTCAAAGGGGACCACATGGCCTGCACTGTGTACTCCGAGTCAACATTACACATCAACCTACTAGAGCTCAGAGCAGTAAGAAATGCCTGCTCACACTTTTTACCAATAATCAAGAACAAACACCCAAAGATAATGACAGACAACATCACTTGCATGTTTTACATAAACCATGAAGGGGGAGAAAGACCACCTTCCCTTGTGCTGAAGCAGTGAAATTATGGAATTGGTGTATCCAGCACAGGATCCACATCTCAGCTGCTTACCTGCCAGGACTTCAGAACATCACAGCAGACACACTCACCAGGAAGTTCTCCCAAGAACGCAAGTGCGAAATAGATACCACCATCCTATACAGAATATTCACACCTAGGGGACTCCTGCGAATAGACCTCTTTGCCACAGCAAATGCCCACAATTCTGCTCAAGAGCAGGTTGGGTCGTTGATCTCCTGTGATGCCGTCCTTCTCAAGTGGAACAGACGTCTCTTACATGTATTTCCTCCAATTCAATTAATACCTAAAGTAATACACAAAATAAAGGAAGAAAAGGTCAGAGTTATTTTGATAGCTCCGGCATGGCCGAGACAGACAGAGTTCCCTTACCTTTTACAGATGACCCTCCAATCGCTCTTCACCCCATTTCACATCTCCTTTCTCAGGATGTGGGCCAGATCCACCATCTGAATCTGGGAATTCTCTGCCTGAAAGTGTGGCTCCTAGATGGAGGACACAATAAAGTTCTGTTAAGTATCAGGAAAACAACCACTCATCACACACACATTCAGAAATGGAAGAGATTCCAAATATGGTGTTACACTAGACAAGTTACCACTATATTCTCTTTTGTCTCTGGTGCTAGAAGACTATATCCTGGAACTAAAAAAAAATCAGGACTATTGTCAAATTCACTGAGAGTACATCTCGCAGCCATTACAACCTTCCAACACCAAATAGAAGGACACTCAGTATTTGTTTATCCCACAACAAAAAGATATTTCTTAAAGGTATTCAGAACCTTTATCTATAAATTCGAGATCCCACCGGACCTTAATTTAGTTTTATGCTGCCTCATAGATCCCCCCCTTTGAACCTATGGCCATTTGCTCACTCCTACACCGCTCTATGAAAACTGCATTTGTAGTGGCCATCATGTCCACCCCTAGAGTGGGGGAGAGAGGGGCTCTCACGGCATACCCTCTCTTTACCATTTTCTTCAAGGATAAGGTCACTTTTCAGCTGCACTCAAAGTTCCTACCTCAAGTGCCTTCATCCTTCGATTTGACTCAACCTATCCACCTCCCATCGTTCTTCCCCAATCCTCACAGGGATGAAGGAGGCAATATTTCACATACTGGATGTCAGAAGAGCATAAGCCTTCTATTTAGAAAGAACCAAGCCTTTCAGAAAATTTCCAAGTCCGTTCCTCTCCATAGCAGATAGATCTAAAGGAGCCTCGATATCTAAGCAAAAATTATTGAAATGGATATCTGATGGCATCAACTATTGCTATCGTAAGCACGACTTACAACCCCTGCCAAGTACTCGAACGCACTCTACAAGATCGCATTTCACCTCCATAGCTTTCTTGAATGATGATCTGATCACAGCAGCGATCTGGGTGTCTGTTCACCCATTTACAGATCATTATACTATCACTCATGACTCTCTGCATCTGATGCACTATTTGACTTGACTGTTTCATCATCATTGAGAAATCCAACAGGGGCACTGCTTTACAGTCACTTAGAGTGGAGCACGCATATGGATGCTACTCGAAGAAGAAGAGGAGGTTACTCATCTTGTGCAGTATTCTTTTGAGATGTGTCCCCCTATGGGTGCTCCACTACCTGTCCTCCTTCCCTCTATTTCTGAGTTCTTATATATAGACTCTGAGGTAGAGAAGGAATTGAGGGCAGTTTGGCCGCACAGCACTGTATAATGGCCAAGCACAGCGTGAGACGGGGATAATGCATGTGCGGCCCAAACGGGCACTGCTACCAAAAATCTCCGGTCCTAGGGGCAGGGACACGGGCACACCTAGAGTGGAGCACCCATGGTGGGGAGGGAGATACATCTCGAAGAACCTCGGTTACTTCACAAGGTGAGTAACTTCCTCTTGCATGCTCACACTATCCTTTGCTGGGGAGCACTGTAGTAGGTAAGATGACCCAAGAGTGGCCCTTGGCCTGACTGGTTCCAGGAAATCTCTCAGGAGTACATGGGCTGGGATGCCATCTTTTATCATAGATTACACTAAATGTACTATGCCTAATGCATATTCAGTAGGTATTTCAACCACTTTACCTTATCTGTATTTCCTAACCTTACTAATATTGGGGTGCCCTTCTCCCATAGGTTACTAGGGCTTTTGCTTCAAGTTTATTAGCATATACATCATTTAGTTACCATGACATTCTTGTGGTGGGACATCTGCTGATATTCTTAACTTAAAATATCTAAAGTTGGTATCCTCTGGCATTTTGTGATGTGGTTACCTGCCAGCCATTTAGCAACAGTTGCTTATAACAAAACTTTGTCTTGTGACCTCTGATAGTGGGTCATTTATGGGGTTAGTTACTTATGTCAAGGGTTTAGGCCTTAGGCCTCTGTTAGTTTGGCTAAACTGTTGTCTTATGGGTTTGAGACCTGTAGGCTTTTGTATTATTGCCTTAATCTGTACCTATACCTTAGTTAGCATATGCCCATGTATCTATAGCAACATAGCTGGCTACAAGTCGTTGTTCCCCACCCCCTTGATGGGCTGATTGCTAATGAACGCAACTATTTAGGATCTTACAATATCTCCATATGGAGGTTTAGGAACTTGATATTCTGTTATTGGCTGTTATGGATGAATAGCTGCATAGGGATATTCAGGTACCTGGTATATTGCTGCTGGTTGCATGGACACATAATGTGGCTCCTCAGATTGGGTTACTTGAGGTTGATTGGTCACCTCCTGAGAGGTAATAGAGTTCTGAATGGAGATAACTTGGGGTTGACTTCCCACGGAAGGTGTTTGATACCCTTTGCTTAGACCCCCTGATTTTACAGTGCATACAACACAAAACAACAAAGATTATTTCCACTGCAATATCTTGCACAAAGTCCTTCCCTCTAGTCCAGTCTCTATTTAGCTAGCACCTCATCACTTCCGTCCATTAACCTTGTGAACATTTGTCCCGCCTTGGTTACTTCATTACTAGTTATTAGGTGTGAATACTTACTCTCCATTAATGGCTTCCGTTTTAAATCTAGTGGGGGAATATGAAGCTGGAACATTGGTGTTCTTTGCTGGACTAGATCCTGGTATTCTGGATTAGCGGTGATAACTCTTTCATTTTCAAAAACAGATACGGGACAAACTGCCACGTGCCCAGTTAATATGTGCACCTTTGGATCAAAACAAAATTTTTTAGTTATGACCTTGCGCTCTGATTGACCACGATGAAACTTTTGATGGTTACTACATAATGTTGGCCATCGCCACCATAGGTCACCCTTTCTGTAGGAAGTTGCCACTGGGCCAGTTTAAGAGTATGGTGATGATTGGTTTTGTAGTTGGTACCCTTCTTCCTGGGCCACACAACAGTTTGTCTACCTCAAACACATTACTTCTGCAGATGTACTGACACCATTTTTCAGAGCAACAGGCAATATATGGAACTTTCCAGGTTTGGGTGCCTTAGACCACCAGAGGAGGTACATTCATTTGTACTTTGTAGATGTTTTCTACATGACCTGTTGAGTGGACTGCTGCTAACTGGCTAAAAAAACTTCATGTGGATTGAACACAGGCAACGAGTCCCTGAATGAGACATATAAGGATTTTGCCATGATACGTTTGTTAAATGACACTAGTCACGATCAGTGTGTGGTATCAGCAAATCCACTAGCAGTAACCCAGGCCAGAGGGCTGTCATGGTTGATGGCATGTCACAGGATGATCACCTGGAAAATATTAAAGCCAGTAATGTTAATATTTAATGAAAAATGGGTGAAGAGACTGTAATGCTTTCTAAAGAGCATGGGAGGACTCTCAGAAAAGCAGGACACACAGTAATAGATTATAATCTGGATTCAGTGACCCTGATCAGACAAGAGCTTCGGATGAAGTTAATCCAGCTTTGAGCTAAATTAATTTTTTCCAAACAGGTTTTTTTCCTGCATGCACAGCAGCTAAATTTCTCTCTCCTATATCATGTGCAGAACTGTTAAGGGGTTGAAGAGAGACAGTTAAATTAAGCAAATGCCCTTATTCCTTGGCTGGCATTTCCACAAGCCAGAAATAATTGCTTGGGCGACCCAGACAATTTCTTGCTGAATTAAACATGATCCATGACCTGGCAGGGCCTGGATCTTTTCTAATGAATAGTGCTCTGCATCATGTGACTCAGGGAAGAGGTGAGCTTGAATTGTTATCATCACAGCCATACCTGATCATGTGTAAGAGAATTATTTATATAAAGTAAGTATTTGTTACATTTCTGTGCTAACTGGTGGTAAATGATTCCCATCATATCACTTGTGTGCAGATATATTTGTTTGCTTTGAGATATCTGATGAAACTCTGGTGTCCTGTTTACACAGTGAAAATAACAAAACCAGCTACTTGGATAATACCAGGAAGTCCCCCTTACTCCAAACATGGTTACAACACAGATATTCTAGCAGCGTGGATAGGACCGTTCATTGTTAGCGGTTTCCAACCCATGCTCATGTCTTTGACTTGGGGTTGGAAACTCAGTTAAAACATGGTCTTAGGTTTTGGTTATGCAGTATAGATGGGATGTTTTGAAGGGAGCTCTCCTATCATGGTAGGTCTTCCCATGTAGACTATCTTTCTAGCCTCTTGCCTTTTGAGCTGCAGGCTATTCTTGCCAGGTTCACTGGAAAAAATCTCTGTCTTCCTTGCAGAGTTTTACACTATTGAGAAATCTTTCTAATGTGGGAGGCTTGGATTTTTGTTTTCGAATCTGGAATGGGGATTCTTTAATAACCCTTGCTAAAGTAGCAGTTTTTGTCTTTATTTAAATGCCAGTAACACTATATTACACAAAGTTAGTGCAGTGGGGAAGGAGAAAACAGAGATGCTTTTTACAACTACTACCTTTGCAGTCTTGCATACATTTACCCATATGAGATTAGCGCTTATCTGTGGGGCTAGACTGATAACTCTAAAAATTGAAGTCCCTTTCCCCACAATAGGAGCAGTGCACAATTTCCCTGTCAGGTTCCTCTGGGGGAACCACCTCTAGCGATGAGAAAATGCAGTTCAGTCTCCATGCCCATGCAATCCTTAGTGCCTCTAACACTGCCAGTATGGGTGCCAGTTGTAGTGATTTTTGTGGTGAAGGACAGCTGTCTACTAGAAACTGTACTGTGAGCACAAAACTTCCTACTTAGGACAGTGAGGCTATCCGGGCTATCCGATTATACCAATCACTATTGAGATGGGACATTGCTCAAAATGTATTGCTTGCCACATGAAGTGGAAGATGAACCCATAGGGCTGCTAACTGGTTTATGCTTAAATAGCAAGCTACCTTCTTAAATAGGGTGACCAGATGTCCCGATTTTACAGGGACAGTCCCGATTTTTGGGTCTTTTTCTTATATAGGCTCCTATTACCCCCCCACACACACACGCACACCCTGTCCCGATTTTTCACACTTGCTGTCTGGTCACCCTATAAATAGTTGACTGTGGTCATACATTTTAAGAGATTTAAGTATAGTCTGTTTTAATGGCTTTAATAAGGATACATGGCTGTAAAGCAGAAAATGGCAAGGGGTTGAACTAGTTTCAGGTCTCCGAGCTAGGAGCTCTTTGTTTGGAATGCTGTCTGACAGACTCTGTGTTCTTGGGAAGATAGTTAACCCCTCTCCCTCAATTTCAAAATGAGGAAATACCTACTACACAAGTGGGATTGTGTTCATGGTGGCAAAGAGTTCTTACAATAATAAAGCCAACAGCATAACACTTTTGAAAAGCCAGTGTTACCTATGGCCAGAATATTTTTCATGTTTTGCTACTCTTAGCTGATCTTTGGAGCACAGGATAATTCATATTTTCTGCCAGGAACTGCCTCTAACAGATCCTCTTCTCTCCCCCCTCCCCCCCAAAAAAGTAACAAACCCCCTTAATTATGTGTTACATTTAGAATACAAAAATAAAATCAGAAAAACTGCTAAGTTGGTACAAACCTGAGTTGGCAGCAGCAGCTTAATACCCATATTTTGTTTTCCAGCACTCTAAAAGGAAATGGATGCAAGCAGTAAGAGCTAGTTTACTTTACATTTCTCATCAGTGCTGTGTGTGAGAACTCATGTTAGAATGTTAAGTTGTAACAGTTTGCAGTGTAGTTGTAGCCATGTTGGTCCCAGGATTTTAGAGGGACAAGGTGGGTGAGGTAATATCTTTTATTGGACTAACTTTTTTCTGTTTTTCACCAACAGAAGTTGGTCCACTATAAGATGTAACTGTTCCATTTTGGATTCTGCACCGGAGCCGTGTGCTGGTATTGAACCCAAAACATATATTTAAAGATCACTCCCTCCTACTTGTCCTTCAGCTGCTTAAATCTTTGGCTACAGATTATATAGTAGGGGCTTGCTCCAAAGCCTACTGCAGTTGGTGGAAAGACTCCCCTAGACTTCAGTCGGCTTGGATCAGGCATAAGGTGAATTTCCTATTCTTGTTTTTGAAGATGAAGAGAAAAATGTTTCTACCAATTCGAATAGCATAAACAGTCAACTTCTGAGCATCAGACATACACCATTCCTTACCATTTGTGTGGCTAGAGGGGTGGCGATTGCTTCTAATCAGAATGACTGGTTTCACTGACATAAAATGTTTCCCTAAGCAATTCACTATCAGTTTATGAACCCATTCTACTGATCTCCCACAACATACTGGAGTCTTTGCTCATTTATTTTGTGTTGCAACACAATCTTGCTCCTCATATTTTCTTGCCTACTCCCAAGAACAACATAAAATATTTGGCTACCTTCTATATCAAAGTTTTCACTTTTGCAGTAGATGCCATTGTTTCAGGCTAACAATTTCAGAATTTTGAGAATGCAGGCTGTTCATTTTTAGTTTTTAAAATAAAAAACTTCTTTGATCTCTTCTGAGTTAACTTCTGTAAATATAAATCCTCCAACATCTGGCTCTTTTTAGTTACTTTTCACATAATACATTTTTGCTTAATTTAATTGCATTTATCAGACTGATATATGATGTGTTAACACTAGTTAGATCATTACAATATTTGGATGTAACCAAAATTCACACTAGTTCCTTTCTGGAACCTTCTAAAAGGGCTGTGAAAAGTCTCATGTGGAATTCAAGCAATGTCTGGTATTTGTTGAGAGCATTTAAGGTATTCCTTGAGGTTTAGTAGTTGGATCCATTTATATGCCCATATGTGTGGTTTTCAGCTGCTACCTTTTAGAAGGCGTAGAGTCAAAATTACCTTTTGCTCACAGAAGTGCAGGAAAATAAATAACTTCTGAATACAAAGTTTTTAACTGGATCTATAGCCACTTACAATCCTTTAGCTTCATCTGTGCTTAGAAAGTTACATTCTGGATTTTCCACTTTAATAGCAAAGTGGAAGGGGAAAAACTGTTTAAAGAGGACCTTAAAAATGCTTCTGAGAAATGCAAATAAGCCTATCTCAAATCAAGAGTTTAATTTTCTCTGCACCTGTATTACAAGGTGCAGAATGCCCTCAACTCATGCTGAATTAATTGGGAATTGAGGGTGCTCAGCAGCTCAGAGTTTTGAGCCCATAGTTCTGAAATTTTATACTGTCAGCAACCTAAAGAGTATGTGGGGGATGGGGGGTTCTTGCAAGAAGTTTTCACTCATCTCTGGGGAGAGCCACTTCCTGAATTGGATTCAGATAAAATTAAAAGGTAGTTAAACTAATTTCCATTTGGTGCCTATATTTCTAAACACAGACTTCAGACAGGTACCTGGAAAAGTACAGTGTAATCAACTGTACTTAAAGGGGTCAGTAATGGGGTACAGAACTGTACAACTCCAGCTCACGTCAGTAGTGACCACATAAGCTACTGAACAGCCACCAGATTGTAATCTGAAACGAGTTTGGTGATCTCAGTATAACCCCCAGAGTACGTGTCCACATCACAAAGCTATAACCACCACACTGTTTGGCACTTTCAGTGCTAGGCTCAGTAAAGAGGTCAGGAACTGAATGGTCATGGAAACTGAACTACATTTTCATTCCTGGGAGCGACCCCTCCAATAACAAGGCAGGGACACATTAGCGGAATAGTGTGAGGAAGTTGCTGCTGTTTCTCCTGATAAATAGATGACTTCAATCTACCTGTCTTAGGTACTCACATCTCCACAGTATTGGGGCACCTCACAATCTTGAGTGTATTTATTCTCAACACCCCTGTGAGGCAGAGCAGGGCTGTTCTCTCCATTTTACAGATGGAGAACTGAGGCACAGAGAGGTTCAGTGACTTGCCCCATGCATAGGCGCCGACTCCATGGATGCTCCGGGGCTGGAGCACCCATGGGGAAAAATTAGTGGGTGCTCTGCACCCTCCAGCAGGCAAGCTCCCAGCCCCACTTCACCTCCTCCTCTGCCTCTTCCCCTGAGCACGCCGTGTCCCCACTCCTCTGCCTACCTCCCAGCACTTGCCACCGCCAAACAGCTGTAGTAAGCTCCAGGAGGGAGGGGGAAGGAGCAGGAACATGGCGCGCTCAGGGGAGGAGGGGGGGCGGGGCTGGGCCGGGCCGGGGATTTGGGGAAGGAGTGGGAATAGGGGCAGGGACGGGGAGGAGTTGGGGCAAGGACTTTGGGGAAGGGGTTGGAATGGGGGCGGGGCAGGGGTGGAGTCAGGGCGGGGGGGCACAAGGGGGTCAAGCACCCACCGGCGCCAGTAGAAGTTGGCGCCTATGGCCCCATGTCACCCAGGAAGTCTCTGACAGCAAAGAACTAAACCCAGATCTCCCAAGTCTTAGGCTAGTGCTCTGATTATTGGACAGTCTTTCCTCTCATTCTGGCATTGTTTGTGCGTGTGCTAAAAGAAAAAAACCAAACCCGTGTATTGACTAGAAAATGGATATAATACATTGCAATGAGGCAGTTCACTAATTACAAAACCTTTTCTGTAAGCTGTATATAATAAACTGGACTTAAACACAGGAGTAACTTGACAGCATATACAGCCTTTTTCCTCTATTTGATCAATCTCTTGGAGAGAAAAGGGGAGGCTTTAAAACTCCTGGCGTGACAGTGTGACATTATTTTTTATCATGGTAGCCAAGTAAACATAAGTAACCAGCTTGAGCTCTTGCCATGCTTTGCCCTGCCTGCCATGTTAATGAGACAGGTCTATCTGTGCGTGACAGTTGCTGTCAAGCACGCCACAAGAACATTAAAACATAGCAAGTAGCTTGGCTAATAGCCGAGAGCATGAAAAGGATGATCACAAGAATTGAAGGGTGAGTTCTTGGGGCCCACCCTGCAAAGTGGCATGTGTCCTCACCTCCCACTGAAGTCATTGGGAGTCGCAGGTCCCCAGCACCTTGTAAGTCTAGGCCCTAAGTTAATAGACTTTGGATTTTGTCATTTTCTCCACAAAAGGGCAACAGGTGACTTAACCCAGTGAGCCTATGACTCTAGGGTAGCCCAAGAAAATTGTCAGAGTGACCTTGCATCAGTGTCCACACAAGGAGGCAAGGTAGGAGGACAGTAGGCCAGTGAGTCTGCTAATGTTGATTCAAGGTAACCTCGCTAGTGTTCATATACTGCTTGACTAAAGTCAGTGACTGTGCCTGCCTTAGTCTTTGTGTTACAGGTTTTGAGGTCACATCATATGCTGTAAAGGGGTGATTTGTTTATGCCCCTCCCTTTTTTCCATGTAAGTTACTGTGCTGCTTTATAACAAATATCTTTATTTGGTACTTGGTGAGGAAATTAATGTGAAATGATTCCTCAATTCTGGCTTATGAAAGGCACAGACAATGACACAGCACCCCCTAACATGCTCCCAGTGCCCCAAGAACACATCCACGCTGTTCGGGGAACAGATGGAGAGGTTTGGGTGTGCGTGTGTAGAGAATTCCTTCCTTTCTGGTGCACCAAGAATTGTGATTCTGTATTGGTCTGTTACAATGATAGTCTATAAAGAAGGCAGAGTTCAAGCCAAACTGAGTGGAATAGTTTAAGCTTGGGAAGCTTGGTGATGGAGGGCAGTGCAATGTTGCAAATCTCATTGTAAAAGGATAAGACTTGGTATCTCTAACTGGCCATAAATGCTTATGAAACGAACTGTGTGAAATGTGTATTCGGCCCTTATTATCTAGAGCAGCCTTTTTGAAATGTACCTTTTCTGTCTTGCTTATACTTATTAGTTTTTCTTTTTATTATTTAACACTGTGAAGCATTCTGGATGTACTCTGTAAAAAGTCTCCATAGTATATGCACTAAAGTAATGGAAAGTATTGAAACAGGTGCTATATGCAGATTTCCTCAGATAGCTTTTCCTTGGCATCCTTGTACTGACTGGTAACATCCCCTACTCTTCAAGTCCTGCATCTCTATTTAGCATAAACTACCTGTCATGATGAATTATGCAAATCATGCAGTGGGTTAGAGTCAGTAGTATATAGTGTTATGTTTAAAAGAGAAATACAATTTGGCCAACAAAGGAAAATATTTCTAGATTTTTGTCATAGTAAAATACAAATTGGTGGTGGTCCACTTTCTAGTGTTTCTATACATTCAGAGTTGGACCAATGAGCATTAAATTACCTGTGGTGAAGCTGTTTGGAATTCGATCTGACAACCTTTTTAGATTGTACTGCAAATGTATCTAGAGAAATTGTTACATAGTTGACTTGTTTGCCAACAGTGACCCTACTATATCTTAGCTTTCTTCCCACAAGTCACCTCAAGAAAAAACAAACAAACTTTTTTTTCTTCACATTTCACAGGTGAAGTCTGTGATAAATCTCCTGTTTGCTGCCTACACTGGGGATGTATCTGCACTCCGAAGGTAAAACCAATATGGTGTTGGGGAAAGGAAATCACTTGTGTTTCAACTATTATTGCACTTTATTTCTGGACATATGACCATGTTAGGAGACATTATAGCTGCTTTAATACTCCAAGGTAGCAGGGCCATTTAAGCATACAAGGTGTTAAAAGAATGCACTCTAGTGGATCTAGCACTGCTTTTAATGTTTAGTCTTCAGATCCCGACAGAGCAAGGAGTTAAGCTCATTACACAATCAGTCCTTTGTTGTACATATCAAAACTTCATGTGGATAATATGAAAAATAATTTGTACATCTGGTTATAGTCAGGGGTATAATCACATAAAATGGCACCATTCTGCTTTGACATAAACTGATTTTTCCCTTTGTGTCTCAGTCATGATATGTTATCGTCCTCACAAATTTTTACAGCAGTAGAAGAGCAAGCTGGATTCTAGTCTGCCTTGTGAATCAATTCCAGAACTGTGAGCAAAGCTCAAATTGAGGAATGTTTATTGCTAGTGATGTAGGAGCCAGATGGAACCCAGCTTGATTTTCAGATCCCAAGTATAGTTTTCTTTTGTTTTTGTTTTTTTGTAGGGCTGGCAGTATTTAAAAACGCTTTGCATTTTACACTGAGCAGATTTCAGAGTCATTGAGAGAGCAGATAAATGTGGAAGGCTTAATTCTTCACTGTACCTTTGCAAAGCTGGGGCAAAGCGGAGCTGCTCTAGTAGCTTTATACTGGTTAGAGATTCTTCCGACACAGGGAGAATTCTCCATGAAATTTCTCCAGCTGATGTAAGTTCCCTTTGCACTTCACATCCCAAAGTGATCTTAACCAGTCAGAGAATCTGCCTAGAATTAGTGTTTTGGCTGGACAGAGAGAAGTATGTATGCACATCGGTATGCACATCGGTATGCTCCATAGTGGCATTTTAAGAGTGATTTTTCTGACTGGAACCACAGATGAAGATTCCAGGAAGGAAGCCAAATCTCTAGTGTACTCTTAAAGCCAGGTCATTTTGGTGCCTCTTTTATTAAAGCTCAGATGAAAATATAATGTACTTTTGATACTGTGATGGGTTCCCCCCGGAGGTGCCACTTGGAACTGGGGTACTACTGAGCCCCCTGACCCACCAGCCTGGGCTCCCTTTACCCTGCACTTTCACCAGCACACATACAGGTAGGGACACACCCAACTGCAGGTACATGCAGACTTTGTGCTCAGCCTTGCCTGGGTAGGCCCCAGTTAGGGAACTTCCTAGCTACTCAGGCACACGCCCCCTCTGGAGGGTAAACCCAAAACTATACCATCTTGCGCTGCACAGGGAATTGTACAGGGTAAGCTTATGAAATTCGCCCCATCCCTCAATGTGGAGAGGAATATACAACAGCTTTCTGCCCCCAAGTTATGACTTCCACATACTGGTTTTAGATAAAGCAAAAACAAGTTTATTAACTATAAAAGATACAATCACTTAAAATCTAAGGGATAGCAAACAGATCAAAGCAGATTACCTAGCAAATAAACAAAAAACACAAACTTAAGCTTAATATACTACATAGGATGAGAATTTGCTATTCATATCTGATCTAAGTGATGAAACAAGCAGGCTGCAGATTCTTAAGGAGCAAGCTGCACTTGCTTACAGCTTGGAATCCCCAGGTGTACCATTCACAAGCTAAAAATCCCTTTAGCCTGGGTCCAGCACTTCCCCCAGTTCAGTCTTTGTTCCTTAGGTGTTTCTAGGAGTCTCTTTGGGTGGGGAGTCAGTGAAGAACCAAGATGATGTCACTCCCTTGCCTTATATAGCTTTTGCATATGGCAGAAACCCTTTGTTTCCAAGGATAGTTCCCACGCCAGTCAGTGGAAATATACTGACATCCCAAGATGGAATCTAGCACCAGGTGACCTGGTGACATGTCCCTGGTAGTGTCACAGCAGCCACGACTCAGAGACTGTCTGCTGCGTCCTCAGGAAGGCCCCCAGGTGGGAGATAAGCTTCTTCTAATGCCTATTGTTTTCTCTAATGGCCCTTCCCCACCCAACTTTTCAGAATGAAAGCATCTTGTCTAGTGGGTATTCCCCACGTGTAAACACATTTGTAATACAGATACATAGTCAATATTCCTAACAAAAACGATACATGCATACAAATAGGATAATGCTATCCAGCAGATCATAACCTTTCCAATGACACCTCACATGACTTATCTTGCATAAAATACATCATAACTATGTCATAATCCTATCATAACATCACTATGAAAAATATGGGGTGCAGTGTCAGAATCATTTCAATCCGGTCACAGAGGGCATTTCATTGTTTTACAGTAGAAGTATGATTTCTTCTGTATTTTTGTAATTATTTCTACGATTGTCTTTCTGAATTTGGCTTTTCAGATTTGCTTTGTCGGGTATGGATATGGAGCAAAGAGATTATGATTCACGAACAGCATTGCACGTAGCAGCTGCAGAAGGTAATGACTCTTGATAAATAAGATATAAGCTATTAATTTAGTGGGCTTAATTTAAAAAGTATATTAAATCCTTCTTTTATTTTATAGGTCATGTGGAAGTGGTTAAATTTTTGCTGGAAGCCTGCAAAGTGAATCCTTTCCCCAAAGACAGGTGAGCAGTTCCACTGTTAGTATGAAGGAGGGGAGCTCCAGTAACTCATTAGATTGGTGAATCCAACTCTAGTGCAGTCAGTCAACCGGAGTCTTTGTTTCCTCTGAAATCTCATGGGATGCTGAAAGTAGTGACAACTGGGACCATCTGATCTACCCAGCTAACTTGCAGCTGGTGCTAGAGCTCCCTTGAGCTGTTTCTGCCCATTTGATCTAGCAACACTAATTCCCCCTCTTAAAGAAGCAGGAATTCCAGACCTCAGTAGGGAAGATTGAGAAAATAAATCAGTGGCTGGAGAATTTTCTTTCAAAAAAGGCATCAAGGCAAGAAAAGAGAATTTGTAGTTTGATGTGCGTGTATGAATATATATGCAGAACGCACACACAGCTGTGGGTGTAAGAGGTGTCTACGTGTGTTGCTGTCCAACATAACTAAAACTATTCACAAACTTCAGTGTGAACTTGACCCCATTAGAAAGGCTGTTTTACTGTTCTGGTGTCCTGAGAGAGATGCAGTCCGCATGGTTTGTTATGTATAATCATTAACTTTATTTTTAATTTCACCTTCAGTTTTATTACTGTAACTCACAGTGTGGCATTGGAAACCAGAAAAAAATAGGTCAGTGCAAGGTCCCTCACCTATAGAAAACAAGGCCTGACACCAGTAATGAAACCACTCTTGTCCACTCTCTAGCTCTTACTCAAGTAAACTTGTGTCTTTGTCTTTGCTTCCTTCAGTTTGCCTGTACCTTTTAATTCTTCTCTCCGTATAACAGTGATTTTGCTATTCAACAGTAAAGCATTGAATGAGCTTTAATTTGATAGTTTATTTCATGCAGTGCTGTGCAGACTAATATAAGTCTGCTATAGCTCAGTGGTTTGAGCATTGGCCTGCTAAACCCAGGGTTGAGAGTTCAATCCTTGAGGGGGCCACTTAGGGATCTGGGGCAAAATCAGTACTTGGTCCTGCTAGTGAAGGCAGGGGGCTGGACTCGATGACCTTTCAAGGTCCCTTCCAGTTCTAGGAGATGGGATATGCACAATGTCCTCCTTATGGTGCTTATAGGAGTGTCAGAAAGGCAGAGCATTTTCAGTCATTTATCATTATCTGTGATTTTTTGAAGCTTTACTATTAAGGTGAGATTTTTACTTTTTGATACAGTCCTTTTCAAAAGGAACTCACAGTGCTACAGAGTTCTTACACCACGATTAAAATGTAACCAAGGTTGGTGGGAAATCTGCATTGTGTTTACACCTGCTCTAATTACCAGCTTTTCCATTAAAACCCCGCAGGGGAAGAGTTTGTCCTGTGCCAAAAGGATGTCAAAGATCAACACTAGGAAAAATACTTCAGTAAAAATAATGTGAGGCACATTTCTGGAGTTGATTTCCTTGGTGAAAGGAAGGCAAAAAATACTTTACATTTGCTTTGTTGAAATACTATATTTAGATATCTCTTACTCTCCTGTTTAAGAGGGGAAAATATACAATTGTATGCAATAGCCTTTGCATATTGTTGTTACATTTGGGAGGGTTTAGTGTGGATGATGTGAAAATAGCAGCAGTTACGTGTGTGTGTGTTTAGCTACTTTTTGTGTTTACTGTTTTGTCTAGTCTGACACTATCCGTTAAAGTGCAGTTCTGCTGTGAAAAATGACTGAAAAAAATCATTGTTTTTATTGTCTTTTAGTGATTTCCATATCAAATGTGTTCAGTTTTCACATTTTCAAGTAAAAAGATTTTGTTTCCAGTGACTAACAGTGCACAATCAGCCTGTGGGCTGAAGATCAAGTTGGGTTCTTCCTTTATATATTACCAATGGTCATGGTGGATTCTACATCACTGTGCATTTTTAAATCAAGATTGGATGTTTTTCTAGAAGAAATTTAGGAATTATTTTGGGGAAGTTTTATGGTCTGTGTTGTACAGGAGGTCACAGTGGTCCCTTCTGACTTTGGACTCTGAATCCCTGGTAATAAAAGTTCTTCATGCCAGATTTTGTCCTTGGTGACACCTGTGAAATCACATTGAAGACAGTGGTGTTACACGGTGTGACTGGTTGGGCTGAAATGTATTAAACAATTATACTGAAGCACAAGAAGGAATGGAATCCCACTCATTCTCCATTAGTTATTTTGATACTGAAGGGGTAACAGGAGTAAAAAGTAGTGAAAACATCTGTTGTCAAAAAAGGTTGTGACCTACTATCCAGTTCAGGGAAGGTGCTTACGTAGTCCCTGAGCTTAGTACATACTGTACTGGCAATTGTTGTCTCAAACATCAGAGTATAATGGAATTCATAGTGGTGGATTTACTTGCTTACTGATTTTGGAAATATTGTGCTCCCTGTTTCAGATGGAATAACACTCCTATGGATGAAGCTTTACATTTTGGACACCATGATGTATTTAAAATTCTTCAAGAATTCCAGGTCCAGTACACACCTCCAGAGGATTCCAGCAATGGAAAGGAAAATCAAACAGTTCATAAAAATCTAGATGGCTTACTCTAACCATCTGCAGCTAGATCCCAAGAGTCAAATCACTTACCTATGTTATTGTGGAAAATGAGTATGAAGAGCGTGTGTATTTCTGTCTGACAGTGGTGTATATTTTACAGAATATTTCATTTATTTCAGTGTTACAGGAGTTTTCTTCATGATACGCAGCGGACAAACCCAATCGCTCCAAAAAACAAACAAACCCCAAACAACCCCCCCCCCCGAGAATCTCCTTCCATAATGTGAGCAATATTACCTTGTGTTGCGTATAATTGATGTAAAAGAAGTATTAGCTGTTGATGGCTTTACTGTGCACTACTTAATTTATTTTTGTGTTCTATGTATATCTTCAAACTATGGTCAGGAATTTTTCTGCTGAATTTGCATTTCTAAACAAATCTCTTACAGTGTGGCCAAGTGGAACCATGCTGTTGCCATGTGCAAGTGTCATTGTGGTTTTGCTAGATTTCAGGAGTTGAGGATGCTGGTGTAGATTTAACATGGGTGTGTTGAACAAGGATCTGCACTTATCTTTTTTTCCCTAAATAATTTCCCGTGGAACCTTGTTTACATAGTCACCTTGTCACCTACATCGATCGGTCAATCAGCCCTCACAGAGAGAGCGCCGATCACAACACATTGTTCATGATGTTCTAGCGAGTCCTTCAGCCACCCGTTGGCCAGGCTGTCAGTGGCACCAGACACCTGATCGGCATAGCACACCGCAGCCCAGAACCCCTGAGCTCAAGCGATCCGCCAGCCTCAGCCGCCCAGGTAGCTAGGATTAAGGCGCGTGCCACCTTGACTGGTTGTTTACATAGTATAAATCTCAAAATAATATATTGGTGACATTTGTCAATGGTCTGGGCTAATTGTTCTTAGAGATAATTTTTTCAGGGAATCTGTTTTAAGGTTGGTTTGATGACCAAATGCCATGGAGGAATATCACTTGTTTGACTTTTTTTTTTTAAGCTGTTTCTTTCAAATGCCCATTGTCTAGCCTCTCTCTCTGTCCATATTCAGCTGCTGAAGTGCTTTCCCTTTAGTTGGTGAAAGCAGGTGCTTCCACAGTATGCATTGGTTCCTGACAGGCATATGTGCATCATGGGGGATCTTGTACGCTGCAAAATAATTCATCTCAGTCTTATGTTTTGTCCTTAGCTGCAACTGCACCAAAAACCTTTTAGGGGAATGTAAGTATATGAAAGGCAAAATACGAAACCAAATGTTCTAAATGAGTTAGGCTCACAATAAAAAACACTCATGGAGTGAAACAGCTTAAAGAGGCATAAAGCTAATCAAAGCATGAGCCAGGTTGTGGATATGCCAAACTGTGGGTCTATCTCTCTTCTTATGCTGGCATAAATCCTTGAATAGTTTTCTTGAAGCTTCTGAAGTTACACTGGTGTAAAACAGGTAAGGGATCAGAAACAGGGCCACAAATCAAGCAGTTCATTTGTGTGTGAACTGTTGCATTTGCCCTCTTCACGTGGTAGTCTGTGCCCCACGTACGCCAGTCGTTAGAAATTTAAATCCAAATATTCTATTTTGGGGACCATTACACTATGTCAGCTTCTTGCCCAATGCAACAATATGTCTGATTACTGACACTACAATATGAGTGAAGTCACGTTTTAAAAAATATATATATATATCTGGGTAGGAGTATCTATTTCACATTTGTTGGAAGTAGGTAATAGTCAAGAATCAGGCAGTGTATTGGAATAAGACCATTTGTGGGAACTGCACTCATCTCAAAGATATGGCAGTAATAATAATTCATCCATAGATCTCAAGGTGCCCACTTTACAGATGGTGAAACTGAGGCATGGAGAGGTCACCTAGGAAGTCAGTGGCAGAGTCAAGGTATGGAACCCTTGTCTCCTGCGTCCCACTCCAGTGCTCTAGCCACTATGCACATTGCCTCCCCTAAGGAGGAGAAATCAAACGGAGGCACTTGATATTCAGGACAAACAGTGGCCTATCTCATAATAAAGATGCTGTCCTGTAGTAGTTTGAAAGCCTAAACCCCTGAAACCTGATTGGTAAAAACGCTTGCCTGGCATCAGTCACTCCCCTCCTCCCCCCTCTGATATTACTGCTCTCAAGCTGCTTTTTGCCTCAAGTCAATTATTCACTCGAAGGCCTCATGCTTTTATAACCTTCACCTTTCATGCCTTGTGTCGCAGCCACCCTCCTCCTTAACCAAGAACTGGATGGGATTCCCTTTGAACCCTTCTTGGCCAGATGGGTCACTGTTGAGAGCACAAGGCCCTGTCTCTGCTGCACTCCTACAGAGGATAAAACGAGGCAAACTAAATCCCACGTTTTCCTCTCACATTCTTGGACCTACCAAATTGATCCTATGGGAGTAAAATTTCTCAGGTTGGGTTCTGGGGGTACTGATTAGGTCTCAAGCTATGAGACACATTCTGTTTGTTAACTAATCAGATTTCTATGTATCTCTCTCTGGTTTGCTAAGAAAATGTATCCTCTGTGGTCTCAGAAAAAATGTGAGTGATTTATTTTGATGTAATTGAAGTCAATCAGATTTACTTTGCTCAAACAATAACCTTTCCAAAAGGTAGGTATATGTACTGAGAAGATAAAGGCATTTTAATTAAATAGCATAGAGATTATGGCTGTCCCTGAACCTAACGTTTTCCTCCACCATATTAAGAGCTTTTAGCTAGAATTTTAGCACCAATGCATTTTCACCAGGATAGTTTTAGCATTTTCTCATTGTACCAGGAGATATTATTTTGCAAAGATTTGTGCCCAGTGGAAGTAGTGCATTTATTTATATATGCAATTATTTATAAATATATGTAGTTCACTGGTTTGGCTGCTCATCATTGCTGGCACTGACATGTAGATTTTAATTTAAATGGCTTTTGTTGTGTTATCAAATGCTGACATCCTTATGCTCCAAAGAGTTTTCTGTGTTATGTCATATATGTGCTGCTTCAGTATCACAGCAACTAGAAATGGTTAATCTAACTTAATGCTTTGTACATAGAAATATTGTGCTGGTCTTAGCCTTATTATCCCAGCTTTTTGTGAAAAATGTGATGTACTCGGCTGATACCTTTTTAGCTGCAGAGCTGGACTGTCAATGAGTGTTTTTATTGATGCTGTACTATCAGCAATTGTAACTGATTGGTGTGACATTTTAGATTCCTTATTGTGGGGAATAGACAGTGATGAATGTATTTGCTTTCAGCAATTTTCCTGTAAGTGAATCTAAATTTAAAAATACTTGAGCTGTACTGGTTCTGAAAATGAAAGATATTTATTTTAATGAATAAAATCCAGGTATTGTTGCTTTTTACAGCACAATTAAAAAGGAATACCAAAAATTAGAGATGTTTGAGGGTTTTTTTTTTTTTTTTTTTTGGATAGCTACATCATTTAGCCACCTCTAATACCACCCCAACTGAAGTAGCCAAAGAGAGTGGACTGTGTGGAGCCCTCCATTTTAGGCTGCTTTGATACCCTCCAGAGTCGAGGCTACTTTTGTATTGGGAAGGCCTTGTGACAAGCTTTAATTGTAGCATCAAATCATTAGGAGGCTCCATCTCATGGTTAGTCGCTAGTGAATACTGTAGTTTTAAATCTAAAAGCTTGATATAGCGAACAGGAACTCATTGGCTTTCCCTCACTCAAACATGATTTAGAAATTATTAGATATAATAAAAAGCCTTGTTTCAGAGAACGTATCCGGACTACTAACCTGCACTACAAAGTGAGTGCCACTAGGCATCAGACAAGCTAAGCCTGTGAGGTCTCGTTCTAGGCCATTACAAAAACCATGGATTTGCCAGTTACATTTGCAAACCTCTCACCCAGTCACAATACAATGAAAAATTGTTTGCCGAAATGGAATTGTCCAACATCAGTGGGGAGAGAAATTTGTATTCCTCGTTCTAACATGTTGGGAATTTTAAAAAAATTACTTGCATCCATTTTAATAGATTTTGAATATTGTGTTACTGAAACCAGGGACATTAACAGCTCAATGGACACAAGATTTGATATACTGCCTTTTAAAGTGTTTAGGATGTGAGTCTTGCTCTTTTCACAAATGTACATGCTGAAAGGGAAGACATTTAGAATCATTTTGAAGGCTTTTTCCACACCCTTCCTTAGATAGAAGGCCCTGAACTTGTCTGCAAGGCCATTTATACTTTACCCATTCATTATACTTTATCCATTCATCCCATTACAAATATTTGCACTGTAAAAATTATAACCAAAGGAAATAGTATTTTTCAATTCACCTCATACAAGTACCGTAATGCAATCTCTTTATCATGAAAGTGTAACGTACAGATGTAGATTTTTGTTGTTACATTACTGCACTCAAAAACAAAATGTAAAACTTTAGAGACTGCAAGTCCACTCAGTCCTACTTCTTCAACTAATTGCTAAGACAAACAAGTTTGTTTATATTTACGGGAGATACTGCTGATTGCTTCTTATTTACGTCACCTGAAAGTGAGAACAGGCATTCGCATGGCACTTTTGTAGCCAGCATTGTAAGGTATTTACGTGCCAGATATGCTGAACATTCATATGCCCCTTCATGCTTTTGGCCACCATTCCAGAGGACATGCTTCCATGCTGATGATGCTCGTTAAAAAAATTTGTTAATTACAATTCTCCCCCAAGGAGTTCAGTCACAAATGTATGTCTCCTGTTCTGTTTTACCTGCATTCTGCCATATATTTCATGTTATAACAGTCTTGGATGATGGCACAGCACATGTTCGTTTTAAGAACACTTTCACAGCAGATTTGACAAAACGCAAAGAAAGTACCAATGTGAGATTTCTAAAGATAGCTACAGCACTCAGCCCAAGGTTAAAGAATCTGAAGTGCCTTCCAAAATCTCAGAGGGATGAGGTGTGGAGCCTGCTTTCAGATGTCTTAAAAGAGCAACACTCCGATGACAAAACTACAGAACCCAAACCACCAAAAAAGAAAATCAACCTTCTGCTGATGGCATCTGACTCAGATGATGAAAATGAACATGCGTTGGTATGCTCTGCTTTGGATTGTTATCGAGCAGAACCCGTCATCGGCATGGACGGCACGTCTTCTGGAATGGTGGTTGAAGCATGAAGGGACATATGAATCTTTAGCGCATCTGGCACGTAAATATCTTGAGATGCCAGTTACAACAGTGCCATGCGAACGCCTGTTCTCACGTTCAGGTGACATTGTAAACAAGATGTGGGCAGCATTATCTCCTGCAAATTGTAACCAAACTTGTTTGTCTGAGCGATTGGCTGAAGTAGGACTGAATGGACTTTGTTTTATTTTATTTTTGAATACAGTTATTTTTTGTACATAATTCTACATTTGTAAATTAAGCTTTCATTATAAAGAGATTGCACTACAATACTTCAATTAGGTGAATTGAAATATACTATTTCTTTTGGTTTTTACAGTGCAAATATTTCTAATATTAAGTGAGCACTGTACACTGTGTTCTCTGTTGTAATTGAAATCAATATATTTGAAAATGTAGAAAATATCCGAATATATTTAAATGATATTCTTCTATTGTTTAACAGTGCGATTAATTTTTTTAATCGCTTGACAGCCCTAAAAAACCCCTTTTCTTACGTGACCATGCCATGTATAACCATGACCCCCTGCTGGGCTATCCACATTCTTAAAGGGTTGCCTCTGTCTCTCTCCCCCTAGGTTGACTAGATGTCCTGATTTTATAGGGATAGTCCCAATTTTTGGGTCTTTTTCTTATATAGGCTCCTATTACCCCCCCCCCCCCCACGCCCTGTCCCAATTTTTCACACTTGCTGTCTGGTCACCTTCCCCCCTCTCACCCCCCCCTCGTTCTTTTACTCCCCTTGTGTCAAGTTTATATAAGCTTGTAAGTAACTTGGGGCAAGGATGTCACTTGTTCTGTATTGTGAGGAGCAGCATAGTGCACTGATGGGCACCGTGAAATAATTAGCAACAAATAATGCCTTGACTAGCCAGACTGCCACTTTGCTGGATTACTTGTTTACCCAGAGACTAGTAGAACATATGGCTAATTCTGTAGCCATAGAAATAACTGACAACCATATAGAGATGAAACTGTCCCAATGGGCTTAAAATCAAATAGAGATGTCAAAAATTCAATTAAATCTCATGAGTCCATTGGTATAATAGGCTTAGAGAAACATGATCTCATTATTTATTAATAACCAGAAAACAATTGCGAAGTGATGCTTCAATTTTTTTAACCTGGAAAAGAATATTTGTGGTATTGTAAAACTTCTTTTTATAACTCTCATCCATGCAAAAATGACATGAATCTAGGTACTATAAATCTATTGGACTCATGAGAAAATTTGACTGTCAGATATAAGTTGAATGATAAGCACCATCTACAGATGAACACATCACAGTTCTTAGGAACACCCACACTTCATTTCACTTGATAGCTATTAAATATATATGTACATTTAGCTACTCTGAGAACATTAATAAAATTAACGTGTTGATATATTTTGCATTTATGGTCATTGATTTTTTCATAGCGATATCAAAATAAGGCAAACTGGCACTATTTTGCTACCTAAGCAAATACTTACAGATCCTTTCAACATTTTCAAAGTAGTCATGGAATGGTAGGACTGGAAGGGTCCTCCTCGCAGGCAGCACGCTAGTCTTTACAGGCACAATGTACTAAATGGATTTACCACTTCCTTTTCATGAAGCAGGCTCCTCAAGCAGCTGATGACTGTTTTTTAACCTATCTGAACAGTGGAAATGTAGCTTCCCCATCCCTTATAAACAGTAGCGTAGCTAGCGGGGTGCAGGGGAAGCAGCCGCCTCCCCTCAGCATATTTGCCAAAAGCGGCGCCTTTCCAAAGGCGGCTGCCGGCTGGAGGAGCGAGGGGGGGGCGCAGGCTGGCCACCCGCAGCGCGGCGGGCAGAGGAACGGGGGAGTTGGGGGGGGCGGTCAGCGGTGCGGCTGGAGGAGCCAGCCAAGGGGGGGTGTGGAGCGGCCGGAGGAGGAGCCAAGGGGGGCATGGCCAGAGGAGGAGCCGGGGGGGCATCTTTTTTATGTTTGCTCCCGCTCCTCTTAAAAGCTGGCTACGCCACTGCTTATAAACTAGCAAAATGCTAAACTCTCAAGCTGCTGAGAGCCAAAGCACTGCAGCTGTTGGAATTTCAAGGTGAGATAACTAGTGATTTTCAGTTTTATGAGGAGTTATGAGTTCATAGACTTGAAAATCAATGAAATCTGTGCAAGAGGCCACCCTCATTAGGTAACTGTGGCTTAATTAGCCTCCAGTGTACTGAGAACAATTCTGCTCCTCTGCAATTAGCGAACTGCCTCCTTCCTCCGTGTACCAATGCTTCTGTGGGCTGTAAGCACTTAACACAGTCAACTGTAATTCACCTTTCTTTATCCTACTGCTATTAATGAAGCTCTGTGTCTATGCATAGACAATGCCCTCGTTCAAATAAGCAATAGTTAAAATGAAAAGTCTTCTAAAATGTGACTTAGTTAATAATGGTATGCACAATACCTATAGGAAAAGTGTCCCCCCAAAGAGATTACAGTTAAAATTAGTGTGGTCAGTACAAACGTAAAACAGCAGGGATTGCAGCTAGTGAAAATCAGCCTAGCTCCATGACTGCAGTGGGGCTGTGCTGCAGTCAAGCCCCTTAGGATATGTCTATGCTGCAATGAAAATCCTGTAGCTGGCCAGGGCTAAGGGACTGTTGAATTGCAGTGTCGATGCTCAGGTTTCTAATTGCAGCATAGCCACACCCTTGGAGGCCTAAAATGAGTTTATTTTTCAATTAAGGTAACAGTGCTACTTTCACTAGTGGATTGACATGCTAGGAATGCTTTTGTTTGCTGTTACAAAGAGGAAAGCAAGACACATTTATGCTCTGGATGGGCTCGATCCTACTCCCATTCAAATCAATAGAAAACACCCATAGACTTGAATGGTGTAAGATCAAGCCCTCAGTGGATTTCCCCATTCCAATAGTGCCTGGCTAAACTGTGAACTATAACAATAGCTGCAATCTGAGAGGCCAAGAGATGCCATCTTCAGTTTGACAAGTTTCCATTTCTTGGGGGATTTTTTTTTTTTTTTTTTCAATTCTCAATTTACTTTTCAGGCGTAATCCCCTTGCCAGGAGCAGGGTTAGAATATTTTCTCTTTGTTTGGATGGCAGGTGTGTCACAACGAAGGAGCCCCACTCAATTTATTTTAGTTCTGGTTACTTAAAAATTAAACTTTTATGTGCTTTGTGAATACTTAGTGAACACATGTATTTTCATAGTGGACAATGATGAATAATTCTGACAATATCAAAGCACTTCCACCTCCGTAAGTAACTACCGGCAGAGGGGTAGTGTCTGGTGTCTGTGCAGTCAGCTTACAATGATGGTTGGAGGGAGGGCAGTGCTCGTATTAAGGATCCTCTGAGAAAACATCTCTCTGCTGCCTCACGCAGATTTTATTGAACTGTACTTCGGTAAGGTACTGGCTGTAATTCTACGTCTAGCTTTCAATTCCTTTATGCCGTAATAGAAAGCAGAATCTGCAGCGCATGTTCAAACACTGTTCTTTAGGGTGACATGATGCCTTTGGAGATTTTCTACATGAAAAAGATTTTGTGAGACATCCTATTGAATTGGTGTTTCTTTTCTCAATGAGCAGTACAGTAACTGTTGTGGATTTCACGCTTACCATAACAACATGCAAGTTTTTATTTACAATGAAGGATACGCAACTGATTTAGCAGAGCAGAAGCAAACACAGGTCAGTGCAGTTTGTGGCTGTACTCTTTGAGAAAGTATCTAAGCTTTCATTTAAAAGAAAATATTCCAGTCCTCCTCATTGCAGAAGAAAGCCTTCCAAGTGTGAGCCAAGTGCAAACTGAAGCTTATTGTCTGCCTGAGTATGCAGGCAGCCTGAAACCAATCTCGGAGGTGTGAATTACCTTTACTTTAAAACCTACAGACAACATTGTAAATGTCAACATAACTATTTCCTTTACGATAAATTTAGTAGAAACATGGGCTTCTCCCATAATTCCACGCTGCTCTCCCAACCAAGAGCCCCATCTGTCCTCTACCCTGTTGCTAGGATTTCCAGCTTTTCCCCCTCCACCTTCTGTGCTGGAGTTTCACAGTGTTGACAGAAAATTCTCTAGCTCATTGAAAATTACAATTAAATGAATGTAATATCACAATCAGTAACATACAGGCTACTCTGGGTATTATTCATTTTCACACTGAACTCATTAAGAACCTCAATTCCTTAATTGAACTGAAGCTCCAGTCTGATGCACTAGTGTGCCACACAATCCAAGGGGTTTCTTCAGAATGTAGGGAAAGCTTGTCACAGACCGCACAGCCTTGATGCATACCCCTGCAGGCTGTGAAACAGGGAAGCAGAAAAATGCAAGCTACTTAAGGATGGACACGTGCAAACAGTATAGTAGAGAGACGAATAACACTTAAGTCGGATAGGCTGAACACATCTGTAAAGAGAGAGCACAGGTTGATTAAAATCTACCCTAAAACAAACCATAGCAAAGAATTATACTAAAATACTCTTTTACACATACAATGCATGGTAAAATGGAACAGGAGCTATGCAGTATTATTTTTCATGGTGTTACACAGTAAGGGCATTGAGACTGATGTGCTGCTATTTATTAATGAGGGCTTGAACTCTGACAGAATTATTAAGTAATATTCAAAAAGTGTTACCCAGGGTTTTCAGAACCCAGTGCTATTTGCTAAACCAGCCAAGAATATGTCATCTTTTCAGATTGCCATAGGCAGATTCAGAACTCTCTGTGAGAACAAGAAAATTGTACTTTGCCAACTTTGTTCCACTGTTAGCACTGTCATGTTATCTGGCCAAATCTATTAATAGCTAGATGAATCACCTTACTGCTGTTTGTATAGTAACTCTTCCTATTGTGTTTCCTCTATAGTCTTACCTAGCCTTCCTCCAGGACATAGCACATAAAGAGAGACACTGTCCTGGAGCCCAAAGAGGGGAGAAATAGGTTGAAATGAAGCAAAGTAGCTCTAGCCTGCAAAGGAAATGTATTTGCATTTCCAACTAAAGGCGGTAACTTGTTCTGGAGGGCCAGTTTGTGTTCAAATCAGAGTATTTTTAAAATATGAATTATTCTATGGCAGGATAAAAAAGGAGCCTTTTAAAAGCCAATTCCATATCCATCCCCCTTTCCTCCCCTTCACCTCCCCCATCCTGCAAAAACAAACAAACATACCACAGTATCAATTTCTGCAGGGCTCACCATTCGAGACACCTCATCAAAATCTTCAGGAGACATGGGTAAGAGGTTTTCTGTGGTCTGGAGTCTGGAAGGGTGGCTGACATGGGGAGAAGAGAAGGGACAAACCTTCAGTGTATTAACATTAATTCCAGTGAACAAGCAGCACCCATGATGTCAATTCATTTCCCATTTCAAACTCCTTTCATCTGGCTGCCTCTCATTCAGTTTAAAAGGCAACAAGTAGGTAGGTGTCACTGAGATGGGTGACTCAGCAAAGTTTTATCTAACTCATTTTGCAGTGATGTTAATTACACAGTCTGAACAAACGTGAGCTGTGGGGAAGATACCATCTTTCAGCAAGAGACTCCATTACATGGAGCTGCTGGGCCCCATGCACAGTACCACTGAAGTCTCGAGATGGGTGTGGACCCGTGCCCATGGATCCTATTTCCACTACATCTACACAGGGATAAAAAACTCAGGGCTGGTCTAGGTCAGCTGACTCAGGCTGCGAGGCTGAACAATTGCTGTGTAGACCCTGCAAGACTGCAGGTTCCAGCCTGAGCCAAAGCATCTACACAGCTATTTTTAGCCCTGCAAACCAAAGTCAGCTGACCTGGGCCAGCCACAGCTGTGCCGTGGGTCTTTTATCCCGGTGTAGCCATACCCTGCAATATCAACAGCTCTCACTTGAGTAGACCACCAGCAGCAAGAGATTCCACAAGCGAGGGTATTCTGCTTAGAAAGCCCAGCCAGTTCTTAACTGCATTGCTGAGACACAATGTTTCACTCTCTGCAATGTAAGAGTGGTTTTAATACAACTAAAAATCAGAAGTGTGTGGCTGGGAATACACACTGATCTACTACAATCAAGGCAGGATAGGTCATGTTAGTCCAAAGAAAACTGAGATAGCTAATTTTTATGAAAAATCAAGTATAGGAAACAGCTGTAAATTGCCCAAATATTTCTACATTTTGTACTTTAATATAGTAGCTTTTTTTCGATTCTATTATGTGTATTGTGGTGTCTTCCTACCCAGTGGGCTTAGCAAAGCAGGGGCAAGAGATCTAATAGTAAATCATGTACACCTTTAACACTCCTAAAACACACATTGTTTTTTGTAGTTTCAAATACTATCCAATTTTTAGAAATCCAACTCTTCTGTACAAACTTACACTTCAGATACGGAGATTAATTCAGTCTTGATGTATCCATTCCCTTTGGGGCCATCTAAATCCATAGGCTCAGAGGCTAAAAATAAAATACACCTATGCTTAGCAAATGTTCACTTCGTGAAAAATCTTTTATATGAATTAAAGGAGCAGTGTCAAAAATTACATTTCTTCCTGAAAATGTTTTACCAGCTACTGTTACAAAAACTCAGGCTGTATTTCCAGTTGATTTCCATTGTGCATTAAAGAAGACTATGTCAAGTCAGTTCCCCCTGCTTGTGTGACTTTTCCCACACAGCAAGAGGGAGGGGAAAAACAAAGGAAAACATGGCCTTGATCCATGCAGGCAGCAGCTTCCACCCCGTGAAGTCAATGCAGCACCACACAAGTGCCAGCGTCCAGCTACGTGGATCTAATTTCTAGTGGGGGCATAAGGTTGTAAAACCATAAAATATCCTATTGGGATCCAGGAAGTGGGCAGGCAAAGCCCGCCCACTGCTAAAGGATCCCCCCCAGCTTAAGGGGGGGGGGAGGGTCCACAGGACCCAGAGACCAAAAAATTACGGGGGACAACTAATAAAAGAACAGGGACAGGAGTGAGGTCAAAGGGTCAAACGAAGCGAACCAGACGGGGACACCGAGGAGAGAACCTCGGACAGCGCCCACTGCTCCTCGAAGGTGTCAAGGGAGCCAGCGGACACCGCCCAGAGGAACTCCGCCCGGATACATGAACGAACGGAGGACCTGAAATAGGCCCCACAGTCACAGGAGACTCTATCGGCCAACCTCCTCACTCTGGTTTTATAGATGGCCAGTTTCGCTAGGGCCAGGAGGAGGTTGACCAGGAGGTCCCATGACTTTGTGGGGCGACGGATAGGGAGTGCATAAATAAAAAGGTGAGGAGAAAAATGCAACCAAAATCTTAACAAAATATCCGTGAGGAGCCGGAATAGGGGCTGCAGCCTGGCGCACTCCAGGTAAACATGCGCCAGGGTCTCCCTCACGCCGCAGAAGGGGCAGATGTCTGGGATGGGGTAAACCGCGCCAAGTACACGCCCGTGCTCACGACTCCGTGAAGGAGCTGCCAACTGATGTCCCCGGTGGGCTTCGGGATCAGACCAGAATAAAGGCTGGCCCACCGGGGCTCCTCACCCTCCAGAGGTGGCAGAAGGTCCCGCCACTTCGTATTGGGGCGGGATGCGAGGGTGAGGACATGAAGAACATGGAGCACGAGCGTGTATAGGTGTTTCCTTGGCGCGGTCTGGAACAGAACCGGCTGCAGATCGTGCAGCCGGCTCATGGCGAAGGGACCGGGCGGAGGCCAGTTGGGTCCACGGGGTAGGGGCCCGATGAAAAAAAAACCCATAAAATATGGCAGGCAGACTCAGGGGCAATTGTATGGCCTGAAACCACCACGTACACATTTTTCAATTTGAATAGATTTCCCATTGACAGCCCCTGTACAACCACACTTTTTTTCCCACCTGTTGAACAGTTAATATACAACTGCTCACATTTTAGACTGGAAGAATTCAGCAGGCGTGGTTTAAAAACCACTGACCATTCTGGTTCAACTACCATCATTTAATTGTATACCACAGATATCTGGTATTCCAACATTTCAATGACAAATAAATACCTCAAAATACTTCTGCAAATGAAATGCTGATATCACTTACTCTCCTTGGGTCTGGAGTAGTATTTCCCAAAGGCATTATCTTTGGGAATATTTGGGTACAGGTAGCTCAGTGGATTTTCAGGAATATTTTCGGCCGCCATCACTTTGTAGTTGCGAATGATATCAGGGAAAGTAACAGCTGAGAGCTCCTTCTTGGTATAAGGTTCTACCGAATGGAACTGAGGTTCTAGTGAATAAAGAGGGATGTGAATCCTAGAGATGATGCCAAACGCATGGTTAAAAGGATACAGAAAAACACAACTGAACTTACATATTCAGAGAGGGTCAAGTGAAGGAAGAGCCTTACAGAATGAAATCTAATTTGCACTGTCACAATTTAGTTTTTATTTCCAAAGCAAGTACCGCTCCATGCAGAGGAAAGTATGACCTAACGTATGTGCGAACGGTTCTTTTCACATGTTTTATTCAGAGTGACTGGGGTGACTTGTGTTCACCTCTGGAAATGGGCTGTAATCATATATTTAAATTAAACCATGCTGAAATTTACAAGACTGGCCCTTTTCAGCCTTTTCTGATAAAATTCAGGTCTCATCACCTGTACCTGATTTGACCCAAACAACCATGGCTGTTTTATTATGGGGGTGAGCGGGGCAGGAACCCCCTGCAAGCTGAAAGTCTGGATATGGGACAACACTGTGTCTTCCCCTCAGCCTTTGACTGGCAAAGGAAGGAGCGGGAAGGCTGCAGAGAAGGAGAAACAATGGGTGAGGCAGCGGCTTTCAGCAGCAGCAGTTTCTCCTAGGCTGTTTAGTAGCTGGGCTCCATCAGCAGGAGCAGCAGCTGCAGCCTCCTGCCAGCTAGGGGCAATCTGTCTCCTACAGAATAGGCAGGAAGATGCAAGGAGCCTCTCCTTCGCAGTCAGTGCAATCCCTGCCCCGCCCAGGCCCCTCACCAGCCAGCCTTGGTCTGAGCCCAGCAGGGAAGGAGCTAGCCAGGCAGGGAGCTGAGCTGATTGCAGAGGAGTCCCAGCTGCCCATCCCCCAGTGTCTTCTCTCCCCCTCTCTGGAGACAGGTGCAGGGGAGCTGCTGGGAGCAGGTGGAGTGGGGGAGCAGGACTTGGGGGGGAGTTACAGGGTCAAAGGAAGGATCTCTGGTCAGGGGGATGGGGGTAGTGCAGCAGCACCTTGGGGATGGGGGAACCTTGGGCAGATGCAGGTGAGAGCTGGGAGGCTGCTGGGGGCACCTTGGGGCGGAGGGGGGCATGAAGGATATGTACTAGGATATCTTGGGACAGAGGTGACCTGTAGGGGGGAATGATACTAGGGGGGACCTTGGGGATTTGTCCTCCACAACTTTATAGTTCAAACTGATTCCCCTGGAAATGTCCCTGTCCCCACTGAAGTAATCGAAGCAGCCTACCAGATTGTTGATGGAATATTGTACTTGTGGTGGTTCTCTGGCACTTATCGGATGGGATTGTTAATTTCATGTTATTGCCAGTCTGTGTAAGGGAGACAGAGGGCTCCAAGGATTTTTAACTTTTTGGTTTTAAAATGTAGGTATAAACCCAAGTTATTCTCTGTATTTACTTACCATTTTGGGATCCCTCTACCCAGGTAAAAGTGATGGCTCCTTCTCGGCTACTTTCACTAAATCTCAGTAAAAAGGTCCCTGGCCTTTGGTCCTTTAACAGAGCACGTTCTCTCTCCTTACTGATAAAACCCATGATACAGCTGTAATATTAAAAGAAAAATTGTACAATTTACTTCTGAGTACATCCAAAGCCTATTATTGGGCTACCTCATGTAACTAAAAGCAGAATTTTCCAATTGGTTTATAACATCCTATGCGGCTATAACACCACCATCAATGCACAAATTACAATGAACTCTCTCGCTCCTGGGTGCAGTAGTCCTTGAGCAGCAGCTAACCAGAGAGTGGCTATTCAGCCTTTTCTCTCCTGCTATGTGTAACGTGCTATACAATGTTGTTGTTGCAACACTTTTTAAAATCAGAAATTGGTTTCAGTTATCCAAAACAACCAGTGTCTCGGTTCAATGAGTAAAATTACTCAACTTACTCACATGTGTGTTTGCAAGACCAGGGCCTAGGTGGCAGTTTTAACTGAGAGAGAGCATTAAGTGGGTATTAACAAAAATTGTCACTGCGTTCCTTTTTGACATGCTGTGTTTGCTTTAGTATCCCATGCTCCTGTCGGAATCACAGACAATTGTTTGGGTTTCTCAGTATTCTTTGGTTTTGTGCTTACTTCCCAGACAGCATATGTATCTCTGCCAGATCAGATATTACCAGTCTAGGTTATTTCAACCCCAGTATTTCATTGTGTGTTAAACCATGTTCTCTTATGCTTGGCAACACTCTGATAGTAACGCACATTAACTTTCTCACCCTCTTTGTACCATGGTTACCAGATGCAGGGTACTATGATGCTTTGTCCCTCTGGAAAGGTTTATCTTTTGTCAGACAATGCTTCAGAGTGATTTGGGGTGATTTTGTGGTCTTGAAGGAAAGAAGCTCTGAGGAGAGCATATGGGGCTGTGTCTAATCTGCTTGCTATGCCTGAATTTACCTGCACAGGGCAGAGTGGGCCAGTGGGGTATCCCAGAGTAACATCTATTTTACGGGCACGATGATGAAGACCTTAAAAGGTGATGATGTCTGAACATCAAGATGACACAGGGAGGGTCTCAAACAAGGACATGAAAGAAGAGACTGCTCTCAAGACAATGACCTCTATCTACTAGCAATATCTGTGTTTTCATGGTTGGGGGTGAGGTAGCTCTGACGCAGTCACTTAGCAATATTGTCCAGGTTTTCTCTAGTAGATCATAGTTTGAGGGAGAGGCAAGAGTTTTGCTTTAAAATAATGTTTAAACTCAATTTTATTTATCTAGGAGTTCAAAAGTCCTCTGAACTATTGCTCTTTCCTTATGCAAACACTCATTTATGTAATTAAACCACCATTACTCTAGGTAAATATGTATCTTGGCAAGCCCAGTACATTAGGAAATACACCATCTACCCAAAAGAGAACAGTAGAAATCTACAAGGTAAATTATATATTTAGAGATTTTTTAAAAGGAGAACACTTCAGATATTGTAGGTAACAGCTACAAAGGATCCCTTGAGGACTATATATCCCAATCCTTTGTATGTTAATCTTCAGCTTGATATATGAAAAAGGCAATTTGGGCCAAATTCAGCAAGGCACTTAAGCATTTGCCTAATCTGAAGCACATGAAAACTTCTATTATTCACACACATAAGCACCCTGTTCAATCAAAGGCTATATTCATAATTTTCCTGGTCTATGTTTGTTAGTCCTGGATATAAGTATTATCTTGCCAGTATAAACACCCTAAAACTGTCATTAAAATAGTAAGAAAGTTTGTCATTGCTTTCATTAGTTATTGATTGCCAATCTTAATACATAGTGAAGGTTCGTTCACAGGATCAGAAGCACCTTTCATCATATATGAGCTGTCAACAGGGTTGTAAAATAAGGTCAAATCTGAACTGACAACTAAAAAGCAGGATTAAAACCTCATTTTTAGCCAATTTCTGGCAGCAGTCATAGCTCATTATTAAAGGGTTTCAGTGTTGCTGATGTCACATAGTCCCAAGGTTTCTAAACATTATTAAAGGAGCTGATTTTTTCAATCTGGAAAAGAGCTTTACTATTAACATTTTAATTCTTTAACATTTGATCAGAAAAAATTAGTTGCTGTAGCTGGACTCCATCACTGGTATCAAAGGATTCAGTCAATCCAGCTGTTGCCAACAGGAGGCTCACAAATGCACTTTTTAAAACAAGAGTGAACATTGTACAAGATTCCCCCACAGCACCTCAGTCTTCACCTGCTAAACTCCTGTTCTTATAAGCAAACTCAGTTCTGCCTTGGGATGTGGTGAAAGCTCACTGCACTGTAGGTTGAGAGCTGGTGGCTCATCTCACTTAACCTGAAACTAATCTGAACTTTGACCTTTGGCATTAAAAGGAAGGGCAATGGGTTTATTCACTAAACTCATGATCTTTTTACCACTGCTTCAGCTAACATGCAGAGGATCTGTCTGGTTCCTTCCAACAAAGACCCAGAACAAACCTCATTTGCCCTATTAGCACTCCTATTTTATTTCCTATCACAACTGTCATTTTAACAGAGCTAAAGGCTTGAATCATCAGCCATTCATCTTCATTAGCAACATACAAGAGTCTTACCCATCATTCCAGAGACACAAGAGGTGTTTTTTAATGAGTTCAAGGATGCCCTCAATCCACAGCCAGAAGGGAAAATTTTTATCATTTATATTTTCCTGAAATTACAGTACATGGGGAGGAAGACAAATGTTACAAAAAGAAATCTGAGTACAATGGACGCAACTTATAACAATGTCCTGAAAAAGCTGCAGTGTCTCTCCTTCCTCTTTTCTTCACCCCTATTTTTCTTAACATTTTCCCTCTTTCTTTATTCCTTTTTGTTGTTGTTGTTTTTATTCATTTATTTATTTTTTGCTGTTTCCTCTCTTCCCTCCTCTCTAATAGCTCCAGTTCCTCCACTCCCTAAGAGGAAAGATGCTGCGTTGGGATGAGGTGCATTCATTGGTACCATCCTAAGCTGGTCTGTGTGGCACAGGGAAGAGAAGCTTGGGCTGGCAAGGGGGTACCTGGGCCTGCAGGACCTTACATGTGACCTGCTGCCACCACAGGCACGTATATTAGGGTATGTCTTCATTGCAGAGTTAACTTGTGCAGCCCAGCTCCTGTCCACTGGAGAACTACCCTTTTTGTTTAAGAGCAATGAAGCTCCTTCACTTGATGATTAACAGGTGAAATAAAAGTGCAGGAATAAAAGCCAGGAACAGCAGATTGTTGTATCTATGGATTTATGTATTTCAATATAATAGAACAAAGTGCTCTAGGTGACTTCTACAGAAACTAAGATTCAGTCCCTGAAAAGATGCACACAACTCAGCAGTCTAACCTCACCCCCATATAACTTACATGAACCAACCATAACTGAATCAAAATAGTCACACACACCCCTTGCCTTCCCAAAAGCCTAGTGAAAAAAGTATAAAGAAGTATTTAGTACAATACTCAAGTAGAAAAACTCCATGCAAGAGAATCCTCAAACAAGAGGAGTCGAAGCGTTGTCTTCATGATCTAACTTGTTAAATAGACAGTTCCTACCTTGCAGAATCTTGTCCAAGGAATAAGGCCATCAAGAGAGCCTCCACCTGTTGGACCTAAACAACAAACCAATAGACTGGTTTCAGACAACATGTTTGTTTGAAATATCATTTAGGCTCAAGACTTAATGAAGGTGAAACCAATCTGTATTTACATAATAAATTCTAAGCATTTGTTTAGTTTCAGTTAGGGGTGTAAAAAAGAAGGAAGAGAAGCTGTTGATTTAACTGTTCAAATAGCTGGTGCAGAGCTAGCAATGCAGTTTTGCAGAGTAGCCCCTCTAGAAAGTGTTCTGGAGAAGCAGAATGTATGCGAATGACAAACCTATGTTCTGACAGGCACCAGTAAGAACAATCGAGAGCTCTGCTACAGATTTTATATTAACAATAAAATAGGGTAGGAACTAATCCAAATACAAAGAGATAATCTAAAACTGCTGTTGCATAATAAGACATTTTCATCTTCAAAATAATTCTAGAAATGTGGTCCAATCATTCTCCATTTATTGGCAGAAGCCACCACACTGAAATTAGGACTATCCATGTGAGTTGAGAGAGAGAGAGAGATTTGGCCTATTAACTCATCAATCATTACAACATCCTGTGAGATCAAGTATTCTTCCCATTTCAGTTTTAGTGACTTGCCAAAGGTCACACAGAAAGCTTGTATCATAGCGAGGAATAAGCCTCCTATCCCGATTTCCAAGCCTACCCTTAACCACGGAATCATTTTCTTTCCCTTTCGAATCCTGTAGCATATGTGCGTGTTTTGATTTAAATAATGTCTGTGGTTTTTCCCTTAAAGGAAACTGTAGCCCAGTTGCCTCTGCTACATCAATGGCAACATGCTCAAAATCCCCCTAAGCACACAACATCACTAGGGAAGTAGTGTATATTTGTAGCTACGCTCACAGAGGACGAAGATTCGGTTACTTATTACTATTAAGTATTCCCACTACATTCACAACTGGATTTTCAACTATGAGGCGTGGGACCCGCAGAATCTCAGGGGAAACTAGACATACTGGCTTGTCAGCTACAAGCCTTTCCAACTCTGACTCCATCCAGTATCCTACTCCTACTCTCAATATTAATCAGACTACAAGTTCCAGGCACAAGGGAGAAATCTCCCCCCCCCCCCGTGTCCATCTAGAATGAGTCTCAGTTCCCAATACCATCCATAGTATCACAGCACAGACTATGCACACCCTCACATCTGGAAGAATGGATACAGGCTTTATCAGATCGCTGAACTCCACGTACCAGTAAACTACATACAGCACAGAAGGAAGTCTCGAATTTATTACAGCTAATAAGCATTCTCCCATCAATCTTTCCAGTGCTAAGATTAGGTTTTATAACTCAAATGTAATGTAATGATAAGATGGAGGATACCTATTTACAAACTTAAGTGGAGGTTATCACAGTTTGGGAATTTCCCAAGTTGTAAAATACTAAACAAACAGAGATGTCAGTGATCAATATCGCTCTATCTAACAGCAGGAAACCTTTATTTTTTTTATGATGAATATATTCTGCCTTTGTTAAATATTACAGAATTTTAAAACACATAGAAAAGTGATCTAAACTAACCATGGTAAATTGTTAACCTTTTAACGATTTGATATTTTGAGAACTTACTAGAGCTAGAAAAAATGCTTTATAAAACATTGGACAGCTGGGATTTCCAATTTAGATTTTTTTTAAATATAACCTTTTATAAAATTTAAGGCTAATGGGAATGCTTCTGGGAATTAGTAACAAAAGTTTTGTTTTTTTAATTAAATGTATCCTTCCAGACTCTCTTATCCAAACACTACAGAATTGAATTAGTCAGGGTCTCGGAGAACCAGACAGAAAACTGACACCTTTTCATTGTTCAAGTGGGAATACTCAAAAATTGAACAATGAATTAGTTTAGCTAAGGACGTGTGGGGGGGGAAGGGCAGGAGATTTTTAACTTGACACATTCCTTTAAAGTCGTCACAGGTCTCTTGGTCTAGCCCTGTCTTTTATGCACTGAGTCAAGACTGTATATAGCAGGCCCTGGTCTATGGGCAAGTGTAACATGAAATCCTGAGACAAAAATTACAGTTACTGGGCTAAATGACCCATTTCTTGAAGGAATATTTCAATGCCCTCTCAGAAGTAGATTTGGTCCCAATCTTGTAAACCCTTGCTCAGACGTGTGTGTGTGTGTGTGTGAGAGAGAGAGAGAGAGAGAGATCTGTAGGAGCTAATCCTTACAGTATACAAACTATCTAGCATGTAGAGAAATGGAAAATGGCTTCAACACTGTAAGTGTATGACCACAATACAACCTCTATCTGCATTACAGAATACTGA
This sequence comes from Emys orbicularis, assembly GCF_028017835.1. Classification (NCBI taxonomy): domain Eukaryota; kingdom Metazoa; phylum Chordata; order Testudines; family Emydidae; genus Emys; species Emys orbicularis. Next base: position 52,318,531 of record NC_088693.1, read on the forward strand.
ATATTAATAGTTTAAAATTGGGCTACAGAGTATAGCTATAAAAAAAACATTACAAAATAGAGTGTAAAATAAGTTTCTCCAAACATAAAGTAACAATGGAGGATAATTGCAACAAAAAACATAACAGTCCAACATGGTAGTAAGTACAGCTGGTCAAAAATTTTTCAAAATTTGACTGAAAAAAAGGCTGGGGGAGACAAGCTTTTCATGTTTTTTCTATGGAAAAGCTCATTCCATTTTTCTCTAGCAATAAGTCATTTTTCTCTAGCAGTCCATCTACTTACTTAATATAACCAAGAGGAAGGAACATAATAAAAGGGCTTGTAGATATAGAAAAATTTGTTATAGAATCATACCAAGAAGTTTCTCCCCCAGCATGCTCAACTGATCTGCATGAAGTCCCCTTTTAGTTACGGAAGAGAACTGCCAACTCAGCACTTCAGAAAGCTGAGACCATCTTGCACAAGGTGGGTTCAGAAAGAAAGACAAGTTCTAGAGAGAAAACACCATGTCCACAATCTTAAACACACATGAAACTTAGCATGAGCACAAGTGTATGGTTAAAAAAGTAACTCTTGAGTTTGCATAAGATATGGTGAAGTTTGACAATAAATGAGGACTTCTACATAGATGGAAGGTCCAGCTGACCATGGAGAAGCAGTTAACAATACTGAGAGACTCTTGTTCTCCGAGAAAAAAGAAAGCTATGGCACTTCTCTTTGGGTTTAATCTTACCCAATAAACCATTCCATGTTACCGAAGAGCAGTGGATTTAATTACTGAATATACACAGTACACTGGGAGAAGCCAAAAAAGCATCTGAAAACAGGTGTATAAAACATAATGAATATTACAAAACAGTTTGCTTGGTTTAAAAAAAGCACACACAAGAAACATAAACCCCAACCAACAAAAACAACAACAAAACAATCCTAGATCCAATAAGAACTGAACTTCAGAATAAAGATGAAAGAATGAATTACAGACGCTCCCCGGGTTATGCAAGACCCAACTTACACAAATCCGCACTTATGGAAAAAACTCCGTAAGTGTTGTGGGTTTTTTGGGGGGGGTTTTGCGCGTAATTGTCGGGTATGCATTCCCAACTTACGCAAAATTCGACTTACGGGGAGCATCTGTATGTCAAATATTATGAATTAACATGGAAAGACAACCCACATCTCCCTTGTAAATTACACAATAGTTTCAGGATACTGACTTACACTTTTAACATCCTATCTTTCATGTCAACAACACTTAGAAGTAAGTATTCTGTAAATACCTTCGGTTCAGTAGTCAGCATGTTGTACCACAAAATGGAAGCCCATCCACTTGGAAGCTGGCTCACATTTGAGATCACAACAATGGGAAGGGATGTGGTCTGTAAAGGAGAGAGATTTTTGGAATTATTTGTGATACAGTTATTCTACTGTGTATACTTTTTCTGTGTATACTTTTTTACACTGAAATTGATTTAGGTATATATACTATAATCTTTCATATAGAATATATACATTATCAGTTTATGATGAAGTGGGCTATGTCTGTACAACTAATTAATTCTGATCAATATTGTGAAGTGGTTTTATGAAAAACTGCTGCATTACCAGTATCTCTATGCATGTGGATCCACTATTGCTGACAGGGCCTGTAGCAGGTACACACCAGACAGGGGCAATGTGACATACTTAAGGTTAACAATGGTATTTAGACCTCATAAAGGTCATGCTAAAAAAGCAGCGGCATCCTTAGAAATTCTGTCATATATAGGAAAAACACAAAACGTCAAAGACTCACTAGTGAAGGAATGTAGTAAGTGCTGGTAGAGACTGTTATAATTAAGTTTACAAAACAGTCTCTTCGTTCCCTATTTTCACATGATTATAACTTACCAAACCTTTTAGAATCATAGAATCAATTTGGATTGATGTCTTCTATGTTTGCATATGGAGGGGAGGGAGAGTTGAGCTTTTTGGGACTGGGGGAGTGTGTTGGAATTGGTGAATATCCCTTCAACCAAAAAGTCAGTTTTACATCTCATTCGAAAGTTGGCACCTCCAGCAGCACTTCTAATGCTCGCCTGGGGCACTGGTTCAGTTCTGACCTGAAGGGAAGAGTGCTACCTAAAGAACTGCAGGTAGCATTTCTGCAACACAGAGTGTTCTTTGTGAGGTTTTACAAACCAGACTAAGCCTTACTTAGGTACTGAGATTTGAAAGAATCAAAATACAAAAGGCCCTATCACTATATGCGGTGACACTGCTAAGTATCATCAATGTATTTGAAAACAACAATGGAGGCGGAAAAAATGCTGAAAATTCTAATACAGTAGAACCTTAATTTTATGAATACCACTTTTACAAACAATTTTTTCCCAAGAGGACAATAAAAATCACAACAAAAGTGATGTTGATGAAGAACAAGCACATGTCTTCAGTGCATTGAAAATTCCTTTGCACTGGCTTGAAGTCAAGAAAGCGACACAATGCACCATGCTGCATCTTATGCACCATAGCTACTGTAATTCTGAGACATTCCTAAAAATTGAACTCAGGTCCCAATTATTTCATAAAATAGGGGTTTCTACTGTACTTAAATAACTTAGAACCTCTGAATAAAGTTACTCAGAATTAATTCTACCCCTATCTAATCTACATAGTGACCTTACCTCTAGATCTACTACCAGCCCAGGCTGGCACAGCTGAGTTTCAAAGCTGAGGGAATGAAGTTCTTCTGTTACAATGAGAGGACCCTTTAAAAAACAATCATAGGGAATTAAATGATTAAGCTCAAATTCTTAAAACATTGTAAATAAGACATTTTAGGCTGTTAGGATTGATATGTTATGTTAAATACTGTCTGGGAACCAATTTGGGAAGGTACCTTCTGTCACGAAGTGGGGGGACGTCAGGGCCCTGCACCCCTCCTCCTGGGATTCACCGTGACTCTCAGCCAGCCAGTAAAACGAGAGGTTTATTGGACAGTAGGAACGCAGTCTAAAACAGGGCTTGTAGGTACAGCCAGGACCCCTCAGTCAAGTCCTTCTGGGGGGCAGGGAGCTTAGACCCCAGCCTTGGGATTCCCTGCGTTCCACCACCCAGCACAAAACTGAAACTAAAAACTCCTCCAGCATCTCTCTCCCCCCTCCCCCCAGCTCCTCCTCTCCTTTGTCCAGTCTTCCGGCCAGAAGGTGTCACTTCTCCCAACCCCCCTCCTGGCTCAGGTTACAGCTCAGGGATCTTCCTTCAAGGGAAGTCCCCCATCCTCAATGTAACTCCCCTGCAACATTCCCAGGTCAAATCCACCCCGCTCCCTGCTCCGTCACACCTTCTATTTCCCCAGCAGTGGATAAGCTATGAAGTTACTGTCAGTCCAAATAATGACATTTAGTATTCACTGGTTAATGTAAAAGCAAGCCCCCTATAAGCCATTTTTCAAATATTCAAATTAAGTGCTTCTAGGGATTAGAACAAGTGTCATTAGGCAGGGAAGGGAGCAGTTACTGTGTCCATCTTTGATGGTCTCCTGGCTTAGACAGAATGAGTCCCTAGGGAGCACATGGACATTTCAGCAGGAACTTTCTGAGTCCCCTCCATGTCTGCTACTGAGCAATCCCAGGGAATTCTGCCATTGGCAAAAATTCTTGTTAGAGCCCTGCTGCCATGGGGAGGAAAAGCACCGAGCTGGGATCTTCCGTATAGTACAGCGTCTATGTCTGTGATTCCAGGGCTTGCTTTCCCTGAGATGGTAAGTTCCTACTCTGCTCTGCCCATTTTCTTCTTGAGGACATTTCCATGGGATTGGGCAGTTTGGCCCACTATCAGGCATTTAATAGTTCTTAATATTATAAAAATAACGAGCAAAAGAGGGGAGGAAAAAGTCAGTGCTTCTTACCTCATTAGTTCTGCTTCCTGTATTTTTTTGTTCCTTTAATTGCTGCAAACAAAAAGAACAACCCAAAATAAATGACAGTCCTGACTGAAAAAGTGACTGTTACAAATAAAAGATGTGAGTATTTACATAAATAAAGTAGCGTTTGCACAGTCCCTTCTGCATAACTGGCCATGAATCTGCTGCATTAGTCTCTGATCCTCTTTAGCTCCCAAATGTGGGAACCAGGGGATTTGACTGTAGATACAGTGGATAACTACTGTCCCTTTATAAAAGCATTCTGCTGTGAAAACAGATATTGCAAGCTGAATTAATATCTTTTTATCATGCTGCAATGATTGTGTAGAAAAGGCCTTTCTTAGAGGCACAGCAACAATTATTGATGAGGGTGAGATAGACTAAATAATGGATTATCATCAATGAGCATCCACCCTAAATCTGTCTAGGAAAATATCAGCAGACTCTACCATTGTTAGTGCCCTATATATAGGTCTAGGCCAGGGGTGGGCAAACTTTTTGGCCTGAAGGCTGCATCGGGTTTCGGAAATTGTATGGAGGGCCGGTTAGGAGAGGGGGTCATGGCCCGGCCCCAACCTCCTATCTGCCCTCCCCCCCGGGACTCCTGCCCCATCCAACCCCCCTATTCCCTGACGGCCCCCCCAGCCCAGGACTCCTGCCCCATCCACACACCCCCACCCCATCCCCTGACCGCTCCCAGACCCTCGCTGCCCCCCATCCAACCCCTCCTTTCATTCCTGACGACCCCCCCAGGACCCATGCCTCATCCAACCACCCCTTCTCCCTGTCCCATGACTGCCCCCTGCCGCCCCATCCAACCCCCCCTCCTTCCTGACTGCCCCCCTGGGATCCCTGCCCCCATTCAACCCCCTATTTGACCGCCCCAACCCCTATCCACACCACCACCCCGAACTCCCCTGCCCTCTATCCAACGCCCCCTGCCCCCTTACTGTGCTGCCTGGAGCACCGGTGGCTGGCAGCGCTACAGCTGCGCCGCCGCCGCTACCACGCAGCACAGAGCACCGGGTCAGGCCGGGCTCTGCAGCTGCACTGTCCCAGGAGCTCACAGCCACGCCGCCCAGAGCATTGCACCGGTGGCGGAGCGAGTGAGCTGAGGCTGCGGGGGAGGGAGGACAGCAGGGGAGGGGCCAGGGGCTAGCCTCCTGGGCCAGGAGCTCAGGGGCCGGGCAGGATGGTCCCACGGGCCGGATGTGGCCCACAGGCCGTAGTTTGCCCACACCTGGTCTAGGCATATAGGAGAGAAGAATCCCCCATCTGAATCCTCCATTTGCATCTGAGTCCTCTCCAGATAGGATGGCAGTGAGATTATTTAGTCTGCTAAATTTGTGGGGCTGTTGTTTAAAAGCCCCTTCCCTAAACAATTCAGCTCTAACCTTTCTTTCCCAACACATTTAGAACCTCCCTACTCATGGCTTGCTGCAAAATCCTTTCCAGAAACTCTCTCACTACTGCCCCAGCACCTCCATTGCTGCAGGTTTCCTCTCTTTTCCTCAAAGAAACTGATACCCTCCTTACAACTCATTAGGAAATGTTTGTTTCAGGCCACAGGGCAGTAAAAACTTTCCAGTGTAGTAACAGCTTATAAAGAGTGCGACCTCCAGATCTCCTAGGACCCAGTCTTGCTTTCACTCAAGTCAGTGGCATAACTCCTTATGTAGGGGACTTTTGGCTATTTGGTACCACAAGGGTAGAAAGCAGTGGCACTTTAAAGCAGTATAGAGTCAGTACTTAAAGGAATGCTTTCTTCAAACAGTGACTTAAGACGTATTAGACAGTGATCTAAAAGTGGGAAGGCAAGAAAAGTGTACCCCACCAGATGCCTGAACTCTGCTGCTAAGCTTCCATTAGTGGATTCCTCCATGTTCATTACTTTTGTATTTGTTCCCAGAATGTTAAATTTTCTGAACCTACACAAAGAGAGGGGGAAAGTTATAAGACTTTAATTCATTTTAAAAATACCCAACATGGCAAAAAAATGGGAAGAGTGCAGGTGCAACATACCCTTTTACCGTGTTCTTCTCATTCACGTCCCTGCAAAGGAGATTCAGATCTTTGTAAGTTCCAAAAGTAAACCACACACATGGGGGGGGGGGGGGGGAGGGAGAGACTTATTTTCATCCAAAGTTTAGATTTTTCCAACGTGCCTTTATAATCAAAGACAGCCCTTCAGTTTACTACACTGTTTATAACTTTGCTACGCCATTGCAAAATATAAGAGTTCATAAGCTACTTTCATTCTAAACCCCTAATTTCAAGCACAAAAAGCTACCATTTAACTTGAAACAGTGTTGCCAGTACTCATGGATTTTATCATAAATCTCTTAATACTAGATGTTAAGCCCCAGATCCTGGAGTCAGATGATTATTCGAGAATCTGCTTGTTTTTGTTCTGTTCAAGTAAGTTTCTAACCCTTGTAATGTTTGTGGAGAAAAGCCTCACTGCACACTAAAGAATAGAAGATAAATAAAAAAAATTGTGTTCATTTTTTTTAAAATATCATCATTTCCCAGCCAATCATGATTTCTGGAGGCCTGATTTTGGATGCCTGGGATTGGCAATAGTGTTGAATTTCTCAAGCATGTTGTTGGCTGACAGGTGAATTTTGTTTAGGAAGTTTGGTAACAGTCTGTCTGGAGTTTTCTGATTTGAGTGTGAATAAGTACGGTTTTGTTTTGTTTTACGGTTAAGACATTTCTCAAATGTTTATCTTAAAAGGGGGCTCTTTTTGCATGTGGATAACTCCAAAAATGGTTTTGTCTTAAAAGTTTAATCTTGTCATCTGTATAGTGCCCAATGTGGAATGCCTACTCTGCTAACTGTGAGAGAGACGAGTTGATAATGAAAGCTGTATGTGAATGAAAATAGCAGTATAGGGTCAATTCTGCCCTCAGATATGATTAATGAGAAATGCACGCGCATGTTCACACGTAATTTACCCGCTCAGTGAGTGACTTTCCTTAGCAAATAAGGCTCCAGTACTACAATGAGCTCTGCATGGGTGGGACCTATGTGGAACTCACTGCAGGACTGGGTCTACATCTTTCCCTGTGGTGCAAAGGTATACTAGAAATGGACGAGGACATGGGGAACTGTTCTCTTGCACCTAGCAAGGAAGCAGAATTATAGTTAAAATAGGGGAAATGGTAGCTGGTACAACAAGGCCCAAAGTCTACTTTATCATTAAATGTCTATCTCATGTGCTTTTTACTGGGGCTGATTATCATAACTACATGCAGGATATGAAAAAGATGCAACTTACTTATCAAATAAGACTTTCACTTTTAAATTATAATTCAGTTCCTGTAGCTTCACCAGCAATCTGGAAAGAGAAATAAGTACAGATGACTGCAACTGCACAGGCTTTAATTCTCTTTTATTTTGGTGATGAACAAAATGGCTTCTTGGTTTGTCGGTCCCTTTTAAAAATCAATGAGTCAGCATGAAATTTCCACCCCGCTTTTGACTTCCCCACCTGAAATTCCTTTCCATTTTTTTGGGTCCAATACTACTCCCATTTAAATCAGACATTTTGCTACAGACTTCACTGAGAGTGTGACTGGTCCCTTTTGACTGACTGGATACTGCCCACTGATAAGTCATCTTTGACATCTTTATTTGTTGATTCTTTCCATTTCGAATAATAAACAGTGCCTGTACACAGGCTCTGAGCGCCCTACCATTTATTTGCAATTACAAAACCAAATAATGCAGCGCAGTTAGCTCACCCCATTTTTCTGAAGCTGCAGCTCGTAATTAAATGCTAACGCACCATACACTGGCCTACCCCTCAATCCACCTAACACTTTTAAAAGGTAACAGTGAAACCAGTGGTCCCTGTAGCATGCCCTGGAGAGGCAATTCCACTCTATTTCAGACCAGGGATAGGGATGCAATGAAGAGTCTATGGCACTGATGGAGAACACCCCACCAGCCACCCCCTCTCTATTATAATCAAGGGGGATCTGGCGTGAGCTCCCATGCTAAATCACAACTGTAGCAGTGTCTTACAGGGAGACCAGTATTACTGAGAACTATGGAAAAGACAGGAACTTTGAAGGCTAGGCCTGGAAGGGAATTGACTGTCACCCGTCAGGGAAAGTCCATTCCTAACCACTTCTATGCAAAGAATTATTCCAAGTATAAGCAAAGAAAGTAAGTGTATTATTAGCTGACACCTATGCAAACTAAAGGAGCTTCTGAAAGGAGAGGAGATATTGGCAAATTAATTATAGTTCTAGTCAAGGAAGTGTCATTAAATATGGTATAAAATGGCTATTGCTAGGGCCCTACCAAATTCATGGCCCTGAAAAACACGTCATGAACTGTGAAATCTGGTCTCCCCTCGTGAAATCTGGTCTTTTGTGTGCTTTTACCCTATATTATACAGATTTCACGGTGGAGACCAGCATTTCTCAAATTGAGGGTCCTGACCCAAAAGGGAAATGCAGGAGGGTCTCCAGGTTATTTTAGGGGGATCACGGTATTGTCACCCTTATTTCTGCACTGCCTTCAGAGCTGGTCAACCAGAGAGCAGCAGCTGTTGGCCCAGCACCCAGCTCTGAAGGCAGCATCCTGCCAGCAGCAGCACAGAAGTAAGGCTGGCAATACCATACCATGCCACCCTTACTTCTGTGCTGCTGCCTTCAGAGCTGGGGGGGCCGAAGAGTGGCGGCTGCTGATTGAGGGCCCAACTCTGCAGGCAGCAGCACAGAAGTAAAGGTGGCAATACCACACCATGCCATTCTTACTTCTGCGCTGCTGCTGGTGGTGGCTCTGCCTTCAGAGTGGAGCTCCTGGCCAGCAGTCACTGCTCTCCAGTTGCCCAGCTCTGAAGGCAGCACTGCCGCCAGCAGCAGCGCAGAAGTAAGGATAGCAGTACTGCAACCCCACCCCCACCACCACACACAATAATCTTGTGACACCCCCTCACACAACTTCTTTTTGGGTCAGGATCCCACAATTACAACACTGTGAAATTTCAGATTTAAATAGCTGAAATCATGAAACTTATGATTTTTTTGAATCCTATGACCGTGAAATTGACCAAAATGAATCATGAAGCTGGTAGGGCCCTAGCTATTGCTTAAGGGAAGAGGACAGTTTTTTTGGGGGGGGTTTTACTCCAAGATTCTGCCCCTGAGCAATCATGAATACAGCCTAGTGCTCCATGGCTAGTCTACTAATGGTGGTTCATCCCTCCCCACATCAAAGTGGCCTGAAGGGTTTACACTGTATGCCTTCAACTCACTTCTGGCTAGGAAGGCAGGACTGTGTCACTCGATACCATGCCCCTGACCAAAGAAGTAAAGTCAGAGGGTTCCAAACAGAATCCTGGTCAGTTCTCAGCCGGAAGGAAGTGGAGCAGTGAGTGGGAAGAGGGATGCGTTGAGGGAGGAAGATAAGCAGGGCCCAGTGAAATCCTGCCAGAACACTTTGTCACAGAGCGCTCACTATATTTTGTTTCTGGTCACTTAACCAGATGGAAGGTTTTGCGGCCCTTTCAGCTACAGGAAGTCAGTGAGGTAATAGGCTTAACACAAAGAAAAATTACCTCAGTTTTACTGTAAACTGCACTCCAGTCTTCAGGACCAATGGCCTCTGAGGATGAGTTGGCATGCAAGGTTGCCTCTCCACCACAAAAGAACTGCAGGGGGAACAAAACCATGGACATTTTGAGCTACATTAGTACAATACTGTTAAAACGTGATGACGCTTTAGCACAAAACAGATTGCACAGTCTAATTTATTTACTACAGTATTTTTGACAATTATCCACAATAAATTGGTATTGTGTGGACTTTCAGTACCTATTTATTCAGGTACTAAATCCTTGGACTCTATTCTTATTCAAGTGATATGTTTTTAACTTGGATGGAACTCCAAAAATATAAACTTTTATTTCATCAGGGCTTTAAAAAAAAAAAAATAAGAGCACTAAAAATATAATTAACAGTTTGAAGAAAAACAAAAGCTACTTCACGCAACTTTAATAATCAAACAGCATGTAAATAATAAAGGACAGAACTGGTACAATCATAGGTGAGAGAGAGTGTAAAGTAACGGAATGATCCATCAGCAGCACTATGGATTACTAAATTCTTAAAGTGTTCATACTGTGACCGGATGTCAGGCTCTAGGACAGTATTTCTCATCCTACTCGCACAACCACACTATGCATATGACTAAGGAAAATGGCAAGATTTAGGCCTTTATATCTTCTCCATTTGCACTGATTCTAATGGAACAGGAGCTAATTTCTGTCCCTTTCAACTGTGGGTTAGCTAGGGTGCTTGAGTGGGACTCAGGAACAGGGGGTTCTATTCTCAGCTCAGACAGTAACCTGTTGTGGGATTTTGGACAAATCACTTTACCCCTTTGGACCTCTTCCCCTCCCACAACTCATCTGTCTTATCTGTTTAGACTGTAACTACTTCAGGGCAGGAACCTTATGTTACATATTTGTACAGTGGGACCTGATCTTAGACGGGGCCTCTAATTACTACTGGAATATAAATAACTGCATGGAGATGCAGGGCTATTCTGACTCATCCTAACTCCCACCCAAGGGAATAAGAGGTGGACAGTTTTCAAGGTATTCATCCTGCATGTATCTCTGTGGGTAGACCCCAGGCTGAACCCACATGGAGCAGCTTGCAGGACTAGAGCCTAAAACAAGAAATGGACTAAGGGGCCAAAGCTTGATTCTATGTGCGCTGAAGACAATGGCTTCCCATTGATTTAAGGGTGCAGAATCAGTGGCTTAAACAGGAGAGCTTACAGGGAAAATCCTAGTAACAGACAGCTCAGTTTGTTTGTTTTTTGTGAAGAATAAAAGAAAACCGCAGGTGGGGCACTAACCCCTGTGTGTGACATGTTAATTGGGGAGAGTCTACCGTCCATTCACACAGACAGACCAAACAAACACATGCATCCATTACCTCTGAATGAGTTGTTTGAAAAGATTGCATGTGCGGTCTTGCAGGACTTGTTTGTTTTTTGTAATGGGATCTGGGTCATATGTAAATTTCTGCTCCAATTCCTCAAGCTTTTTAAGCTGCTGGCGAACTTGCTGAAGACTCTCAGCAACAATAGTGAACCTGCAAAAACACATCTTATTTATTATTGTTACCAAACACTGGTATTACAGTAGTGCCCAGACACCACCCAGCTCAGTCTCCAATTAGTATGTTTCTAAGATTCACAGTCCACAGGAACTTGTGAGCTTGTCTCAGTGGAAAAAAGATGCGATGATGATGTAGGTTTGGCAAGGATTTGTTGTTAGTGCAGGTAAATACTTAAATCTCCAGAATCTGCCCTCTTCACCTCTCCTTCCCATGTATGTACTGTGACCTATTTAAAGTAATAAGGAATGGAAGCATTTCCTTGAGTTACTAGCATCTGTTTCTTGGAGGACGTGTTTTGTGTATTGGAGACAAGGCATGCATTGTAAGGCTGCTTAAATAAATTGCTGTATTGCATTTGGTGCCATAATGGAGATTTCTATCTATCTACAGTGCATTAGCTCTGCAGCACAGTAAATTATATTTAAGCAATCTGAGTGCTAACATGACATATAAGGTAGTTTATATGATATTTAATAAGGAAAACTATATTTCTCCCCCAATTAGAGCCCTCATTCTCTAGGGATGCATTCTGATGGTGGCAAATTCAATGGGATTTGCATCATCTTACACCAGAAATTACAGTAGAACCCCATTTATCCAATCCTCCATTATCCAGGTCTCCCTATTAACCAAACAACCAATGCACACAGGTCCAGAAGCAAGCGATCTCTCCTGCTGCCACTAGATGGCACTGCAGCCTTGCACCTTCCCATTCTCAGGATTATCAGATCTGACCCCTGTCTCAATTAGATCGGATAAATGGGGTTCTGCTGTAATGTGTCCTTGATGGGAAAACTAAGTGTCAATTTACTACATTTATCAGAACAGATACTTCCTAGAGGACTTCAACATTAACACCAAGGCTCAATTTGGCCTCTGGAACATAAAAAGGCAAATTGTACTTCACGTACAGAAAGTTATACAAGAAAGGCAGTTAATGTTTTCTTCAGACTTCCTCGAAAAGAATGAATACAAGACATTATTATATAACTTTCAAGAGCACAGTGAAATATGCTTGTTAGTTCTCTTCTGGATAAAAAAATTACAATTTTAATAACAGTAAATTGACTGTGAGCCAAAATACTCTCTCTCTAAGCATGCCCATTTTCAAATATATTTACTTATCAGACCTTCCTTCGTGGCATGTTTCAAAATCCCTGGGGTCAGTTCAACTGTGATGTAGAGACTTACCAGTTTTGTAGCTGGTCGAGGCAGGCATTGGGTGGGCCACCAATACAAGCAATTTGTTGTCTATGCTTCCATTCAACAAGCTCTTCATTAATCAAAGCACTTTGTGTGTGCTCTGATATATTCAACAGATTTATTATTTTGCTCACCACTTCCTAAAAAGAATATCAGATTCCTCTGTTTAATTGTTATATTTTAAGTACATTTAATTATTTGCTTTATCAATTAATGCTGCATCTCACAAAACTTTGCAAGGAATTCTGAATAATAGAAAATCTACTCTGCTAACATGAACTTGGAGAGCTGCTCTTTTTCCTCAACCAGCAGAGTATTTGCTTCACACAGAGAAGAGACAAAGCTCTACTAAACCGCTGACTTCTCCCAAGCGACTAACCTTAGATCCCCAATTCTGCAATGACCTGTATGCAAGTGGACCCTGGTGCCCATACAGACTCATTGCAGAATTGGGGCTCAGGCTATTACAAGACATGTATGACTACTTAAGAAAGGTTTAAACAAACAAAAAAGACAGCACTTTCTAGCATGACTAATGAGATATGACACATTTCCTTTCCTGTTATTGCACCAGCTTTAGCTGGTTAAATAAGTGTTCAAAACGAAAAGGCTGGTTTAGTAAGAAAAATCCTAAAATAGGAGCAGTGCAATTGCTTTAAGAGGTTTGGACTCCCAATAACAATGCAAAGGGCAAAAGAAAATTTAAATTGGTATTAACAATCAAGCTGCTTCTTTGTTTAAAACCATGGTTCTTTTATATCCTATGATAAGCCAAGCCAAAGAGAACAAATGTGCAGCTTTTCAACTAAAGTATTTTGGAGCACCACCTTTCGCTTAAGGTCAAGTGTTAGAAACATCTTCTGGAGGACAAGCTGTTCTTTCTTATATTCATCCTGTGCCACTCCACTGGTCTCATTTTCTATAAAATAAAATCAAACAATAGAATAAGAAATATTTTGTGTGGGGGAGGGCGGGGGAAATTGTTTTACTTTCAGTTAGACATTCAGAAGTCTGCAGAAGCTGATGGCAGCAGAGTCAGTACAAAGTGCTGAGGAACCTAGTGGATGGAGGGAAAAGCCAGGTTTTGTCTCTTCCTGTTTGGTTACTTGGGAACTGCTGACAGATTTCAAGAAAGGGAAAACCACATCCTTTCTTCTGCTTGAAATGATTAATTTAAAAGCTCAGTAGTTCTCAATTACTTTCACACCCAGGTTTCATGAGGGATTTAGACAAGGGAATCTCCAAAATTACTCAACTGGCCGGTGTCTAGATTATACTGTGCTGTTTAATGCTTGGAAAGATATTCAAAAACTCCCAAGTTCTACTTTTGAACAAATAGCCCAGTCCTAGGCCTGGTCTACACTAACCGCCCAATTCGAACTAAGGTACGCAACTTCAGCTACGTGAATAACGTAGCTGAAGTCGACGTACCTTAGTTCGAACTTACCGCGGTCCAGACGCGGCAGGCAGGCTCCCCCATCGACTCCACGTACTGCTCTCGCCGAGCAGGATTACCGGAGTCGACGGCGAGCACTTCTGGGTTCGATTTATCGCGTCCAGACAAGACGCGATAAATCGAACCCGGAAGTTCGATTGCCAGCCGCCGAACTACCGCGTAAGTGTAGCCAAGCCCCTACATCCCTTACTCATGCCAGGAGAACCAGTCAAGTCACATAATGAAGCGTTTCACCATCTTTGATATTGAAAGTTCAATTAAATAGAACAGTGGCATGCAATTCTCTGTGGATAGCTCCCATCTTCAGTTCAACACTCTTTGTATTTGCTAACACTAAACAATTTATTGTTTGTTAAACAGTAACTTTGTTTTTTTAGAAGCCAACAGTTTTCAAAACATGCAAGATGACAAATCCTCATTAATGGCTAGTCACTTTCCAACTTTGGTTTTGAAAAATGGGGCCTTTTTAGAACGTTTCAAGAACAGAACCAACCAACTTTAATCACTCTGGTCCCAATTCTACTGAAGTTAGTGGCAAAACTCCTATTAACTTAAATGGTGTAGGATCAGGGCCTTTTGCGGAGGCAGAAGGGGAGAGAAGAGAGAGCTCCTCTAACTCAAAAACAGAAATCCATACTTTCTCCAGACTAAAATATTAGGGAAAAACTCCTTGGCAGAGACCAAATAAGTCAAGTTTCAGCCCATTAAGAATTTTTATCTCAAAAACTAGTAACTGACTGAAAACAGGGATCTATATAATGAATATGTAATCTCAATTTGTGATTCTCTATATATGAGAGGTTTACAAGTGCATCTCTATTTAAGGTTATAAGGTAATTTCATAATAAAATTACTTATGTATGCAGCGAATACACAATAGCAGGGAGAAGCCCAAGCTCCAGAGATAGGATCTAGAGCTGAACTGTCTCAAAATTCATGGGGTTTTGAAGTTGGTGTTTCTAGTAACAATGCAAAGGACACAAGAACATTTTGGCTTTCCAACTTTACATAATAGTGGGCATTGTGAGATGAAATATTTTAGGGATGAATTTTCATATCATAAGAAGGAAGAACAAGTAAAATTACCCCATCATTTGCATTATCTCTGAATTTGGCTGTCTCTAAATCCTGCTTTCTGGTACAATCTGATAGAATTTTTTTTCTGTACTGTACTTAAGATTTCTTATGGATGAATCTCACCTCTGTTCTGTAAGGTTTTGCATTTAAAGTCATATTCATCTTGCACATCCTCTAGAGTCTTGATGTCTTGTTCTACTTCCTACAAAGCATCAACATTGTAAAACACAGTTAGTAAAACAGACTTGATCATCTGAGACTTTTATGATTGGCAATCGTGTGGTACCCAGCTACTTAGAGATCGTAGAATCATAGAAGATTAGGGTTGGAAAAGACCTCAGGAGGTCATCTAGTCCAACCCCCTGCTCAAAGCAAAAAGAAGGTAGTAAGAAAAATCCGCAAACTAATCACTGCCTTCTCTGCCAATGGAAAGTGCACTTGTAACAAAATGGGGCTAAATTCTGACCTGGCATAGTCCCACACAACTTCAATGAGATGAGGAGAATTCGTGCACGACATGAAGGCATAATTTGGCCAGTGAATGGCATTTAAAGATTTTGGGACAAATCCTTCAGCCCTCACTCAGGAAAACTCTCAGGAAAGTCAGAGTAAGCACTACAGGATTTGTCCTACAGAAGATTATCAACCAAGATTAAGAAGTTATTTAAAAAAAAAAAAACGTGGAGGGAAAAGCCATAGAGACAGGTCTGATTTATAAAAGCTGACGATCTGACTTCTAATAATTTTTTTTTTTTTAGTGAACTATATATAATTTCTCAAAATACCTCCTTTCTTCTATAGTGTCGCTTCAGATAGATAGATATCTGACAATCTAATCTCTCTATCCATCCATCCCATTTTAAAACTTTCTCCTGCTGTGTTTGAAATTTGGGAAATCTGGTATAGCCAAGACTAAACTAAAAATCTGATTCCAGCCACAGTATGACAGGCATTGTGGACATCCTGCATCTCAGTACTGTTGAAAAGTGATAAGGTAAAGTTTTAAAAACATTTTACTGGTGGTAAAAAGCTGAAAAACATTCTGCTGAATTCATAATTGCCCTTTCACAACTTAGACACTGAAAATATTTTCCTGTTAGAAAAATAAATGTAGATCTCCAAGCAAAGCCTAGAGTCCCACTTTGACTTTTACTTACCACAACGTTGTTCTTCACACTCCTGACTTTCATATCCAGCTCCTTCTGTTTGTCCAGCATTACAGTATTCTGTATGTTCCCCACCTGCATCTGCAGTAGAGAGAACAAAAACAAAAATATTGGGTTTTTGGTTTTGATTAACACAAGCTACAGTGTATTTGGTGCCATAATGAAGCCTCTAACAGAGCACACTTTGTTCTGATAGTTCATGAGCAATTGTTATATACATCATAGTCAAAGAATTAGGTTTAAATAACTGAAAATAGAGGAAGGCTGTAATAAGGAAAGGGAGTGGGGGTGTGTGAAAATATATAAACTTTGCCTTTTGGGTGGCACATTGTACTTTATATCATTTCTTAACTTATATACTTTTTCTGTGACTTGTTTTTGGCAAGCAATGATTTTATTTTGTATATTTTTCTGACATAATATAAAGAAAATGTAACATCTGAGAAGGCTGGGGTTTTGTTTGTTTTTTTATAAAGAGTTGGTACCGATGTTGGACTTTTAACGTGCATATACGTGAAGAGTAAGAATAGGGCAGGCATTTGTACAAAAAACTCTGTAAATTGGTGTACAGTTGACTTTTTGTGCATCTAAAATATAAAGCAAGATATCTTAGGTGGATGTAATTGTTTGAAACTGAATCCAAAAATAATTTAAGTAGTTAATCCTACTTAAAAGCCAGGACACTTGAAGGGCAGGTTGCTTCTCCATCCAGTAGTACACTATCAATGAAATAGGTATAGCAAGGCACTTCAGACCGTAGGTGACTTTTACATAATATGTGCTGTAAGAACTACTGTTTTGTGCAGTTATTAACTCAGTACTTAACAGTTTTCCAAGAAGTATATGATCCCATAAACTTGTCAAAACGTCCCTTTAAGTCAGACCATGAAAGCTACCTGCCTATTGTTTGTGATTTGAGATACGGTAAGGGACTTTCCTGTGTGCTTGGAATGTTTACAGTTTGGCTTTATGACATGGAGCTCTTTGTGTGTTATCACAATGGCTTCCTACATCTATATAACTTACAATCCAAAACTGGCCCATTCCAGTACACTGTAACACCAAAGTACTGATTCATCACAAGTAAGTAATCTATTACTACCTAATAACTGAGGTGCTACATTTTGCAGTATGCACTTTGTCTGCACCAAATGTGTCAGTGTGGGTTTTTTTATAATCTTTATTACCAAAAAATGTGACTAGTCCCAGAAAAAAAAAAGAGGAAAAACAAGGAGATTTACTCTAACAGGTGAAGAAGGGAACATCCTGGCTCCTTTCAATTTTTTACCTATTAATTTATGGGCAGAGATGGGCTCCATTGAAAACACAAGATGGTAAAGACATATTTAGAGAGCAAATGAAAAGATGAGAGACTGTTGCATCAAGATCACACAGAGAAGCTACAGAAAAGTGGGAAGGATCAGGTGGTCACCACAGGGCAGGCAGAGGGGTACACTGCAGAAAGGAAGGAGGCTAGAATCCCACTGATGTTGGAAGCACTGGCAGGGCAAAGGCAAGTCTTATAGCTGAGTCATAATAAAACCTGATAAGGTTGTTTAAATATTCTCCTTACCATAGCAATGGTATAACTGTTTTTTCTAAACTGGATTTTATTGTGGTGTTTTACTTTTGATAAAGGACTCAAAGTGGCCTAGCTTGCTCATATTTACTTTTGATTAGGTCAAATGTAAGAATAATATACAAACTGGCTTCTTTTCGTAAGTCTCATCTAGCTCTGGACTATAAAGGCAGCTGAGGCCTTGAATTCCGCCACAGGGAAAAAGTTGACTTCCTTTTTCTTTAAACTATGCCTAGGCAAGCAAACAATTTAGAACAAACCACATCTTGTGCGGTGGATGTTTGTGATAGACCTGATCAAGCTTCCTCTTTTAAAACAGGAGGTGATGGGCAAGAGGAGAAAGCACATATGGTTCTGCTTTCAATCTGTCACTCTGTTTGAGTGGCTGGAACTGCAGCAGCTAAAGAGAAAGAAGGAATTACCTGGTCTGACAACTGGGCGCTGCTCAGTATTTTCCTTTCTTCCTTCAGACAGTTGAAGATTGTCATTGCCATTTGTATTGGGTCCTCTTGAAAATGATCCTGGTTGCACAGCATTAAAATAGTCCATTATTAGTACACACCAAACACTCCAGTTCTCATGTCTTTGATGAAACTGACAGGCAAAAAGCTTAGCATGGGCGGTTGTACGTGAGCCAAGATGTGGTGTGGAGTTCCCTAGAACTACAGGAAGCATGACGGCTGTGTCACCCTTTCCAAGAGTGCAGAATCCAATGCCATCTCGTCCATCCCAAGGGCCACTGCCCACCCACTTTCAGGAAGTCTAGTACTGCTGTAGGTGCTGGTTTTACATGGTTCTTGAACCTACTCTGTCCTGCTCTGTTCAGGGGCACTCGGGGGAAGGCTCCTTGCTGCATATGAACCCAGTTAGTGTTTGGCACAAGTCTAACCCTACCATTTGAGATGTGTACAGAGTGCTTGTACGGGGCCAACTGCGAGATAGCAAGACAAACAGGTAGCTGCACTATCCTAAGCTTGGCTGAACAGAAGGACCAAGAAGGTCCGGCTATCAGTTGGCTTCCCTACCCTCTTTGCACTAGGGAGCACTGTTCTGCAATAGCTGCAGTCTTGTGGAAGAATGAGCTGGCGGTGGGAAGGCAGGACTGTGCCCAGTGAATCCACTAACTAATAAAATCCAGTAGGTCCACATTCTGCAGTGTCCTACAATATATAAATCCCCAAGTGCTTTATTCCCTTTCCTCTTTAGTTCAGTATCATGTTTCTCTGCCTATAGTATGACATTGTCATTAGTACTGTGGCTTTTACTCTTTATAACTCGCCACTGTCAACCAAATTACTGAAACTGTTATTGCCTCTGCTGACTTTACTGGAGACTAACATGTTATCTGATCCTTTCCATAATATTAACCACTTTCGTTTCTTTGGTATAATCCTACAGAGCCTGGGGCTGCAGAACATGTGCAGGGAACACTTGCTCTTTTCACTGAGATTCTTCATTAGGATTTGTTTCTTGGTACAGACTCTACAATGTTATTTCACAGGCAAACTCTCTTGCCTATGGATAGTTTTCAGACTACTTTGTTTTTAATAGGTATGAGAGAACTGTATTTTAAAATGTTTGCAGGAATCTAGTTTAAAAAGAATCTGGAAAACACCTATTAAACCCACCTTCCATATTTTCTTAAAGTACAAGTTGATTTAATGTATTGCTGAAATCAAGTCAATTTAAAAGAAATGGATGGGTGAAATTTCTTTTAACCAAAGTCCCCCTGCTAAGTTTTTTGTGGCTCCATAACTTCTTTTGAGAAATGTTTTTTCCCCCCCTGTTGCTGCATAACACCCCCACACAAATGCCTGGAAAACTGAATAGATAGGAAAAAGTAAAGAATTTATACAAAGTGCTACCAAATAAACATAGTAAACTGGGGAAAAAATCATTTCTTTAAACTGCTGTAGTACTCAGGAGTTACTTGTACCATTCATAAGTTTTAAGAAAAAAACTCAGAGGGGGTATAATCTTTAACTTGATTGTGTTTAAGTTAGAAGAATATTCTCTTGAATAAAATAAGACCCTAATAAAATGACAGGAGTATGCCTGTGTGAATCCAAACAAGTTACACACATACCTGAAGATTACGTTTGCTTTTCCTGATGTTGTGTTGCAACAAAAAGTTGTTTTCTATTAAAAACCGACTGAACTGATCGTCTAGCTGTGACAGGAGGTCATGGAACAATACCGTAGCAAATGAAACGTTGTTGGCAGCATGCTCCCTAGGATATTTAAGGCATCTTTAATATTAAATGCAACTGTTATCTTTCTAAAATATCAGTTTAAGTGAATGCATTTTTTCAGATTCTGGTCTTAGTTTTTAAAAGCATTGAATAGGCATCTGTAGATTTCACTCAATTCCACTCTCTGTAACCCTTTTATTCCTTGATTCTCATCTCAAATGAATAATACTTCCTTTGCTTTTTTCCCTAGGGTTACTCTTGCAACATTGTGTATTTGCACATGTATTTTTCCTTAATCTCCACTATACTGAGGAGCTGGAAGTGGGATCTATTCATTTGCATGTTAATGAAGCTCTATAAAAAGATATTCTCTAGAGATTTTAGCAATACTTCAGTTTGCTAGTGGAGATGAAGCTAAACACCTGGCCCATATATCCCTTTAATAATAATTGTCCATCTCTCTCTGGTAGACAAACCAAACAGGGAACCAGCTGTGTACCCCTGAGCAGCACTACCCAATAGGCCCAGACCAGACTGGTAAGTGCTGGAAGGAAGTCCATGGGAACCAGTGACTAGCAGCCACATAGGCAACTACTAAATGTCTGTTCCCACCACCCAATGGTCACTCTCATAAAAATGTACTGAACAGTTTGCTGCCCTAAATGTCTGCTTGCTCTCACTGTACAGCAGAGGTAACCTTGTTCTTGGATATGCATGCATGGTTATCAATGAGAGCCATCGGCACACAAGGCCAGAACCTGGCACCATAACTTTCAAAGGCATCACCAGTCAACTAATTTAATGGCAAATTCCTATACACATTACAGCACTTTGCTCTCACCAGTCTTGATTTTCCAGCCATTGTGCCAGATACTGTCTGATTTCCATGGGAAAGCTGTCATCATACAGCTGGTGTACTTGCTCCAAGAATTTGGAATCAAGTTGCTGCAACTGATACCACTGAGTCATCCTGTGGAATCAAGATTAATAAAGTTTAATAAAATTACACCAATCTTATTCATACCTACATCCCAATACAAGATATTTAAGAGTAGAGCTATTTTTGATGGGAAATGTTTTTTTAATTTCCCCCCCAAAATTTAGTATAGTTATTTTCATAGAAAATGTTCAGGTTTTTGTCAAAAAAACCCAAGTAATGTTTGGTTCTCAAGTTTTCAGAAATTCCCCAAAATTTCAAGAAAACATTGACAATTTAATTTGCATGGAAATAAACATCCTTTCCCAACCAGCTCTGATTAACGGTACGATGCAAAGAAGAATTTGTAAAATATACATATTTAATGGAGAGTCAAATTTAAAAAAGAAATCACACTTCTCTTTGAAAACTTTTACCTATTTTTGTTATAATTAACATTTAAGATTCTATAACAGTGATCTCTGTCCAATTTGTAATTTTGTGCATTTGACAGCACTTTGCATAGAGACCTGTTTCCCCTATGCAGTCGTAGACCTTGCAATGGGGCTCTGTGTAGGAGTAGCAGGCTGCTTGCATGTTGTATATTGCAGGACTGAGGTCTCACATTCAATTTCCCCTTCTGCATGTATGAATTTTTAACCCATCAATAGGAGAATGAAGAATATGAGACCTAAAAATGTGACTGCAAACCCATAAAAATGGTCAGGGAACTCAAGTGAAGGTTCAGAAAAGAGACATAAGAATGATCTGAGATCTGAAAAGCCTGCCTCAGGCCTGGTCTACACTACGAGTTTAGGTCGACTTTAGCAGCGTTAATCGAATTAAGCCTGGACACGTTCACACGACGAAGCCCTTTCTTTCGACTTAAAGGGCCCTTTAAACCGGTTTCTTTACTCCACCTCCAACGAGGGGATTAGCGATAAAATCGGCCTTAGCGAGTCGGAATTGGGGTAGTGTAGACGGAATTCGACGTTATTGGCCTCCGGGAGCTATCCCACAGTGCTTCATTGTGACCGCTCTGGACAGCACTCTCAACTCAGATGCACTGACCAGGTAGACAGGAAAAGCCCCGCGAACGTTTGAATTTCATTTCCTGTTTGCTCAGCGTGGAGAGCACAGGTGACCACGCAGAGCTCATCAGCACAGGTAACCGTGATGGAGTCCCAGGATCGCAAAAGAGCTCCAGCATGGACAGAACGGGAGGTACGGGATCTGCTCGCCATATGGGGAGATGAATCAGTGCTGGCCGAACTCTGTAGCAGTAAACGAAATGGCAAAATATTAGAAAAGGTCTCCAAGGCCATGAAGGACAGAGGCCATAACAGGGACGCACAGCAGTGCCGCGTGAAAATTAAGGAGCTAAGGCAAGCCTACCACAAAGCCAGAGAAGCAAACAGAAGGTCCGGGGCAGAGGCACAAACATGCCGCTTCTACGCGGAGCTGCATGCCATTCTAGAGGGTGCAGCCACCACTACCCCAACCGTGTGCTATGACTCCCTCACTGGAGAAACACACAGGGAAGCGGGTTCGGGGTACGAGGAAGATGAGGATGGAGATAATGTAGATAGCTCACAGCAGCAAGGAAGCGGAGAAACCGGTTTCCCCAACAGCCAGGATATGTTTATCACCCTGGACCTGGAACCAGTAATCCCCGAACTCACCCAAGGCGTGCTCCCATCCCCTGAGGGCGCACAGGGGACCTCTGGTGAGTGTACCTTTGTAAATATTACACATGGTTTAAAAGCAAGCGTGTTTAATGATTAATGATTAATTTGCCCTGGCAATCGCGGCCAGTACAGCTACTGGAAAAGTCTGTTAATGTGTATGGGGATGGAGCGGAAATCCTCCAGGGACATCTCCAGAAAACTCTCCTGGATGTACTCCCAAAGCCTTTGCAAAAGGTTTCTGGGGAGGGCTGCCTTATCCCGTCCGCCATGGTAGGACACTTTACCACGCCAGGCCAGTAGCACGTAGTCTGGAATCATTGCATAACAAAGCATGGCAGCGTATGGTCCCGGTGTTTGTTGGCATGCAGACAACATCCATTCCTTATCGCTCTTTCTTATTCTCAGGAGAGTGATATCATTCACGGTCACCTGGTTGAAATGGGGCGATTTTATTAAGGGGACATTCAGAGGTGCCCCTTCCTGCTCTGCTGAACAGAAATATTCCCCGCTGTTAGCCACGCGGTGGGGGGGAGGGGTGAAGTGATCATCCCAGAGAATTGGGTGTGGGGGGGGGAGGGGAGTTAGTTGGGTTTGTGCTGCATGTTAACCCGGAAACCGCAGCCCCTCCTTTTACATTGCAAACCCGTTTTAAATGGCCAACCCAACGGGTGCTTGGTATGGGAAATGAGAGCGCTACTGTTTGAAACCATTCCCACATGTTAAGAAGGTTAAAAAAGCCAAAAGACTGTGTCTTACCATGGCTGCCTGCAAGCCGAAATCTGTGGCCTGGCACTGCATGAGTGATCTCTCACACCAAACCGGCAGGCCCTCAATATAAGAGGAAAAATGCGACCTTGTAACGAAAGCACATGTGCTGTGTAATGTGAACAGCAAAATGTAACGTGAAAGAGTGTACCCATTGTTCTCTAAAATGTGTCTTTTTTAACCACCTCTCCCTTCTCCTCCACCAGCTGCAAATGTTTCTCCTTCACAGAGGCTAGTGAAGATTAGAAAGAGAAAACTGAGGACGCGGGATGATATGTTCACGGAACTCCAGATGTCCTCCCACACTGACAGAGCACAGCAGAATGCGTGGAGGCAGTCAATGTCAGACTACAGAAAAGCACAATATGAACGAGAGGAGAATCGCGGGCTGAATTGCTGGATGAACAGAGCAAGTTGCGGGCTGAAGATGATAGATGGCGTCAGCTTGCAGACAGAAGGCAAGAGTCGATGCTCCGGCTGCTGGAGCATCAAACTGATATGCTCCAGCGTATGGTTGAGCTGCAGGAAAGGCAGCAGGAGCAGAGACCGCCGCTACAGCCCCTGTGTAACCAACAGCCCTCCTCCCCAAGTTCCATAGCCTCCTCACCCAGACGCCCAAGAACACGGTGGGGGGGCCGCCGGCCACCCAGTCACTCCACCCCAGATGATTGCCCTAGCATCAGAAGGCTGGCCTTCAATAAGAGTTAAAGTTTTAAACTGCAGTGTGTCCTTTTCCTTCCCTCCTCCCCCACCCATCCCGGGATACCTTGGCAATTATCCCCCTAGTTGTGTGATGAATTAATAAAGAATGCATGAATGTGAAGTAACAATGACTTTATTGCCTCTGCAAGCGGTGCTCAAAGGGGGGAGGGGAGGGTGGGGTGGTTGGCTTACAGGGAAGTAGAGTGAACCGGGGGGTGGGGGGCAGAGGGTTCATCAAGGAGAAACAAACAGAAGTTTCACACCGTAGCCTGGCCAGTCACAAAACTGGTTTTCAAAGCTTCTCTGATGCGCACCGCGCCCTGCTGTGCTCCTCTAACCGCCCTTTTGTCTGGCTGCGCGTAATCAGCGGCCAGGCGATTTGCCTCAACCTCCCACCCCGCCATAAATGTCTCCCCCTTACTCTCACAGATATTGTGGAGCGCACAGCAAGCAGCAATAACAATGGGGATATTCTTTACGCTGAGGTCTGAGCGAGTCAGTAAGCTGCGCCAGCGCGCTTTTAAACGTCCAAATGCACATTCCACCACCATTCAGCACTTGCTCAGCCTGTAGTTGAACAGGTCCTGACTCCTGTCCAGGCTGCCTGTGTACGGCTTCATGAGCCATGGCATTAAGGGGTAGGCTGGGTCCCCAAGGATCATGATAGGCATTTCACCATCCCCAACGGTTATTTTCTGGTCCGGGAAGAAAGTCCCTTCCTCCAGCTTTCGAAACAGAGCAGAGTGCCTGAAGACGTGAGCATCATGTACCTTTCCCGGCCATCCCACGTTGATGTTGGTGAAACGTCCCTTGTGATCCACCAGGGCTTGCAGCAGCATTGAAAAGTACCCTTTGCGGTTTATGTACTCGGTGGCTTGGTGCTCCGGTGACAAGATAGGGATATGGGTTCCGTCTATGGCCCCACCACAGTTTGGGAATCCCATTGCAGCAAAGCCATCCACTATGGCCTGCACGTTTCCCAGAGTCACTACCCTTGATATCACCAGGTCTTTCATTGCCCTGGCAACTTGGATCACAGCAGCCCCCACAGTAGATTTGCCCACTCCAAGTTGATTCCCGACTGACCGGTAGCTGTCTGGCGTTGCAAGCTTCCACAGGGCTATCGCCACTCGCTTCTCAACTGTGAGGGCTGCTCTCATCCTGGTATTCTGGCGCTTCAGGGCAGGGGAAAACAAGTCACAAAGTTCCATGAAAGTGCCCTTACGCATGCGAAAGTTTCGCAGCCACTGGGAATCGTCCCACACCTGCAGCACGATGCGGTCCCACCAGTCTGTGCTTGTTTCCCGGGCCCAGAATCGGCGTTCCACGGCATGAACCTGCCCCAGTAACACCATGATTTCCACATTGCTGGGGCCTGTGCCTTGTGAGAGGTCTATGTCCATGTCAATTTCCTCATCACTCTCGTCGCCGCGCTGCAATCGCCTCCTCGGCTGGTCCTGGTTTTGCTTTGGCATGTTCTGGCTCTGCATATACTCCAAGACAATGCGCGTGGTGTTCATAGTGCTCATAATTGCCGCGGTGATCTGAGCGGGCTCCATGATCCCAGTGCTAGCTATGGCGTCTGGTCTGAAAAAAGGCGCGAAACTAGTATCTGACGGACCAGGGGAAGGAGGGAGAGAGGGAGGGAGGGGCGAGTGACGACATGGCTTACAGGTACAGGGAATTAAAATCAAGAAAGGTGGCTGTGCATCAGGGAGAAACACAAACAACTGTCACACAGAATGGCCCCCCCCCAAAGATTGAACTCAAAACCCTGGGTTTGGCAGGCCGTTGATTTCACAGAGGGAGGGGGAAGCAAATGAATACAGAACAAATCTATTTTTTACATCTTAAGCTGGCAGACGACGGTGCAGCATGACTGATAGCCCTCGGCATCTTCTGGGTGCTTGGCAGTTAGTGTACTAAGACTGATAGCCACTGCAGTATGACGACGATGGATACCAGTCGTAATATACTATCTACTGCCAAAAGACAAGGGGCTGCTGCTGTGTAGCAATGCAGCCCCACGTCTGCCAGCCCCACGTCTGCCAGCACCCAGATCGCCCTCAGCCTCTTCTGGGTACTTAGCAGAAAATACTGGGCGCTTGGCAGAAAATAGCATACTACGACTGATAGCCATCATCGTCAAGACAGTTCGATAGGACTGAGCATGTCTGCCCAGGTGCCCATGATCGACAGCCACTGCAGTACGATGACAACGGATACCAGTCATAATAAACCATCTACTGCCAAAAGGCAAAAGGCAAGGGGCTGGTGCAATGCAGCCCTATGGCTGCCAGCACCCAGATCGCCGATGAAGGCTACCAGTCATGCTGCACCGTCTACCGCCAAAAGGCAGTTAGCTGCTGTGTAGCAATGCAGTCCCATGTCTGCCGGCACCCAGATGACATATGGTGACGGTGAGCTGAGCTGAGCGGGCTCCATGCTTGCCGTGGTATGTTGTCTGCACAGGTAACCCAGGTAAAAAGGCGCGAATCTATTGTCTGCCGTTGCTCTGACGGAGGGGGAGGGGCCTGACGACATGTACCCAGAACCCCCCGCGACACTGTTTTGCATCATTCGGGCATTGGGATCTCAACCCAGAATTCCAATGGGCGCCGGAGACTGCGGGAACTGTGGGATAGCTACCCATAGTGCAATGCTCCGGAAGTCGACGCTAGCGTTGGTACTGTGGACGCGGTCCGCCGACTAGAGCACTTAGAGCATTTTATGTGGGGACACACACAATCAGCTGTATACAACCGATTTCTATAAAACCGGCTTCTATAAATTCGACCTAATTTCGTAGTGTAGACATACCCTGAGAGACTGGAAGCTCAAGGTGTTTATCTTATCCAAGATCACCTCTATAAGTACCTATACGGGGAAAAGATTTCTTATATTAGAAAGCTCTTTAATTTAGCAGACAAAAGGCACAAAAGCTGAAGTGAGACGAATTCAGGCTAGAAATACGGTGAAAATTTTTACCAGTGAGAGTCGTTAATCACTGGAAGAAGTTACCTACAGATGTAGTCGATTCTCCATAAGTGAGTCTTTTAAAGAGATGCTCTAGCTCAGTTACACTCATGACTTCAGTGGTTCAGGAGCCAAATTAGCAATCAACATTGCCCAAAAGAGCCACAGTAGGGCGAATTCATTGTTTCATTTACTATAGTATTACATATTCATATTTAAACAGTATGATGGGAAATATATAATAAATTAATCTCACAGCAAAATTACTGACCAATTATTATTTTATCAATTACAACTGGTTAATAGAATCATAGAACTGGAAGGAACCTCAAGAGGTCTTCTAGTCCAGGCCCCTGCACTCAAGGCAGGACTAAGAATTATCTAGACTATCTCTGACAGGGTTGGGCATGGTGGTGTGTGCCTACCTAGCTACTTGGGAGGCTGAGGCTGGCGGATTACTCAGGGGTTCTGGGCTGTGATGCGCTATGCCAATCAGCTGTCTGGTGCCACTGACAGCCTGGCCTGCGGGTGATGAAGGTCTGGCTAGTGATCGGCGCTCTCTCTGTGAGCGCTGATGGACTGATCAATCAAGGTGATCTCTGACAGGTGTCTGTCTAACCTGCTATGTTTAATAACATAGTAAAAGCATCCTGATTGATTAATAATTAAATCAGTGTTTTAATATCATGTGCTGCGAAGAGCCACAGGATACACATTAAAGGGCCACTTGTGGCTCGTAAACCTCAGTCAATCACTGCTCTAGTTCAACCAGAAATTATGGGGTCATGGCAAGAATCGCTTAGCAAA
The DNA here is from genome assembly GCF_028017835.1 of Emys orbicularis. Classification (NCBI taxonomy): domain Eukaryota; kingdom Metazoa; phylum Chordata; order Testudines; family Emydidae; genus Emys; species Emys orbicularis. Next base: position 52,346,113 of record NC_088693.1, read on the forward strand.
ACTCTGTGGCCTATGTTATGCAGGTCAGATGATCATAATGGTCCCTTCTGACTTAGATTTTTAAAGTCACTTAGGCTCCTAAGTCCCTCTGAAAGTGATTTCTCTAATTGTGCATGTTCTCTTTGAAAAGGTATGCAAGTATCCAAGATCTTTACATTTCATTTTTCATTATACACCTTGACCACGATATAACGCGGTCCTCAGGAGACAAAAAAATCTCACCGCGTTATAAGTGAGACCGCGTTATATCGAACTTGCTTTGGCCCCCCCGTTCCTTGTTCCCTGACCGCCCCCTCCAGAGACCCCTGTCCCTAATCACCCCCAGGACCTCACCCCTACCCAACCCCCCTGCTCCCTGACAGGCACTCACCGGCAGCGGCCGGAAGCGGAGCAACGTGGCCCCAGCCTGCTCCACTCCTCCACCTCCCAGCCGCGGCGCTCCGCTTCCCGCCGCCAGTGAGTGCAGGGAGGTTGGGGAAAGGACGTCCCCCATACTCACCGGCGGCGGGAAGCGGAGCGACCCGGCCCCAGCACGCTCCATTTTCCTTGCCCCGGACCCAGCCGTGTCGGTGGAGGGGGAGGTTGGGGAAAGGTCCCGCACTCACCTGCGGCAGGAAGCAGAGCGCCGCGGCTGGGAGCTGGCGGAGTGGAGCGGGCTGGGGCCGGGCTGCTCCGCTTCTGCCGGTGAGTGCGGGGGGGATCCATTCCCCTGAGCCCCCTCCCCCGAGTGACACGGCTGGGGCCGGGGCGAGGGAAGCGGAGCGGGCTGCTCCCAGCTCCCCGCTAATCCCCTGGGCCACTCTGGGATTGCGGGGGCCCCCCAAAGTGCCCCCCCACAGCTCCTGCCTCCCAGACCCTGGGGAGGGGGAAGCCCCTGACCGCTCCCGAGACCCTCTGCCCCTTATCCAACCAGGCCCCGGCACCCTTAATGTGTCAGAGATTTACAGCGTTGTATGAAAACCTGCGTTATATCGGGTCGCGTTATATCGGGGTAGAGGTGTACTATGTTCTTAATCCAATGTTCCTTCATTATGCCCTCCTAAAATCTTGGGACCAAGTTGTAACCCTCTGTGTGTATTTATTTAGGAAAGGGATACGGTACTAAAAAAAAAAAAACTCGAGTCTCGGAGGAAGCAGGTGATGCAGGTTCCCAACCCTACGTATCTGGGGAATCTGAAGAGATGGGAAGGTCCAGTTCTGTAAAGGAGTGGCTTTTTTGTGTTTTGTTGTGGAGCTCCCCCAAGGCAGCATAGTTCCTGCAGGATCTGTGCTGCCATTTACAAGGAAGAGGCTCTGCATTTCCATGTACTAGGGTCAAGGTTTTTCCACTGACTCAAGGAGAGGTTTGGGGTCATAGGAAGGACCCCTGGATCTGTGCCTGTGAATCCAGTCATTGGAATACTTTGTGATGCTGATGCAGAGGGGCTGTGGTCAGTATAACAGGATAGGATCAAGTTGCAGTCATTGTTACGTGGCCAAAGCCTGCCCCCTGGTAGGGTGCATGTGGGGAATGGATTTTATTCCCAGCATGAAGTTCCACTGCTCAGGCTTTGTGCAAAGGATGGGCTTAACTTCACTTCATTCCTTTCTTTTTAAATAAGTTAATTCAGGCCTCCTGAAGGATGCATACTGGCCATTTTTCACTTTAACTTCTCTCTCTCTCTTTCTTTTAATAATCTTAAACCTTTCATTTTGATTGTTTCATTTTAAGAGTTAAAACAATCCCACAACCCAAAGTCAATTGAGTTGCAAAGTCTACAAGCCCCTGAAACTTACTTACGTTTCCACAACTCAACACTCCTGCTTGTCTACTCTCCCGCTAACTAGAGCTGAGACTATGCAATACCCCAGGCGCCTGCCAATGTAGCATATAGCCACTTCTGTCCCTTTTCTCTTCCCTCAGTCGTGCTAAGTTCAACCCAGCCAGAGCTCAGATCTGCATTTCTAAAGTCATTCTTACATAATTTCAAACCCTAGTGAAAAGGGTCAGACTTGTTTTTTTTTAAACAAAACACAATTTGAATAATAAGCCCTGATCTCTAAGGAGCGATTGGTACCCAGCATCAAACTTACTCTTCCTTTTTTTTTTTTTTTCTTTTTATATGAAGAACAACATAAACTCCTGGTAGCTTTACTGTTCTGGACCACTTGGTGAGTGAGTTTTGTTATTTGTCCCATAACTGACAGATACTTTTGCTGCTTTTTGCACAGCCATTTTTGTACAACTAATTCCAGGCACACTTTCATTTTGCTGTTTAACTTCAGTCCCTGTGTGTTCAGATCTACACTGAAGACAAGTCTGAAGCCGGTTCATTTAAAAAAGGGGGATTAAAAGTAATTTCAGTCACTGCAACTGCCCCTTTTTCCTTCTGGTTTGGCAATCACATTTTCCTTTTTGTTACAAACCTCTTTCTGTTGCCTAATGCTGTATGGAATACACATACAGATACAGAGAACAACTTTATATGTTCTGTCAAATGCCCAGGGTAAACAAAAAGCTTGTTTCCCCCCCCCCCTCTAATCTTTGTCAGTTATAAGCATGTTATTTGCAATAACAGGTGAACAAAATTTCAAGCTGAAGGATGATCTTCTTCACCGTGGTAGTGTCCAGCTTTAAACTGCATGAGCAAGGCCTGTGGTCCATCCGACTTTGCACTCCGTTGCTGCTCTCCCGCTCGGTGGGACTCATGTTCCCTGCACTTTAGCAGGTGTGAGCGCGGCTACAGTAACGGAGTGTCCCCCTACTCCAGCCGGCAGCAGCCCTCTGATGGAGGGGAGCAGCGTCAACCCCCTTGCCAGCCCTGGGGCACCCACTGAAGTGACTTGGCTGAGGTCACAGGAAGGAACCTTGTGACAAACCCGGGAACAGAGGCCGGGTTCCCTGAGGCTCGCTGCAGCCCCGGGAGCACCCATCCCTCCTTGCTCCCGGGGCCGGCCCTGCCTCCCGCGGGCGGTCTCCGCCAGGCGCTACGGGCCCCAGCAGCAGGGCGGGCAAACAGCCCGTGGGCGCCTCCGTGCCCGGCAGCCTGCGCGGACACCAGTTCCGTGTGCGGGGCTGGGCAGCCGGGCCCGGGTCCGCGGGGCCACTCACCCGCCTATCGAGAGGAGGCTCCGAACCCCGCTGTCACCGCTCCGCTGCTGCGCCGGCAAAGCGAAACCGAGCCGAGAAATAGCAACAAAGCGACAGCCACGCCGCAGCGCCCGGCCCAGTCCCGAGCCACAGCCAATCCGCGAGCCCCGGCACCTTGACACGGGCTGTTCCTGAGAGCGTTCTACCCTCCCCGTTCCCCGCTCTCCTCCACAGAGCCCCCCCGCACTGGCCTGCTCCACAGAGCCCCCCCCGCCCCACCCCGCAGAGCCCCCCCCCGCACTGGCCTGCTCCACAGAGCCCCCCCGCTCCACAGGCTAACCCCCACCCCGCAGAGTCCCCCACCCCGCAGAGCCCCCCCCGCACTGTCCTGCTCAGAGCTCCCCCCGCTCCACAGGCTAACCCCCACCCCGCAGAGCCCCCCCCCCCGCACTGTCCTGCTCAGAGCTCCCCCCGCTCCACAGGCTAACCCCCACCCCGCAGAGTCCCCCACCCCGCAGAGCCCCCCCCGCACTGTCCTGCTCAGAGCTCCCCCCGCTCCACAGGCTAACCCCCACCCCGCAGAGCCCCCCCCCGCACTGTCCTGCTCAGAGCTCCCCCCGCTCCACAGGCTAACCCCCACCCCGCAGAGTCCCCCACCCCGCAGAGCCCCCCCCCCGCACTGTCCTGCTCAGAGCTCCCCCCGCTCCACAGGCTAACCCCCACCCCGCAGAGCCCCCCCCCGCACTGTCCTGCTCAGAGCTCCCCCCGCTCCACAGGCTAACCCCCACCCCGCAGAGTCCCCCACCCGGCAGAGCCCCCCCCGCACTGTCCTGCTCAGAGCTCCCCCCGCTCCACAGGCTAACCCCCACCCCGCAGAGTCCCCCACCCCGCAGAGCCCCCCCCGCACTGTCCTGCTCCACAGAGCCCCCCCCGCTCCACAGGCTAACCCCTACCCCGCAGAGTCCCCCACCCCACAGAGCCCCCCCCGCACTGTCCTGCTCAGAGCTCCCCCCGCTCCACAGGCTAACCCCCACCCCGCAGAGCCCCCCCCCCCCCGCACTGGCCTGCTCCACAGAGCCCCCCCCCCGCTCCTCAGGCTAACCCCTACCCCGCAGAGCCCCTCCCGCACGGTCCTTCTCCACAGGCTAACCCCTCCGCAGAGCCCCTTCCCCCTTCAGCTTGCAGCCATAGATTGACCTTTGAGTACAACCTGGCCTTGTGCCATGTATACTTAAGTGATTTACTTGGCGTTTGAAAGGTTTTTATTTTGCATTATTAATTCCTCAAGAAGGGGTCAAGAACATTTTAACTGGTGCATATGCTAAAAAGAAACACATTCATGAGCATGTTTAAGGTACTTACAACCTTCATGTTTGAGAATTGTGGCAAAAAGATCAGAGTAAATCAGTAAACCACCAAATTCCATGGGAAAAATCATTTCAATGCAAGTTCTCCTCACTAGCTTTGAATTTTAGTGGTGCATTGTATGACAACTGGCTTGTGTTGCACCTCTTGCATACTTTGGTTTCACTGTTGCATTTTGATTTAAAATAAAATAAACTTTTCCCTTCCAGTGCCCCATGATGTTTTTTGATGTATTGCTGGGTTTTTTTTAAAGGCATTCAGTAAAAAGCTGCACTAGTTTTGCTGCAAAGTGCTGGTGCCATAGCTTTAAGAAACCCGATAGTGAAACCTAACCTTGACATTCAGAGAAATTAAGGGCCCATATTGCAAATTGCTGTGTGCCCCCAACTCCTGCTTAAGTCACAAGAGGAGGGTTTATGTCTTTAAGGAGAAAAAGACTAGAGTATCGCAGCATGACTATTTTAGGGCTTGCCTCACTGACAGCTCAGTCTTGCCGCCATTGAAGTCAATAGCAAAACTTATATTGTCTTCAGACATGCATGTGTCAGGTCAAAGTACATAGCATAGAGACACACTTCTCCAAGGTACTGATAGAAGATTTTTTTGACCGTTGGCTTGAGGCCCATACTTTTTCATTAAGCCTCTTAATTCTGTTTGGAGATTGGGAGGGGAAATTATTTAAAATAGTTTCCTTTTGTCATCAGCATTTTGATTTGTTTTTGAATCTGTTGAACAACTCTGATTGTCAGCTTTAAGAACTACCACTGAAGATAAGCTAAATGTAGTTCTTTTGCTTCGTCTAGCAGATGATCCAAATCCACTGATTTTTTTTCAGCAGAGAACTTACCGTTCCCACTTTTAAAACAGTATGTTCTGGGAAAAACTCGTAAAATTGACATGATATTTGCCACAAAATACATTAGAACATTTTGGATTCTGTGCAACTGTTCTTGGGACAACCCAATTAAAATAAGGATTGTGGTGCCAAAATTGTGTCCACATAAGTTTGCCCACCCCTGTTTTAGTTAAAGGTTGTTACAAGGAAGAGGGAGAAATTGTTCTTTTTAACCTCTGAGGAGAGGACAAGAAGCAATGGGCTTAAATTGCAGCAAGGGCAGTTTAGGTTGGACATTAGGAAAAACTTACTGTTGGGGTGGTTAAGCACTGGAATGAATTGCCTAGGGAGGTTGTGGAATCTCCATCATTGGAGGTTTTTAAGAGCAGGTTAGACAAACACCTGTCAGGGATGGTCTAGAACAGTGGTGTGCCACCTGCTGCCCGCAGGCTGCATGCAGCCCATCAGGGTAATCTGATTGTGGGCTGCGAGACATTTTGCCTTCATTGACTGTCTGCAGGCACGGCCCCACGCAGCTCCTAGCGACCGTGCTGGCTGCCGCTTCCCGCAGCTCCCATTGGCTGGGAACAGTGACCGTGGCCACTGAGAGCTGCAGGGGCAGGGCCGTCCTTAGGTATACACAGCATACGCAGCTGTGTAGGGCAGCATGTAATTTGGGGCACCAAATTGTCCCAAATTTCATGGTGCCCTAGGCAGCTGCATATGCGTCAGCACCAGCTCCAGCCACCAGCCCTATTCTCTGGCCGGCCCCCCCACGGGCTGCGTCCCTAGGGGGATGTGGAGCCCCGGACAACTCCCTCCGCCCCACCTCTTACCCTTCCCCCCTGCTCTGCCCCCGGCCCGCCCCCATTCCACCTCTTCCCCCAGCAAGCCCACACTCATCGGCAGCAGCGGGAAGCGGAGCAGCCCACTCTACTCCGCCAGCTCCCAGCTGCGTCACTCCGCTTCCTGCCGCCAGTGAGTGCAGGGAGGTTGGGGAAAGGACATCCCCCGCACTCACCTGTGGCGGGAAGCAGAACGACGCAGCCCCAGCCGTGTCGCTTGGGGACTTGGGGAAAGGTCCCCCCCCCACACACACTCACTGGCGGCGGGAAGCAGAACGCCATGGCTGGGAGCTGGCGGAGTAGAGCAGGCTGGGGCCAGGCTGCTCCGCTTCCCGCCGCTGCCGGTGAGTGCGGGGGGGGGGGGGGGGGATATCCCTTCTTCCAAGCCCCCTCCCCCAAGCAACACGGCTGGGGCCAGGGCAAGGGAAGCGGAGTGGGCTGCTCCCGGCCCCCCGCTAATCCCCTGGGCCACTTTGGGTCTGTGGGGCCCCCAAAAGTGCCCCCCCCCACAGCTCCTGCCTCCCAGACCCTGGGGGGGAGGCCTGGGGCCCCACACAGCCCCCCCGGAGGGGGCTGCATAGGGCACCCAAATGGCTAGGGACAGTCCTGTGTAGGAGAGCTGTGCCTGCAGATGGTCAATGTCAACAAAATGTCTCACGGCTCGCAATCGGATTACCCTGATGGGCTGCATGCAGCCCCCAGGTTGCCCACCACTGGTCTAGAATGTAATCCTACCCTGAGTGCAGGGGACTGGACTCCATGACCTCAAAGTTTCTTCCAATCCTATGATTTGAAGCATTTCTCCAGAAGCAGAGACTTTACAAACCGCAGAAGGCTGTACAGCATGACTAGGGTGACCAGATGTCCTGATTTTATAGGGACAGTCCCAATTTTTGGGTCTTTTTCTTATATAGGCTCCTATTACCCCCCACCCCGTCCTGATTTTTGTTCAGTCACCCTAGCCTGATCACACATTGGCAGGATCAGGCTAGGGAGGTCCAGGAAAGGCTGGCTGATTGGGTGACAGGGCCAGGGAGGCAGGAGGGGTGAGTTAAACCGGGAACAGCTGAGCCACGTGGTTTCTGAGAAAGGACTCCTGGAGCTAGAAGGCAGCGATTGAGAGGAAAGCGAAAGTTAAAGCAGCCGGAGGAGGGGAAATGGAGGTTACCCTGAGCAGCTGTGACCCTGGCTGTGTGCCCTCGCTGGGGAACGGGCTGATTTTTTCCCCCCTTCCCTATCGCATTCTGTTAGCTCAGCATGCCTCGGTGGGTGACTAGCTACCAAAATAGTGTTTGAATCCTTTAACAAATGCTCTTCCTGAAAACCTGCTGGGCTTCTTGACCGCCTGATGCATTTTTAGCCTGTGGTTGTGCCTCAGGCCTTTCCTGTCATTTGGGTGCTTGACTTTTCAACCTGATGCTGTTCCTTCAAGGTGTGCTGTAATAATACAGAGGCTTCACCTGCGGTACAGAGTGCAAGGAACGTGTCCAGCTGAATATATCACCATCCTCCTGGCTTATACATGCAGCCTAGAGCCCTTTCAGTGCAAAGGATTCCAAAGCAAGTTTACACCAATGACCCATGGACTGCCATCAGTTTTTAAGCAGAACACACCCATTGATGCCTCCTTAATAAAATGAAAGCATGGTATGGCGCGCTGCATATACAAGCATCACTGAACTGCAGCCACCTCTGGGGTGGAAGATGGGTGTCAGGTAGTTGCCAGCACATTTCACAATGCTGGTGGAAGAGAAGTAACATCGTTTTGTTTATAGACATGCTTGTCACCAAGGCACTGTTTAAAAGGGCAGAGACACAGGACCAATATTTTGAAAACAGCAAAAGCAATTTTGATCCATCATAAAAATACAACCATAATATCTCCTTTGTGGTTGCAACATAATTTTGCAAATCTTCTGTTGGTAATAAAACTAGAGGTGTTACATATGTGTTAATAGAAAATTGGGGTGGAAATGAGCTATTGTGAATTTTATGAAGCACTGACAATGTGCTTGACACTGTACTATACACACAATACAGACAGCCACTCCAAATCTAGACAAGATGGATTCAAAGCAGACATGATGCACTGGGAAGTACAGAGGAGGAAATAATCATGATGTTTTTGTGTGTGTGATGACTTATTCACTCATTTTTTCTGGGTACTTGTGGAAGAAGCGACCTTTCATGAGGGGGTCTGAGTTATAGAAACACTGGTTGCCATGCCATGGTTAGGTTTGCAGCTACACTTTCTTTCCAAATCTTCTTACACCGCCATTATTTCCCCTAATTTTTAGTAGGGAATGAGCTATTGCTCTGAATATTTTGGGGTTTCCTCACATGTAGAAGTTTTTTTTTTCTTAAAGAGTTTAAAAACTCTAGGATAAAGAGCTGTCAAATAAAATGCTGTAAAAAATGACCCACTTTTTACATTTGGAATAAAACATCTCATGGTTTGTCAACCACCAGTTAAAGACATGCAATGTTGGCATTTGTTGGCATGTACACGGTGGAAGCCAAACATAATTTGATTCTGAACTGCTTAAACTGTTTAAAATTAATTAAAGGTTAACTGTATGTGGATGGAAGCAAACTTCACCAGATTCTGTATTATACAGTGGGAAGAAATAAGATGCAAAGGGTTAAAAATAGGACATACAAATATACTTGACCTTTCCCATTTCTAAACTATAACCAAGATTTCCATGTAAGATACAGTAGTTTTTGACTGGTGAACAACTACAGCCAGATATCAAAGAATGTTCCTTATTATCTTCCCTGACATTTAGCATCATTCCCCCACTGGATTTTCTGATAGTTTCTTTTTGTTTCTTGTTTTCTTTCCTTTATGATTTTCTTTGGACCATTGTATTAACTGATATTCAGAGAAATAGGGGCATATCTTGTTCCCCCAGAACAGGAATAAAAGATTGGCAAAACAATGGAAGAATAAAAGTTTGGGCTTTGGAACAGGCCTCCAGTACATACGCCTCCTTTCCTGTTTTACTTTGGGATCTGTCTATAAACAATTTTCAAAATGTCACTGTCAGGGAACAAAATCCAGATGCAAAGTGCATATGGTAAACCTTGTGGATTGTAATTCTGCTGAGGTCTGGTTACAGGTATTGTCTTTTTAAGTAAAAGAGCCAGGTGGCAACTGAAATTTTCATGTTTCTGTTTAATTCGTTGCAAAACTCTAAGTTCAGCATATTTGTCTTTGTGATCTTTAGACAATTTTTGACTTTGCAGCTGCAAAGTACAATGAAAGTGAAAGTGCAGTTATCAGCTGCTGTGTCCCTGCTGAGCTGGTCTGCCAGAGTATTCTTGACACTGGGAAGGTGACAATCTTCCAGGTGCGTTTTGTGGCTGATACAGAAGTCCCATAGATGGAGTGCCTCTTGACAGAGAGTCGACGAGCGCGCTCCCCTTGCCTGTTGATGTAGAACATCGAAGCTGTGTTGTCCGTCAGGACTTGTACCACCTTGCCCGACAGGTGGGGCAGGAAGATGCCACATGCCAGCCAGACTGCTCGGAGCTCTTTGACATTTATGCGTAACTTTGCCTCCTCCGGGGACCACATCCCCTGTGTCTGGAGGTCACCGAGATGCGCACCCAGCCGAGGTCTGAGGTATCCGACACCAACTCGATGGAGTGAGAGGGGTTGTCGAAAGGAACCCCTTCCAGGACTATCCTGTGGTCGGTCCACCATCGCGGCGAGGTAAGTATCGCCTGGGGAATGGTAACAATCTTTTCCAGGGGGTCTCGGGACTGGGAATAAACCGTCCCCAGCCATTGTTGCAGGGGCCGCATTCGGAGCCTGGCATGTCAGACCACGTAAGTGCACGCTGCCATGTGACCCAGGAGGCGCAGACAGACCCTGGCTGTAGTCCGAGGGAACGCGGAGAATTCTGCGATGAGGTTCGTCAACGTGTGGAACTTTTCCAGCGGCAGGAACACCCTGGCGCAGGTCAAGTCAAGGACCGCTCCGATGAACTCTATCCTCTGCACTGGCACTAATGTTGACTTTTTGTTGTTTACCAGTAGGCCCAGAGAGCGGCATGTGGCCTGAACCACCGCGACATCCCTTTGGACTTGAGACCTGGAGCTGCCATTGATGAGCCAGTCGTCAAGGTATGGGTCAATCTGAATACTCTGGCGCCTGAAGTAAGCTGCTACCATTGACATGCACTTGGTAAACACTCGGTGCTGTTGCCAGGCCGAACGGGAGGACCGCAAACTGGTAATGGTGGGGCCTCCCTGTAAACTGGAGGAAGAGTCTGTGCCCTTGAAAGATCGCTATGTGGAAGTATGCATCGTTCAAGTCGAGGGCGGCATACCAGTCTCCCGGATCAAGGGAGGGGATAATAGAAGCCAGAGAAACCATGCGGAACTTTAACTTCTTTAGGTACTTGTTGAGGTCTCGCAGGTCCAGGATGGGCCATAGACTGCCCTTGGCCTTTCGGATTAAAAAGTACTGGGAATAGAACCCCTTGTTCCTGTACTCAAGAGGAACTTCTTCCACCGCACCCAGCTGTAGTCGCCCCTTTACCTCCTGCACGAGGAGACTCTGTGAGAGGAGTCCCTGAAGAGGGACAGGGAAGACGGGTGGGAAGAGGGGGTAGAAAGGAACTGGAGAGTATAACCCTGTTTCACTGTGCTGAGAACACATCGGTTCGAGATTATAGCCATCCAGGGAGGGAGGAAGAAGGAAAGGTGGTTGGAGAACACAGGGAAGGACGGATCCAGGGAATAGTCTGGTAGTTTGTCCTTGTGCGCATCCTCAAAATGACTGTTTGGCCCCCTGCTTATTATGGGTCAAGCCCAATTGGGCAGATCATGGAGGCGGCTGGCTCGGGCGGCGCTTGTAGCCGTTGGCTCATTTATGGGGCTGGTCCTGCCGAGGCTGACTCCCCTGGCCCTGTGGCTGCTGCAGTTTGAACCACTTACACGCCGGGGCTGGGATGTAGAGACCCAGGGTTTTTTTGGGTGGTGGGGGTGTGACGTTGTACCCCATAATGCTTTATAGGAATATGCTTATGAATGTATATATGACATAACTGGAATATGTTTTATGCTACATATGCCATGTAACATATCTCTGTAAAGGTTATGATCTACTGAATATATTCATCCTATTTGTATGCATGTATCATTTTTGTATTCAAAGTTATGCATATTGGCTATGTACTTGTTTAATTTTAAGTAGCCTCAGTGAAGTAGTTGGTCAGCTTCCTGAGAAAAGACTATTCTCAGCAAGTGCCCAATCAAGAAATACTTAAGCTAACAATGAACTTGGAGATGCCAATCCACATCGGAGCTTTCCCAGTAATGTGGCCTGGCTGGTAAGGAACTTAAGTCATCCATGGACATGTGACTTGCCCATGTGGCTCCAAAACTCCATCTTATAGAGGGGATTCTACACAGGGGGAGGGAGGGATTTAGATCCACAAGGAGAAACTATATAAAGCCTTGGGAGACCCCTCCATTTTTGGTCTTCAGCTGGCTCAAGAGAGAGCCTCTCCACCCCCAAAGGATACCTGAAAGAAACTGGAACAAAGGATAGTAACCACAGGGGTGTGAGTGATTATTGGACCCAGACTAGAAGGAGGCTAGTCTGTAAAAGAAGCTTACTGGAACATCTCTGAGGGTGAGATTTCATCTGTAATCATTTTCTTACTGTATTAGGTTTAGACTTGCGTGTTATATTTTGCTTGGTAATTCACTTTGTTCTGTCTGTTATTACTTGGAACCACTTAAATCCTACTTCTTGTATTTAATAAAATCACTTTTTACTTATTAATTAACCCAGAGTATGTATTAATATCTGGGGGGTGGGGAACAACTGTGCATATCTCTCTATCAGTATTATAGAGGGCGAACAATTTATGAGTTTACCCTATATAAGCTTTATACAGGGTAAAACGGATTTATTTGGGGTTTGGACCCCATTGGGAGCTGGGCATCTGAGTGTTGGAGACAGGAACACTTCTTAAACTGTTTTCAGTTAAGCCTGCAGCTTTTAGGGGACGGAGTTCAGACTGGGGTCTATGTTTGTAGCAGGCTAGCATGTCTGGCTCAAACTAGGCAAGGTTCTGAAGTCCCAAACTGCCAGGGAAAACAGGCTCAGAGGTAGTCTTGGCACATCAGTTGGCAGTTCCCCAGGGGTTTTCTGTGATCCAACCCATCACAGCGGGAGTCCTGGAGGCCATGCAACTTGCTGTCTGTTTGCTCCGCAAACAGGGCCCGGCCATCAAAGGGCAGGTCCTGCATTGACTGCTGAGTCTCGGTGGACAACCCAGAGAGGAGCCGCCGAGAGGCTCACCGCATGGAGATAGCGGAAGCCATGGTGCGGGCAGCAGCGTCTGCAGCCGCCTGGAGGGCTGCCCTGGCCATTGTCGTGCCCTCATCAAGGATAGCTCAGAAAACCTCAGGGAGAGACCCTTTGAACTTGGCCATGGCTTGCCACATATTGAAGTCATATCGGCCAAGGAGGGCTTAGTGGTTGGCCACTCTCAGCTGAAGGCTGGAAGAGGAATAAACCTTTCGCCCGAAAAGATCCAGCCTCCACGTGTCTTTATTTTTTGTGGTGGCCCCGGGTTTTCCCTGTCTCTCCTTGTGGTTAACCCCCTCAACCACAAGAGAATTGGGGGCCGGGTGGGAGTATAAGTACTCATGCCCTTTGGTTGGCATGAAGTACTTGCGTTAGGCTCTTTTAGAGATGGGGCCAGGGAAGAGGGGGTCTGCCACAGGGCATTAGTGATTTTAGAAACCCCTTCATGAAGGGGTAGAGCCACCCTGGCAGGAGCTGCGGAGCAGAGGACATCAAACAGAGAATCTGATGGCTCTTCCAATTCCTGTGCCTGAAGCCCCAGGTTAGAAACAACCCTCTTCAAATGTTCCTGGTGTGTCTTGGCGTCATCCTGAGTAACTGGGTAAGGGGGCCCTGTGAAAGCCTTGTCTGGCGACGATGAGGATGATACCGGTGCCCCGGGAACCTCCACATCCATTGGTGGTCCAGCAGCTTGCTCCCCTGGGTCCCCCTGGGTCTTACCCCCCTGAAGTCTCCAGCACCAGATAGGGACGGGATACCAAGGCCGCTGGCCTCTCCGAGGCTCACAAAACCAATCAGGCAGCCTGGGAAGACTGGTTGAACCCCCAAGGATTCCATGGGTACCATGGTACCGGCCACTTGCTTGGGGCCATTGGACAGGTTTTGGTGCTGATAACGTAGTCGGTACTGGGTCTTGTCCCGCAGTCAGGGAACCCCGCTCTGAGCTGGAGCTACCAGCAGAGCGGTCGGTCCCGGGTGACCAGGATCAGGTTGAGCAGTGGCTCTTGTCCAACTGGTGCCGGTCGCTGCATCCCGAAGCCAACCTAGTGAGACCGTCTTGATCAGGCTCTCTGGGACCGACGGTGTTGGGCGGATCTGCGTCGGATACCCAGCAATCCACTCCTCACGCTACTCGACCGGTACCGGGACTTCAAATGGGACTGGGAGCTACTATGAGCTGATTGCCGGGAGGATCGTCCTGAGGAGGGTGACCTTCCTTTTGGAGATGGGCAATGACGGGCCAGTGATTGGCGGTCTTTGGTCCCCGATTGGTCCTGGGATCGGTACTGGGCCCTTGAAGATGGTCCCGGAGTTCTTGCCAGGTGGCACATGCCTCAGAGGGTCTGTGCCAATCTACTGGCGAGGTACGCCTCGAGTCCCTCGATCAGTGCCCCCAGTGTGGGGACTGAAGGGGCTCCGCTGAGCCTACCTCTCCCGTCCTGAGGCGTGACAGCTGCGGGCGGGCAAATGCTGGTGGGATGTCCCTCTCGATGGGGAACGGTGCGCTGAAGTAAGGACACACGAATAGGTCCCAACGCAGATTTTCCCCAAGACCGGGGTACTGCAGGAGCTGGTGTGGGCGGCACCGGGAGTGTCAGGATCTCCTGAGCTGCTTGAAGGGCTTTGGGCGTCGATGGCACCTGAAGCTGGCTGGCGCCTGCACCACTATCCGGAGTCTCAGGCAAGGTATGGGATGGGATGGGTTGCACTGCTCGATTTGAGCTGGGGCCCAACCTCCCGAGGGGGATGTTGAGCTGCCTGACACGGGTCTTGGCTCGCCCCCTGCCCTCTCCTTTCCCTTGCAGGAGGTAGGAGATCTTCCCCTCAAAGTCTTTTTCGGCTTCTTGACCGGAGCCATGGAGGGAGACCGGTGCCAGCTTGCGCACGGAGGCCACAGTGCTCGGTGCGGAGTCAGACCACTGCTCCAGTGCCGGAGTGAGTGCCAACTCCATTAGGAGCGCTTTCAGATGGGTATCGCACTCCTTCTTCGTCCTAGGTTTAAAGGACTTGCAGATATGGCACTTGTCACTTATGTGCCCCTCGCCTATGCACCTTAGGCAGCTGGTATATGGATCACTGACGGGCATAGGCCATTTGCAGTGATCGCAGGGCTTAAAGCCTAGGGACTGGGGCTTAAAGGCTGGGTCGTGTTCAGGACTAACAAAGAGTTTGAGACTACTACTAAGGGTAACTAAGAAAACTACCAACTATGTATACCTACTTTACAGGATTTCAAAGTTCACAAGAACAGAGAAGGAATCAATGCTAGCCAAAGCAGCAGACGTTCTAGCACCGTCACTGATGGCAAGAAGGAACTGAGGGTGGGGGGAGCCGGCAGTGCCCCTTATACCACACCATGCGGGCGCCACTCCAAAGGGTGTCAGAGCTGGTTCCCTATGGATACTGCTGAGGGAAAAACTTCCGGCACCTGTGCATGTGGTGAGCGCACACACCTAATATGGAATGGATATGAGCAAGCACTTGAAGAAGAAGAAGAAGAATCTGTGTTTCGAAAGGGTCTTATTCTTTCAAATCTGATTTTTTTTTATGATTAGCCTTTTGTTTCCAATTGGCCAGAGCAGAGCTAAGATATGGGACATCACAGAGATTAACACACATTTCTAGGCGGTTTACATGGTCAAGAACGTTCTATATGCATCATTTTTTTGTTTTGAGACGCTGTGATGCATGGCTAGAATGGGTTAAACATCCTGCAAAATAAATAAGCCTCAAATGACGTGGGGGGATAATGTTTGTATTTTTGTGTATTTACATATGTATGAGTAGGGTCAACAATGTAATCAACAGTCCCCGTCTAGGCTGTATTCTGATAATTCAGAGGTCAAAAGAACATCCTATAATTTAAATGAATTGTAAACATGGGATATCTCAGTATTCATCTCTCTTTGAAATGTACTGTGAATGGTGGAGGAACAAGCAAATGGTTTTATGTTAATTCGTATAGCTAAGTACCGGTGATGGACCTCCTTCAAAGTCATCCTAATTACCCTGAGGAACTCCAACTCATCAAAAGACATGAAATTGTATAAAAGATCCTTGGGTCCTGATTCTGTCATCTCAGATCTGCTTAGGCTTCATCAGGGGAAGTTTGAGTCGCAAGACTGAGATCCCAGTTATGCTGTGTGATAGACCCAGGCCAGTAGGGTACAGCAGAGTAGTCGAAGGCAGATATACTGGCCACTGGATAACCAGTTTTCTGTTCCCGACCAGAGCAGGGGCTGCTCCAGGCTAATGAGAACACCTGATTCCAATTAACCTGCAAAGAGTCAGGTGAGGCCGTTAAGCTAATGTGAACACCTGACTCTAATTAGGCCCCTCTGATACTATAAAAGGGCTCACTCCAGTCAGGCCAAAGAGAGCCAGGGGAGAGGAAGTGCGGCTGAAGGGCTGGGTAATGAAGACACCCTGAAACCACTGGAAAGGGAGCCCTAAGGTAAGGGTGAAGAAGGCGTTGGGAGAGAGAAGCGGGGGAGCTGTGGGGAAGTGGCGCAGGGAAATGTAGCAGCTCTGGCGGTGAAAGGTCGGCTGCCAACAGCTGCTGCCATTAGGGTCCCTGGGCCGGAACCCGGAATAGAGGGTGGGCCCGGGTTCCCCGCAACTCGCCACTACAGAAACACCTCCTGGGAGGGGAAGACAGGCCCCTGGCAGGACAGGAGGCTAAGCTGTTCTGGAATAAACCTGTAGGGACAACAGAGACTGTGGGAGCTCTCTCACCAACCTCCTTGCTGGCTTATGATGAAATGGGCTCAGTAGACTGTAACCCTAGCCCTAGAGAGAGAAGGGCTACATGGAGGGTCGCAGTAAGCCTCTGAGGCTAGCATAAACTGCCTGGAAGCGCGAGACCCACGGGGACAAGGCCGGAGCTCTGCCACAGCTGGTACGCCCTGAATATGATATTTGGACATTGGACTATGACCTATGAACTGAATTCTAAAGGAACTCCTTGCAACTACAAAGCTCACCATCTCTGATATGAATCTAAACCGCAATGGACTGAACTCATGCCTGTATGTATACTGATCTTTTAACCACACTCTCTCTTGTTTTTTAATAAATTTTAGTATAGTTAATAAGCCTTGGCTTATTTGGGTGAGATCTGAAACATTCATTAACCTGGGAGGTTGTGTGTCTGGTCCTTTGGGATTGGTGGAACCTTTTCTTTTATATGATGAAATAAGATTTACAGAAATTTTCATCATATTTGATGTGGGTACATGGATGGAGGCCTGAGGCTGGATCACTTTAAGGGAACTGTGTTGTTTGGACTTCTGAGTAAAAAGTAAGGTAATAAAGAAGCTGTTTTATGCTGTCTTGGTGAATCTAAGTATTGGAATATCCACCAGATTTATGGGGATTGTCTGCCCCATTCTTTGCAGTTCACCCTAATTGAGTGACCACAGCTGGCTCCCCACTAGGTCACAGAAGCATTATAGATTAAACAAACTGTGTGGTGGCAGATGCTGGATGAATTTGATGTTTGCCTCTTTAAATGTCTCAGTTCACACTGGTGGTTCAGACTCAGGAACAACCAAGGCGACTGAGTGCTTCCACTTTTGTCTTATCTTTAAAAGTCCCACAAGACCAAGTATCCAACAGCAAAACAAAATCTAATTTTATTTCTATTAGTCATGTATAAATTACAGAGATTATGAAACTATATACACGGTTTAATATCAGCTCTATGCCATGTTTCTGGAGAATTACTTACGGTCATTGGGTTTTCAAAGTTTGAGTACATCCCCCTGACTAGGTACAAATCATTCAGACTAGACAGCGAAAAAAAATGTATTCATTTATTTTAAACATACTCCATTTGCACAGCAAGGAGATGCCAGGTGGATCAGATCATTGGGGCTCTCCCTTTGCTTTCCTGACAGTTTACAACTGAGGACAATACTAGTGGGGAAGAGCTGGACACCCTACTGCTTATTCCACTTCTAACCATATACTCTGATCTTACATCCCTGCCCCGGCGGATTTTTCCCTATGCTGCTACTTGGAGATGCTCATAGTAGCTCTGTGCACTGACCCTTACTTCTCGTGACCAGAGGAGCAGGAATCCTAAGATTGTTCTAGAACTTTTCAATTTAATGTTATAGTACTATCAGCCAAGCCACTAGGCTAAGAGCTAAAACAGGCCTACCAAAGGTAATACATTGGTATCGTTTTGCTTTCAGGTCCCAGGTACACTATCTATTTAAATGTGAGAGCCTCCAGGGATGGCCCACAAAAGGCCTTAGTAAGATACCTTTGGAGGTGCCCAGCAAACAGAACTGTATGGTAAATGTTGAGGGTCACTCTTTTTTCTTGGGGGTGGGGAGTAGGCATGAAATCCTGGCCCCACTGAAGTCAATAACAAACCTCTCATTGTCTTCAATGGGGCGAGGATTTCATCTCAGGTGCCAAAGGGCTTGCCTACACTTAAAATGCTCTAGTGGCACAGCTGCACAGTTGTAGCGCTTCACTGTAGACACTACCTACACTGAAGAAAGGGGTTCTCCTATGGGCATAGGTAATCCACCTTCTCGAGAGGCAGTAGTTAGGTTAACAGAAGAATTCTTCTATTAACATAGTGCTGTCTACATGAGGACTTAGGTTGGTTTAACAACGCCACTCGGGTTGTGGATTTTTCATACTCCTGACCGAAATAGTTAAACTGATCTAATTTCTAGCACAGACCAGGCCTATGTTGTATCTTACCACTTGCTTGTACAAATGCATATTTTGCTTGCACAATTAAGTATGCTCAAGACTGCATACTTCACAGGCAGAACTTGGATATCTATCTTTTGTAATTGTCAGTGTTTAAGTTATTCTAAAACAGTTAATTTGTCATGGGTAATTCTGAGAAACGACAGACTGTCATGACTAACAGTAACTTGGCTGCTTTAAAAAGGCAAATAACTTTTATGTTAAGAATTGGTTATTCTGCTTATTTACATCTGTATCTGAGGTAATTTAGCTCTTTGTAACTTTGGACTATGACTAGGCGCATGTTGGACAGTACTCAGCAAATGAAGCAGCTCTTTGGTATCCTTTTTAATCATTCTGTGTCCCTAAGGCCTCGATTATGGCACACCATCTAAACCCTGCATTGAATAAGGACTGTTTTCTTTCTTCATGGGCTTTTCTGAGGTACTCATCATAGTGCCTCACAACCATGAATAAATTTACCCTCACAACTGTCCTGCAAGACAGAGAGATTTTATTAACCCTGCTTTACAGATGCGGAATGGAGGTACAGAAATTTAGTGACCTTCGAAGTGTAGTGCCTCTAGAGCAGGGGTAATCAATAGGTGGCCCGTGGGACAAATCCGGACTGCCAGATACTTTTAAATGGACCCCAAAATCTTTTTATTTACTTATTATCGTTATTTTTATTATTTTCTCTGGAGTGTGGACCTTGACTCTACCTAGACTGAGAAATTTACACCTTAGCAAAAACTAATTTACTACCCACCCCTGCTCTAGAGTTTCTAGAGAACTCTTCTATTCTCATTATTCCCTTCTCCTCCTCCTTCCCTTCCATGGATTTTACTGCAGGAAGATAAAATCTATCCCTTTGTACTGAAAGCCGTTCATGGCAGCAAAGGATGACTCCTGGCACCTACGGTCAGTGACATGAAGGGACGGATGAGAACCTTTAATTTAAAATAAAAGCCAAAGAAATAGACATTATAAAAACAGAACATGAAATGTACAGCATAAATCCTGATTTTCTGAACACATCTTAAATCTCTTTAGTTATTCTAAAGTCTTGCTTTCAAAATGTTTCATGAACAGAACATCTCCATCCTACCGTAAGTCCTATTTTACAGCAATACTGCAGTCCTTATTTCCATAAGCAGTCCCACTGGGCTAAATTCATACCTAGTGTAACGCCACTGAAGTCAATGGAGTTGCACACCAGGGAAGGATTTCGCCCATTGAGTTAAGAGGTAATATTCCCTTGAGTGAGAACTTCAGTGGCAGGACGCAAATGATGCCAGATGTTTGTAACTCCAGTGACTTCCCTGGGGAGACTTCTGATTTACATGCATTTGAAAGTACATGTAGGCCCAAGAAGAACATCGCATTGGCTTCCAGGAAACCCTTATTTACAAAGCTGCATAAACAACTTCTTTTTTTTAAACTTTCATTTTATAAAGTATTTTGGCTGCTTTGTTGTTCTTCATGGTGTCTGCATTTCAGTCAGCTGAATATGGAGAACTCAGCTAGAAGAGAGGAATGAAAACATCAGCTTTAAGGCAATTATTGCTGCATTTTTAAAAACAAAACAAACAAGCCACAGTTTGCTCAAATTACTTCCAGTGACAAACACACACTCACAGTGCAAACTAAGCCCTGACTTATGTAATGGTTCCCCACCTTAGCCACTTAAAGAGACACTGGTAGTTTAGGTTCAGTCCCTAGAACTATACAGAGGGAGATGCCCCACGCACACACCCACTCACACTCTGGGGAAATTAAGGGCTTGTTTACATGGAGACTTAGTATGTGGCAAGCTGAGAAGTGGATATACAGCACACTAGCTTGCTGTGCACTAACTCGCCCCTTGGACTCTGCTACTGTACACTAAAAGTTCCCTCTTGCCACATACTGAGTGCTTGTCTTCACGTACAGCGCCACAGCTGCAGCTGTGCTGCTGTAGTGCTTTAGTGAAGATGCTACTATGCCGATGGTGACGGGAGAGCTTCAAATCACACCAGCCCAGGTTCGGTCCCCAAATATTTAAACCAGGCTAAGAAATGTAAGAACCTCTCCTGCTTTGGGTGCAACTTGTGAGGCTGAGCTGCCTCATGTTCTGCACAGAGCTCTGAATGCAGTTCTTTGCAGGCAAGTAAAATAGAAAATGATTTTAAAATAAATAAATACATTTGCAATGTAAGTTTTAAGTCTCTCCATGGACTTTTAATGAATGTTTTGTATTTGTTTAGTTAAGACATTTCAGTTCACCTTTAACATCCCAGAGACAGACCCAGCTACACCATGCAGCGGAAGTAGTCATTTTCATTAGTGCAAAGTGTCTGTAAAATGCTACCAAATCAGAAATGGCAACTACATAAAATGCATGGCAATGGGTGAATCAAGCCCTCTGTGTTATCTGTAAAATCGGTACAATACTTACTTACAGTTATGGGTGTTGAAGCTTAATTAATGTGTGTACAGAAATTGGAGATCCTTGCATGGAATTTTGAGATCCTTGCATTGCAAAGTTCTAAGATATAAAGTTCATAGTACAATGGTTACCATGAAAAAGACAACATTCCATACCATACTGAAGAATTCTACTGCATTTAGAATAGGAAAGAACTGGGTTATCTCCCATAGCACTGTATGGGAACTGAAGGCAAGTGCTGACTTTTTAATGGTTACAACTGTACTCTCACCCGTTTGCACTGCAAAAGAAGCCTTTCTCTCCATTGGTAACTCTTTCTCTCCACAAAGTAGACCCCATTTGCTTAGTAGTAAATTATGAATGAAAAAACTTGCAACATACAGCAGTTTCAATTACTGTGGGACTCAGGTGTTCTCTCAGCACAGCATAAACACTTGGAGACATGGGAAGAAGATCTGATGGAGAATGTGGATCTGTGGAATCATACAGGCTTAAAAGAAACACAAATAAAATAAATAACCTTAAAGATGATTAGGAAATAATGGGAAGAAACCCCTTTGCAACTTAATGCATCAATAAGGGATGCAGACATGGAAATAATCATATAGATCTGTGTTTGGGTAACACTGATTTAGCAGCAAGTAGCCTGTGAAAGAGCCAACTGCATGCTAATGTCCTATTAGCCAACAACATCAATGAGAATACCTTGAAAAGATATAGCTGCTGGCACACACACAAAAACATACTGTACACACTGTGCTACTCCAGTTAATTCTTGTTTAAACCTTGTTTAATTTGTTAATTCTGCCTGCATAGGGGGATCTTCCTGTGATCTAGAACTGCAGAGGAGCTCCTTCACCACTTTCTGGCCACTTGATGCAGGAGCTGTAGTCAGGGAAAGAAAGGTAAAACCCAGCTACTATACCCAAGATTCTGGGGGACCTTAAAAGCTGGAACACATTAGAGGAGCCTAAAGGCTGCTCTAATTTATTTTGCATGCCTTCCTGATGCATAGACAGCACCAGGACTGGGGGAGAAAAGGTGGTTTTTAAAGCCCTCTTTACTTATTCCCCCAGCCTTACACTGAGCACTCCTTTGCCAGACCAGAGAATTGGGGCCCATATCTCTGTGTTGCTACCACTAGGTATTTCCATGGGAAAAAATGGAATCAAAGAAACTGCGGGGTGAAGGGAGGTACACAGACTTAATGAAAAACATCCAAAGTGTAAAACAGCTCTTAGCTTACTCACATTTTGGAGATTGGGATAAATACAGCGGGGACATAACCTTTGACCCCTCCTTCTGTAGGTCTTGAGACTAAAAAAGAATCAACATTAAGAAAATTTTAAAAAATGCCCTAAAGTTTCTATGCTTATTAGTTACTGAGATTTAATACAAATATTTTAAAAGCTGTAGAGCATAATGTATTGAAAGGGAAACATAACTATTTTTTTAATCATAAATGGGCAACAAGAACATGGGCAACAAGACAGGATTTGAACCTACACAGACGTACACACATAAGTAACTGGACTCACTTAAGAAGTTCCTTTGAAGTCATGAGGAGTACTTAAATGCATTATAGGTATGTGTTCAAAGCTTTGCAGGTCTGAGCCTTTAGAAGCCAATCCTGCAAACATTTGCATTTAACTGAAACCTTTCATGAGAGGACAAAATAGGATTGTGTTCATTCATAAGTAATTCTGACTACACTGGCAATTTTAGTCAATATATATTACATGGGATCTGGAATTATAAGTTAGTATTGGCAAACAGCCCATGAGAGTAAGTCCCCTGAACCTCAAATGAGAGGTTCTTGGAACTGAAGAAACAGCAAGTGACACTGCTACATAATTCTGGAAGCAGACTAACAAGTGGTCTTGTAAATAGAAATAAATATCTGAAACATGGGCAAAGAAATGTAATTTGAAAGTAAATATATTTTTGTAAATAATGAATTGAATAACTTCCTCTAATATGACTGCTTTCACAGAGATGTTTCTTAGCTTGTGCATATCTAAGGGCTTGTCTACATTACCCGCTGGATCAATGGGCACCGATCGATCCAGCGGGGATCTATTTATCGCGTCTGATCTAGTCGCGAGAAATCGACCACCGGGTGCTCTCCCTTCAACTCCGGTACTCCACCAGGGCAAGAGGCGCAGGCGGAGTCGACGGGAGAGCGTCAGCCGTCGACGTACCACAGTGAAGACACCGCAGTGAGTAGATCTAAGTACGTCGACTTCAGCTACGCTATTCATGTAGCTGACGTTGCATAACTTAGATCGATCCTGCCTCCCACCCCAGTAGACCAGGCCTATGTGTCATTGTTATTTATTATTTGTATTGCTGTAGTACCTACAGTTCATAGAGTAGGGTCCAACTATGCTAGGTGCTGAACAAACACACAACAAAAACACAGTCCCTGCCCCAAAGAGCTTACAACAAGAGACAACAAGTGGAAACAACAGGCAGACAGGGGGTGCATGAGAAAACAAGTAGTTTTTATAAAGGCATTCCATAAAATGAGGCAATGTTTTCACAAGTAAACATTTGTTTTCCTTAGAAAAAAGTTCATTTGCATATCATCTGAATTTAATGTTACTTTCCAAAAAGGATAAGTATAGACTATAGAGCCCAACCTTCATTTGGCTGACTGCTGTAGTATTTGCCAAAGGCTTTATCTTTGGGAATATCTGGATACAGATATTTCAGTGGATTTTCAGGAACATTGTCTGCCAAAATAACTTTGTAATCTCGCAAAATGTCAGCAAATGGCAGCGCAGTTAAACGACCTTTATTATAGGGTTCCACTGAGTGGAACCTTACTTCTCCTGTAAAGACACAAAGGCAATATAATTGTGAATAGGCAAAGAGGTCAACAGTCATAATCAGCTACACATTTCACCTATCATTTATAGTTTAGGTTGTCTTGAATTTTACACTTTTAAGCTGCACTTACCGTTTTCTGACTGGTCCACCCAGGTAAATGTAATTCCCCCCAGGTTGCTTTCACTAAACCTTAATAAAAATGTTCCAGGCATTTTGTCCCTGAGCAAAACTCGTTCTTTCTCCTTGCTCACAAATCCCATTATATACCTGCAAGTATAAGAAAATTATGGCTTTACTTACAGAGTAATTACAGCATCCATTCTGTGGCATTCATTTCCCAACTTTTATCTTGCAATGCCAGATAAGTGCCAATCAAAGTAAAAGGCTTGTTTTATAGGGCCCACTGCTATAGACTTCACAAAGGCTCCACATGAAGTTAATGGGAGTTTTATCTGCACAGGAACACAGCATGGGCCCCCATCACAGTGTGGAGCATGACAAAATTTATCATATTACTTGCCTGTAAACTAACTGAGTCCATAAGGGAGAAATATAAAATCCACTTTGAATAGTTTCAGTAGAGTTTTCTTCAGGCTACAAATAATTGCAAACAATATGGCAGACTTGGAGATTTTTAGGCCTTTGGAAATTCTTTTCTGTAATGCTGAATGTAGACTTAATAAAGAGAAGGGACAAATGAGATAAGCTTGTTACGTTAATGGACAATTGCCAGTATATTGCTCACCCGTCAATCCAAAGAGGAAGAATGTGTTTTTTAATTAGGTCCAGTATTGCTTCGAGCCATACCCAAAAGGTAAATGACTTTCCAGGTAAATGTTCCTATTGGTAAAATAAACAAACAAATAAAAAGATAATTTCAACCACATCTTTAACACCATATCAATGCTGCATGTCCCTGTCATTTTCACAGGAATAGTTCTAGTTTCTATTTATGTGAGAATGATAGAGAAATGTATTAAAAGCAGCAATTCAAATCTTACTATCTTGTGTAAAAACAAAATATCTATATGATTTGCTTTTAAAGATTTTTAGAGGAAGTGCTTCACTTTAAAATCTTTATTTAGAATAATTAATGTCTATATCAGTGTTTCCCAAACTTGGGATGCTGCTTGTGTAAGGAAAGCCCCTGGCGGGCCGGGCCGGTTTGTTTACCTGCCTCGTCCGCAGGTCCGGCCGATCGCGGCTCCCACTGGCCGCGGTTCGCCGCTCCAGGCCAATGGGGGCTGCTGGAAGCGGTGGCCAGTACGTCCCTCGGCCGCGCTGCTTCCAGCAGCCCCCATTGGCCTGGAGCGGCGAACCGCGGCCAGTGGAGGCCGCGATCGGCCGGACCTGCAGACGCGGCAGGTAAACAAACCGGCCCGGCACGCCAGGGGCTTTCTCTACACAAGCGGTGTCCCAAGTTTGGGAAACACTGGTCTATATCATTTCTCCCTCACTATGAAACTACAGCTTGAGAGCACAGAACACAGCTATTTCCTTCCAAGAATCTTCAAATATTACAAATATATTTTAAATAATGCATCTTTAATATGAATGTATTGGATTTACTTTCCATACTCAGTATTTTTGTCTGATTCTGACCAAAGTATTTAGATGTATTGATTTACAGCCAATCAGTTCTTGAAGTATCTTTGTTTTAGTTCACAAATGAGCATTTGGAGTAATTTAACTTTTTAAAACAATTTTAGGGTCTGGCTCCCATCAGTGATTATGGTTTCTTAAGTCAGTTGTAAGCTAACTAGAATGGTCAAAGAAGATTCAGACAAAACTACTGACTAATGGTCAAGCCATTAATTTTCTAGAGATGGCCTGTATGTGCCAATTTAAACTGCATCGCCATTAAAATATAGTTCAGTTTCAACAACTTTAGGACAGGTCATTTTGTGGAGTAAAGGGTGACCCATGTTGGTTTAGGGCATGAACTCCTCCCAGCCAGATTTAACCATTAGGGTCCTTGTTGCTTCTTTCCATGAAGTAGCATTTTAGAATTTAATTTAAGTGTGCTAGGCCTGGAAATCCTGACACAGGGCAGCTCAGGATAGGGCCAATCCTGATTTCAGACATGTCAAGTTATAGGTCTGTCAGTGAGGTCAATGGGGCAGAATTAAGCCTGCAAGCAGGCACTCAAAGGAAAAAGAAGAATATTTTAATTTTTTTTTTTTTACAATCATACCTTGCAGAACTTTGCCCAGGACAGTTGATAATCATTGTAACTAATTTGTTGCCCTAAAATTTAAAAAGAAATATATCAGTCCCTTTGTCTGAAGTTCCTGAAATAGGTTCATTTGTGATACTTGAATATTAAAAGCATTACATTGTACATGACATTTAACTGAACAACATGACTACAAGCAAAGTTTCTCTATAGGTGGACCTGCAATTTAAACATTACAGCAATGCTTTGAAGCAATTTGGGACTTCTGTTCTATATCAACTTAAACACAGAGTTCCACTTTTTATCTGCGTTTGCTGCTCATGGGCTTCACTTTATCTGAGACTTTTCTGTTCAAAGTTCTAATAAGAAAATATTTTATGATACATATGTTCCTACCAATTTACTCTTCTGTAAATGCTAGCAGAGAATAAATATAGTACCTTTAGAGTAACATCACTTAACATGTAGTTATTAGTCGTATTGTTTCAAATCTTTAATGTCTAAATAAGAAGTCATGATTCTCCTGTGAAATAAAACCAACCTCATCCTAATTTTTCCCCCTTCTAATTACTGAGATACAAGAGGAGGGAGATCTTGTTTAGACAGGGAATGGCACCCGGAAATTGCACCAGGTCCTAGACATTTATCCAGTAACAGGCTAGATCACTTGAAGTGTTTGGGGAAGGAGTGGGAGCTGGGAGGGGAGATCTTTCAGCCTGACTATCTTGCAGGAGGAGGATTCAGGTACAGGCACAATGTCTGGGGGAATGCAAACATTTCCTTCCCTCAGTTTTTTTTCCTACTGTACTTATGATTCCCCTTGTTGTGGCTGCAGGTCTTTTGCATTCTCACTCCTGGTCTCGTCCCTCAAATTTTATTAATGTGGTTGCAGCTCTGGATCCCAGCCCTGGAAGAGGTTGACTATGTGCACATTGGACATGCACAACTGCACCTCTCTTCAACCTGCACCACCATCACTTCACTGCAGGAAGTGGCTCTAATCTGGATGTTCCCTCCTCCTGTACAACAAGCCACTAAAAAAAGTGGTTTCATTCCCCGAGGCAAATTGCCTTCCCCTCCCAATCCTCCTGCAGCTGCCTTCCCCAAACCATTAGCAGCTGCCTTAATCCCCTTTTGCTGCACCTCAGAAGTATCCTCCTGTCATAAATATAGAGGGAAAGGTGCATAAAATCCCTCCTTGGCAGCTATACTGAATCACCTTACCTGTAAGGGGTTAAGCAGTTCAAATAATCTAGTTGGCACCTGACCAGAAGGATCAATGAGGAAAGAGGATACTTTCAAATCTGGGGGGGGGGGGGAGGAGGTAGGATTTGTTTGTTTATTCCCTCTCTGGACGGAGGGAGAAGCCAAGCAGGTACAACATCTCCTAAAAATATACCTGGAATAATCCATCTAAAACCACAGAAATTGTAAATAGAGCAAGGAAATGCATTAGGTTATCTTTTGTTTTGTGAATTTTTCTATGCTACAGAGGTAGTTTTATTCCTGTTTTTGTAACTGTGAAGCTGAGCCCAGAGGGGAATCCGCTGTGTTTTAAATCTTTTTATTGCCTTGTAAAGTTACCTTCCATCCTGATTTTGCAGGTGTGATTCTTTAACTTTTTTCTTTATAAATAAAGTTCTTCTTTTAAGAACCTGATTGATTTTTAGTGCCCTGAAGACAAAGGGTCTGGTCTGTGCTCACATTGCTAAGGCAATTGGTTGGTATATTATTCTCAAGCCTCCCCAGGAAAGGAGGTGAAGGGCTTGGGGGGATATTTTGGGGGGATAGGGATTCCAAGTGACACTTTCTTGAATTTTTGTGTAAATCACTTGGTGGTGGCAGTAATACCGTCCAAGGACAAGGAAAGGAATTTGTGCCTTGGGGAAGTTTTAACCTAAGCTGGTAGAAAATAAACTTAGGGGGTCTTTCATGTTGGCCCCCACATATGTACCCCAGAGTTCAGAGTGTGTGTGGGGGGGAACCCTGACACCTCCCCACCTCAGCCTCCACCAAAACTAAAATCTAGCTAAGGAGCCCCCTGTGTTTTGTCAACATCTTTTCTTCCCTCCCTCCATCAAAAAGGGCAATCAGTCCAATCAATATCCACCTGACAATATCTACCTGACTGACATTAGAAGGAACAGCCTCTCCACCTTTTAACCATAGATAAATCTACCAGCCTCCTCCAAAGCCTGAATCCCCCTTCAGGAGGACAGGTAGCTGAAACCTTCAAGTGTCCATCCTGCTACTAGAAGGCTTACTACGACTTAACTATTACACTTCCTGTCCATAGAGAACCCCCCCTCTCCTTCATCAGCAGAGCAGGAGTGATCTCTCTTTGCCTTCGGAAGACAAGTAACCCAGAAGATAAAAGGTATATATATATATTTTTTTAAAACAGACCAAGACTGCCCTTTCATTTCATAATAGGTTGACAGTTCTTTAACAAAGCTTACCATAGTTTGTTGCAACTATGACACCCTTTTGCTTAGCCTTACCGTCTGAAAGTTCACAAGCTGAGGCACTTTTTGTCATGAATAAGGTGAAACAAACTTTTTTTACTTTGAAAGTATTAACAAACAATTGGCAATGCTGAGCTGAGTGGCGGAGGTGGTTGTGTTACTGAAAAGTGATGTCACCTGTGGCAATAGCACATGAGAGCACAAAGGGGAGGAAGGCAAACTGTGTTTACAAACTGGTTTAGAACTAGTGAACAATGTGGGGGGGAAAGGGGTGGTGGTGGAGGAGGGGATTTTGGGCATAAATTCTGACCTCTAACCTGCAACTGGGCAGAGCGTGGCCTGTCATGTGTAATATTTAGAAGTAAATGGAAATTGAACAGCTATCATAGTTTTATGGTTCTTACCCATAAGTTTCTCTGCCAGCATATTGAGCTGCTCAGAATTGAGTCCACGACCAACATAAGATGAAAACTGCCAGCTCAGTACTTCTAAGAGTTGACTCAGAGTGGCAGTAGGAGGATTGTTAAAGAAACCCAGGTTCTGCAATAGAATTCATGCTTTGTTTATACATTGGTAGCCACTCTGAAATATTAGACATTTCAAACTGCAAAGAGGAAGTCAGATGCACCTTAGTTTTGATAGCAGCACTTTCTTCTGAGACTAACAATGCTAACTATTGAAAAGCTGACCAATAAGAGCAGGTGTTCTCAGAAGACAATTTCCATCTGGAGCAAACACAACTTCAGTGTGCCAAGTCTACTAACTAACCCTTTAGACACCCGGTATAGCAATATGTTAAATTCTTTTTATAGCCTGGCTGATATTTTTTTTCCATTTGAATCCTTTAATCTAAACCAGACTAATGACTGTGCTCAAAAGACTTCGGGTAAGAGTTTTGTTTGGGTTAAAATTGATATCTAGGGGGATTGTCATTTGGCCTGCCAATTCTTGTCGGCATTCTGACACATCCTTTCTTGCATTCTCTCTCCTCACAACATCTACAGACAGCCACCAAACCCTGACTGAAAAACTAGAGGAGCTTCTCATTCAGAGCTACTATTAGAGCTATTCCACAACGTGGCAGAAGTAATGCTGGTAAAGGTAACTGATGTGACTAACTTAGCAGTTTGTGCTGAACCTCCCACAGACTGAGAACCTCCCTGAAGTTGGGGCTACTAGCAGGTGGTACCAGTCCACTTGCTAATGTTCTAATTTAATAAAAGCACTAACTCCTGTGAAATAAGTGAGGGGAACTGTATTTAATACAGTACAGAAACTCTTATGTATCCAATTTGACAGACTGATATTCAAGCTGTGAGTTACGTATTGCAATGAATTAATCTGAATAACGAAAGCTCTTTTATATATAACGTGAGTATATATTAATCACAGGCATGAATAATTTTTTTAAGTGAAGTTAGTGTTTGTGAATGGTGTAGGTTGACAGTATTTAGTACAAGGCAATCTTCTAAGGTGTTCTATATACTCACAAATTACGAACAGTGCAAGAAGCAGGAGTACAAGACTTCCAAGTACACCCCTTCAATTTGCCTCAGTCCTGTTGCAGAGAAACCACATCAAGAGAGTGAAAGGGTAATTAAATCTACAAGCTCATTCCATTACTGGTCTTTTTACCAGGACTACCAACATGCCAGTTGAGAATGTTCGCTCTGTGATGATGAGATTTGTCCACTAAGAACTATGTAGGATGCCTAGCAGAGTGGGGTCCTGGTACACGCCTGGGGCTCCTAGGCACACTAATAATACAAATCAATAATAAATAGATTGGAAACTTCCAATACGTCATTTCATACAGACCAAACACCGGAAGTCAAATGGTAACAAGTCAGTATTGACTGAAAACTATCTTACATTTGAACTGACGATCTGGAGGTAAAAAGGGCACCATATCTCGATCCAAAGACCCATTCAATCCTCTACATAATGTTAATCGTATTATTATAAATGTGATTACAGCTAATTTGTAGTATAGCGTGTGTGTGCAGGGAAAAAAGGCCAGATTTCCTAGAAGTATCAGATCTGGGGAAAAATCTTTTTCTGCTGATACATTTGTTTGACAAGTGGATAACTAGAAATATACAGAAAATTAATATTTGGGATTTGAAGACCTACCTGAGAATCCTTTGACAACAAGTTGTACCAAATAATAGAAGCCCAAGCATTAGGTAACTGACTGACATTGGAAATCATCACTGCAGGCAAAGAGCTTGTCTGGTGAAGAAGACAGAGTATGTGAATGTTACAGAGTGTTGCATACAAGGCATTCATTGGGGAATGTATTAGTCTGCTAGCATGTTTTTTGTTTTTTTTAATTAGCATAATAGTTTTGTAGTATTGGAAACTGTAATAGTCTCAATATCACCAATTCGTCTTTTGGCATATTCCTAGGGGCAGAGATCTGCTGGGGTGCTGTTGCTGGCTAATGGTTGGTCTGTGAACCCAAGGGATGGGCCCCCAAATGTCCAGTGAATGTTAGTCTCAGAGCTCAGCTATATGTGCTGGACTCCACAGCGACCCAGGTGGCTGGCTGTAGCTGTGGCTAGGGGCTGCCTTATCAGCTGTATGAAAGCTGCACAAAGTATAGCTGCCAACAGCCAGTCATCTGTCTGGGAGGAAGGGGACCTATGGTATCCCTAGAACTGTTGGAGACCTTTAGGGCTCATGTCAGCCACACTATGATGCCCACAAATGGTGAATCAGGAAGACCTGCAGGCATGTGTATCATGGGCCCCTAAAACTTTCTCTTGCCATATATCATATCATATCTTCTCAAAGCAGCATGCTGTGCTGCTCCATGGGGCATCCCAATCCTGTTTCTATTGAACTCAATGGGAATTTTGCCACTGATTTCACTGGGGGCAGGACTGTGCACTAAATTCTCTGCAGAACATCATATTTATGCTGTACCAAAGTGAAGTGTGCATAGCCAATTAGATGACTTAAAAGTTGCTGTATGTATCTATGTACTGTACATCTTCTATCTCAAACTCTTGTAAGTAATAGGTATTAATTTGGCTTGAGGACAAATAATTACTTATTCTTCCCCACATAAAAACAGTGAAAACACTCACCTCCAAATCTATAGTCAGACCATACAGGGAGACCTGTGTTTCAAAGCTGATGGAGTGTAGCTCTTCAGTTACCATCTGAGGGCCCTGAGGAAGCAAACACATTATAAAACTGTGAATAAAGTTGGCACTTAAAACTGGTTTTGGCAGCCTGACTACAACCAAACCATGCAGAGAACACAACACTGAAAGAAAACATGCCAGTTGAATATACTGTTTAAGCAGAGCCCGTGGAAAATCGTGGGTGTTTAAAAAAAAAAAAAAAAGGCAGTGCCCTGACCTTAAACTCTGTCTAAAACTTCAGCAGTTTTCTGAAGAAGCTAAGAAAACATTGTTAAAGGGATTGTTGCACTTTTAAAGACTGAAGTGAAAAATGAACAAAAGGAACTGTGCTTTTTGCAAGTTCTAGAGATGGCCTCAAACTTTTTTTTTTTTTAAAAAGCTTCTTTCGTGATCAACAATTTCAATGTAAAACAGATTCCGATTTCCCAGAGGACTCTGTCTATCTTTGGAGGACTAGGAATGCAACATTCCAGGAAGGATAAACTTGAGCAGCCGCTCAATTAGCTTTCCTGTTGCCCAATAGCTCCTCCATATATTGGGCTAGATTGTGCAGTTTGCACAAAGAGCTGCATGGAGGCCCTCCTGCACCAGTAGCAGTACAGGGAGTGACTGTGCCTCAGGCATAAACTCTCCCAGGGTTGCTCAGCACTCATGGGGGTGGGGGGTGCATGCACTGCTCTGTACCATCCAAAGGGATGGTGTATCTTGCTCTCTAGTGTGCTACAGCCCCGCTTCCTTTTCAATCCTTTTCAGTTGATTTGCTCCATGGAGGGGTTAAGGTGAAATCCCTGCTTACAGAGAGTATTTATAATTCTCTGTCTTTGCATAGGTCACATGAGGAAGGTCTCCTTCCATGACTCCCCTTCCCCTTGCACATGTCTGCAAGGGCAAATCACAGTTGGGCACTGCAGATCAGGTTTCCACCTCCTATCAGGTCAAAGTTCCCCTCCTGATACTACCAAATCCTGCCATTCCTAGTATAAAGTTCAATGGGGAAAAGCCACTTTTTTTACAACCAAAAGTGAGACAAAAACCCAAATGCATGATGTCAACTTCATGCATCAGCCAAAGCCATGAAAGGCACAGTTTCACTGGCTTTGCAGTTCACCTTTTAAGTTAAACTTTGAATAAAAAAGTTCCCCCCCACCCCAGTGTGGCATAAACCACAGCTGCAGAACCTTCTGATCAGTAGGCTTTCATGGACACTTACCTGGAATGGAAGAACTAACCAAGCACAGAATTAAAAACTGTCTCTGCCCTGGGCCAGATTTTTAAGGTATTTAGGCACCTAAAGATGCAGATAGCTGCCTAGTGGGATTTTCAAAAGCACCTGACCTCTCTCAGGAGAGAGTTTATTTGCCTATTCTAGCTACTACACTCCTTTGCCTTCTCATTTCTTTCAGAACCTGGGACCAGCAGCAGTGTGGCACAAATAACACAGCTATAACAACCAAGCAGGATACTTGTGCTACCTCATTTCTGAATTCATTTCTAGAGCCTCAGTATATTTTTTTCCCAGTTGCAGCATGGAACATTGACAATTGTCTCCATCTGTTAACTAAAATGATTAACTCTAATTCCCCGTACAGGACTAGAACACTGACCATATGTGTTTTGAAATGCAGATCTGAAAACTGTAACCACAGACATACTTGGAGAGCAAGTTCTGTGCTTATAAAAAGGCAGAAGTTGGTAGAAGTTTGGCATCTGTCACTACGTGCAGGGATCCACCAGCAGTTTTACTTAAACACTCCAAACTAGCTATATAGCTCCAATAATCCTTCTGAAAATCATAGTCTCCTCTTGCCTGCAGCAAATGGAAGTACCCAGCAGAAAAGATTTGAGGACAAGAAGTAGCCACCAATATGCTTGTACTATAACCTCAGAAAGTGGGGGCCAGCAGCAATAGAGCGAAATCTGGCAAATTTGTGGCATGGCCAGATAAGCCACACACAGGAGTGAGAACAAAAGTAACAGAGTGGCCAAATCACAAGGATATTCACATAGAATCACTCTGTCTCTGTGCTGTTCCTTGTCCTCCCCCAGCACAAAAAGCTCTTGCTGCCACTGGCTTCCCCACATGCTGGCAGCATGGCTGTGACTCCCTCTGATGGTGGAGAAGGATGATCAGAGGATATGTAGCTGCTCAGAGTCGCTGTAACTGCATTCTGGATATTATCCCATTTAACAAAAAGAATGGTACACAAAGTACAGCCTTTTCCCGGCCCCTCTCTTCCATCCAGCCCATATCCCTCACACTGGTGCCAACGCTCATAATTTTATTGTGAATCTTGTCTTATTTTTTTAACTTAAAGTCCCATTTCCTGGAGACTTGTGGTTATGTGAGAATCTCCCTTTACTTTTTGTGGGTTTTCTTTAAATGAATATTGTTAACCTTCCTGGATATAGAGAGAATTTGGAAAATGTAAAACCTAAAAGGCTAACGAACTAGAAGGCAAATAAAAAAACCCCAAACACTAATTGTTTAAAGTCTCATGATTTTTAAACAATCTCATAACATTCTTTGGGGGCCTGATGCATACATTTTGAACACTTGGGGTTCCTGATACTAGTTTTGAGTGGACACTGGGCACCAAGAAATTCTCGGGGAGGATGTGATCTGTTGGAGGAATATACTCTCTCACTACCTGTCCCATCTGCATAGGCCTCAACTTTTCTTCATGCCATCAGTGCTCTTTTGCTTCCCACTGTGCTGCATAAAGGGGAGCATTTAGCCTTGGATGATTTTGGATTTAATAGGAAAGACTCATCGACAACTAAGATAAGCACACAGCATCTGTTACTAAATCCAAACTTAACAAGAGGTGCACAAACTGAGGGCAGGGCAGTAGCATTTTACACCCACTTTGCATTCATTTACCCTAGTGCAAATTCACTTCACAAGGTGCAGAGCAACAGAGAATCAGACCCTAAGTTTCAGTTTTACTATTCAACTGGTGAATTGTTCCAGTCAAGAATACAGATGTGTGTGCAAAAATGTGTCCTGCTTGGTTTTGGGTTGTGGTTTCTTTTTGTTTGTTTAAACCATCCATGCTGATCTTTTCTTATTTTGCACATAAACTCTATTACGAAGGCCTGGTCTATACGCAGTTTTTGTACTCTTATAACTGTCTTTTAGGAATGTGTTGTGGGTTTTTTTTTTTTTTTTTTAAAGATATACTAGTATAACACCTAATGCGGATGCAGTTAAACTGGTAGAAAGGTACTGTAGACAGGGCCGGCGCAACCCATTAGGCGATCTAAGCGGTCGCCTAGGGCACTAACATTTGGGGGGCGGCGACCGCGGCTGCCTAGGATGGCAAAAAAGCTGGCGGCGCCAGTAGACCAGTATAGCTTTTCCTCTTTCCAGACAGGAATACTCCATACCATTTTTAAACTGGTATAGCTGCATCCACACTAGAGGGTTATACCACTTTAATTATACTGGTACTGGTACAGTTAAAGCCGTACGAACATTCATGTGTAGGTTTCTAATTTTTGTTTCAATCTGATCTTAAACAAAAACCTGAGGATAAATAGCAAACTTACTCGAAATACTAATTCATACTGATGTCCCTACACCAATATTAATGGTATCTATTTAAAAGTGTGTTTTTTAGAGAGCAAGACAATGCCTATTTTAAGGTTATGTAAATTTTTCTTTTGGGTATATAGGAGAAGCATACTTTTAGACTCTTCTAGGATGCAGTCACTCACAACATCTGTTCACTTTACAAAGCTGAAGTGTACACAAGTCTTCCAAATGTCAGAGGGCACAGTGTGTGTTAGTTATTCTGTAAATCTGAAGTTTCATATCATAATCTAACCACAAGGGGGCGCACTAAGACCAGCTTCTGATAAATATTACCAAAGCAGGACCAAATTCAAAGCTGATTGAAGAAGGCACAACTCCATTGACTTAAATACAATTACACCCTTATTCCAGTTGTGAATTTGGCTCTTAGTTTACTTATTTAATGAACTGTTCTTACTGGACTTAATAAAAAAAAAAGTCTGTGGAAACATTTCTCTTGTTCTGGATTTCATAAAACTTTGTTTTTACAAAATGTAAATGTTGGGGCCCAATTTAAAAGAATACTCCTTAAGAAGAAACACACACATTTGGATACATATATCCTGCTGTCTAATCCAACCGTTTTTGTTGTATAAAATTGAGGCTTTTTAATTCAAACTTCTAAGAAACTTATTTCTGAAAAGTTCTCATGTATTTTTATTATATTACGACTGTCTACTGTTCAGTTTATCATGACTGTGTTTATTTCAAAAGCTAACATGCCTACAAATGAGATCAGTGGAAATGCATTCTAAAATACTTTTTATTTGAAAGTCCTAAAAAAACATATTCCAAAACTAAAAAACTTTATACCTCATTTCCTTTGCTTCCAGCACTCGATTTCATTTCTTTGGGTTGCTGTAAAATGGAAATTAAGATCTATATTCAGGAAGTTTATAGATGGAAATATTTAGCAGCAGTATTCGCTACAGCGGTTTTACTACTATGGTTGTATAGTGATGGTCTATTTGTGCTGTGCATCCTTCAGAAACTAACATATGATTTCTTCAGGGATCTCAAAATAGTATGTCTACACTACCCGCCGGATCGGTGGGTAGTGATCGATCGATCGGGGATCAATTTATCGCGTCTAGTGTAGACGTGACAAATCGATCCCCGATCGCTCTGCCGTTGACTCCGGAACTCCACCACGAGGAGAGGCGGAAGTGGAGTCGACGGGGGAATGGCAGCCGTCGATCCCGCGCCGCGAGGACGCGAAGTAAGTGATTCTAAGTCGATCTAAGATATATCGACTTCAGCTACGCTATTCTCGTAGCTGAAGTTGCGTATCTTAGATCGATTCTCCCCCCCCCCCCCCCAGTGTAGACCAGGCCTTAATGGCTGGTGGAATCAAAATCTGCCTTGCCATAAATTAATGGCACTAGGTAATCTTGTGATAAGTACACCATTTACATTGAATACCTATAATTAAGGCTCTGATGGTGTTTCTTGATAAATCTATTCAGTGAGTGATTATTTATGTCAATAAAGCTAAGTTCATAATAAAAAAAAAAAAACTAAACAAGAATGCAAAAAGTGAAGCCTTGCGTTCTAATTGCAGACTCCTTTCCTGCAGAACTTCTACGATGCCCCACAGTGATTAAGCCACAGAAAGAGACCACAACATATCATTGGAGATGTAGTCCAGTCAGGCAGCAGGACCAATCAGGAGAATAGGGACATGAGCGACCCAGAATTAATGTTGATTTTTGACAAAACTCCATTTTTGATGGGAAAATTTTTCATTCAATATATTTCAAACACCCCTTTTCCTTTATTTAATGTTTGTCTACTTGGTCAGCTCATTTGTTCATTCGAGAAAATATCCAAAATAATTATCAGTAGCAAATATGGAAATGCGAAAGCTACAAATCATATGAAGTCAGATGAAAAATCTAGAGCCACTGGACACAGAGGGGATGGGAAGGAGATTGGTTTGTAGAGCAGAAAGTACATGGTACCTAATCTTGTGTAGAGTATTAACAGTGAGCATTGTATAGCACATATTTGATAAAGAGAGTAAAAGCAAGTACTATGAGGCTATGTGTGCTGTTTCTTTAAAACTGCAGCAAAAAGTGGGGCATGTTGGGGCTGTGAAAGGTTCTAGGCAGAAGCTCTATAGTGAAGCAGAGAGAGAGAGACAGCTGTAGGAATGATACAGTTTTCCTTGTTCAGGTTAAAAAAAAAAAATCTGTGATTGCTTTACCAATGTCACATGACAAGAACAGTACCTGGCAAACTTACCAAATGTCTAAATTCTACAGACAGACTTCCATTTGCAGATTCATCCATATTCATAGCTTTGACATGAGTGCCACATAGAACAAATCTGCGATTACTAGAAAACACATTATAACAATGTACACAATGGCAGATAAAATAATGTGGGATAAATTAAGAAGTCTCAAACTTTTATAGCCTTACCTTACAGTTGATACATTCCTTAAAAAAAAAGAAAAAAGAAAGAGAAAATATATCCTGTAACCCAGTGTGTGTGTGTGTGTATATATATATATATAAATATATATACAGTATGCATTCAAACTAAATAGCACCTTTTTAAAAAGAGCAGATTAAATTATGCCTTGGCCTCTAAAGGTTCATCCATATTACAAATCCAGCTGTGACTTGTTCTGTAATCAGTCAGACATGGCTAGTTATAAGTAATATGATTCACTTTGTGCCCCCACAGCCTTTTTTCTGCCATCGGAACCATATGTGCATATCCAAAGCTACCACTCTGCCTAACTGTTTGCATCAATGCATTCTGGGAAAATATAGGCATCTGTACAGCAGGGCACAGAATGACTGGAGAACATGCACACAGCATCAGCATGTAGAGCAATGCACTCTGAGATGTCCTGCTGCACAGACACCTGGGAAGAAGGAGGACTAACCAAATCAGTTTGGGTGTCCTGTTCACACTGTAAAAAAGAAAAATGGAAAAAAAGATGGGAGGAACCACTTACAGGAAGACAGCCATGTGCAAAGCTCAGTCTCTGGCGGGGGTGGAACACTCTGAGCTTCCATAGTTACTAACTATAGCACCAGTCCTCCAAGAACATGCGTAACTTTACTACCCTGAGTAGTCCAATTGAAATCAATGGAACTACTCACAGAAGTGAAGTTAAGCAGGTATGTAAATATTAGCAGGATCTGGGCCTGTGTGGTGTTTTGAGATAAATTAGCTTTTAGAGCTAGCTATGCTATTAACTAATTACAAGTTAGAATCATTCAATTAGAAGTTGAAATGTGGCTAGGGCCTAAGGTTCTGCTGAGAACAGCCAGTGAGAAACCTGAAACTCCCATTCTCTTCAAGGAGCCGGACCTTAGTAGTTATTTGTTTTGTGATTACAAATTAACGCAGCCTGATTTCATCAAGAGTATAGGGGCACTGAAAAGACAGATGCACTTTGGCTTTCATTACACAACCTACGTTCACTTGGGTATGAGAACCTTTTAGTGAACCTGGGCTAACTTATGGTTTCCACCCAAAACTCGGCAAAACTGGTTGACGTTTTGTAGTGGGGCGGTTGCCCCACTCCTGAGGAACAGGGGTTAAAAGCAGCCCTGGAGAGGGCTAGGGCTGAAGGAAAAGCCTAGGCTGATTGGGGAAGCAGCCATAGCTAGGGCCAGGCCCAATCAGGCCACAGTTGGCCCTATAAAAGGGCTGTGAGGCAGGAGCTCAAAGAACTCTCTCTCTAGCTCCTGAGAGAGAAGGACCTGGCTGCCTCATAGCTGAGCAGGATACCTAGGGTGGAGCAGTGCTGCGGAAGAGCAGAGGGAGCTGGGGAGCTCCAGCCTAGTAAAACCCCAGGCTGCAGGTCTTGTTAAGGGCCTACAAAAGGGTACTGGGGCTGCAGAGGGGCAGCCCAGAGATAGGCAAAGGCAGCAGGTCCTAACCCCCTTGCTGATGATGAGTGGTTTACAGACTGCAGTCGGCCCCAGGGAGCGGGGAGCTAGATGATGACTGGCAGTAGCCACTGAAGCAAGGTGGGTTTAGAGGGTTGGGGGTTCCCCTGGGAGGGGAGACCCAGCGCGAGGGGGTACTGTGGTGGGCAGAACCCCTGGGCAAAGGGCACCGGGGTCTGGGAGGGACACGGGGAGCCAGCAGCAGGTGAGACATCCTCCGGCAGAGGGCGCTCCGGAGCTGGAAACGAGCTAATTCCCTGGACAGCCAGTAGGAGGCGCCACGCCAGTGAGTCATCGCACCGTTACACGTTCCCTTTATTTTTTTTTTGATTGGTATAAATGTAGAACTCAAGGGGCACAATCCCACAGGACTCAAAGCTGAAAAATGGTTTTCATGAATATGCTGCTGCTGCCAGCCAAAACCACTGTGTTTCACACAGCTCCTGTTACAAATCTTCATTGGAATTGCTGTTTCAAATTTTAAAAAATCAAGTAAAAATTAAGCTTTTTTTTAAACATAAGAGAATCTTTCAGCAGTTATTGACTCTAATAAACCTCCTTAACATTCAAATAGGTCTTATATTTTAAAAACACAACAACTTTAAAATCACCTAAAGCAGCAACACAGACGGTGAGCCCTAGCTGTATAATGTGGTCACTTACTTGTCAATAGTTGCTTTCACTCTGATCTGGTAGTTCAGCTCTGGCAATTTAATTAGCAGCCTGGGAAATAAAAAAGTGTAAAACTGAACAATCAGAACTAGGACTTGTCCCTTTTATATAGTAAAGTTATATGTCATTATAGAATAAAGGCTGGTAGTTCCCTAGTCAAAGGTCTCTAAAATCCCATTTTAAAGAAAACCAGACCAAGTATCCAGAGCTGTATCATGATTTGCAGGGTCCCAAGCTTAAGTTGAGGGAGATAAGGTGGCAAGTGCCTCCCTCTTCATTATAAGTGCTGGCATGTGACAAAAGTTAGGATGGCACAGGCAAAGTGTTACTGCATAAGACCTGCAGCTGTGCTGTGAGAGACATCAAGTGGATAGTAAGTATGGGGGTTCTTGTACCCTCGTCCCTCCTGTTCCCTCTGTTCTTACTGCTCGTGGATGGGATTCAGTTGCGAGTTCCACCATCCAGTCCTATTTTCAGAGTAGGCAAGGAGCCAGTGGGGAGCAAATTCAGGCTCTGAGCTGTTGAAGACACGAGCCTCCAAAAATGCAGTAATTTACCTTGCTTGTGGGCAAGCGTAGCCTTGAAAGTACTGCAGAGATGGCTTGTGTGATGTGATATATTATTATTCACTTTGTTTTTGTGCCTTATTTTGTTAGTAATGTCATTAAAGCAAGAATCCAATAAAGGATTTTTTTTAAAATGTGACCTGGCAAACATCTGAAGTCTTTACTCACAGTGAGAAGCTGCTACTTTCACTCACGTTGAGCAGTATCTTACTCCATGTACAGTTGTAGGTGGCAGAATTTGGACCACAGTGTATGTATGTCCTTACTCAAGAAAATTCTCATTGAAGGCAATAGGATCTCTGCTTGAGTGTAGTCATCGGGATGTGGCCCAATGTGTTAAACGTTGGCTCTCCCAGGATATAATGTAATATGGAAATAAAGGAATTAACGCTAGTCTTCCTTTACTTACCTTAGTTTAACAGTGAACTGTATTAAGGTTTTAAGTACCATTGGCCTCTGGGGATGGGTGGGCATGCAGGGCTGCCTTTCAATCACAAATGAACTAGTTGGAAAAGAAATAGCTTGATTAAAAGCATGCATAAATGTACAGAACTAGTCAAAAGGCTTTCATATCATGGAGGGTGACTTTTCTATGCATATTGGAGTGGGAGGTGTACATCCCAGTCCAACACTCATTTTCTATGAATTTCTTGTGAGTTATTCCCATAAAAAATGAACTAGTTGAATATAATAGAATACATCATAGCACAGATATCATATTCCGCTAAAAGATGCAGGAAAGAGTCACCACCACAAATGAGGCAGGAAAACATGCTACAAAATTGGTTCCAATAAAATGTCTAAAACATGAAATACAACAATTATTTCACATTTCTGTCATATTTTAAAGACAAATGGCCAAATTTTGCTCTCAGACAGGGCCAATCCTAGGTATGTGCTAACAGTGCAGTCACATGTGGTACATCCACAGCATAGGCAAAACATCAGGGATGGAACAGTAACAAAATATGGTTTACTTAAAAGGAAGAAACTAAAAGGGATGCGTGAGTGTGGCACTCATGGCGGGGGAGGAGAGGCATGGAAGAATTTAGCATCCCCTAGTCCCACACCAGGCCTTGTTCACAGAGGCACATGGACGATTCCTGTTGAAATCAATGGGAGTTATGCATGTTTATCCAAAGGCAGAACTTGACCACAAAACTTTAAGGGCCTGATTTGTGAAATTCCTATCCCCAGGCTCCTATCAATGTCTGTTAGTGTTGTAGGTGCTCATCACCTTTAAATACCAAGCTCTAAAATCATTGCAGATATGTTCAGGTTTTTTTCTTTTCAATGATAAATTGTGTTTGTTTTAGATTTTAGATCTTAAATGACACACAAAATGTATAATAGCCGATGTACCTTCGGAAAAGATTGTAGAGCAAGAAGTTGACTCTTTCCAACAGGTGAGGCCTTTGCAGTAGAATAGGATCTCCGTCATAAGTCAGTTTAGTCAACAGCTCATCCAATTTTTCCAGTTGCCTTCTTACTTGAAAAAGGCTCTCTGCCAGCAGTGTAAAACTATTGCAGAACAAATGATTGTTACATTCTCTCATATAAATTGCTTATTAGAACATAAAAGTTACTGAAGTTCTTGTCAGAACAATCATAGAATTAGAATTGATTGTCATTTACTAACCTTATACAAGCTAACTTCAGCCAGTTAAATGAATACATGTGAACCATTGGCCAAATTGTTCCTATATCATTTCAGAAATTAGCCCTTTCCCAAAAGACCTCATTGACACTGACTTGAAGCTGCCTGTGACTTGCTAAAGAGAAATATATATGCAACCACTACTACAGGACAACAATGCCACAGCTCAGTAGTATTTTTGCAAAACATGTTCTTTAAGAGAAGAACATTTATATCCCAGAGAAGTGAGGAGATGACTGTGAAAATCCAACCCAAGCACACTTGGCTATCAGTTTAACTTAATGAGATTCATGTGGCTAAAATCCCATATGGGACTCTGAAAAAAGTCTCCCTTCTCATAACTGTGTGAGGAGTGGATTAAAAAACTGAGCAGGGATTTCAAGATTTGTCCTGTTATATCTTTGTCACAAATTCACATAGGTCCTTACAAAAAGATCAGGTAGAGCTGGTTAAAAAAATTTTATTGAAAAAATATTTTGGTAACAAAAAAAAAAAGCTTTTCAACCAAAATACAAATTTTAATTTTGCTATCAGTTTTCTGATGAAAAACTAAAACTTTTCCAACAGTGAAAAATGGTTTTGTTTTTGGTTGTTCCCCCTCTACCATTCTTTCCTTTTTTCCTTGCTGACCTTCACTATACCTCTTCCAGTGAGGGGAAAAAGCTTCATGGGACATAAAAAATTGTTGGGAAGGCTCTGAATGGAACAAGAATTTTCTCTGGCTCCATTATAATTGTCAAATTTAATTATGTTTATGTTCCAATTTGAACTTTGAATCTAGATATGACAACCTCCTTTTGAGCCTTGTGGTATTTTCAAATACAGGCTATGATCTCTCCTTAAACTCCTACTTGTTACAATGACCTATTGTTTCAAATCTGGTGAAGTGTTGCACTGAATGAGTCAAAGCATGAAGTCTTTACCTATTTCTTCCCCCGATAAAACTCCCACTGTCCTCAAGTGACGAGTTTAGTGAGCTCAGTGTGCCACTCTAATACGCACAGAGAAGTCATACTCCATGAGATGAGAGCGTTGTTTCTCTGTGGGTTTTTGACTAGATCTGTACATTTATGTGTGGTTTTAATCAAGCTATTTATTTCTTTTTAGCAAAACTCCTTTGAGGAAGTGTATGTGATATATGGGAGGCTTGTCGCTGTTGTTTTGTTTGACAATCTGCAAGTGATGAATCTCCGTGTATAGCTTGTTGTTTTGTATTCATTCTAACCGGAGATTATACCTATCAAAGCCCATTGCATTTCAGTTACTTATTTCCTTAACTGCTACCATATCAGCAGCAAACTCAATTAATTCATACATAAAGTTCCATCAGAGCTGCTGTTGTATCTTTTTACATGTGTTGGGCTACTGTGAAGCAGCAGACTTCCTGTGGTTTTCACTGGAAACTTAAAGTAAATGTAAGTTTACCAGTTCTGGAGCTGATCAAGCCCACTATGTAGAGGACCTCCAATGCAGGCAATTTGCTGGCGCCTCTTCCAGTCTAGAAGTTCTTCAAGCAGCATGTTGTTCATCAAGACATCACTTTCATTTATTACTTGTGTCATTTTACTAAGGACTTCCTGAAAGGAATAGGAAAAGTGTCACCAACTGATCACAGGGAACACCAATAAAGCTTACAAATGAAGCCAATTATAATGTTGGTCATAAATTTTAATTTCTGAGAGTTAGGAAAAATGTGCAATACATTAATGTGCAATAAAGTGTTTTGGATTCACCTTGTTTTTAAGCGTTTCTCTTTGAAACCCCATATTCAAATTACTTAAGGCTTTAAATATATAACGTTCTAATGCTTATGGATTAATTTTTATTTCTGAGAAAGTGACCATACTTATACCTCTACTGCTTGGGTTCAGGTGACTGAATTCTCCATCCATTATACTAAAAATAGTCCTGAATATTAATGAATTCTTTTTACAGATAATTTTTTTTTTTTTTAGTGAATTTATTATGGCATAACACCTCCAGGACCTTGCCATGTAGAAGCACCGTTAAGGTCACAAGCTCCTTTCTGTGATCTTCGATTGTATCCCCACATAGACTTTTCTTTAATGATGAAAAGTCTATGTGGAAATTATATGGAAGTTTTTAAGCTATTCCAAGGTGAACAGCAAAAAAAATAGACATAGAAGGAGTGCTTTCCCCACCATCAGTTGGCATTCAACTGCACTCAATGGTGTGATGTCTGGTTTTGTGGTTATGGGATTACATTGATCTGGAGTGGGTTTTTTCCCTGCCTTTAAATGCAGTAACTTGCAAACAAAGGGGATGAATCCAGAACAGTTCCTGTGAGGTGATGGTTAATCCTCACCTGCCAGCTAATAGGCTCATGCCCTTAGTTGTACTCTTTAGAATTGCCAGTTATTTAATTGCTAGTAAACTCCCCAACCCATCATCCC
This sequence comes from Emys orbicularis, assembly GCF_028017835.1. NCBI lineage: Eukaryota > Metazoa > Chordata > Testudines > Emydidae > Emys > Emys orbicularis. The sequence goes on from NC_088693.1 coordinate 52,390,119, forward strand.
CCTGGTATTTGTAACACAAAATGATATTTACCTGCTCTTTTTGATGGGAGAGTTTGTGCAAATGCCTCCTTACATGTGATTATTCAGTGTGGGAGCAGGGGGAAAAAGCAAATGAACCACAAATGACAAAACATGTTACCAACCTTTCTTTTGTAGTCTAAGGTATTCAGCATTTCCTGCAACATCACCATTTCCTGTTTCATCAGGACGCTGTTTTTGTCACCCTGTTCTACAAGGGGAAGAGAGAAAAAAATCATCTGGTAACCTCAGTATAAGCGTATGTGTTTACAATCGGGATAGAGGGTGGGAAGCCCTAAACTGATTATATCCTGGTAGCTAGTAAAGAAATCTACTAATGTTTGTAATTAAAGTTTATTATATAATTTCAGTTGAAATTATGACTCTAATATGAATTTAAGAATTATTATAGGAGCTGGGTATTTTGATTTTTTTTTCTTGTGTGGAACAGGAGGAGTATAGGGAAGAAATGAGTAACATTATTAGATTCTTATGTCTGTGTATACTCTTATTTCATTATATAATTCTGGTTTGGCTGGGATTCAAATATTGAATTGTGATGAGCCATTATAAAATAAAATAATATTGTGCATGATGCTGTCAGTAATTCTAGTAAAGTTCTTTGGAATCTTAGCGTGAACCATGTGTCCGGTTGAGGAAATATTTGCAGGTGGGGGACAGGTGCAAGAAGGTTTGGCATTTTGGATGGGGAATTTTATGGTGCGCCTAACCATGAGAATTTTGGAAGTTGTGAGTACAGGTTACTAGGTGTTTTTGCCTTGACGTGATCTTTCCTGCTACTGGTTGTCTACTGGCTTCACGTCTTCCTAGCGTGACCCACTCCCTCTTCCTCTGCAGCTCTATACCCCTCACTTTCTCTACATCTCCAACTACTTTCAAAGAAGAACGTAATGCCATCTATGTTTATGCTGGGCCCTGGCATGTGCCTTCCATTGAAATTTGTGCTCTGAAATGTTAAATCTCAGTCTCATATGTTTGGCATGCTGAAGAACTTGGGGCACCTAGAGGCCCAGATTTCTCTACATGTTAAAAGGGAGGTGCCATTAAGGTCTCAGTGCAGTCATAGCTGTGTGCCAGTTTCAGTTCTGAAGGAGGGTCATGAAGAAGTTGTTGCAGTGTGACAGGCTGCAGATCCCAGAACCACTGCAGGCTGCTCAAGCTTGCATTTGGAATGCTTACCAGATGATTAACACAGCTCTGGTCAAAAAGACTGGAAGGCCAAGTTAGTGACTAATAAATTGGTTTTAGAAAACTCCACTATGGGGGAAAGCATGGGGTCCTATACATTCTACGCTGTAAGAGGAAGGGCCATGTTAAACATGAAAAAAATGTCCTCTAAACTATGAAGACCATAATTTCCAAGACTTGACCACACTGCTTCATAGCTCATTTACAGAAAATAACTGCATCTGGACACTGAGGATATTATTACTTTTTTAACCCCAGAAGTGTGCATTATGGCACAGATAACACTTGTGCATACACATCATGCATATATCTCAAAATATCAGCTTCTGTGCTTATGTATGCTTGGAAGATAATACACAAAACACATCTGAGACTGGAATCTAGCCCTATAATCAACATTTTCTCACAGAATCTTAAAATAATTATGAAAAAGCTTACCTAGGCTCTGTATTGTTTTATACCTGAAGTCAAACTCCTCTTGCAAATCTTCTAAGTATTTGACATCTTGTTCTGTCATCTTTTTATAAATTAAAAAAAAAAGATTCAGTATAGCACTTGAGGGTTCACCATATCTGACAGTTTCTAATTTACATTATTTTATTTTTATCTAGATTGTAGTTGACTTCTTTCAATATTTCCCTTCCCTGTCAAAGACTTGACAGGACTGTTTATCTCCTACTCACTAATCTCACCAAAAAAATGATAATTTTGTGTGCAGCTGCAGACCATAATATTATATAAGGAGAGAAGGGTTCCGTTCATTGCATCCCAGTAAAGTCACATATTATCCTCTTTCACACACTATTTTTATTGATACAATCAGCCCAATCATGAACTCTGCTGTGGCAAAACTACATTGATTCAGGTTTTGCCTGCAGAATGAGACACTGTATGTATCTGGCAACATCATTTATTTTTATCTAAACCAGTCTCCCCAAATAATAATTCAAATCCTTATTTGTTTGAAAGTAGAAATGACTAAAATTAGTTGAGACTGCTTATCAATAATATAAACCTAACTAAAATACATTTATGTAAACTATTAGAGTAATTGCCATTTGGCACTTAAACATACCACGGATGCCCCTCCCCCACCCACTTTTTAAAATATAGTAGTTTGGTACTGTAAATTGTCATTCTTTGAAGAATATTAAATTATGCTTGTGGATTTGAACACACAGCTACTCAAAGTATGGCATGGGGATTTTTAATGTGGATATCCAAGAAAAGAATTTATCTTTAAAAGTATAAGCCCAAGAACAAATTAAAAACAAAAAACTAAACAAAACACTTCTACCATCTTGATGTGCACACAAAAACACCTGCTTGCAGAGTATTGCCACAGCAGGATAATTTCCCTTTTTTAACTGAGAGCTCTAATTTTTCATTTGTTTTTATAATTCTTTGGCCTATTTGGAGATTTAAAGTTATTCTCCATTGTTCTCTGGTGAAACAAGCAGAGTCATACTTTGTGCAAAAGACCCTCTCCTGTGACACGTGAATATCTCAGAACAGGGCCATACTCCTCTAAAGGCCTGATCCCACACCATTTAAGTCAATTGAAGACTTTGCATTGAGTGCCCTGGGAGCTGGATCAGAGCCTACAAGAATACTTAGGAGCGGAGATTTCCAGAAAAAGTTCTGGACAGATAGAATGACATAGGTTCTGCAGGTCTGTAGCCACAAACTTCATTTTTAGATAAAGACACCTTCATGAACTTTGTGCAAAGCAGTGAAACTGAATTACAGGACTGTCACATCTTACACTGGGGTTAGGTTCTAAAGCCAGGGCATAAGGCGAAAATCGCGTATAGTCAAAACCCCAGACTAGCAGCAGGCTGAGCAGGGCCGGCGGACAGAACCCCAGACTGGCTCAGCCCACCGCCGGTTTGGGGTTCCGTCCGCCGGCTCCTGCCAGCCCGGGGTTCCGTTCACCCAGGCAGGCAGTGGGCTGAGTAAGGCCGGCGGCCAGGACCCCAGCTAGCAGCAGCGTGCCAGTAAAAATCGGCTCATTGCGTGCATAGTTGAATTCGCATAAGTTTAATGTGCGTATGATGCGACTCCACTGTACTGCTTTGGCCTTTTTCAGAGTTTCACTTTCATGCTTTTGGGTTTGGAATAGGGTGACCAGACGTCCCGATATTTCGGTGTCTGTCCCGCTATCCGCCGGCAGCACTGTGTGGTTTTTTTTTTTTTTTTGCTCCCCGCCCCCCAATGTGTCCCGATATTTTCTTCCTAGTTTGGAAAGACTTCTCCAAGTAATCCTATCATAAAAGATGATTCATGAACAGGCTCTGCCCCTAAGGTTCCCCCTGCAGCTGGACTCCCTCTGCTCCGGGGCTGGGATGGAAGCTGCAGCCAAATGCAGAGCCTGCTGCCTGCCTGCCCATGAGATGCAAGTAGGAGGCGGCCCCGGCTGAGCAGGCATCTTCCCCCACAACCCTCCCATTCCTGCCTGCCTACAGTAATCAGACTTTTGGTGTCTAGACTTTCTGGTTGAAAACTGGACACCTGGCAACCCCGGTAAATGTTTAGAGGACTATCAAAATCCAGTCTCCAAATCTAGATGTGTGCACAGACAGTCACATCTGTTATTGGTTTTTTTTTCTATTTTGGGGACTAAACTTTGGAAATGCAAATGCAAGGTGTGCAGTTGCATGCACAGTTGGCTGTTTTTCATGTACAACTCAAGCATACATTATTTAAAAAAAAATGTAGCTCCTAACCATTATTCTTATTTACCCTTTCCTTTTCAATGAAATTCACCCTCCCTACAAAAAGCCCCAGCAACAGATTCTATGCAGCAGTTTGCAGAAGAGGATCAATGCTCACCAACATTATGGGCAGGCTGCTGGGCCTCCGCCTCCAGCTGCTTCTCCTCTGTGACGCTATCTGGACCCTAAATATATAAGTGCTGATCCAGTGCCCCATTCCCTGGGTTTGATACCCAAACTCTCCCCTTTTCTGTTTTTTTCCTTTGTTGTTATATAAAGAACAACAAAACGAAACCTCAAGCCAAACTTCTTGAGGTAAGTTGTTTCTAGTATTATCCCTGCAGGACCTCTCTTTCTCTGTCCTTAGTTGCCTCTACTATAGAGAGAGACTTCTGGGATGAAGTACTAGGCTCCAGTTGAACAGGCTGTGTGACTGAATCTAATGTAATAAATCTGTATCTCTGTGCGGAGTCCTAGAACCTGACACAATGTCTCAGACTGTAACAGACACAACATACCTGGGCACTGTTCTTAATGGCTGACACTTTGTGCTCCACATTTCTTTGTCTTTCTGAAACTACGGAATTCTGCAGTTGTTTTTCCAGTGGTCCCTAGAACAAATTAAATATGTAGTGTGTAGACCATCTATGATATCTTAAACAGCAATGATATTTCGCCTTATATAGAACATTCCATACAAATAACTCCACTACAACATCTAGCACAGAAGATGGAAGTTAGGGCTAGATCTTCAGCTGGTATAAATCACTGTAGTTCCACAGACTGATAAACACCCCCCACTGGATCTTGAGATCCGAATGGATACAGGTAGTGTTGCAAACATTTTAAAATTTAATATATGTTTAACAAACAAGAAAATCCAAAATGAAAATATATTGTAGGAAGATTGTTATATTGCTGAAAAAATATTTTAACACCCCAGTAAGCACATACATTCTATGCACAAGTTAATTAACTTATTAACAGAACTTAAATTAATCTGTCAGAATTTTTCCATCAATATAACAGTTTTCACAATGTATATTGTACAGTTTGGGATTTTCTTGTGTGGTTTTAAAAAATATATTAACTTCTTTTAGTAAGTTTATGGAGGGGATGGTATAATGGAACTGCCTATGATGGCATGTGGCCCATCAGCAACTGCCAGTAGCAAAAATCCCAAACGGCTGGAGACAGGACATTAGATGGGGAAGGCTCCGAGTTACTACAGAGAATTCTTTCCCAGATGTTTGCCTGGTGGGACTTGCCCACACGCTCAGGGTCTAACTGATCGCCATATTTGGGGTTGGAAAGGAATTTCCCCTGGGTCAGATTGGCCGAGATCTGGGGGGTTTTCACCTTCCTCTGCAGCACTGGGCACGGGTCACTTGCAGGTTTAAACTAGTATAAATGGTAAATTCTCTGTAGCTTGAAGTCTTTAAACCATGATCTGAGGACTTCAATAACTCAGCCAGAGGTTAGGGGTCTATTTCAGGTGTGAGTAAAGTTCTGTGGCCTGCAATGTGCAGGAGGCCAGACTAGATGATCACAATGGTCCCTTCTGTCCTTAAAGTCTATAATCATTAGCATAACAAGTATTACATAATAAATACAAGCTAAAACTTAACAATGAAACTTGTCTTATACAACACGAGTTTAAAAACTGCTCCATGCTTCAGAAACATAGGCGCCGACTCCATGGGTGCTCTGGGGCTGGGGCACCCATGGGGGAAAAAATGGTGGGTGCTGAGCACCCACTGGCAGCCCCCCATTAGCTCCCCGCTACCCCCCCCCACCCAAGCGCCTCCCGCCCACTGGCAGGCCCCACGGATCAGCACCTCCTGCCCGCCGCGAACAGCTGTTTTGCGGTGTGCAGGAGGCTGGGATGGAGGGGGGAGGAGTGAGGATGCTGTGCATTCAGGGGTGGAGCGTGGGCGGGAAGAGGTGGGGTGGGAAAAGGTAGGGCAGTGGTGGGGCCTCGGGGAAAGGGGTGGAGAGGGGGCAGAGCCGGGGGGGGTCAAGCACCCCCCGGCACTTTGGAAAGTCGGCGCCTGTGTTCAGAAGTAACGCCGTCTCTCACAAGGCATTCCTATAGTTTCTTAAGATTAATAGTAACATACTGAAGTTACTTAAATTAATGTGTAAGGTCCTGATTCTGCAAACACAAATGTGCACATGCTGTTTACATGATTTGGAGACAGACGGCCAGATCTTGCCCTCACTGTTCCTGTTGGTTTCATCATAAGAGGACAGAATTTGGTCCTCAGTACAAGTGATCAACATGGCCAAAGCAGATTAATAAAATGTAATACGTTACCTGTACTGGCATGCTGGCTGCAGCCAATATCCTTCTCTCTTCTCTTAAGCAGTTTGAAATAATAACTGCTATGTGCATAGGATTACCATGATATTTTCCCTGCAAACATAAATCAATTGTAAATGTTAAAATTAAAAGAAATCTAGGGTCTTCCCTATGTAAATAATAAAAATCTTGATTTCATTGTCTACTGACTGGCCTTGTAAAGGTTTAGGAGATTTTGCTAATATTTCCCACCATTGCTAACACTGATTCAGCTATAAACCAGTGTTAACCACAACGGGAGCCCTTATGTAGATAGCCTGCCTGCTAGTGACACCATTTTCAGCACCGTGTCATTTAGACTTGTTCTGAGCTGGATTAGATGACACAATGCTGGTACACAGTGAGCCATGCGCGTTGGTGCTCCCAATGATGCTAATGCTGATTCAGCTGACAAGGTGTTAACGATGGTTGGAGTTTTTTTGAGAATATCTGTAGTGTCGACTAAGCCGACTTGATGCAACTGCATGACTTCTTTAAAGACAAGTACTGCATACATTCATATGGTATTTATTATTATTTATTCACATCCCAGCAGCACCTAAAGGCCCCTATCAGAGTCCCGCTGTGCTAAGTGCTATACAAACACACAGAGCATGACACAGTCCCTGCTCCCAAGAGCTTACAGTTTTACAACAGACCAGTCACACAAGTAAGTTTAATGAGGAGGTAGGAGCAAATGGGGTGGGAGGACAAAGATTACAGTATAAATCAAAAGGCATCTTAAGTAACTTATTTGTATGTCTAGATAATATGGAGGCTTCTACAGTAGTAGTGGATTTAAAAACAATGTGGATTTAAAGCCTCTTTAAAAACAAATCATGATTAAATTGATTACAATAATCTGATAAAATGTATTACTGCATGTAGATTTATGCAGCAATGCAGAATCAATTCGTGCCATTATTGTAAATATATTACTATAAAGATTATTAAATTATAGCCATGAGTTATATGTGGCAATGGAACAATTTGACCTTCAAATGAAAACGTAACTGGTTTGAGATGGTTTTCTTGTCAGCATATTTTTGATGCATTTTTTTAAATCAGGTTTTCCATTTTCAATCCAGCATGTAGCATGCATTTGAGCAAGAAAACTATATACCACATATCAGCATAGTAACTATGTACGCAGAAAAGTCTTCCCCAGTATATACCAATAGACTTAAATCTGTTCTCATTTTAGCCAACCTCTTTGAACAATTTTCATTCCAATAACACATGGAAGAAGCAGCTCTCATCCCAAGACAAGGAGCCCAATTTTCCTCTCATTTACACTAATGTAAACCAGGGGCAGAATCACTATCTTTAATGGAGTTATACTAGTTTAGAACTATTGTGAGATGAGAATCAGGCCAAAGGGGACCAAATATTAATAAAGTTTGTGCTGTCTTTGGCAAACTAGAAAGCCTGTACCCCTTCCCTGAAGCAGTGCCTTTCACGGTAATATTCTTTTGTGCTTTTGTCTCTTTTTCTGTAATATCTGTTTACCTTAGTGTTTTTTCATATTTTTATTATCATTCGTACAGTACAATTTCTCACACTATTCCAGAATCAAATACTTAGTCTCTCTTGCAGTGTTTCCCCTTCTCCATCTTTCTAATTTAGTTTTCACTCTCATCTGGCTTTGTTTCTATTAAGTATTTTTCTTATTCTTGCTTTTTCTTTGCCTGGCACAATCAGCTTCACAATTCTTAAAACATCTCTTTATTTCTTAAACCAGATGTTCCATTGTCTGTCAATGTGTAATGGAAAAGTGCATAGACTCATCATATGTTTTCACATCAGTGTGATTGCACAGTTGAATTCTTAGCAGTAGCACTAAATGCAAAAAACAAAAAATGTAGAAAAAATCCCTTGGTGTGTTTGGTTGAGGCATGGATAGCTGGAGGGTGTTTTTCATTGCATACGCTGGCTGCAGTTGCAAGGCAGCAGAGTCTGAGAGAAAGATGGACCTTCAAGAGAAATACAAATCATTTAAATCACTGGGACTGGCTGCTTGTTATTAAACATTGTGCTGCCCGTAGTGTTGTGCTGCCAGACAGAAATGGCACTGATGTAAAAGGCACAGGACTTTTGCAGTCAATTGAATGGGGAGTGAAGGATTACCTATCCTTCCCAGAGAAGCTTTGGCTTTCATCACACCGGGCAAGTCTACACTCAAGTGCTACATCAGCACAGCTGCACCGCTGTAGCACATCTGGTGAAGATGCGCTTTGCCGACTGGAGAGCGCTCTCCCATCAGCTTAATAACTCTACCTCTGTGAGAGGCAGAAGCTGTGTCGGCGGGAGAGCATCTCCCACTGACATAGCGCCAGTGTGGACAGGACTTAGGTCGATGTAACTTATGTCGCTCAGGGGGGTGTCTTTTTCACACCCGTGAGTGCCATAAGTTACATCGACTAAGCGGTAGGGTAGACCAGCCCTTAGTGTTGAAACAAGGCTTCAGAGTTAACCAGCTGAATGCTAAGTAATGTACCTGCTATATGGGGTAAAATAAACTTCCCACAGCTGCCACATGTGCTGTATCTCCTAATGTCCCTTTGAAGTGCGCTGAAAAGATTGTGACAAGTTCAAGGAGTTGTGCTTACATTCAGCAGTGAAGACTTTAACATCACCGTGGACTCAAATTCACTATGTACATAACCTAAAAAGAAAGGGTGTTCTACTATAGCAGTCACTTGCTTTGGGGAATAAAGGGCAAGGGCTAGATTGTGATTTTAGGCACAACCCTGAGCAAGGTGGTGGCGGATAACCAGCACTATTCTAGGAATCACTGCACCTCAGACACCCCTCTCAAGCACAATTCCCTCCCGGCCTCCTCCTTGCTGTGGGGTGAAGATAAGGGGAAGGTGGGTGGGGAAAGGTAGTTGTTGGTTATTTACTGATCTATACAAACTCTTTCTTGCACCTGGCCAGTGTGTTATAGGAGCAGAGCCAAACTTCTGCACATTCCTCAATTCTCTCTGCCCACTTCCCACCCATTGGCTCTATAGGAATGAAGGAGAGTGAACAGGTGCACAGTGCTTGCTTATCACTGGTCATGTGGGCACAAGGGTGTAGCCCATGCAGTGGTAAAAGGAGGCTTCTTACTCCCCTGTACGGGCATCTTGTCAATCCAGCCCTCAGCAAATTCCGAATGAAACTTTGCTCCCACCTTCAACATACATGAAAGGAGGTGAGGGGAACATGGGACATCACATGTGATCAGGACTGGGATTTGAGGATATTCCTGCAGAAGATTGAAGCCTCATCCTGTTTGACTAGAGCGGTGCTTCATGAGGAAAGGGACAAGATTAAGGGGTGGCCAAATCCTCAACTGATGTAAAATAGCATAACTTCCATTGAAATCAATGGCTAATTTATACCAGCTGAGGAATGAGCCCTGATGTTTAGCTAGTTCTTTCTAATTCTTATAGTTTTTGTTTGCTGATATTCTTTACGGTCCTATCTCCTACATTTGAGTGTTCTGTCCTGGAGATGGCTAGCTGGAAGGAGTCTTTGCTGTGTCATGGTGTCTCCACAGGCAATCTGCAGGTGGACAGCCTGAGGAGTGGGTAGTCTGGCTTAGGCACTGCCCAGCAACAGAATCCCACCAGCCTGTAACAAAATCTTAGGGTTTAAGAAGCGTGTTTAATACACCACAGCCCTGATCTTGCAGTCAGATTGTCATGGGCAGACCCATGTCCCTATAAAGAGCCCCAGGACATAAGGGTCTGCCCACATGGATTGCAGAAGGGGATCATAACATGCAGTGACAGACCCATCTCAGAGACCTCTCTTTCAGTTTAGGCTGAGCCTTTGAGCCCATTTTAAGCCTTAGACTGGGGGCATGGGGATAAGCTGAGGTCAGAGGGTCACAGATGTCTGAGGAGTGGCCATCCCAAAGCACCAAAAGAGGGCAAAAATTAAATCCCTCAGACTCTGTAGTTTTTTGTCATTGTCAAGTGAAAGAGACAGGATTCAAACAAAAGCTGTTAAACAAAGTCAACAAAAAAATGAAATTCTGTGTTGGAGTCAGGAAATGTATTTACATAGAAAAGGCGTTTCAAAAGAAACTCTTGTCAGTGGGATGATTTAAAATCCCCCGCCATACGATCACCAGGTAACAGGGACTTTCCCAGCATTTCTACAGATACCAGTTGTACACAAAACTTTTTTCTTGTCTCTTTTTTTTTTCACAATGAAAAAAATTAATGACTGAGCTGTTTAAGAGACCAAAGTGATTAAGGGGGAATTAACTCCCTTCCCTCTCAGCCCCACAAAGCTCAAGTAAATAAGTTTTGTGTGTAATAAACTACACACTGACTGGTGGTCTCTCACCCCTCGCTCACCACAGGAGTGCAGGTCACCTCTGCAGCCTGTGTGAGGCAGGGGCTGTGATTGCTTGGACCTGCTACATAGATGTTCCCGCTGCACTGGGAGCTGCTTTGGTATCAACACCAGTGGGTGAATTTCATCCTAACAGAACGCAGATAGTGTCTTAAAAATAACAAGATTGAAGCTCGTTTATAAGCAATATTACATCACCCACCTTGTCTCTGCTAGACAGAATAACATATTGAAAGACTTAACACTTAATGTCCCAACTCGTTTTATACAACTCTCAATTATTATTGTATTTGCTGTTGAAAAAAGTATGCAGATCATCACCCCGTTTTCTTCAATATCAGTTTAAATTCTCCGCAAAAAATCCCATCCTGGTTCAATTTTGCCCTTAGTTAACCAATGTAGTTGAAGACAAAATTTGGCTAAGCATGAATTTGGCCATTCAGTGAGAAGCAGAAAATGATCTCACAAAACTGGAGGGTCAAAAAAAGATGGTGGGGGCAGAAGAAGATGGAAAAAATTCAGAAAAGAGCCTGAAGTCAGGGAATCCAATCCAATCCTAGATTGTGATATAATGTACCATGCCATCCTGCCAGCCAGCAAAGGAGAGTACAGATTCCACGATTAGGCAGTATTGTATTTGTTTATGTATATAAAAAACCATCAAGTATCTTGATAAACACTTTACTCTTATAGCAGTTTTCTACTGTGAATAAGTTTTAAACCGAGACAGTGGGAAATCTTTGCTTCCTTTAGTTATTTCCCATAACTTGATTTCAAGCCTCTGGGTTTTTCTTGTAAGCGTTGATGGGCTTGTTAATACCTAAAATAGTCTAAAGGAAGGCCAACAGAGAAGAGAGCTGGGGTGAACTTTTCATCTGAAAGTCTTGTTTTTGTCTTTTCAATTTACTAAAATTTCCTCTATCAAAAATATTTTCCTGCTCCTTTCATTTCCTAAATATAAAAATATTTGCTTTCCTAATATAAAAACATGTACATAGTGATCTACAATATATAACTAATTAATATTTGGACAGGTTTTTTTTTTCTCAGTATCTACCAGGACACTGTTAAATGAAGCAAACAGTTAGTGGAAAATGCTTTCATTCTGAACAGGTGAAAATATTCTCTGAATGCTGATGACATTTACTAAGAAAAAAACCCCATACATTTCCCACAGAGCATATAGATTCTGCACTCCATATAAGACAACTGATGAGATACAAATATCTTAATAGATCATGAAGAAAAAGAGAAACCGATTACTGCTAAAACAGTTAATTCACAATAACCTTTTGGGATAGATATTTTTGGCCAAGTTTTCAAGCAGCTTGTAGAAGTATGTCCAATATTAATAAATACAAAATCTTGCATGTGCGGATGCAGAAAGGCATTTGTGCAGGCTAAATGGGGGGAATGCATATTTAATTAGTTTTAGGCTGCAATTATTATTTGGTGCCTAGAAACTCCTTTCTATGTGCAAATGTGTAGTTTTGCCCAGGTAAATCCAGAATTCTCCTGCACCCCCTTAGTCTCTTGTACCTCTTCAGTTCCTCTCTTGCTTCCTACAGTCTCTTACCTTCTTATAGTTTCCTGCCCAGACCCCTAATCATAGAGCTCACTCAGCCACTGTCCCAGGCAAGCTTCAGTTGGATTGAAAATGGTGAGAGTAGGCAGCCTCACTTCAGGATACAAAGACTGCAGGGAAACTTTGGCCATCTTAACTGAGAACAGCTTGCTTCATCTCCATTGAAAGTAATGAGATGGAGTCCATTTTGAATATGGGAAAATTCATGAGTTTGATGCCAGCAGTTGTAAGATCATGGAAAACTTTAAAAAACATCGAGACTTGCTATAACAATACTACAGTATCTAGCTCTTATGTAGTGCTTTTCATCAGCAAATCTCAAAGTGCTTCAAAACGGGAGTCAGTATCGTTTGTGATTTTTATGCTAAAGTTGGCAACTCTGTTTTATTGCTTAATGTGAAACAAGTCATCTAGACCAGAGAGTTCTCAACTTTTTTTTTTTTATAGTGTGGACCACAACTTAATTGACAGACCCTCTTGTGGACACCTCCTCTCTCATCTGTGATCATGTGGGCCACTTCTCTTTCACACAGTTCATCTACAAATCATGATCTCATAACAGTCCTATAGCAACTACAGTAATTGCTTATATGGTAAATTAATATAAGTATTTAATTCTTAGCTTTGCTTCAGGTGATATAGCAGCTGAAAACAAAGAGGAACAGCCAGCACTTCAAACTGTACTAAGATCTGATCAGATTTTTATAAGGTACCCCCAGCTTTACACAGACCACAAGTACATGCTCTGCAGATCACTAATAGTGGATATACTTCAATGGAAGTGACTCTGGTATGCACCAGCTGAGAATCTGAATGACTGTGTGGATAGTGACTAAAGTAGGGGACTGGAAGTTAGGACTGTTGGGTTCTACTTTGACATACACTGACCTGCTGTGTGATCTTGAGAAAGTCACTCACCTGCAAAGGACTCTTTTTATTTTTCAATTGGGCTTGTGTCCTTTTTGATTCTTTACAAAAATGTTTTTAGGTTTGGTGGATTTTTCCCTGCTATTTTTTAAAAAGTGGAAGTATCAGGGATGTCAACTCTGGTCTTCCCAGGTTTTGTTAGAGGGCCTACTGGATGGCTCAGAAGATGTTGGTTGGAGAGGCGTTGTTGCTGAATCTTTTATAAAAGTTTTCATTCCCCAAGCTGTTAAATATTTATTGAAGTTAAACAGGGGTTTAAAAGAAAGGGTGTTTAAACAGTTTGACAAAAATCCTTTCCTTTCCCAATTGCTCATTTTTCACTCTCCTGACTCTTGTAATGTCCTCGCTTCACTAGATCTCCAGTCACCGCCATACAGTCTTCCAGGCTATACAGATCTTCAATTTCCAAATGTTTGTTTGTTTTTTTTAAAGGCAGGAAAAAAACTCTGTTTGTTTGTTTTTAAATTTTATTTTTAGAAAAAAAAACTCCAGACCTTCTTTATGCCCCATAAAGAAGAACACAAAGCACAACTCACCCTTGTTTTCCTTTGCATTCTTTTTCATTCCACCTTTAAAAGGATAGCGAACTCTTCAAAGGGCGCAGGATTCTTTCCCAGTTCGGTCTGCCTCTGTTTACCCATCCATTAAGTAGGTATGATAATACTTACTGTACTGTGTTATGATTCTTTGTTTATAAAGTGCTTGGGAATTCTCTAAAGGCAACTTTTCAAGTTTGGTGTATTATTATTAAAAGGACATTCAGATGGCCATTGTGTTTCTGTTTTATCTAGGTCAAAGAGGAAGTACCTGTGTCAGTAACTATTTACTGTACTTATTTTAGACTTATATTTTTAGATTCCCCTCCCCCATCCTCAGGATGCATGAAAGAAGAGAACTCAAAGGCAACCTCCTTCTTTTAGGCAATTCTCATGATATGGGGAAGTCCTAGAATTTACATACACAATTCTGTATTTCCCCTCTTCATCAGTGCCTGTCTACTGTAAACTGTGTAATTTCCAGGATCTGGTTAAATTCCTTAGGACACACAGAACTAAACTTTAATAATTTGTGGGCAGATAAACAGCAGAGTTTAATTAGTGCAGGCCAGGTCACCGTCTCACATAGAGAAACACAGAGCTGTGGGAGGAGGGAAACCCAGAAAATTTAATGCAATGAAATGTACAGAATTTGCTACTAAGCATCCCCACACAGGGAAAGAGATATGGGGCCCACTGGAGTTTGCAGTAGATGAACTTTCCTTTCCACTCCATTTGTGATACCAAAGTGTTTCCCCTAATTTACCAGTAATATTTGTTGATCAATGCTATTTGGTGAGAGAGAACACATTCTGGTAAATTGCATGTCAGACTGACTTCAAGTTATTTTGTAATTTCACACAGTTACTGAAGTTAACCAGGATGTGTATTCTATTCTGATTATATAAATAATTTAACTTTGAAAGAATCTTCTGTGATTATTTAAAATCTGTGTGAGAGAGTGTGACCAATTTCTGCCTCATATCCCAATTGGAGTCTTTGGTTATTATGGGTCATTCAATGCGAGGATGCTGAAGAGCAAGACTATTTAAGGTATAAAATGAAGCATACACCTAGGCTTTCACAATGTATTATACAGCAAAGATTAGTAAAACCTGTAGTCTCCTTGCGATGGGGGTGAGATGGTGGCAAAGGAAGAGGATTGACTGATTTATTTTTCTTCTACAGCCACTCTATACTAGAGCATTAGTAACAACCTCCCAAGAAGATACTTGCTTCAGAACTTCACAGTCAGGCCCCAGTAGATCAGGACTGAGCACAGACTATAAGAGTTGCTCTCTCCCATCTATGAGCCAATTTACATTTGTAAGTCCTATAAACACCAGTGAAAATGTACACAAAATGTTAGCGTTGAGTTAAACAAGCAATAATTAGGAATTAGCCTGCCAACAGAATATGCATTTTCATGCTAGTAACACAATTTCCACTCTTACATCTTGTCTGAATTAGAACAATTCTCTTTAATTCCCCACCACCAGAAAGCTCCACAGTTTCACCCATCCAGCTGTAGCCTGTTAGTATTTCCTGGCCCCAAAGACCCTCCCTAATTTAGATTGCCTGCACTGGGACTGGAACAAAGATTTGTACTGTCTGAAGCACTGGGACAAGCCGGCCTAGCCCTGCCCATAACTGAAGATCCGCCCCCTTAATTAAGGGGGAAGAACTTCTAAGCCCAGGCTACAGCTGATTACTGGGGACAACAAATAAAAGAAACAGGAAGGGAAATGAGGTCAGATTGAAAAATCAGGGATCCAGAGGGGGGCACTGAGCAGAGATCCCCTGATAGCGCCCACTGCTCCTCAAAGGTATCTAGGGAGTCAGTGGATACTGCCCAGATGAACTCCGCCTGGAGGTGTGTTTGGATAACGGACTGGAAATAGGCCCCCAAGTCACAGAGCACTTGCCCTGTCCAGCTTCCTCCTTCTGGTGGAACAAAGATTTGTGTGTATCCTTGAACCCTAGCTAAGGGGGAAGCACCTTTCAAAACATTAAAAACTCTACTATTGATCTACGATTAAGGTTGACCCAACAGAAAATTGTTTCATTCACACTGGTCCCTGCATAGGTTACAGTGCATGGGCCTTGCCAAAACAGATTGCTTTTGATGATGTGGGTGTCCCAGAGCCTCACTGGCTCACGTAGGTTGGGACTGTCCCAGGATACAAGCCTTTTGGCTAGAAGCATGCAGGAGGATTAATATGATGATGGTTACCTTCTTTAAAATTAATTCTCAGAAGCGTTTTGAGATATATCCCATCATCTTGGAAATTCTCATGGAAAGCTTGGTTGTCTAGAGCAGTGCTTCTAGCTAAATGACTCAGATTGCTTAGATGGAAAAGCGGACTGCCTCGAGGGACAGAAGTTTAGCACAGCAACTGGGCTGACCTGGCAGCTAATGAGCAGGTAACATTTCAGAGAACAGGGACCTTAGATAAACTTGAAAAGCTTTTGTGTGACTTTTAAGAAACCTTTGATTAATTCCTAGGGAACAGAAACAAATGTCTATCTCCTTTCCCCCTCTCTGCCTCCCTTCTTTCTTTCCCCTCCTTTTTCCAATTTATTACCTTTTTGTTCTTCTGCCTTTTTTTCCTGTTGTTCCTTATTTTGGGGGGGTGGGTAGGGGGAATCAATTAAATAAATAAATAAAATCCCCCACCATAGCTAATGTACTGGTGGCAGGCTGGCTAGCTCAGTTGGCTAGGATAGTCTATAATGCAAAAGTCATGGGATTATGCCTTCTCCAGGCCAAGATTTTTAGTGGGGCGTGCTGGTGGTTAAAGTAGGTTACCTATTGGAACAGGATGTTAGTAATGAAAACCAACAGTTAATCGGCCTCATACAGCAGAACACATTAAATATATCTTTCCTATTATTTGTTGTTTACCCACTCGGATTTAATGCATCATTGTAGGCCAAGACACAGGGGATTGAAGGAGACAGAGAAAGGATGATGCTAGACCCAAGGGGGACTAGGTAATGAGATCTAGAGCTTGTCCTTCCTAGGTCACAGGTTCAAATCTAGCCCAGGTCACTAGTAACCAAAAGTTGCTAGAGCTAATGGCTTATTTGACCTCCATTCACTTTACAGAGATAAGAGCCCCCTTGGTATTAATTCACACTTCTGATGTCAATGTCAGGATTGAGTTACATTGGTGGGGCAGTAAGGGGAAGTTTTCACCTGAGTCTTGACCAGCATCTGGCTTGTGGATAAATAGTGGAATTCAGTCTGCTGGGTTGTTAATCTGGTATTGTTCATGAGCACTAAATCTACATGAAAAGATTTAAAAAAAAACAATTCTGCTCTTGTGCATCAAAGGTAACATTTTAACACTGAGCATTAAAATAAATATATTGTATAAAAGGAGTGATATTTCAAGTGAGGCAATGTGGCACTGAAGCAGGCATTAAAAGACAACACTCTATCCTGTTCTGAGTGTTTCTTTATATGTTCCATTCTCACCCTGTTATAATCTTTAACAGGAAACTGCAGCTCACACTTCAATGGCTATTGTTTCCATCCTCTGCAGCTGCTTCTCAGTACGGTGTTTGTTAGAAATATTTGTTAAATGCCAATTGGAATCTCCTATTTCACAGCATATGCTGTTTTTGTCACTTTCCTTTGTTGCAGTGAAACAAAACAATTTTAGGAAATATCTGTCACACATTTTTTCTTACTGGGGAAGTGACTTGTGTAACCATGTTGAAATAAGAAATGTAGTCTCTCTCTCTCTCTGTAACTGTTGGTGGGAGGGACTGGTATTGTCACATATCCGTGACAAATTGTCAAATGACTGTTGCTGTGCATGTAAAGCAGAGTTGTTATTATTTATTATTTGAAGTATAGTAGCACCTAGAAGGTTCAATCTGATCACCAGTATTATTGCATTCATCACCCTCCCAGATACTATCTGATCAAAAACAATTCACAAGCAAAAAAGCAAAGTCTAAAAAGAAATAGTTTAGCCATACAAAGATGGGACATCCTTAAAAATAAACATATTAGCAAATGGCTAGACATGTAACCAGCACTCTTGCCCCACTTGAGGCGAAAGGTGGGATGTTGGCTGCTCATTACCAGAGTCATCCTGCTAGGATTGGGCCCAAGATGGGCAGCTGCAAAGGAAAAATGTGAGACCTAGCATATACTGCAGATGAACAATCTGCACTAA
The DNA here is from genome assembly GCF_028017835.1 of Emys orbicularis. Taxonomy (NCBI): domain Eukaryota; kingdom Metazoa; phylum Chordata; order Testudines; family Emydidae; genus Emys; species Emys orbicularis. The sequence continues at coordinate 52,407,989 of NC_088693.1, forward strand.
GCAGTTTGGCAGGGAAGAAGGGTTTTGACCATGTTCCCTTGAGAGACCATGCTCCCTTGGGACTAAGATTACACAGTTGGTGCATTAGCCATTCTCCTTTCCTAGAGCATCGAATTAGATTCCTTCCCAGCTGCTGAAGGGGACTGGAGGGTGGAGAAGAGGCTTCCTAAGCCCTTTTCTCCTTCTAGTGCAACTGTGCAACGAAAGGCAGGATTTGGCCCAAACTTAGGTTTAATTTAGCCCACATCATAAACCCGTGAGAGCGCAGCGTTGTGGTTGAGGAGGAAAGTTACAGTGCAGCAACTCTATATCAAGTCTTTCCACCATAAGAATGATACTTGCAACACTGACACCTGTTTCTTTCCCTAACCCTTACCAACCAAAAATAAATATATAAAACAAAATTAAAAAATCTTGACCAACACACACAAAAGCCTACCCCTAGGAGAGATTTGAGCCCTCCAAAAGAGAAAAGTGCTAGAGACTTTATGAAGTCCACTAGTGTCTTCTCTATTCTTGATTTTGCATGGGAGGCACTCAGATACTAAAGTGATGGGTAGCAAAATAAAACCCTAAGATAGAGAGATGCATATAAGTAAAACTCAGTTCATTGTGTGCTTCATCCACAACAACAAAAGGAAAGAAAACAGAGTTGGTTGGAAATTTTCTGTCAAAAGTTTTTTCAATGGAAAATTACTATTTAATCAAAACAGAATTTTCCACAAAAAATGTCTGTTTTTGATAAAAAATTTCCTAGACACCAATTTTTTTTTTCAGTTTCAGCAGCAAAAACTTTTGTTTTATTTATTTATTTATTTATTTATTTATTGCTACTGAAAAGTAAGTTAAGTAAGACTGGCAGGCAAAATTTTCAAAATTTACTGAACATTTTTTATCTGACTGCCTACATTTTTCAGGTGAGGTGAAAACCTGAAAAAAATTCACAAAAAGTTCAGATGAAAACCAAAAAAATTATTTGTTTTTGTCAAAAATTTTCATAGGGTATAAGATGCTTTCCAACCAGTTCTAAAGAACAACAGACATTTCCGTGTAGTTTAGCTGTACTGTGTAAGTCTTTCTAAGTAGAGTACCCATTAAAATGATTTTGAATGTGATGGTGAGAACTAGGTCTGTGCCAAAACACAATAGATGCATCCTGTTCTCCTCACTCAGTTTTTATTCAGTCCTTTTCAGGACAAACTCCTAGCAAAGACTGAATAAAAACGGAGACCCAATCCTGCACTGAGATCTGTTAGCATGGACTACTGCACCCTACAAGCTTTTCAAAACCTATATGGAATCCCACTGACTTCAGCAGGGTTCCATCTGCGTGCAAGGGTTCCTTCTATCTAGTGCTTATCTTTGCAAGATCAGAAAAACAAGGAGTTTGGTATTTGGTCCCAAAAGAATAAAAATTCCCACACTTGTCAAGTGTTCTCAGGATAGTCCCTTGATGCCGTATCCAGTGTTTGGTCCTAAATGGATGGTAAGAGGAGAACACTTCCCTGACTTTGCTTAAGTCAGTCTCCTAACTCTGAATCTACAACATGACAAGCAGTGCCTCCGAAAGTCCATTTTGATATATGTGATTGCTGTATATTAATAGGATAAATCCTGAAATTACTCAATTTTACTCAGGCAGAGCTTCCAGTGAAGTAAATAGGCCAAATACTAACAGGGACAGATTTAGGCAATCACCTGGGGTGCCTTGTCGGGTGGGGTGGGGGGATGCACGCCAGGCTCGGGGCGCTGTTTTTGTTGTTAGCGACAAAAGGGAAAATAGAATGTTTGAAGTAAAATGTTTCAGGTATTCTGTATGTGAATTCATTTTTCATTAACCCCCTAGAACGTTCTGGACCTTTGTAGAATCTCGTGGAACGTTCTCAGAAAGTCTGGAAGTACATTTTCCTTGAAACTCCTAGAATCTGGTCAGCCATACCTTCACGGGTATATAAGGGGTGGGGAGTCACCAGTCAGTCAGATATAAGAACAAAGTGAGAGCCCAGTTGTGATATTGGGAATCTTGTTTTATTATGTAATAATAAAAGTGTACTTGTGTTTTAAGACTTGAAGAGTGTAAGTAGTGACTCATAAAGGACATATTTAATGAGACGCCAGAGATATCTATCAAACCCCTATCTACGCAACAATATAAAAGAAATACTGTTACTTCTTTTGCCATGCTTCACTTGTAATGTTTGATGACTTTCTAAGACTGTGGAACATAGACTTTTGCTCTCCCTAATACTGTCTGTTTTCCCCCATAGAAAATAAAAGAAGCCTTCAAGAGCTCAATGTAGGAAGCAGAAAGCTCAATTGCAATCTAGTTTGCAGCAAGGGGCAAATTTGATGGGAAAATATCTGAATCAGAACAACATAGATTGGGCTTTAGGCAGTAACAATCGTCCTAGTGCAGAAGAAATTGAGGAGCAAAGCGTAAATGATAGAAGTCCTATTACTAAGGAATTAGCAGATTTACCTGATGATAAGGAATGGAAATGTGAGGGAAAGTGATGGAGAATTGTCCAGTTTTCCTGGCAGCGTAATGGAGAGCGGTGATAAAAAAGAATGTGGCTCACATGAAAAGAAGAGTAATGACAAAGAAAAATCTGGTTTACATGAAATGGAGAGAAACGATAACGAAGAATCAGTCTTGCACGATGGCAGAAACAGCAGCGAGAAAAATTGACACCACAAATCGATACATCAGATCCTGCTTTATGGCTGGTAATCCTAAACTCTGCTGATATTGATTGTACAATTTTGAATGGGCCGAGCAAAATCAAGGATGTGACGTTTCCAGTAAGTGAGCAGAAGCAACACTTCTCAAAGTCACACTGTGAAAAAGGGCTTGAGAATGGTGAGAAACTGAATCGGCATTGGCTAGTTTTCTCAAAATCAACTGACAAAGTGCCCTGGTTTTGTTGCAAAATATTTGACAAGAATGACAAATCCTTGCTTGTGCTTTCCGGGTACAATTATTGGCATAACTTAGTTGATGCTCTGAAGTAACATGAAAAGTCACCCAGCCATTTTATGGCCTACTCCAAATGGATGGCGGTCGAGTGCCAGCTCAAGATGAATAAATGCAGACGCAGAAAACCAGCGCATTATTAATGTAGAAACCCAGCATTGGAGGAACGTGCTCGAGCATCTGATACCTCAATTACCTTCTTCCTTGCAAAGAATAATTTGGCTTTCCAGGGATTGTCAGATAAGTTGTTCATTTAACATAACGGTAATTTCCTCAATTTGGTAGAGCTTCTTGGGAAATACGACCATGTTATGCGTGAGTCAAGTAGTTCATAAAGAAGCTGTGGATCATTACTGCAGCAAATTAGTTAAAAACAAATTGATTTTATGGCAAGGAAGGTGCTTGATAACATATTGATTACTACACTGTAATAATGGACTGCAGTCCTAATATTAGTCACAGTGAAAAGTTGTCATTTACAGTAAGATACGCTGATGACAAAGATGGTTGTATCCAAGTAATGGAACACTTTATCTGTTTCTGGTCTGTGGATGACTCTACTGGAAAGGGCCTAACAGAACTGCTTATAGATGTTTTGAATGAGAATAAAATAAAGCTTCAGGACTGCCGTGGCCAAGGCTACAACAATGGTGCAAATATGAAGGGAAGAAACAGTGGCGTCCAGGCAAGGATCCTTGCGCTGAATCCAAGAGCTTTCTTTTTGCCTTATGGCAGCCATTCCCTCAAACTGGTTGTGTCAGATGCAGCAGCATCTTCTTTAGATTCAATATCTGTCTTCGGAGTACTACAAAGGCTATACACCCTGTTCTCAGCATCAACTATCAGGTGTAAGATCCTCATGGACAATGTTACAAATCTGACCATGAAGCCTCTAAGTGACACTCACTGGGAGAGCCGCATTGACAGCATAAGGCCAGTGAGGTACCAAGTGACTGAAGTTTATGATGCCCTGATGGAACTGGCGCAGTTGAGTAAAGCTGAGGCTGGAATCTGATACGAGGACAAAGCCTGGCAAACCAGATCACTGACTTCAAATTTCTGGTCTCATTTGTGGTTTGGCACGATATCCTGTTCAGAGTAAACATTGTAAGCAAGGCATTACAACAAACTCAGTCGATGGACATCGCGACTGCTACTACTTTGATGAAAAGCTGCCTTGATTTCGTTGTGGCCTACAGAGAGAACGGATCTGAATATGCCTCACTGCTGCTAAATAAATAGCAAAAAGCTCAGGAGTTGAGCCTGTCTTCAAGGAAACTCATATTCATTGCAAGAAGAAACAGAGGGCATTGGTTACGAGGGCAGAGATGAGGTGACGGGAAGCTTGGGAGAAAAATTCAAGAGGGAGTTTTTTTGCTCATTTGTTGACACTGCTCGAATGTCCATCAAAGAAAGGTTTGGACAAATGAAGCACCACAAAAAGACCTGGGGTTTTCTGCATGACCTTAGTAAGCTGCCAGCGGACAGGAAAACACTCTTGAATAACTGTACGGACCTTCACCGGATGCGGACACCTGGAGAATGTTTGGACATCAATGATAAAGACCTCTATGTTGAATTGGACAACATCCATCACATTTTGCAAGATGGGAAGCACATTTTCCACTCCAAGTTTTCCAATTCATTCATGATGCACAGCAGACGGACATTTTTCTTAATGTGCGGATAGCTTTTTTCAAAGCTCAGGATCATTAAAAAGATATCTTTGATCAACGATGGCACTTGAAAATGCCATTGACCAGACTTTTGATCTCTCTGATGCTGTGCTTCAGTTCACAAGGGCAAAGGCGAGAAAAACGACCTGTTGAACTAAAGGACTAGGGTTAACATTCTAAGGCTATCACCTACTGTAACACTATTTAATACTGGTCCACCCAATGTTGGTGCACAGTTCAATTTCTTGATGTTAGTACATTTCAATTGTTCTTAAAATTAAAAAGCTTCTATAAGCGTAGAGGAAAGGATATTTTTATTTGCTTATATATGGCATGAATAAATACAGCTTCACAGATCATAGCATGCAAATTTATTGTCTTATATGACAGGGATAAATCATGCATGCAAATTGTGGCTCAAAGTCATGAAATGGGCTACAAATGCAATAAAAAATAAAATATTTAAAAGTTTAACAAATGGGTGGGTGTTAAAGATGCACCTCACCTGGGTCGCCATTTGGGTTAGGGCCAGCCCTGCATACTTAGATCCTTATTCAGGAAAAACTCCCATTGCCTGTCCCCCCCCACCCTGCCCTAGCTGGCTGGTGCATATACATCCTCTAAATTCAATCAGAGTTTTGCGCTAGGAGGGAAATCCAGATTTTGTCCAATAGTATGAACTGCTACGCAATAACCCAAAGCTTGAATGCTAAATAGGTGGAGGAGCTCTCTTTCCCATTTGTCTTCAACTTCTTGAGATGTAACGTTATAACTGCACGTCCTTCATTTCCCCACTAAATATCTCCTTTTTGTGGGTTACACCGTGCCACTGACTTAAGCAGAGTTCTTACAGTGATTTCAATGGTAAGATTTGCTTAAAAATCAATGACATAATATGACCCTGTGTTTTTAAATACCAAGAGCAAACTGTTCTAATTAAGGACCAGGTATCTCGATATCAGAGGGTAAAATTTGGCTTAGGTTACAAGTAGGAATGACTCTGGGCCTTTCTGCCTATTCTTCATTTGTTTATATCGTAAACCCACCATATAATGTGTCAGTCACTGTTCATTCTCTTGTGTACCAAATTCACCCACACATTAGGGGGAAGGGAAATAATATATTTGAAAATATGTTGCCAGTTTAAAGTTGAAGGATAAAAGGAATATGACTCATTTTGCCTTTGATTCTCATTTATAAAAATCCTAGCTAAGCCATTTCAAAATATGTTTAAAAACAAAATATAACTGGTCACGGTCTAAGGTTACGTCTGCTGTGTTTCATCTTGGAACTAATTCTTAGAAATGATACCAGACTCTTCTCATACCTGCAGTCTTCTCATTTTATCTGGTTACTTACTTCTAGGTTCAACACCTCACCATCACACTGTTGTCATAGCAACAACAAAAACTGTATTCGTGACTAATCTGGTTTGCTTCCCTCCACCTGATTTCTTTAAGCATGAACAAGTACTGTAGCTGCATAGTTTTATTTTTTTCCCTTTCTTCCCTTCATCTGTTCACAGAACTCCTATTCATGTGAATGGGACGGATGTACAGAAAATAAGACCTTTCATAAGTAAACCTGCTGTAATAGCATCCACCCAAGATCATAGCAATGGCAGGCCAACATCATCTCTATAGCTTTCACTTTCTTGAATCTAATTTACTGAATACAGAAATAAAAAACAAAAACAAAATAAATAACGACGTCCAGTGTTTTAGCCTAAAACTTTGACGTACATAGTGCCAGTCATGCAGAGAAATCCTCAAGCAATTTATAGACTAATTTATATCAGATTAATACCTAGAAATGGTATTTCAGCTAAGTAGTGGATAGAGGAGTAAATGATAGACATATGTATTACAGAAGGAGCTGGTAGCAACTATGAAGTTGACCAGTACTTTCCATTATCACACCCCGTTTTCAGTGGCTTATAATTCAGACAGATTTTAATTATTCCGACATAAGTTTTCCATGCTTGCTCTCTGCTTCAAGCTGCTTTTTAAAAATTTTTTTAATACTTTCTGCTATATTGGCTATTTCTGAGAATTAAGTTAATAAAAATTGGTAGTTTTTGCTAATGTTACAAGATTAGGGTGTCTAGATCCTTGTATAGGAATTGTTTTTAGTATTATCTAACTTGAAATAAATAATAAATGAAATGCTTTTTCAGCTATTTCTTTGAAGTCTAATATCTTCGTGGTTTAGAGCAGGAACTTGAAATTTGATTGAAGGTGGGGGGGGGAGGAGGGGACGACGAACTGTCCTAAAGGTACACAGATGTTTTTTGCTGTTTCCATGAAAATCCATCAGATCTGAAAATAATCATTTACACTTTCTCAGCAGAGCTTGTTAAAGGTTTGCTGCTAAAATCTCTGAATGTTCCATCTGCACTGCGCCTGCTCAAGCCCCACTGGCCATCCAGCTAAATTGAGCATGTTCCCCCACTCCACTTTCCTGCCATCTGCACTGAGCATACTCAAAACCTGAGGCCCAGATGGGATCTAGCAGCAGCAGCAGCAGCATTGCTCTGGCCAGGGAAGGAGTGCTGGACTGGAAGGAGACCATGAGTTATAGTGTCAGCTCTTCTACTAACTGGTTTTAATAATTCAGTGCACTTCACAACTTTTATTACTGAGTAAGGTCTCATACCTCTAGCTTAGGAGGCAGGCATCTCCCACATATTACTGATTGGACAACTGAGAGGTTGCACAAAGACACTTCAGGAACAGCTGTGAATAGAAATCTGTTTCGAGTACGGGAGACGCATACTCATTGATAGCCACACTGCCTTTCAGACTGAATGTGCCAAATCTATGTGTTTGGCTGAGATATCTGTAACCATTAGACCCAACTTCCCTCCACAGCCAGGAACATAACTGTAGAGATATGTTTGTAGAAGATGATACAGTAACTCCTCACTTAACATTGTAGCTATGTCCTGAAAAATGCAACTTTAAGTGAAACAATGTTAAACGAATCCAATTGTCCCATAAGATTTAATTTAAATGCGGGGGGTTAGGTTCCAAGGAAATTTTTTGGGGGCAGACAAAAGGCATTATACTGTATACCAGTGGTCCCCAACCTTTTTTGTCTGGCGGGCGCCAGACGACGAGCCACGGAGGACCGTGGCGGCGGACGAGCATCCACCGAAATGCCGCCAACAAGTGGCAATGTCAATAGGCGTCGCTGCCGAAATGCCGCCGACAAGCAGTGTCATCCAGAGGCATCGGCGGCATTTCGGCGGCGACGCCTCTGGATGATGCTGCTTGTCGGCGGCATTTCGGCGGATGCTCATCCGCCGGCCAGTACGCGGGTGCACTTAGATGCCCCGGCGGGTGCCATGGCACCCGCAGGCACTGCGTTGGGGACCCCTGCTGTATACTGTACAGTACTGTACTGTACTGTGGTTGGGAAGTGCCCCGGCTTACCCCACACAGGCACAGCCTGCTGCAGGCAAGGATGCTAGGAAGCACCTTTGCAGCAGCAGCTTCCCCGGAGAACAGGCTCGGATTTTGCCGGGAATGTTCCAGGCCCGCCTCTTCCTGTCCTCGCTCCACTCCAGGCCCCACTCTTCCCACCCCCACTCCACCTCCTCTCCAGAGCACGCCACATCCCTCCCCCCCCCAAAGTCCTAGGCGGTGCTTAGGACTTTCTTAGGACTTTCTGGTGCTTCCACGCTCCTGCCCCTCCCTCCCAGAAAGTCCTAAGCGCCGCCAAACAGCTGTTTAGCGGCGCTTAGGATTTTCTGGGAGGGAGGGTGAGGAGTGGAGACGTGGGGCTGCCCTGCTCCTCCCCCTCCCTCCCAGCACTTTGCGCTTAGGACTTTCTGGGAGGGAGGGGCAGCAGCGGGGAAGCCCTGCGTCTCCACTACTCCCCCTCCCTCACAGAAAGTCCTAAGCCCCGCCAAACAGCGGGAGGGAAGTGCTGGGAGGGAGGGGGAGGAGGCGGAGAAGCGGAACTTGTGCGATGTTCCCTTGTAAAGTCGCTGCTCTTCCACAGAATCGTACAAGCAGGCAGCCAAAGGACATTATAAGGGAGCATTGTACAACTTTAAACGAGCATGTTCCCTAATTGAACAGGGACGTAACATTGAAACAACATTAAGTGGGACAACGTTAAATGAGGAGTTACTGTAATTTAGAGATGCTCCTTCATTAGGGACAGTATGTCATAGGAATTTAGAGATGTGCCCTGACAGTGGGGCCTGGGAACTCCCTATAGCTGCGTGCAGCCGTTCACCAGAGACGCTCTCCAGTTTGTTTTATGAAAGTTTTATTCCTGTCTCATTCACTGGTTTGTTATTTAATGAACCCCAAGATCATTACAATAACCAAACAACCCCGACTCCCAATATTCCATTGCCATCTAGAAAATAGTTGTGCAAGGCACTGGTAACGTGTGTGTTGTATCCCTTTGTAAAGGCTGGTCCACCCTAACGACTGTGGCAAGGCACCTTCTCGGTCTCACCAGCCTCAGCTGCTTTTAGCCTTGGCGAGACAGGCTTGGGTAAAATAGTCCCTCTTGGTGGCACAGGGGAAGTCCATTCCTTCTCTCCACCAGTCTTTTTAGCTTGTTTTTCTCCCCTATGGGAGGGAATGCAGCCTCCCCTCCTAGTGAGGCTCACTGCTCCTAACCTACTGGCAGCAGGACTCCTTCTCTCACTCCTTTTCCCCCTTCTCCCAACAGGGGAGGGTTTAAAAAGGTCTCAGGCAGCCCTTAGTTGGAATCAGTTGATCCTAATTGACCTCAGGTAACTTCCTCTCAGCTGATCCTAATTGAGTCTCTGGTAACCCCTTCTCAGATGAACCTGATTGACCTGTAGTTACCCCTCCTCAGTTGATAGGGAGGAGGGCCTTTTACCCTTCTGGGACTGCCCCCCCTCCCAGCTGTCTGTCCTGAGTTTATCACACGACATTATAACTTATGATTAATTAAAGATACCAAAATGTGTTTTAAGTGTCATTGGAAAATAGCTTCTCTAGTAAATAGGGCTCTTCAATACCAGATTGGTAAATTCAGTGGATTGCTCTGCTTTCTTCCCTCTGAGTCTCTGTGAACAGGTTCTCCTGTGTGCTCCTGGGAGTTGGGGATGCCTTTCACAGCTGTGTTTTGGCTCATGAGTATGTATGTTTCATTTATTGATAGAAGGAACTAGTGCACATTGAAATGTGTGTGTAAGACTCCTATTTGCTGAATGATCAGAGCAGCAGTTTTGTAAATTTCAATATCCTATTACCCATTGCAAAAAACAGAGCAGATGAGTGTGTTGGTATACAAGTGAGATGCATGCTGGAAACCCACTACATTAACCAGTGAGCAAAGTCTGCTGTAGAGGTCACTCAGGAGTAGATCTAGTAGGAGAATAGGGAAGAAAAAAATCCATAATGTTTTTTGTTTGTTTGTTTTTCATTGCAACTTCAGTGCCACTAGTTCTTTTTCCAATTAATTCTACTCAGGAACATAGCAGGGAATGCTATGGACAGACTGCTTCAGTCTTTGTACTTGAAGACAAATTATAGCTTCCAGATCTGTCAAGCTTGACAAAGTGTTCTTTAAGGTTATAACAGAACTGTGCTTAAAATAATAAATAAACTCCACTTTCAGATCACGTGTTGAGGTTGGGTAGCTTCTTGTTTGTGTGTATGTGTTTGTGTGTGTGTGGTGTAGAGGGGAAGGAAGAGGAGTGAACTGAGAAATTTCAAAGAAAAGTTGCACTAGAGAGAGCCAAGAGTAAGTCAGGTGGGCTATAACCTTCAGAGATAAATAAACCAACACTGTTCACACAGTCACCAAAAAGTAGAAGATGAATTACAAATATATTTTTCCTCTCTCATTAAGAGTCTAACCCCTCTTCCATTTAAGTCAATAGGAAGTCTCCCTACTTCTATAACCCATCCTCCCAATTGCCTGTTTTCCCCTGGCACTGGTGGTGTGCTGGGACAGGAGGTGGCACAGCCAGCATGTGCTGCAACACCAGAAGGGATTGCCGGAATAACAGCCATAGCTGTTGCAAGTTGGTACAAGTTAGAGGGGTGCTGTGTCTGTTCTTACTTGTGCCAGGGATCAGGGAAGTGCCCCTGCCACCCTTCTTCAGGTGTGCTAAACAGAACTCTGGCGCACCGAAGGATCTAGGCCCGGCCTAGAGCACAAATAGGTATGAGAAAAGATGCCAGGTTTGCTCTCCCACATGCGATTTGTATACTTTAGTATCTTTGGAATAGGGATTATCTTGTATTGTGTGTCCTGTACAGCTTTCAGTACATTTTCAATGCTTGACAAATAATAAATGAGAACAACAAGGGTGCTGGTTGGTGACAGCTGTGGTAGTGGTTTTTCTACCTGCCCAACAGAACTAAACTGAATGGGATTAGTTTTGATAACTGAAGATCCAGGGTTTGTATCAATAACTCTCGACCATTGGAATTCTGCCCTGTAGCACATATTTAGGTTAAAGATGTAAGCAGAAATTATATTATACAAATTTCACGGCCAGACAGGTAATACTTTAAATGAAATGTGTGTTTGATACAGTTTGCTTATTTTTTAAAAAGCGCCACAAGCTATTTGCTTTATCTATAGTACGGAACATTTCACGAAATCGGCTCTGCCCTGCCAGTAGCAGTTATTGTGGAAACCAGGCTAGACTGCGGGTTTTACTATTAAAGGTCATAAAAGAAAAATCAGGAAAAAGATCTAATAATGAAAGTGCTATTAAATGTCTGGTGGTTGACATTTCTATTCTGAAACCATAGCAGTAACTTGTTATCTAAAAAAAAAATCAGTTCTTTGCTGTCGTGATACAACTGAGAAAGGCCAGCATTGTTACTAATAGAGAGAACTATTGCTCTTTTTCTCAGATGGAAATATTTTACCACAAAGGTCAGGACTGAGATCATTTTTTAATAGGCAGAACAGTGTCTTGTCAAGCAAATCTGTAAACCTTTAGACCCCAAGCTCCTGAAGTCAATGGAGCTCCATGCAAGGACCTTTCTGCTTGGAGCAGATTGCAGGACTGGGATCTGAATACCCAATCCTGCATAGGGATACAGAGAATTATTCAGTGTACACTCCCACTTGTGCTGCATTTCTTTTGAGAAAGCCAGCCATTGAGTGGGCTGAGCAGTGGTTGCCAAGCCTCTATGCAGTCTCTATCTGCTCATGGCTGTGGGGCAGGAAAAGGCAGACTCTGGGCCCATTATGCCCCCTGCTCTGGCCCTTATATGCTGTTCCAGTAGCATACAGGGGCTGCAGTGAAGCCACCAGAGGCTGGGGGAGAATACAACCCAGAAGAGGAACATAAGGCTCCTGGGGTTGTTCTAATATATTCTGGTTACCACTTCAGATCCTGGCCAGATCAGAATCCAGGTGGCACAAAAGATGGCTCACAGCCACCTGTGCCTCCCCCTACTAGTATGCATCTATGGCATTGCAGCTCCCAAGAGGCACAGCACAGTATCTGTCCCAGCAGAGGTGACAGGACTTTGAAGTACATTGAAGACCTGAGTGCTCATCCCAATCTGTTCTATATTCTACAGATTATCTAGAGTGCACATTTGTTTAGAGCTGGTTACGTTTCTAGCATTTGGTAATACTCTTTTTTTTATCAAATACATAGCAAAGGGAAGAGGGGAACATTTAAAGAGCTATACCAAAACAAAGTCTGAATAAAAATACAGACAAATCCCTATAATCAAGCATTTGGTACCGGTGACTGTGTAAAATGCGTATCTGTTCAGCCTGCAAAATATTGTCAGGACTGTTCATCTCAATGCCATTGAAGGCATTCTTCCTGTATGTATGATCCTGCAGAGAGAGTGCCTCTGGTAGAGTGATGCAGCAATTCCACCACTCTATGGCTGTGTGTCCTAGGACCAAGACAATAACAATATGCTGCGCCTCTCTGCGTGTCCTGCAGAAGCAGTTAATAAATTTGTTGTTTTAACTGTTTTGAAATTATGGATGACATTGATATACAAACCAGGAGGGAAACAAAAAAAGTGACCTTAATTTCAAGTTGCATGAAAATCACATGAGAAAAATAGTGTTTGAATAATGCAAGAGGAAACGTTGGTAGGAATGGAAATATTGTCAAGTTTTTAAGAGGCCATCACCAATAATGAATAAAGGGAACAAAGTGATTGGCAGTGTCATGTTAAGATTTTCCATTGCAGTACATATAATAAAGATAACCCTTTGCAAGAACTATAACAGTCATTGCAGTCCCAGTAGGAAACATGCCACCATCAAAGAAGGGAAAGAAACCTTTCATAAAACGGAGATATGTATCTGCTTTGTGCAGAAGGCACAATTATAACAGGAAGTAAATCATTAACTAAATGCTATCATTTCCCCAGAATTCTTACCATAAACAAACATTTATTAGACTATGTTTTACTAACTCCAACCAATAAAAGAAAATATCACTGTGCAAAAGCTTGATGGAAAAACCTTTAAGCTTATCAAAAGACAATCTTAGATACGTATCAAACTGAAGGTCTATATGCTATAGAACTGTAGCTTTCAACCTGTGGTATGCAGACCACTGTGGGTCTGTAGATTATGTCTAAGATAACCAAAGGGGTCTGCATCTTCCTTTGAAATTTTTTAGGGGTCCGCAAATGAAAAAAGGTTTAAAACCACTGCTCTAGAGCCTCATATAAAGTGCTGGCTGCAGTTTTTTACCTGTAAATAACTGTGCCTGCATTTTTATGTCTGTAATGAATTGTATATTACTCCTGGGGAAATTCTGTGCCACTGCGCAATGCAGAATTTTGCAGAAATTAATGGTTTTTGCGCATAATTTCCTTTCCCCCACAGAAATGGGCTGCAGTGCTGTTGGCCGCCACTAGGGGCCGTTGGACCCGGCAGAGCCCAGCTCGCACACAGAAGACACTGGCGGGGAGAGGGGGGAGGAGAGTACAGTACAAGGTTCCCAGCAGCTGCAGTTCTCTGCACTAGGGTGACCAGATGTCCCGATTTTATAGGGACAGTCCTGATATTTGGGACTTTTTCTTATATGGGCACCTATCACCCCCTCCCCCCGTCCCGATTTTTCACATTTGCTATCTGGTCACCCTACCCTGCGCGCCCTGAGGGAAGGAGACGGTGGCATTCAGGAAACTCCACACAAGCCTGGCTGGGACCCAGCAACAGGCTGTTTCTCCTTCTGGAACCCTGGGCAGTAGAGGGACGGGGGTCTGGGCTGGGGGGGCCGGGCTGGGGGGGCCACAGCTGGGCTCTGGGAGGGAGGGGGAGGTTATCTGGGCTGGGGGCGAGGGGGCAGAGAAACAGAAACTGGGTTTCAGAGTAGCAGCCGTGTTAGTCTGTATCCACAAAAAGAATAGGAGTACTTTGGAGTATTTGAGCATAAGCTTTCATGGGCTACAGCCCACTTCATGGGATGCACAGAATGGAACATATAGTGAGGAGATAAATATACACATACAGAGAACATGAAAAGGTGGGAGTTGTCCTACCAACTCTAAGAGGCTAATTAATTAAGAGAAAAAAATGGGTTGTCATAGGGGTTTCTTTAATTCTCTACTCCTAGGGGAATTTTTGTGTGCGTCTGTATTGCTATAGACATACTTGCTGTCAGGTATTTTGAAATAAATTACCAAAATAATATGATTATGTAGTGTTATTTAGACAAATAAAATTTGCAAAATTTTAAAATATTTGAATTTTCAATTTTTTGGCGCAGAATTCCCCCAGGAGTATGTATACACAACTATTCATAGTTAAATATCTACTTTTGTGCCCACAAATCAGGTAATTAGACATTTTACTAATATTGCACCTATAATAGCCAAGGTTGCAAAATGTCACTTGCAAAAACTGAGATTTGTCTGCATATCAAGACCCTGGGTCCCAGTTTCTGCTGTTACACTTGTGCAATCTCCACTGAAATCATACATGTTACTCCATAAGTGTAACTAAGAACAGAATTTGACCTTAAGTGTCAACTTAATTTTGCCTGGAGATAGTAGGGTCTGATCTTACCAGAGTTGCTTAGATACTACATTGATGAGCACAATTTAAGAACATAAACAGAACTGAACTGACTTCAAGGGTAGTTGGATTTTGCCTTAGAAACCAGTAAGAAGGTACACATTTATCTAAAGGCAATCTGAGGTAATAATCTTACCTGAAGAAGTTTCCTGATTCTTTTCAGGTTGTGTATCAACAGGAGGTTCTTTTCTTGAGAAACCCGGTCTAACTGTTCATCCAATTGTATTAACAAATTCTGTAAGAGGATTGTTGCCATTGGTTCATTATTGGAAGCGGCCTCCCTATGCAACACAAAATTATTAACATGAAACATGCATGTGAATGAACAAAAATGTCATGAGATATGTCAAGTTATTTGCTAAGTAAGTTATAATCTGCATTCAGAAATGAAGGAAACAAGTAAAGACTTTTTTAAAAGGTAGTTTGCTTCTTGCGTGCAGTTTGGAGAAAAGAGTACATGAATCCGTTTCACACTACAAAATACAAACAAACAAAAAACCAACCTAAAACTAACTAACTGACCTTTTTTCATGCAAAAAACTGTCATTATGTTAATATTCAAAAACAAATATATTTTGTATAGAGAAGTCCAAACAAAAATCTATTCAAACACACCTGAAATTTGAGTCTGAAAGAGAGAAAATTGAGCTCTAAAAGATATAGAACAGCTCAAATGACTATGTATTATCTGATTATATTAAGCTTTAATTTTGTTTCTCTTCATTAAAGCTAGATGAAGTCATATTTCAATAAACGTGTTATAAAGAAAATTACATTCAGCTTTTTTATTTAAAAATAATTCTTTAAAGAAGTATGTGGTATTTGATTTATTCAAAATCAAAGCAAAGAAAGAGATCCCTAAACACTAATTAGTGTTTTTATTGTTTTTATTATAAATCTGCCCCTGACAAATCAAATATATGCCATGGAAATTTGTAATTAGTAAATTAATGTAGTGAAAACATTGGCACTTTCAATGTTTCACTCACTCTGAATCTCTCAGATAAATAAAGGGCAACATGCTATGTGAATAAGATGCCCTTTAATACATAACTAAAGGCACACTTTTCTTGCTAAGCATGTTCCTGCACAGTTCACAAGCAAACATACTAGAAATCTGCCTGTATAAACCATAAAGTTTCCACAAATCAAACCTTAGTAGACAGAAGAACATTTAATCCTACCAATCTTGGCTTTCTATCCACTGTGCTAGTAGATGTCGGACTTCCATGGGAAAGTTATCGTCATAGAACTGGTCTACCTGCTCCAAAAACTTTATTTCCAACTGCTGGACTTGACTCCACTGAGACATACTATAAAAGAAATGGTGAAATTGGTTTAATATTTAATCTTTGATACTACACAAGCACTCCATAGCATGTGTATCATTTGTTTTCAGCATATGTTCATCCCTTGTCCCATAATTTCATAGTCCGCCTACCCCTCATTTTTTCCACTTTCAAAGGGACACTGTCCTCCTGAAACAGTGAATTATTCAGTTAAAAAAAAAAAAAGAGTAAACAGTAGTCTCAGGCATTATACCAATCTGGGTACCCTGCGGATTTCTGTGGTTTCACACCACCTTTTCCTTTTTTATTGTAAATGATTTTCTCTCCCTGGTTGCTGTGTGAAAGACTCATAAAAGTAGATCATAAAAATATCAGACAGAATGGTGATTTTTCTTTTAACAGTATTTCCCTTTTCAGGAAAGTAGTTTACAAAGCCAGATATCATCACTTACAAGAAGTCCAGTAAGCTGGCAGGAAGGTGCCCTTGTTGGTTTGATTAATTCCCACCAGTCTGATTTTCTATTACACTTATCATTGTATTTCATCTACTTCAGCTGGTTCTAGAACTCCATCCTCTTCTTTATAGAGGGTGCTATATCCTGCCCTAGTACGTTGAGGTATTGCTCTAGTACATCTTAAACGGCTATAAACCTGTGTGCACGCTGGGTCCAAACCCAGGAATGGGAAGGCTACATAAGAAATAAAAGAGAAGAAACCGTAGGCATGATCAGGGCATCTACTGCCCCACTCTGAAATTCATACCTAGACTAAGCATCTCTATATCTATCTCACCTAGAAGGATTGTACCTTGGGGTTGCTTCAGATTGTAGTTGTATGTTTTTGGTAAACGTAGTACTGGAAAGAAAGCCAAATACAAAGAATAGGCCACCATCTGATGAACTTGCATGGGGGTGAGGGGCAGACATTAGACCTGCATTGTCACTCCATACTCAGGCAAAACCGACATTAACTGCAGTACTTGAGTGTGGGATTGCAACAGTCTTTCAAGGTTACAAATATTGGGCCAGATTCTCATGCTGCATCCAACTTCCACTGGGCAGACTAGTGTGGAAGGGGTGGCCATCAGGAAGCTGGTTATACCTCCCTGATTCTCTGCTTTAATCCTGAGCACACATTAGAGTAGCTTGAAGGCTGCTCTAAAGTGCACCAGTTGGAATCATGTTCCAGCCAATGGTACTGCCTACTCCTCTCCATTCCTCCCCCCCTGACATACTTCCTACGCTGGGGACTGCAAAGAGGGAGTGACAAAGAAACCGGCGATATCAGCTCAGTATCCCTAGCATGGTCCCAGTGGTACAAAAGAGATAGAGTGAGCCTGAGAATTTAGACCATTATATTTATTTTTTTAATTTACATGTTTATGTTGTAAAAAGTCATTACCAATCAATGCTGCAGATATTTTGCATATTTCAGAATAAAACAGAGAAGGGGAAAACACCCAAACAACAAAAATGTTGCTGCAATGACTTTTAGTGCCTTTATTATTATTACTATCTATTATTTGATGACATTACCTAAAAGCCCCAATCTCTGCTTCGGACCTCTAACAGGGTGGATTGCCCTTTTTAGGGCCAGGAGGCCTGGGGCAGCTAACCCTGTTCAGTCAGCCCACCTGTGCTGTAATTAGCCCCATCTTAGCTAGAGGGGGTAGGGCTAATTGAGGTCAGGTGACAGTATGAGACACCTGGGCCTCACAAAAGGGCTGAGAAAACTCAGTTTGGAAGATGAATCACAGGGAGCTAGTAGGGTTTCTGTAGAAGGTTCTTAAATAGGGGGAATGAGATTGAGAGGGGATTCTAGGAAAAGAGCCAGAGAGACTGCAAGGTAACCCACAAGGGGTAGGGAGCTGAATCTGGAGGATGGGCTGAAGATGAGCCCAAGCAGTGTGAAAGACCCTTTTGTTTGTGTGAGTTGCTGTTTTGGGCTTTCCATACCCTTGGAGGGCTATGCTGTGGACAGACACCGGGCTGAAGAGGTGATCAGCAGGAGGGGGGTTCCAGAGGTGAAAATCCCTCCACTGCCCCATTCCAGATGCTGGGGATGGTACTGTGGTGAGTAGAACTGCTTATAGGGCCCCATTGTGCTAGGTACTGCACAAAAATTACAGCTTGTTGAAGTGTTTTGAGTGAAAAAGGACTATGGAACTGTCAGTCTTTGAGACAAATGTAGATTAACAGTTTTTCAATGTGAAAATTCAAAATGAAGCATTTTATTTTGAATTTTCATAATGTCAGACATGGTCTTAATAAAGACACTTAATGTATGGCTTATTACAATAATCTGTAACCCTCTAACCCCCTTTTTGTCCTATGACTACAGCAGGGGTCGGCAACCTTTCAGAAGTGGTGTGCCGAGTCTTCATTTATTCACTCGAATTTAAGGTTTCATGTGCCAGTAATATATTTTAACATTTTTAGAAGGTCTCTTTCTATAAGTCTATAATATATTAACTGTTGTTGTATGTAAAGTAAATAAGGTTTTTAAAATGTTTAAGAAGCATCATTTAAAATTAAATTAAAATGCAGAGCCCCCAGGACCAGTGGACAGGACCCGGGCAGTGTGAGTGCCACTGAAAATCAGCTCGTGCGCTGCCTTTGGCATGCGTGCCATAGGTTGCCTACCCCTGGACTACAGGGTTTTAATGGGCTACTTCACCTAGAATGGCCCCTTAGAATGTGCTAACTACTTATGCTAAACTATCTTTTTGACCTTGTATTTAGCTGTTACACTCTAGATATGTCTACACTGCAATTAAACACCTGTGGTGCACCCATGCCAGGTGACTTCTGCTCACAGGCTTGGGTTAAGGGGCTGTTTAATTGCAGTTTAGACATGTTGGCTTGAGCTAGAGGGTCCCAGAGCCTAGACTTCAGCCTGAGCCCAAACATTCAAACTAAACAGCCCCTTAGCTCAAGCACTGTGAGCCCAAGTCCACTGGCATGGCCCAGCCATGGGTGTCTAAACTGCAGCGTAGACATACCCTGAGCACCTTTCCCAGACCTGAGGAAGAGCTCTGTGTAGCTCAAAAGCTTCTCTCTCTCTCACCAACAGAACTTAATCCACTAAAAGATATCACCTCACCCACCTCATCTCTCTAACTTTAAAACAAAGCATTTTAATTGAAAATATAACAATTTTGTAGAAATTTATTTTTGGGTGACTTGTTGCTATTTCAATTTTTTTGTCCCACTTTGTTGTGTTGAGTTATAGATAAAGCTGGTCACAAAACAGAATTTCCATTCTGTGGAAAATCCTGATTTTTAAAAACAAAAACACAACCCTAGTTCTGAATCTGAACAAATCAATTTCCCATAGAATCCAAATTCCAAAATTAATTCTCAAGACTGAACAACTTGTTTTGATATCAAATCATTTTGTTTAGCTGAAGTAAAAACATCATATAGGGTATTTAATATAATTGTGATACTAAAATATTAATGTTAATGTCTAAATTCATCAAAACTACAAAGTTAAGTGTTCTTGTCTCATTGAAATGACAGTTCCATGTCATACAAACAAATTAAAAATAGCTTTTTAGAGGCTTTAAAATTTTAATTAATAAAGGGAAAATAAAAATACCTTTATAGTTTGAGATTCTTTATTCAAAAATGTTTTAGTGTTTAAACTTCCATGTTTAGTTTTCATTGAACCAAAGGAAAACACTGAAGAGGCTGAAGTACTTTATGGGCATAATTGAGTCCTGTGGCCTTAATCAGGCAAAATTAAGGGAGGCCAATGGGAGTCTTTCCTTAGTAAAAACAACAAGGAGTCCTTGTGGCACTTTAGAGACTAACAAATTTGAGCATAAGCTTTCATGGGCTAAAACCCACTTCATCCTACTGTATTTTCTACTGCATGCATCTGATGAAGTGGGTTTTAGCCCACGAAAGCTTATGCTCAAATTTGTTAAGTCTCTAAAGTGCCACAAGGACTCCTTGTTGTTTTTGCTGATACAGACTAACACGGTTACCCCTCTGAAACCTGTTTCCTTAGTAAGTACTGCATAACGTGGCCTTGTGATATGTTGTTGAGTGCTGTACATTAAGTCAATGAGTGCCTAAGTTTAAAAACTGATTAACAGCCAAATCCTGAGGTCTTTATATAATTACTGATTTATCCCCTCCAGATATAGTTATGAATATATGGCAATTCTCTCCAAAAACCTTGTGAATATTTATGCATTGATAATGATATGCAGCTCTTATGCAGCATTCATTTCTTCAGGATTACATTATCATTGCAATTTATAAAAACTCCCTGCAACATCACTTGTAAACAACATCTTTCAATCTGCCTCCTTTTTACATTTTCTTTTCCACTAAATAGAAGAAATGTTGCCAACTATTTACTTTTTTTTTTTTTTCTGGAAATTGGGTATGAAAGCATTTCATTCCCTTTCTGCAGTTGTATTGATAACTTTACACCATTTGCATCACTGATTAGCGATGCATACAAAGAGCCAAATCCATGTGTTCCTTCTATACTGATGATGCTGTCTTTTGCATATGTAAAGACTTGTGATTTTCTTTCTCTTCTCTCCTGCCCCTGCCCCCCATCCAGGAGAACTTCTGTGGCCTGAGCTTTAGAGGACATCAGACTAGATGATCACAATGCTCCCTTCTGGCCTTAGACACTGTCTATTTTTAGTAGGAGTTTTGAGTGCAAAACTTTAATAGAATTAAATGGCTTTTGGGAATCCCGGAGTTTTAGATGTGCCAAGAACACCTAATAAGGCCCTAAGTAAGGATTTTGTCTGCAGTGTAAACTTTTAGGTTTCTTTTACATTCACAGTCACTTGCCTGCATGACCCTTTGTACTATTGGGGCCTGTTTTGTAAATGGGAGATTTTTTTTTATTTTATTTATTTAGCTTATCCAGATCAAACAAACAATGCACATTGTGGCATGCTTTCCATTTCACTTTTAGTCACAGGGTATAAATTTGCCATTTCATTTTTCTCTTGTTGTCTTAGTTTGTTTCACCACTGGAAGTAAAGACTTTATTCAAATTCATACCAAAAAGTACTTTCCTTTTTTCCAGGAAAAATTAAAGTTAATTTAGATTCTTACTCCAACGTATCTAGTGCAGTATAAATAGTTGATATTGCAATGTAATGCAATAGACTATTTCTTAATGTTGCAATGTAACTTTAATATTTCAGTTATGGTGTCAAAATAGTATGTGTGGTTTAACTATATATAAATACATTCTAGAACAGTTGCATTCAACTGTACTTTAGGAAAGCACAAGGGCTTCAACATGTGTATCTTCTGAAACTATCAAAAATTCACACACAGAAGGTAAATGCAGAGGTGCTGGAACAATTTGTATAGTGGAGGTGCCAGAGGCATTGAACCAAACTGTAAGCACTATATATGATGGAAATAACTTCAAGCCTAGTTTTGGGACCTATGTCTAAATGTATCTGTTTAATTCTCAAAGCTCTATGCTGTTAAGAGGGACACTATTGTGCACAAGTGGGAATCTTATAAAACAGTGCCATAGCATCTACTTCTCTTCAGTTTCTTTCAGGAGTTAGATTAATTTGTTTTCAAAACATAAATGGCCTGTACTGTTCTGTAAAACAAGATGATCTCTTAAGGCTATCTTTGCACTCTGCTCTAGGCAGTGTTTCTGTGCAAATTTTGGGTTTCTGAATATGCTTCCGGAAAACGACTTTTCTGAACTTCCAACCACAGAGCTTACCTAGGGAAGGCTACCCCTCCCCACAAAAGAGGGCCAGGGCCCATATTCAAGGGGGGACAAGTGTAAGGAACCGCCTTCAAAGCTGCTCTGCAGAGCCCTGAGGAACCAGGGTTATGCGTACAGGTGGAACAAAGGTGAAGACGGCCAATGTAATCCCCAAATGAGCTAGTCTCTCTCCCCTATTTCCTCGTCTGGCCTCGCTCCTCTGTTCCATCAGCTCGTCTCTGCAGGTGCCCACGTAAGAAACTTGCCCCCCTCCCGCGGTTGGGGCGCTCACTGCCCCCTCCACCGCCTCTTCGGCCCTGGAGCGGCCGGGGCCGTGCAGCAGCGCAAGGGACACATGGTTCAAGCCGTGCCCAAGCTGGGTGGCCTCACTCACCCCCACTCCAGAGAGCGCTGCGAGCGGGCCGTGGGGCCCCTGCCCGAAGCAGCCGCTGGCCTTGCCTGGGGGCTCCCTGAAGGCCCAGCTCCCCCTGGGGCCAGGCTTCCCCCGCTTTTTCTGGGAGACCCAACTCGGCGCCAGCTGCTGCGATCCCCCGCACCATGCAGCGGCAGCTCGACGGGTGCGAAGAGCCGCTGCTCCGGCGCCCGCCTCGCTCTGCCGGCGGAGCCCCCCTGGGCCAGGTCGGCAGCGAAGCGGGGGGGTGCGCGCGGGGCCAGGGCTGAGCCCCAGCAGAGCCTGAAGCCTGGGGTGCGGAGCTCGCCCCCCGGCTGCCCTCGCAGCCCCCCGGTGCCCGCGAGCAAGCGGCAGCCCGAGCCTGTCGCTCCCCCCCCCGCCCGCGGGCAGCAGCCCGAGCCTGTCGCTCCCCCCGCCCGCAGCAGCAGCCCGCTCATCCGACTTGCCTGTCCGAGGGGCGCCCCAGGCAGGCTCCGCGGGTGGCGAGGCGCGCAGGCTGAGCTCCGCCGGGCGGCTGGCTGCCTGCCCCCGCCTGCCGCGCGCTTTATTCTGCACGCTGCCTCCCGGCTTTCCTGTGCGTCAGGGGGGAGTCCCCGTCTTGCTCCGGAGACCGCTGCTCAGCCCGGGCCCGGGACTCCTCACCCCGCCACTAGGGCCTCATCCCTCCCCGGGCGTGTCCCCCGCGGAGAAGAAACCCTGCGCATTGGTAAACTGAGCATTGGCCGCTAGGGGCTTGAATTGCACTGGGCGAACCACCCCCAAGGGGCAGGTGGGGGGCTGGCCTGGCTCATGGCCAGTGCCTGACCTGAGGGTTTCAGTGCTGCTGTTCCCACTGCACCGCAAGAGGTGGATTTTGGGGTCCTGCTTTCCTACCTATCTACCTACTGCAGCTTGTTGAGCCAGCAGGGGTGACTTGACCAAGCAGCGCCCTGCCCCCAATGTTCCCATTGATGAAGCCTTGAGCATGATGTTGTCAATGGAACATTATTATCCGAGCTATATTTTTTTTATTATAGGATTATTTTCTTTTTACATTTTTTTTCAACCTTATGTTTTGCACAGTTCAAAATGAACTGGTTTTCCCTTTTTTGCCAAAGTCTCAGTGACATTTTTAAATATCTTTAACAAAATCATGTTAGATTGTTATTAACAACTTTGTTTGCCAAAAATGCTTGCTAACAATCCTGAATCCAATTTAAAAAAATTTTTTAAGTCAATACCTCTTCTAAAAATGGAAAATTAAGTTGTTGACAATTATTTGAGACAAGTTTGGTTTGGAGCGAGTGGGACAGTTTTCATCAGAGATACAAAAAATGCTGACAGGCTTTCTTATAGCCCTGTTACTGCTAAGTAGAGCCCTCCGACACCTGTAATATGCTTATCTCCTTACTAGTGTATAGAGTGACCATATGTCCCACTAAGATTCTCTTGCTTTTCAGCGAGTCAGTATAGTTGGTGGCCCAACCTCTGGGCTGGCAAAAATGTCTTCCAACTTTCATAAAGTAAATACATGGTTAATAGGAGTTTAAAAGGCCAGGGACACTTCCTTGTGAAGAATCTGTGCAGCAAATCATGCTAGAGCTGTGAAAATGTCCGTTTTTTGATGTGTGGAACTTTAGAGGGAGTGATTGTCATTGTGTTTCTGGTAGTGCCCAAGATGTTCTGCTAACGTCTTTCCAAACAAAAATAAGGCACAATTTAAGGAGTGAACAATTTTAAGGTCAGACGTATGAACAGGCAGAGCTTAGGGGGGTGGGTACAACACAAAAGTATCTCAAAGACTTTTTTTTTTCTGGATAAGTTCTGGATGGAAAATAGTGGCTCTTCAATCATAGCAGTTGTGCTGCTAGCACAGTTCTCTGATATCTAAAAGCTGTATATTGAGAAGAATTTTGGTCTGATTCTCCAACATCGCATGTGGCAAGGTTTGTTTACGCTTGTCCGACATGGATATAAAATGCTACCAAATCAGAATGATAACATTTTACATCCATTTTGTAAATGACTAGAGTTAGACAAAGATCAAGGCAGTGAGGAATCAGGATCTTAGGTCTGAGGCAGTGCAAAGCAGCTGGAATGCTGCCCTAATGTGGATTCCAATTATTCTTGTGACTTAGTATTTATTCCTTTATTTTATTATCTCTGTATTATAGTAATACTTAGGACATCTCTATACTGCAGCTAGAAGTGTGCCTCCGAGTGGACAGACACGTGATAGCTCCATTCGAGCTAGTGTGCAAAAAATAGCAGTGTGGTGGACTTGTGTCACGGGCAGCGGCTCAGGCTAACCACCTGAGTACAGCTCCAGAGGGTCAGGCAGACTTGTAAGCAAGTGGCTAGCCCATGCTGCCATCCATGCCATGGGAAGTCAACACTATTTTAGGTTTCAGAGTAGCAGCCGTGTTAGTCTGTATCCGCAAAAATAACAGGAGTACTTGTGGCACCTTAGAGACTAACAAATTTATTAGAGCATAAGCTTTCGTGGGCTTCAACCCACTTCTTCGGATGCATATAGAGTGAAACCTATATTGAGGAGATGTATATACACACATACAGAGAGCATGAACAGGTGGGAGTTGTCTTACCAAGTCTGAGAGGCCAATTAAGTAAGAGGAAAAAAAACTTTTGAAGTGATAATCAAGATAGCCCAGTACAGACAGTTTGATAAGAAGCAAGTGTGAGAATACTTACAAGGGGAGATAGATTCAATGTTTGTAATGGCTCAGCCATTCCCAATCCCTATTTAGCCCTGAGTTGATTGTGTCTAGTTTGCATATCAATTCCAGCTCAGCAGTCTCTCTTTGGAGTCTGTTTTAGTGTGCTAGGTCTGCTCATGCTATTGTCTGTCTACCTGCACTCCCAGCTGCAGCATAGACATACCCCTGAAGGCCCCAACCAAGATGGGGACACCGTTGTCCTAGGCACTTACTCCAAGCATGGAGTATGAGATAGTCCTAAGTGATAGCTACCCTATTGGCTGACGCACCAGAGATTGAAATGGGACCATCCAGAGCTAAAAACCTGAGCTGCTACAGAGCTAAGGACTCTGCAGCCGGAGGCTATAACAATTCATGTCCTCTGGATCAGCACTGGGAAACATTTATAACACTCACTCACCTGTGACTTACAATTGCACTGAATAGCAATCTTTGCACTGAAACTGACAGAGGAATCCTTGGGCTTCACAAACCTACTATAGCTGGCTTAGTGTGTTCCATTCTTCCCACGAAGGGACATTCTGGTGGCAATCCATGCACAAATGAAAGCAGCCAGACATTGGAGCTGTAGTCATAGCAAAGGTGGATATGGCTGCTGAAATGCAATGATATTTTCCAGAGAGTGGAGGGAGAATGTCCTTGTTAGGAGAGGAGCAAGGAGAGCTGAGAAACTCTGAAGCATGAAGATTGCATACGATAACATTTAGGAAGCTGTAATACTACAGCAGGTGTCAAGTGTGGGTGCAGCTGAACATCAGGTGTTAACTAGGACGAACTATGGTCAGCACCATTTTGGTAACCATGGTTAAACCTGTTCGATATCAGCACTGCAAATTGTTACTGTTGTGGGAAAAGGTTTAATTTTCTCTTAAATGTGTTTGTGAGCCCAGATCATTAACACAAATGCTGCAAAATTCCAATGTATAGAATTGTGCACTCCAGTGTGGATTTTTGTGATTACTAGGCAATATTTGTTTTTTCCAAGTGCTGTCAAACTTATGTACTTGCAGGATTTTCTCCATATTCTATTACTTCTCCGAAGCCTGAGTGCAGTCCACTGCAAAGCCACGTTTGCTTAGCATACCACAAACGAATGTTATGCATAAAAAGGGCCAAGAGCCTGCATCTGTGTTTACTGAAGTCCAGCATAGTGTCCCAAATCCCACTTGACTTATTCATGCAAATAGTCTTTATCATCTTTTGGTGTTGGTAATGGCCTCAACCAGACATTCAGCTAATGCCATCTCCAACACCTTGACAACACCAAAAAAAGATAAAGACAAGGGTTAACATCATCCAGAAGCTCCCTGGTATGTCCTGGGGATATGATGCATGCATGCTTTGAACAAGCCCTGGTCTTGACAACAGCTGAGTATCATGCCCCAGTTTGGTGCAACAGCTCCTTCCCACACCAGTCTCATTGACACACAATTCCTGAATGCAGCATTAATTTTAAGCAGCTCTCTCAAAGCAATGGCTTTCAGTTTTGGCAGGTGTTGCGCCAGACAATATGAGGTGAGATGCTGCTGTGGTTCAGGAGTACAAGATCCTGGCAGCATCAAACCTGCCGATACAGCAAGACCTCAGTTCACTGCCACTCTCCCGACTCAAACCCAGGAAGCCTTTCTGGAGACACTTGTCAGCACTACAGGCCAATGGAAAGGACATCCGTGCTCGCTGTCTTGAATCATGGTCCGCTTGTGACAGCTCAGACAAAGACCTGATAGACTCCTAGGACTTCTTTTGTTGGATATTCAACCTTTCCCATAGGCAGTGGACTGCTCTCAACCATGTTCAGACAACACATGGAAGGTATGGATATCTCCTCCACAAATGGGAAATCAAAGAATCACCAAACTGTGACACTAGTGAGGTACAAACCATGTAACGCCTCACAGACAACTACCCCATTCATGCTTACTGTGGTGGCATAAGGGGTGTACGCCTAGCTACCACAGAAGCATTAGAATGGCTTTCAAATTTCTAGATTCAATTATAATCTCAGCCCATTGCTTTTCAAATGCCATGTGAAAGAAGAATGCAGATAGTCAAATTGTAACTCGCCGGGGCTGACTCTTTGCTCCAGCTGAGCTATTATTGGCTCAGAAAAGGGGACGTGAGGGGAAAAAGACAAATAATAATGTCTCCATTTCCCCTATTCTTGGAATGATCATGAGCCAGTTTGGCATGGCAACCAACACTTAGAACAGCCTTGGGCTTGCTCAGGGCCGGCTCCACTCTCCCGCCGGGGGGAGGGCGGCCGGAGCCCCGGGGCGAGGGTGGCGAGCCCCGGCGGGGGCTCCGCTCTCCCCCCAGGGGCAGGGCGCCGGGGGGGGGCGGCCGGAGCCCTGGGAGGAGGGCGGCGAGCCCCGGCGGGGGCTCGGCTCTCCCCCCGGCGGCCAGAGCGCCGGGGGCAGGTCGGCGAGAGGGCGGGGACGGGGGCTCGCCCCCCCCCCCCCCGGCGGCCAGAGCGCCGGGGGCAGGGCGGTGAGCCCCGGCGGGGGCTCGGCTCTCCCCCCGGCGGCCAGAGTGCCGGGGCCAGAGCCCCCCCTGCAGGGGCTCGCCGCTCTCCCCCCGGCAGCCGGGGGGAGGGCGCGGGGGGGAGGGCGGCCAGAGCGCCATGGGGAGGGCGGCGAGCCCGGCTGTGGCCCCGCTCTCCCCGGCGGCCCGAGCGCCGCGCCGCCCCCCTCCAGGTGCCGCGCCAAGCACCAGCTTGGTTGCCTGGTGCCTGGAGCCGGCCCTGGGCTTGCTCCCATTCCTAGGGTGACCATCCGTCTCGTTTTTAATGGGACAGTCCTGCATTTAAGCCCTATTGCAGGTGTCCTGCCTCTTTATTTTTAAAAAGGGGCAAATTGTCCCGTATTTTCTGCTCCCCCTGCTGGTCAGTCAGTGGTCATTCAGCGCAGCCCCAGCCGTGTCTTGTTTGTGGCTGGCGAGTGAGTGCGGGCGGGCGGTGGCTCGGCAGTGAGAGCACGTGGTGGCCTCAGGCCAGGTGGAGAGGCAGGAACACATCAGGTAGGACGAGAGGCAGCCCCCTGTGTGAGGGGGTAGGGGTGTGTGTCACCCCTCGCCATGTGAAATCTTAAGCAGGGGTTCTCAGTTGGGGTCTGCAAGTGCTTTCAGGGGGATCACTGGGAGCTGATGCTGAAACCCACAGTCTGAGCCCCAGTGCCCCCCGTGGGGCTCCAACCCCGATCCCCAGCACCCTTCACGGGGCTGAAGCCCCGATCTCCGGCGCCTGCCATGGGGCTGAAGCCCTGATTCTCGACACCCGCTCCAGAGCTGAAGCTGGAGCCACGGGGGGCCTGAAGCCCTGATTCCCAGTGCCCGCTACAGGGCTCAAGCCAGAACTGCAGGGGGGACTGAAGCCCTGATTCCTAGCGCCCGCCGCAGGTCTGAAGGCAGGAGCCGCGGGGCTGAATCTTGGATTCCCGGTGCTCTCCATGGGGCAGAAGCCCCCTGAGCCCATGGGCAGAGTTGGGGGGGCACCGGGAATGTTGCCACCCCAAACTGCAGTGCACGTGAAGGGGTATCCCGGGGGCAGCTCCACACCCCCACACCTCCTTCTCTCTCTCTGCCCTCTGGCCAGTTCGGAGGCGGGAAGCTGGAGCCGGGCAGTGCGGGGCAACTGTACCTCTGGCTGGTGCCATGGAGCAGGCAACCATGGTGTTCCCTCCTCTCCTGCTGACTGCTCCTCAGCTCCCAGCCCCCTTTTCTCACACAGTCAGTAAGAGCCATAGGGGTGGGGCTGGCAGAGCCCTCAGGGAACAGGGCTCTGCACCCTGAGCTACCCCCCTGCCTTCACACAGCCCCTAGTTACCCCCCTCCTTGCATCCTGAACTGCCCCCACACAGCCCCCACCTATCCCCTTCCCTGCACCCTGAGCTGTTTTCAAACTTTTTGAGCTGAACCCCCCTGCCCTCCACCACCTTTGAGTTATCATTTTTGGTTGTGCCTCCCTCCCGTCACAACCAAGACAGGCTGGGTGGCCTCCTGAGGTGAGTCGGGGGTGAAGGTGGCACTCCCTCCCTGGACCCGCCATGTGGAGCGGGCTTGAGCCCTGCTGGTCCCTGCCCCCCAAAATAGAAGTCATACTATGCCTATGCCCGAGGGCCCCCCCAGATCCCTGAGGCCCCCCTTTTCCTGTTGGGCTCTGGAGTTTTTATAGCATGTTGGGGTGACTACTGCATAGTTCTGATTGATTGATTGCTGTTGAATACGAGCAATTTTACAAGGTGTTCCATATTCAGCATAGGGAAATATGGTCACCCTGCCCATTCCCAAGAGGGCTTTCAGCAGTTGGGAATAGCCAGAGTGGTGCAGCTCTCCAGCCAGACTCCTACATACCTGCACCCCTTTGTGCCTGGGCTGGGGGAATTCCCTGGGGGCCATATCTGGAGACTTTGTGGTCCCTTTGCAGTGCCAGAGCATTATAGCCATAATACAATGGAGAATCTGCCCCATTGACTTCAATGGGCATAGGATCAAGCCTTTTTCTCTGTGCAAAGTGAATATAAATTGGTATGTCTAAGTGGTAAATTCTGATCTGGGCATATTTTTACAGCCGTTTTGGATAGGTGTTAGTGACTACACAAGGTGCAAAGCAGTGGAGAATCAGGTCCACAGATTTTGTGTAGTGTTTTCTTTTTGAAAACACTCCCAGCTTCAGGTTGTTATGGGGACAAGCTGCCAGCAGAGGGCACTTAATACCATGCTTCTGACAACATGCATGAGATTAAAAAATGTTAATGCCAACAGATTTCTTGCTATTGCATCAATGCATAACATTTAGTGAGATCTGTCAATAAGTATTAGCCATATATGCCCGTATACAGTTTTTCTTAAATGAATTATATAGAGATTTGGAAATATTGGGGAAATTTGAAGCTAGATCTGAAGTTTCTGGTTTGGACCCATCACTTAGGTTATGTAAACAGTATTCCAGTGGAAAACATGTTAAGTACCTTTTAAAAGAAGTCTGAACAAATAATCTGGTAACCAAATACAAATCTAGTTTATTCCAGTCTTAAAATGCACACCTTTTATTAGATCTGCTATCTATGTATGTACACCTCTACCCCGATATAACGCTGTCCTCGGGAGCCAAAACATCTTACCGCGTTATAGGTGAAACCATGTTATATTGAACTTGCTTTGATCCGCCGGAGTGCGCAGTCCCCCCACCCCCCGGGAGCACCGCTTTACCACGTTATATCTGAATTCGTGTTATATCGGGTCGCGTTATATCAGGGTAGAGGTGTATTTACAAACTGCAGGCAAAAATGTTTAGTCTCAGATGTGTGTGACACCCATTGGCATCAATAGGAATTCTACACAAACACATAAAATAGAATATCCAAGGTGGCCTACCACTAAGATATGAGAGCAGGCTTTTACCCTGTGAGATTCAGCAGGAAGCATTGCACATAATTCCCTTAGCCTATAAATATCAGGCAAGGAAGAATAATTCTCCTGTTATTCATCAGATTCTCAATAACCACCCTAAGGACTGCAGGAGCAAAGTTCAGTTTCTAAATGTGCTAGATTATTGGCTCTTGCATCAGGGTTCAGACTTGTGTATGACATTATGTCTGACTGATAATAGTAATAAGCAGTGTTTCTTCCTTGTAATAAAGGCTAAAGGGAGAGCAGTTTAATTTGTCATGCTGTTTGCTCGAGGGCACTATGTAGATACCAACCAGACACACACACGCAGTTCGTTGGTTGGTTAGTTTTTTAAGTCTTGTCCATTTTAATCACAGATGGGAATACTTGCTTGTCCTGGACAAGAGGTTCTACCACAGAGATTCTTTATAGTAAGTGGGATTCATAGGACTATTATATAAGCAAATCTTCTACCTAATTATTATATAATGGACAATGAGTTCTATATTGCAATTATTCCCTCCCATACGGCATCCAGTGATTACAGCACATGACTTGAAGTCAGGATTATTATTACCATTTATTATTTGTGTTGTGGCAGTGCCTAAATGCCCCAGGCCCGCTGTGCTAGGCACTGTACAAACATAACAAACAGAGAGTCCCTTCCTCAAATTGCTTACAATCTAAGATGAGATGGATACAACAAACAGAGGAGGAAAACAAAATGTAACAATGAGATGATAAGCAACGGTCATAGCACACAAGCTGCCTGCCCATTTAGGATTTCTGGATTCTCTTCAGGGCCCTGACACTGTCTAACTACAACTTTGGGCAACTCTTTTAGCATCTCTGTGCCTCAGTTTTCCATCTGTAAAATGAGACTATTCATACTTATCTTGTAAGGTTGTTGTGCTTCTTTATTACTGCTTGTAAAGGTCTTGCCGTTATACCCTTACCTAGCATCTTTTATCCAATAAGTATTATGGCTAACCCAGGCATGTAAATTAGCACTATACCACTATCCACTCTACTATTTTTTCCAAGTAAATGATCTGATCACAGCCATAACAAAATACATAGATCAACACACCAAATAACAGATAAGGAACTTTAGTAAAAGAGCACATGGGGGGTTAGATAGTCTCTGTTTAGGATGACATCTCCCTAGTGGTAACAGTGGGCAGCAAATTACACAAGTTTCCAGTGCTACATCGCACCAAAAACCAGCCTATGTTTCTTTTGGAGTTTGTGTGAAGAGGCATCATATTACAGATTAGAGAGCCACTGGTCAGACCACACCTGCTACAGTTGAATAGTGTGTACAGTTCTGGGCACCTTAATACCAGAAATACTATTAATTGTTTAGGTAGCTCTACTTCTCCATTGAAAAGGAGAGTGTCCCAACTTTATCTATCTAGCCACCTTTGGTGGCTTCCAAAACATCAAACCTTAAAATCCAAGCACCCTCAAAATCCAAATCCCAGTTTTATAGCTTGGGCCCATCTTTATGTATTACAAACCACTCTGATTGATTATATCTACCTTAAGTATTTCTGATGTGCCTTTCATTTTCTAAGCACCAGAGGCAAAACTGAGTTGCATCAAAATAGATTCTGCTGTTCTCCATAATTTGCTTCATCTGCTGTTCCTTATTTTTCTTTTTCTCCTACTTCATCCTTTCCTTCTGACCTGCACACAGAGTATGAAAATAGTAATTTCTCATTGTGAAGTAGTGCTCTGTAGGGAACAAGACTGCCCTAGTAGCATGGATATGGAGAAGATGAGGTAATGACCTTTCCCATATCTAGTTTTGAGATTAAAATAATCTCTAATCGCTATAATTTTAGGACACATCTGTTTTCAGAATGCCATACTGCCCACAGTTCATCTGGGTTTCTAAGCCATGCTTAGTTTTAAGGATGTGAGTAGTCCAGTTAAAGACAATGGGATGACTAGTGTGCTTCAACTGAGGCACATGTTTATACACGTTGCTGAATTGGGCCCATCATAATAGCAAGAGGACACTTCACAGCATTTTACAATACTAATTTGTATTTGTGATGGGTGCTCTGGAAGAATTTAGTCTTCACTTATTGTTCTCAACACACCCTACGTGCTCTAATAAGTAGGAATCACTGGCTCTTATTGCTTAATTAGATACATTTCACATATTCAGGTAGTGATGACACATGATGTAGAATTGTATAATTAAATTATTTCACTTTGTCAAACAACCTCCATGACCTGTAAAAATAATGTTGAAACATATTTGCTTTCAGTTTAGTAATTCATGGTGTTAGACATAGATGCCAGATTGGTGTATGATTTGGCATCAAACACTTTTATGACAAAAAGGGTGTGGTGTAAATCTATTAGTTTGCATTGAACAAGAGTCACTTATAGAAGAGTCCTTTGCTTTATTTGATTGGGTGTGATGTAGGGTTTTTGCAATTGCATCACCCTTTTCTTTAAAAAAATATTGTAATACTGAAAATATAGTAGGTGTGGCTTTAGTGGCACGGTAATGTAGTCAGAAATAATGACTGCAACATCATCATGTTGGTTATACAGTAGTAGTAACATTCCACTCACAAACACATGCTTAAACTTGCCATAGTATCGCTTGATTATAATTACTGCCAAATTTATGTTACATTAAAAGATAACTTGAAAGAGCTCAGTGCTGATTTTTAGGAGGACTGGAGAAGGCTAGGCTTCCTCTCCTTCATCATAAGAAGTCCCTAAGCTCCCACAATTGGTATCAAACTTTCTTGTGGGTGTTCCTCTATTGGGCTTTTTTGACAGGGAGCTGAATAGTCAGGGTTAAGCCCAAATGTTTAACCTTGTTACTTCAAGACATGTTGAATTCTATCACCCCATTTTATCTTCTTTGTCAGCACAAATTGCTCCTGCCCAATATGATGATTTAAAACAAAAAAAAGGAAAGCACAATCCCTGCACTCTTGTTATCTTGCTGTACTGCACAGGAATGGGCACGTGTCTTCTTTCAGGAAGGTAATTTTGCACACACACAAAATCCCCTCATCAGCTGTATAGTTTTGAAAAACAAGATTATGCCTCCTGTTTCTCAAAATCCAGTCAAGTGTGTTAATTTTACTGCGGTGGCTCTAATGGGATCAGAATAACAGCAACAAGAAAGAACAACAAAACAATCAAGTTTGCATAGTGAGGACTCTCCTTGTTTACAAGGGAAAGAAGTAAATAACCCACCGATCCTGTTAGTTCTACAGTCAACTCCAGCTGGAGGCTGTTAGGAATTCTGCCACCTGAACTTTAACAGACCAAAGGCACAGTAACCCCACATTGTCAGCAGAGGTCTTAAAGTTCCATATATTGTACTCCTCACCTGACATTTTAAAATTATACATTTAGGCCCTATGCTGTGGCTGCTTTTTGTTGCATCACCTGTCTGAAGTGGCCCTGAGCCAGGGATGATTATCCTAATATATGGAGATCATCTGGTAGTGCAGAGCCAACACAACTCCTCCTATCCCACTTCATATCTCTGCTGCAGGTGTAGGGGCCATGGCTGGGGGTTAAGGAGAGAAGGCCCAGGGGGAATTTCTCACTCTTTACGCTTTGTCCTGGGATCTTTAAATTATCTTGTCCTAGAGGAGTGCAGCTGTCTTGTTGAGTTGTAGATTGAAATGTGGCTGCTGATGTAGCTGGGGCTTTGAAAATTAGGACCATGGCTTTGAACAGCAATGGATACAGACTGGGGTCTAACGATAGGAATGGACCTCTGAAGGAGAGAGTATTTACCTCTTTATTACTGTAAAACGGGCATGTCTTATATGCACTATTGAGCTTATAAATTGAGACTTTTTAAAAGCAGGGAAGCTCAAGCATGAGGATCACTTTTACATTCAAAATTTTTTGATCCAGAAATATATATGGCTGAAGGAGAGTAGTGAACCTGCTAAACCCCTGGGTTTTATTATTTAGGGAAAATCTGCTGCTGCTTTTTGAAATGGCTCTTAAAAAAAACCAATGAATGCTATAGTACTAATATACTATACTATACTATGTATACAACTGCTTCAGGCAAAAATCCTTGTCACTTTTAGTTTTGTCTATGCTAATAATTTTGAAAGTCAGTTTATAAAGTGTAGACATACATTTGAAAGAACTACAGCAGTTTCTGTTCAATTTTAACTTAGGAATTCCTATGCAGAGTGAATCACTACAAACAAGTACTTTGTGAAATTCTTGGAAACATGCTGTGGAATGGTACAGCACATCTCAACAGGAAAAGGTGGTGTTAGTGCATCATCAACTTGGTATTTTGTGCTCTGGGCAAAGGCCACAGAGACTAGAAAAAATCACCTGTAAGTAATATTTCTGCTTAGTCGCTGAGTTTGACAACATCAGGATAGGCACATACCTCTGCTTCCATTTATGGATTTTTACAAATGCCTGGTCAAGGCAATGAATACAGCTTGTTTGGGTCAAAAATATTTGAGAGAGAGCTGAAATTTCAAAGACCCAAACACCTTAAAGTTGATGTTGGATGATAATGAAAGTCAGAGGCTCATCAAGACTGGCTGCTGAAGAATGATGCTGTTCTGTTGAGGAGATTTACAGATTTTTCAGAGCTGAGCAGACTGAAATGTCTTTGCTGAATCTGATGTTCATTCATTCTGCAATGTCTTTCCTGCTCCCACTCTGCTCCTGTTTTGCCCTTATTTTTTTTCTATATGCAAGTTAATATATTCCATCCAGACTGAAAAATAATAGTGTGATTTGGGCTGTAAGGTTCTATAGCAATTTAAATAAAATAAATTATGAATTCCTAAAAAAGATGAATGTCTCACCCTATTGAATGATGCTGACAAATCTTGCAGACTAGTGTTTAGTGCTCCCATTAGCGAGTATCCTTCATGAATCTGCACTAAACCAATCTCCAGCATGCTGCTGGGGTGGACTGGGATGCTTGAGGCACTATTTTATTTTATGTTTTGGCTATGATTTAAAACTGAGGTTCTATTTAATCTAGACAGCTCTAACCTCATCTATGACATTTATAATGTGACAGTCACCTTGTTCCTAAGCCCTGATACTTGGTATCTAAAGTTGTGACCACTTGTGGTGATAAGACAGCATGGTACTTTGTGTTAGTCC
The DNA here is from genome assembly GCF_028017835.1 of Emys orbicularis. Classification (NCBI taxonomy): domain Eukaryota; kingdom Metazoa; phylum Chordata; order Testudines; family Emydidae; genus Emys; species Emys orbicularis. The sequence goes on from NC_088693.1 coordinate 52,443,313, forward strand.
TAATGGCCTGGTAAGACTTCAAAACAGGTGACTACATTCTTCCTACCCCATGTTAGTTCAGGCAGGCTGCCAAACCTCCAGCTGTAGGCAGCCCCAGGTCAAGGGGGCCCACCCACCAGCAGCAAGATGTTTATAGTACATACTCTAGAGCCAGGTAGTGTGCAACAAAAGGTGTTGTTGCATGCTAAATGAGAGCTCTGCTCAACACACTTAAACACACTGAAGAATCAGAATTTATCCCGTCTGGAGTAGATCACAATGTTCCCTCTTCTTCCTCTTTGACAGGAAGCCTTCACCCTAAATCCCAATGGTGGGGTCTGTTCACCCCACACTAGCCCCGAAAGGGTTAATTTGGCTCAGAAGGAGCTAAGTAACCTGATAGGCCCCACCTGAGGGAGAGTTAGGCTTGATACACAATCCCTGATGGAGGATGGAGCCCAGCTGAGCAGATGGGGCTGGTGTAATGCCAAGCAAGGACAGAAGGAGCTGTAGTGTGAAAGCTTACAGCTGCTCTCTAGGTCAGGGGAGGAGGAGAGCCAGGGGGAGAGTAGAAGTCCTGGGATCCTGGCCCTGGAGGAAGGGTTTACCAAGAAGGATGCTGGACCAGAAGCCCAATAGGGGTGGAATAGGAAAAGGCTTGGGGAAATGGCAGGAAGGTTTGGGATATTGCAGACCTTGGTTCCTGATTCAAGGGTACTTGAGGTGGGAACTTGGAGTAGTGGGTGGGCCCTGATTCCCCTACCAGCTAGCTGGGAAGTGGCTTAGCCTTGGATTGAAAGGCTGCCAGGAACAATATTGGGTCAACCAGTCCAGTGAGACTTTGATACCCTGGAAGGGGGAAACTGTAATGTCTGGCAAGAGAGCCAAACCATGAAGAGGGAGCGCTGTAATTCCTGGAGCACAAGAGAGTCTCAGTGCAACAAGAGACAGAAAGGGGGTATATCGGACTGGGTGAAGCTAATCCCCAGCTGTAGTCACAAGGAGGTGCACCAGTGGTGAGTAAAGAACCTTGTGACAAACTCCTGCAGACACCATTCTTGGGTCCATTTTTTTTTTTTTTTCCCCCTCCCTTGCTCTATCCACTGTCAGCAGGACAAAATGCCTCTATTAGCAGAATAGGGCATTTTAGTGCTAGTTGAAAGGAAAAGGTATGTCACATGCCTGGGCCTTGTAGCTGGGCCCCCAGTCAAATGGCTTAACAGGGATACTCAGATTTACTTGAACAGTTCTTGTTCCTGTGTAAATTCCGCCTGCAGCATTAGTTTGACGTGACATGCTCCTTCACTGTGCCAAACCCCTGTGACTCTTTTGTGTACTGTTAAGCATCTGCTCTGTTCCATCCCAGCGTTGGCTGAATTTGAATGGTGTGGTTAAAAGCCAGTCTGTGAGATCCTGCAAAGCTCATGATTACGGCACCAACACATCCCATAGGAGAATGAGGAAATCTAAAGGAGAATCTGTTTTAAAAACAAAGCCTCCCACATTCCTAGTCCTTTTCCTTTCGAAGATGGTCTTGAAAATGTGATTGATTGCAGACTGAAAACTTGTCACTGATTTTTTTTTTTTTTTTTTTTTTCCCCCTCCCCACCCCCAAAAGACTATGAGGAATTCATTCACAGTTTGCTCAGAGTCATGCAGGGCTGGAAAAACCTCCAGCTGTAGGTCCCTTTACTTTTAGAAAGACACCAGATCACATCTGTAGCAAAATCCCCTGATCCTACCCAGCCCTGCTGACACTCTGATCACTCCTACTGCCAATTGCCATTAGGGTGGACCTCTCCCTCTTCCCCTCACCTGTTCAGTGCTTTGCTCTGGGGCAGGAAAGTTGGCACTATTAGAGGCAGGGGAAATGGATTCACCACCTCGTGAAGCGAAGCAGTGCGGTCTCCAGAGCTGAGCACTATGCAGTTTGGGTACCAAGAAGAGAAGCATCTTCAGCAAGCATCAGCCATTCTATCCACAAACAGCCCTTCCAGTACCTCCAGTCCCCACCCCAGTACCAACCCCTCACCTGGCAGCCAGAATCCCCACCTATCCCAACTCTGATGCCCAGTGAGTTTGTCTCCCAGCAATGAGCCCACTAGCCTCCCCCTACTCAAGAAAACACTCTGGTTTCTTACCATGACACCCACCTCACAATCCTTTGCAGCCATGCAGGATTGGTGGTAGGGTGAGGACATCATTATCATGGTCAAATCATCAGCGCTTTCAGGCTGAGCTCCAAGTCTATTCTTTATCCCATGAGGGTTCTGGACCCGTGTTGATGGTTTACCTGTGAACACTATTGAACTGTCTAGCCACAGGACTTGGCATTCATTGATGATCTGTTATAACGATCTCTTGTCCATGATCATCAATGTACTGTCTCCCACAGATGCTGTCTTCCCCTATCCCCTACCCCTGCCTCAATCTTTGCAGGTCACTGGCTTATAGATGACCAACATGTCAGTGTGCAGACTATTACAGAGTTTGCATGTTCTTGTTGTCCTATCATCCCATTTCCTCAGCACTTATTTTTACAGTTGCCATTCTTATTGCATTGTAATGGAAAGATAATCACATTCCACATGTTTCTACCAAAACAAGGAGATGGAATAAAGGGAACTCCGGTTGCTAATAACAGTTATGCCATTTGTAGCTTTGCCATGGAAACGCACATGTGAAGAATTAAACAAATGGCTTTCCAGGTAAGAAAATCCATGTGGCCTGGACATTCTGCCAATAGCTTTAGCAATAATCAAGTTCCTTCTTTGGTGGTAGAATAAAGTGACTCTCTGTGTTTCTTCACCATAGCTACTATACGTGACATATCAGAAGTTGACTCATTCTGAATAAACAAGAGAAAACATGCTAATGTTCAGCTCTCTGTAAGGCTCTGAATTTGATAAAGCCAACGAATGGGCTGAGTGGAAGGAGCACTTCACCAAATCAAGCTACAATTAACTTAATATAGAGAATGGTGTAGTGCAAGTCGGCTCATTAATGTATGCAACAAGGAGTCAAGCTGAACTATTTATAAATTACTTGCCTTTACTGAGTATGGAGCTTGATAATTATGAGATGTTGCACTTAAAAAATGTGGTGAGCATTTCCTATCAAATCAGAATGTAATATGCAAACAGGTGTGCTGTTTGCAGAGGATGCAGAAACCCATAGAGAGTGGAGGAATGTATGTGACTTCAGTATCCATAAGGAAGATGCATATGAGATGGTCTGTCTAGCAGTTGGTATTTTACAAAAGGAACTTTATTAGCATAAAACCAGTAGTACCCATAAAGCCGAGCCTTTCCTTGTCTGCTCCACCAAAGCTGCTTCCTGCTATGGATTTAAAGAAACAGTGCTCATATGCTCTGTTACCACCAATTGATTGGTTTGATGGACTAAGAGAATTTTTGATGATCTAGAACACATAAGCTTTTGATTAGGGTGTGACATGTACCAATCAGTTCAGTAGGCATGAGGCTTTTGAACTGACAACTAGAATAAAAATTGTATAAGCATTCCTACATTAAATTATTGATAATGTGACCAGCCCTTCTGCTGTCACAGTATTTTCTGAGGCTGTAATGTTACTGAGTCTCCAGTTTGGCTGGTCTATTACATTTCATATCAAATTTTAGACACATTTTCTTTGCTGCATTGAATGAAAGCCTAGGATGTTTTGGGGATTTGCCTGTTTTATAGATGGATTTATGTGCTACAGCCATAATAATACAGTGTGTGTGTGTGTGTGTGTGTGTGTATGTATATGTGTGTGTGTGTGTGTATATATATATATATATATATAATATTGCTAATGAGCACATCTTGATGTTCTCACACAGACAAAGCTCCCATTGTTTGCAATTTGTCCATGTACAAATTTTGGTATTTGGCCCACCCGTAGGGCCTTCCGTTTTGCAGGAGGTATATGCTCTATCTTGATTTTTGAGGGGATATGTTTGCTTAAGGCATTAAGTAGAAGCACAAAAACCTGCTAAGCAAATCGAGTTCAACTGGCACAAACCATTTTCAGGTCTGATTTGACTCTGATAAAATTTTGCAAGTGTTTGGTGAAGCAGAACTCAGCAGTAATTGTAATAAAAGTTTAAGTGATGCAGCAGGGACACAAAGATTATATGAATTTAGTCCAGTAAATGAAGCACCTAAATGGAATCCACTTTAGAGGAACACACAACACCAGAGAATACTGGGGGTATGATCTGCATCTTCTTAAAACACAGCCCCAGTAATGCTCCTCTAATGATACACAGACACACTATCTTATATAACACTTTCAGGTGACCTTAATTGTCCTCCCACTCTTACCTACAGTATTTTAAAGCAAACAGTCTTGGATCATTTTGTAATATTGGAGCCAGCTGGTTAATCAGGTGTAACATGAAGCTTTGACATGATTTACTGCATGCTGGTAGCTTATACTGTAACTGTATTGTCCTGCTCTATGTACTGTATAATAGCTTTGAGCTGCCCTTAGACAAGGCCCCATTGTAAACAAGCTGTCTAGCTTTACAGGGATATCCTGTAAAAATATTTTAATAAAAGCAGAAGCTGACATCATTGTGAAGAATAGTGTGCCTACTATTTGTGTCTCAACCCCTAAACTACCCCCGTAAAGTACATTAGATACTTCCCTGGATACAACTCTGACTCTGCTGACTTCATAGGCTTAACTGGTAATTTTGCACCACCTCTCTCAACATTGGTAAATCATCAGATCATTTCAATTAATTGGATCTGTGTGGCCATGCTGAACTCTTTGGGCCACATTCTGCCTTCTGTTATACCATGCAAAATATACCGTCAGAATAAGAAAATAATTTGGCCTGTCGAAAATAAATTCTTAGCACCTTCTATGCCTGAACCCCTTAAAAACAGGCCCAGTTAAGTCATCTCATATCACTGACTAATAGGATACTTTTTTGAACTTAATTTAAATAGTGTTTTAAACACAGAAAAGGTCTGAGTGTTTACCTTTAAAGTATTATACCAACTCTTCACATCCTTGAGTTGATAGCCATAGCCTTTGCTTCTCTTGTCTTTTGAGATTGCTTCAGTATGTAAGGTCCTTTTCATCTGTCATTAAACATCAATCCTATAAAGTCCTTTTATTTGTTACTAATAATATTATTTTTGATGTGTTGCAGGGGTCACAGTCATAAGAGTGTGGAATTCAGTGTGTCACCTTCTAGTTGGAATTGATATCCTCAATAGCATTTAAAAGATGCACTTTTTCACACGTCCCTACCTACGCTGCACCCCCAGCTGGTGAGCTAGAGGACTGGGATGAATTGTAAATTCAGCCTGCAAATCTCAGCACTTTTGATCTAGAATGCAAATCTATAGACAGACAGCAGAAAATTGTGTGCTTTAAAAATCAACAGTGGTGCTTAACGGACAACCAAAGTCTGAGAATATCATTGTTTTAATAGTAGAAGAGCTTTGAGAAGAAGGATGAATATTCCAACTTCTTTTCTACAGCATACTGGTTAATTTGAAGTTGGCCTGCAAAGGGAAAAAATAGGGTTTGTGCTGGTATTTTTTTTTTTTCTTTTATACTGCATAAAGTGGACCTGAAGTTACTTCACGTGCTTCATTTTTTAAATGATAAATTAATGTCTTATCTACCCTAAAAGACTGTCACTGGACACTACTAAGATTACTGTGGTGTATATAGAGCTGCAAAAACTGTTGTGACTGTGTGTGTTTACTGCACCTTTAAAGTCTGGAATATTTTGTGTGGCTGGCAGATTTGAAAAGTGCTTTGTCTGTTGGAAGAGCTAAAGTTGGTTGGAGATTGAAATGAGGCTCAAGGTAGTTTACAAACAAGTAACCTTTTTGTTTGCAAACTTGATTGTTCTGTTACACTTTGTTGTTGTTGTTGTCTTTGATGATAGTCCAATCCATTTAAAATTGCTGTAGTCAAATTTTAAAAGTTTAACAAGGTGACCAGATTTTGGATACTGGTAACAATGATGATATAACAAGAGTCAAGAGTGAAAGTTGAGCAGCTGAATGTTTTTGCTGCCAAAAAAGGGATATTTTTGCAGCAAGACATAACTTGAGTTAGCTATCTTATTGTAAAATCCTAGTGGAGACAAGGCCCAGGTAGTTTTTACCTCAGTGTTGCTAGTGGAAGTAACCTCCAGTGAGGGGATATAGTCTTTGATCTCAACTAGCTACATTCAGGTAAAAACTACCTATGCCTTGTCTCCAGCCCATTAGGATTTTTACAGCAGGATAGCTAACTCGAGTTATATCTTGCTGTAGAAACCCATCTTATTGGCAGTCAAGACATAGCCTGAGATGGGAAGAGACCTTCAGTCAGAGTGTTTAAAATTCTTTGGATGAAATCCTGGCCCCATTGAAGTCAATGGCAAAACTCCCATTGACTTCAACAGGGCAGATTAACATTTTGTCTTTCTGTTAACAGTTGCTTGACTCCAGTGACTAATGAACATTTTGGAGAAACCATTTCAGTGTTAAAGTTTCAACATCCAGTGTGTTAAACTCCCATGTAATTGCTCGGAATAGGCCTATTCAATAAGGTGCTAAAGTGCCAGAGTTGGCAAACCACCTGCACTGACTGGCAACATTGCTTGTGTCAATGGACCTTAACTAGTGTTAGTAGTGGTGGTAAACTTTGTTAGAAAATATGCCTGCTGTATAAAGGGTTTGCCTTGTCAAGAAACGTTGCGCCTTTGCTGTAACCTGTATTAGTTCAACATAACAATGTTCCTGGTTCCTAGCCAACCCATCACTATGACAGAAAGCACAATGCTGTGGGGTCTGGGGGATGGGGAGACTTCACTTTGCCATAGTGTGAGAATGTACTGTAGCAGTCTATGGATAAAGCCAGGCCATTGTTTTTAGGGTTATTTATTCACCTAATTAGATTTATTCCAGAGCGTGATTTCTCAGCTCTTTGCTTTAATGTACTGCTCTCGGCTTTGCTCTTAACGTCCTTTTTAGAGAGAGAGAGTCTCTTTCTTTCTCTCTCTCTCTCTCTCTCTCTCTCTCTCTCTCTCTCTCAATTCCTCAAGTTGCCAATTTATACATGTTAACATTTCTTACTTTTTCCACTTTGAGAATCATTTATGTGGCAAACTCCAATAATAAGAGATGGTCTCAAGGTTTGTGCGGCCCTTTTCCAAACCTGCCAGCACTCCCCACTACAGTGACAAGCACCCTGCTTCAGCACACTCCCAGCTGTTAAAGTAAACACTCCTGATTCCTTCTACCCAGGCTGGCCTTATGGGTGGGTGATGTGGAGGGGGGCACTGTTGTCAACCCCCCACAGCCAGCTCAAGGGCCCTTTAACGCCCTGGGCACAGAGCCAGGGAGGGGCATGGCTGGGGGCTCTAGCTGCTAGTCCCGATTGGACTGGGAAGGAATGGGACTTCCTCTTCCCCTGCATGGGCCATTCCTGGGGCTGGGTCAGACCCACCTTCGAGAACCTCCCCTGGCTGCAGGAAGCTCCCTACTGCACTTCCTGCCCCCACTGCTCCTCAGCCATGGGGAGTGAGGGGGGAGAAGGGGTCACTGTATGGTTAACTGCCTCTCCTCCTCTCCCCCCCCCCCCCCGTCCACCCAACCCCCATGTATCCAGACTCAAAGGGTACCAAAATACAAGTTCTCCCAGGGCACCATTTTCACTAAGGCCGGCCCTGCTCCCCACTCTGCTGGAAAGCAGCTCTGACTCCCCTCTCACTGCTGCAAGCTCTCTGCATCCTCCCAATCTGTAATTGACCAACCTGCTCCAAGTGCCAAACTCTCCCACTTCTTGGTCTGGCCCTTCCTCGAATCTTGTAACTCGTTTCTTTTCAGCTCTCTCCAGCTCTGCACCGATGGTCACAGAAAAGCACTGATTATTATTACTATATAATGGTTACATTACTGTAGCAGCTAGAGCCCTGTACAAATGCATACAAAGACAGGGTCCCTGCCTTGAATAGGTACAAATACTGTTGAAAGGATCACCATTAATTAGGGAGAGCCACAAGCATTTCAGGAACACACCCAGTCTGGGAATGGCTCCTGTCTGCAGTACCTAAAGCCAACTCTGCGAAACATACCTATTTGTAGTTTTCTAATTAATTCAACCGAATTTCATTGTGTACCACAAAGGCAAGTGACACAAATGGAGTTTTGAAGGCACAAGGATTATGTGCACCTTGCCCTTTTTAAAAAAAAAAAAAAAAAAAAAAAAGTGACTATAAAAATCCAATGTTCTCTCTTTTTGCTATTACGTTTATGGCAAAATCCAGTTCCACTTACTAGTGTTATAGAAGCACCTATGGGGCAGCTGGGGACATGTTGGAGCTGGCTGCTTTTCATTGAGGTGGGGAGTGCAGGAGCTGATACCTTAACTTTAAGGTCCCTTAGCTCATACTCTACTGTTGTTCTGCATGTGCAACTCATTAACATTGGTGGGAGCTTGGTGCAAATATAAGGACTAGAATCTGTCCCTTAACTAAATTTACCATAATACTAGTGACAAAGACAAACACGGGCCCAATGGGTGGGGATGGCTCCTGTTGGCAATGGATTGCCTGCCCTTGCATTCCAACAGTTACTACTGGATCAAGGACATGTCCACCCTACCTCTCTGCTGGCCAGCCTTTCACCTTTATAACAGCCAGGCTGCATGAGTTTGCATGTTGGTTTTTTGCCTTCTACAAAGGGAAAACCTTGTTCTAATGAAGTGTTTAATTATACTTCCCAAAGCCAGTTTGCCAACACTGAGGTTCCCCAAACTGTACCTCCTCCCCACTTTGGTCATGTCAAACTGAATTACTGTCTGATCCATGTCTATGTGGTCACACATACTAAACTGGAGATGGGATTGGCTCACAAAAAGAGGCCTATTCAGATCTGAACAAGAGCATTATAGTTGTTGAAGTGAAAACATAGGTCTGCTAGAAGCCACATCCAGCTTACTTGATGTGTCCTAGGTATGTAGGTAAAGTTATTTGAGCAAACATAACTACACTTCCTGAATACTTTTTTTTTTTTTTTTAAGAAAGAAAATAATAGCAGGTGGCAAATGAATGCTAATGCTACGGCTGAAAAGGACTGAGATGTAATGGCATTACAATCAACCCTCTTGGGTTTTTGTAGTAGTTCTTTTACCACACGTAGGAACACATTAGAGACTTGTACATTTTATTTTAATTATAACTTTAAAATAACACTCCTAACAATACCTATTTGTGATATATAAATCCCAACAGCCTTTTTCAAATAGTGGCCCCAATTCATTTACATTGGTTTTACGCGGACTTCATGGAGTTCTCCTTATTCACACCATTATAAGTGAGACATGAATCGGACCATATGCATGAAGATAAGGTTTGACTACATCACAGGAATCAACCAATAATACTAGAACTGGTTGAAATATTTATTAATTTTACCTCATTTTTGGTTAACAAATTGTTTGCAGTCCAATCTTGACTTTGATTAATAGATCTATTCACTACAGTATATGTATTCACTAGTTTCAACAAATAATTTTTAGCTTTTTGGTTTGTGCAAACTGGTCATGTCAAGTATTTGGTTTTCATGGCGGGTGATATATGGTTTTGTTTCTGTTCCTTAAATGGATAACAATTTTTTTTAAAAAAGAACAATGAATTATGCATAATACAACTTTCTAATGAATTTTTCTGGGCCAATTGTGAATTCCAAAATTATGAATTACTAACATATCATCCAAATATTTGTGACTAATAATTGACCTCTGTATCATAAGTAACTAGTCTTAGCACCCTTTTTTGTTTTAATTTTTACTATTCAACCAGCTCTTGTTTCTACGAAATATTGGTTTTAAACTAAAAAACATTGTGCTTTCAATAATGCACTAAAGATAATAGTTATATAAATTATGGCTGAATATCTGTGAATGACAAGAAAACATTCCAATCATGAACGTATCATTGGTTTTTAGCACATGAAATTGTGTGATTTCCCTATTTTCTCTTCTTATTTTACTGTTTCTTAGAATTGCCTGTTAACCAGTGGGGATGCTGGTCCATAGATGAGTTGCACAACATGGTTTTTATAAGGTAAAGATACATGGTTCATCACCCACAGAAAGAGGCGGTTACCTGAGCCCTTCAATGTGCTTTTTGTTGATTCAGACTCAGGGGTAATGTCTTACAAAACATCTTGCCCAAACTAGTTTCTCAATCTTCTATTGACATAGTTCAACCATATCCTCTGCTTTCTTCCTTGAGCCAATGAGACTCAAGAGGGAGTCATGGCAGAAGCTGGAAAGCTTATCATGTAATTCAGCATTAAGCTGCATGCATTTTGTATCCAATAAAAGCAACAAGGATTAATGAAAGCGTTTTGATTGATTTCTGTATTCATGAATCATAGCTAAATCATGAATCACTAGAGATCCTCATTAACTGCCAGGCTGTTGGAGTCGCTAGTGGGAGTATATGCTCCCTAGTGTTTCTTTTTTACACATGGAAAAATTACATTTGATCAATGGTCAGTGAAAAAGAAAATGAAACAATAACAATTGCAAATAAAGGGTTAGTCTCTTTCACCGCCATGTTTTTATATCACAGAAAATACTCGATTACAGTCTTTCAGACTCCATCTGACACATACAGAATCCCTCCTATGCCAAAGCTTTAATTTGGGTCGAAAGACCAAGTATTCCTTATGTCTCTGAAACATTGGCTTCTGTTGGAGAGATTCATTTTACATCAGATATAGCAGTCGTACAAATCCTCTTCAGATTCATTTTTCATCATTATTTAACATAAAAAGAAATTAAGGGATATTTACAAATACATGCAATTATAAGAAGAAATAAATTATTACAATAAAACAATTGCGGGAATATTCAAAATTCAGGGTGTAGGAAGATAAAGTAGATATATTCAGGTCATGGAAGAAATCTATTGGTCTAGGGAATAATCTTCCAAGGGAAGTTTTGGAAGCTCCATCACATAGCAAATTTAAAACTGGATTGGAAAAAATACTAGTAAATGTACAATAGAGGACTATCCTCTCTGGCAGGGAGCTGGACTAGATGACTTTTCAGGTCTTTTCCAACTCTAAGCTATATGAATATTGTTACCCTTTTTGACTCAAGTGGCTAACCAAAAATATGGGGTCTAGTGGGATGTTCCAGTTAGGACAAGAAATTGGTGATAGGTATTGCTTTTGATGCAGTTTTGTTAATTTACGAAGTTGTAAGAACATATGAACGGACATACTGGGTTAGACCAGTGGTCCATCTAGCCCAGTAGCCTTTCTTCAGACAGTGACCAACGCTAGATGCTTCAGAGGGAATGAACAGAACAGGGCAATTTCAAGTGATTGATCTCCTGTCATCCAATCCAGCTTCTGGCAGTTGGAGGTTTAGGGACACCAGAACATGGGGTTGCATCCCTGACTATCTTCACTAATAGCCACTGCACTGATGGTCTGTGTCTCTGAGCACACAAGGAATCAAATAGCAGCAAACAGCTTCTTTTGCTAACAGCATCAAGAACTCTCTTTTTCAGCTTGCACCCCTGACCCAAAAACCTCTCCCTAGGTTTTTTCAAGGGTCAGACAGCATGCTTTCAGCTGCTCCTTCAGGCTGTTTCTCTTTCCTGGCTATTATTGTATTTTTCTGCCTCTTCCCCTTCCCCATACACCCATTTAAAACAGTATTTAGCAAAGCTCCTGGGGGTGGGGTGGAGGGGTTCACATACTCCTTTTGTATTGGGAGGGGGCTTATCTTTGTTAACTGAAGGACGAGTTCACACCCGTCATTCTCAATGAAGTTTTAACTCAACCCATCACAGTTTCACCCAGCTTATAGCAATATTATAACAGCAGAATGCTAAATTCAATATGCAGGCAGAACTTTGGAAGTTTTTCAATAAAGCAGTTTAGCACTTCATCTGTTCATCAAACTTGTAATACCATCAACAAGAGAGCAAGTTTGCTAGGATCTAGTTTCCATAAACCCATGTTGATTGGCATTAATTGTAATACCCTGTTTTAATTCTTCTATTCATCCAGTCCCATATCAACCTCTCCATTATTTTGCCCAGATGTCAGAATGACAGCCCTATAATTTCCCAGATCATTCTGTTTATCCTTTTTAAATATTGGCACAGCATTAGCTTTCTTCCAGTTCCATGAGCTCTTCAGCCAGTGCCTCTAAAACTCTTAGATGCTTATCTCTTATCCAGATCTGCTGATTTTAAAACATTTAACTTCAGTAGCTGCTGTTTAATGTCCTTCTGAGATACTAGCAGAATAGTGTTAACATATGATGCCACTACATCTGTTTTTGTCCCCCGCCACATACAGAACAGAAATACTTATAAACACTTCTGCCTTTTCTGTATTATTATTGCTAATTCCACCATTTCTGTCTGGTAATGGACCAATACTATTCAGATTTTTTTGTTCTTTTTGTATAGTTATGTATGTGCTCAAGTGTGTACAGGGTCAGGACCATAGTTTACAATTCTGTAAAGTGCCATGAGTTTTATGAAGATTTTGTGAATTTTTGTAAATCCCTAAATGATAAACAAGTCCCCTGTGCAGCTCTTCTATCCTAACCAGCAATATATCCCCTACATAGGAGGCTGTGCATGTTATTGCTTCACACCATTGTCCCTGGTTGACTGATCAGATAGAAGTGGACCTTACTCATAGGCTCTTGTTTACAGAGCAAGGCTAGCTGTAGGCAAAGAGGCAAGGAATCCTGAAGAGGGTTTTGGGGGGGAGAGGGAAGGGGGCAGGGACCTGTGAGACATGCTTTCTTAATTTTTACTGCTGAATTTCATTTAAACCCCCCCAAACTTTTGAGAAAAAGCAGCTGCCTTTCCCCGTATCAGTGACCTATTCTGAGTATAGAGCAGCAAGCAGATGTTTGGATACTTAGCAAGAAGCTGAGATTCACAAGGGGCCTTCCCTCCTCCCCAGATACTTGGGGGTCACAGCTCCCACTGGCTTTTCTCAGAATTGCGAATACTCAAAATTGTGAAAATGAGGCCCAAGGTAAATAGCAAATGAAACCATCTGCAGCCATCTTTGATTGTGCCCAATGTACACTGCCATCTTCTTGGGTTTAGTGCCAGGGCAGCAAAATGCTATGAATAAAGTCACTGTGGAGCAGCAGCCAACCCCTCTTGCTGACAACTGCATAGCTGACACATGGCTTCCAAAGACTTAGGGCTGTAGGAATGAAAGTTTTACCACCAAACACTTCAGTTTGAAACAACTGCCTCCATGAAGAGCCAACATTTAATCATAGCAATATATGCATAATTCTTTTTAATTTTCCTTATTTCATTTCAAAATACAGAAATTTTGAATTCCATTTCCCCCCCTCTTTCTTGGTCTTTGAAGACATTTTTGATTGCTAAAACATGTTTCTTATAATTTCTTAAATTAGCCTGGCAATGCCTCCTTTGAATGTCTGGCTTAATTATCCTGAAACAAACTATGATTTAGCTGGCTTCAAATTTCCATGCATGGATGCCAGCAGCAGTGTGTTTGGTCGCTCTTTGTGATTCTAGGTCCTGCCAAAGTGAGTATCTCAGGCTGCTAGCTTCTGATTTTGTTGGATGTCAAACATTCAATCAAGAGCCACATGATATAGTGTTAATGCTGAGTGACTGCTGGCTCTCATCTCCAGCTATCAAAGTATGGAGTGGGGGGAGAGGAGAGAAATTTTGGTATACAAAATCTCCCGCAAAAGAAATCTGCTTGCTTTAGTAATGGTAGCAGAAAACGTCTAGATATACCCAGTGCAAAAGTGTCACTTTGGTGTCTCTTAAGCTGTTCAGTTAATGTTTCCAGCTGTGTAGTGGATGATTTCTTTAATGTTATATTTTCTTCTTTTATATACAAGTTACACAAGGTGATTTATTTTATGTGCTCAGGAGATATGTAAGCTGTCCCCCTCCTGTGGAGCTGGAATATGTAATGTTCTCCTTTTTTATACAAAGAGAACATAACATTACATATTCTAGCTCTGTGTGTGAAGTGAGCATATCCCTTGTGAGCATAAAATAAGTTACCATAGATAACAGCTATGTTTGAAATGGGATAGCGTGAACTGTTTTGCGGTGCCACCAGTGTAATGTTCAGTTGAAGAACCCTTAGTACAGCAAGTGGAATGACAAACTGGGTGGCAGAATCTCCCTCTTTTTAAAATCCTTTTTATTTTAATTGTTTGGGAGATGATGGGGCTGGGTGAATGTTTTTTGTTTTCATTTGGAAAGCTGAATGGGATGACTAGATAAACACTTTCTACCCAATTAAAAACATTCCAGTATTAAAAAAGAGGCACATATGCTCAAAGGACTAGCTCTAGATTCAACAGATCTAACCCTTATGCACCTATCGATGTAGTAGCTAGATGCTATGATTTTAAAATGATCAGTAGGCCTCAGTACTTCCCCTCTCCTCCACCCTTGGGTATGTCTACACTACCCGCCGGATTGGCAGGCAGTGATCGGTTCAGCGGGGATCGATTTATCACGTCTAGTCTAGACACAATAAATCGGTCCCCGAGCCCTCTCCCGTCGACTCCTGTACTCCACCGCTGCAAGAGGCACAAGCAGAATTGACGGGGGAACTGCAGCAGTCGACTCACCGCGATGAAGACACCACGGTAAGTCGACTTCAGCTATGTTATTTACATAGTTGAAGTTGCGTAACTTAGATCGATTTTCCCCCCCCACCCCTCGTCCCCCAGCAGGGCCGTAGCAACAAAGAACGTGGCCCCGCCCGGACATATGTCCGGAGGGGGCCCCTTACAATGCAGAAACTGGAATGTGGTATTTATTTTATACAATATACAGGGTTCATATTATGTATACATAGGCCTACAGTGTACATGTATTCCGTATTTAGACAACTAAATTAATAACATTTATCCGCCGACCGCCATTATGAACGCAAATACACATTCTTTGAATGGGTCTAACTAAAATTCGAAACTGACCGACAGACAACTGATGTAGCCAATAGCATTATGATGTATCATAATGACTTCACGGTTTTGTCAGTAAAACCGACATGGATTGTGCAATAGCGTCAATAGATGTCACTTACCTAGTTATACCTTACTTTTTTTTTACCACTTTTAGGGGCCCCCTTCCTTGCAGGGCCTCCTCCGGTCGGAGGGTACGGAGGGCGCTCGCTACGCCTCTGCCCCCCAGTGTAGACAAGGGCTAATTAGGCTGTATCTTTATTGGCACTTTTTGTGGGGAAGATAATTTGAGGAAGGCAAATCTCACCAGCTTTGTCAAAGCCTCCTTTTAGTGGGGTCTGCCAAAGGATAGGTCTTGCAAGGGTGAAATTCAGGGTGTAAGAGGGAATAGAGAGGTGTATTGACCTTGTGCTGGTGGCCATCAGCACAGGGGTGAATGTCTGCCTGTATGCGGCATGGTCTGAACCCACGTAAGTCTCTCAGTAAGTAGTAGGCATGGTGTATGAATTTTACCCAAAGAGTATGCTTTGTCTTAAAGGGACTTTAAAGCATTCTTCCTAACTCTGTGTGTGTGTGTGTGTGCGTGTATATTTATTTATTTATTTTTGGGTCAGTTTGTTACATGTACAGAGTTTCTAATAGCTGCTCCTTATTTTATTATCTAGATTGTGGGTAATATGGTACCTTCGGTCAGCCTTCCAATAGGCATGGAAACGGTTGGTAGGAACAACCATGTCGGAGCCAGCAAGGTGTAAACAACACCTAAAGGACGCCCATGTTGACAACTATATGGCCAACACTTTATTTAAAATTAGGTGACACGCTAGTGTTTGGCGAGATGGCTAATAAGAGCCCCGAGGGGCATTAGAAGAAAACTAACTCCTTTTTTTAATTAAGGAAAATTAATTCAACTGCAGGATCAAACTATGAGGTGCCAATCCTGCCTTGTCCTAAATTTTCAGAGGAGGTGCATCTGTGCAGAACTGAGACATCTCTCACAAAAGCTCCAACCCTAAGACTATACTGGGTCACCAAACACAAGAGGAGTATGACCTAACCAAAACACTCATTTGTTGAATGCTGACTGGGCTAAATTCCCCTCAGAGTCCTGGAGGTTGTCTCTGGTGGTAGAAAGTGAACAAGCATAAGAAGCTACAACAATAGAGGCAGCCACAAACTTCTTTCTGCTGGGGTCAGGGAGGGCACAGGAAGTTAAGTGGGTAGCATGGACCAGGATGGCATTGATTCAATGCATCCTTTCAGCAGCCTCAGCTGGCAGTGCTCCTACAGAACCCTGGTGGAAATCCCCCTCCAGTCTAGTTGAATCTAACCTCCAGAGACCAGGACACCATTGCTGTGAGTGGGTTTAATCCATTCGTGAGTATCCCATACACCACAGCATACATTGCTTTTTGATTTAGCTTTTCTGAGGAAAAACAAAGCTAAAAAACGTACAGCTGCAGAATTATTGAAAGCTGCAGGTACACAGGCATGTAGTGTGGGGGCCACATAAGCTTGCCCTGTGATAAATACCTTAATGATACATTTTAAACAATTTGTGGGGTAATATATCCACATTTTATTTAATTATCTGCAATTAACAATGAGGAATTAATTCTATTTGTGTAACAATACTTTGAGTAGATCGATGAAAATGCAGTTTCAGAATCCTATTTTATTATATTCTTAATTACACAGGGCTATTTTAATATCATACGTCCTGGAATGTCTCTGTATATTCAGGACTAGTTCATGTGTCACATGTTAATACATCTAAGGCATGACAGGATTCCACTAGGAGTACATTGTTCACTCTTATTGAACATTCTAAAGATAAGTACTTCACATTCTGTGTGGGGTTCAAGCTGAATCACATTATTGGATAGCTATAAATCTCAGTCATCAGGAATATGGGGTACCAAATGCAGTTTATTAAAAGGATACTGTATTGTCAGGTTGTTTAGGCCAAACGTTTAGGTTCCATATAAGCCCTCTCCCCACCAAAAAAGCTTGTATAAAACCTAATACCAATAGAAACTTTTTTTTTTATTAGAATGAACAATTTTTTTTGTTTGAATGTAAACATTCCCTTGTCTTTGAAAGCAAACATTGCAGCTTTGTACTAATGGATGAGGATCAAAAAGTTAAATTAATTAATTGTAATTGTCCAAGTTGATTGAAGTGTAGAAAGTACACCTCATAAATGATGTTACAGGGTGGCTGGCCCTTTAAGGGGGGGATGGGTTTCAGCTCCTATCTGTGTCATAGTTAACTCACCTCCCCCTTCAGCTAGCTGGGTTGGGGCGGGGGGGAAATGCGTAACATGGTCCAATCAGGCCTCTGGGGTAAATAATAATGGAGAGCCCTGAATGGTGGGGGAGAGAAGGAAGCAAGCCCCCCCATTCCCCCGACCAATGCTTAGCAAATAAAAACCACAGGCTTTTCTTGTGGTGTGGTGTGTGTTTTTGTTGAAACCACCCCCATCAAATCCAAACCAATAAACCTGGAAGCAGGGTAATTACCCAAATCCCACTCTGGCTGCTCAAATAAATCGAGGTTGTTCATTAACACTAATATCCTTTAAAAATATATATATATATTTATTTTTTAGGCCAGACCTTGATCAATGCCTCATGTCTCTAACCGGGGGCTGTTAGGAAGTTAACAATTGCAGTGTAACAATGACTAATGTCTTGCCTCTGTTCTGAGAAGAACGCCTCCCCCTCCACATCTTTTCTATCAGACAAACATGGCAACAGTTCATTACTGAATCCTATTTGGTATTTTGGTGCGGTGGCTTTTCAAAATAGAAAAATTGTGTTAAAATTAGCAAACAAATTTACACCCGTGTTAGCGCTAGGTCAGCTGCACTTAGGTTAGGTAAGGCTCACCATTGTGCCAGCTATATCTTGTCCACGCTACTGCTCACAGTGAAGGTAATACCAGTGCAGCTGTCCAAGCGGCAGCACTGCTGGGAGTTTTCTGCTAAGGTTCCCTCATGTAGCCAAAGCTGTAGAATAGGGGAAAGGGTGGTTGTGATGCAGGCAGAAAATGTAACCTCTTCTCTTACCATAGGCCACTTCATTAATTCATTTAAAAAAAAAAGAAAAAGGAAAAAAAAGGATTTGGCCTAAAAAATTAAAGAACAGAAAATAGAGAATTTTGAACAGCTCTGAACTGCACACTATCTTTGAAGCGGTACAGGATTTTTGACAATGACCAATCACTCTTCTTCTGTGTGTGTGACAGCTGGAATTTTTCAGTGGAAAAAATTATCTGTTGCTTAACCCACAAAATGTAAATGAACTTATTTTACAGGCTATCATTATCCAACAAGTTTCCTGCTAACATAGTTTTACACATAGGCACAGACAATTTCTGGACTTAAGCCATTCATTCTTCTCCCCACCCAGTCAATGATATTCATGTAGCCTATCATGTTGTCATGCTTTGAGTCACTAGTTTTGCCTACAGAGAGGAGTCCAATATCTTGGCAGTCAACCCTATACCTGCTATGGTCACCAGGCTGATGATAAAATTAATGTACCTGCTTATGGCATCCTGACCTCTCTGTGAATGCATTTTGGGCCTAATTCAAGCCACTGGGAATCTTTCCATTGACTTGAATGAGCTGTGGATCAGGCCCACAATACCTACGTTGCCCTTTAGGCCTCACGTTGCTCAATTGTTTAACACTTTGTTTAACATGTGCTGTGTCCTGGGCAGCACTCCTGTTTCCTGTTTCCAAATGGTGCAGTAACTCAGTGCATGCATCCCTTACATAACCTGTTACTGTCGTTGCCTCTGTTTACGTAACTGATCCATAGAAAAAGCCACATACCAAGGAAATAGACCTGGCCCTAAGACCAATTCTGACTCCTTTCATTCTCCTTGCAGTGGCCAAAAGTAACAGAACAAATGAGGTCGAAGAGAGTTTCTACATAGAGGGCTATATTGTGGCATGTAGTCACAACTTTATCAGGTGGATGAGCGGAAGCACCCTGTTCTGGAGGAACTTGGTAAAGGACTATACCTTGGGAGGCCATTCCTTCCCCTAATTCTCTGCCTTGCAGGGGAAGCACATTAGTCACATCTACATTTGGATGGTGTGGAGGGAAAGACAGAACCCTTTTCTTATACATCTCTGCCATCCCCTGCCCCTTTTGGGAGGCCTGAATAGAGCAGACCCTGTACTCTTGTAAGTACAAGGACTACAACTTTCACTGACCGTCTCCCACCCCTTTGGGAGACAAAATGGTTCTTTGTGCCCTCTCTCCTGAACCATCCTCCAAGCCACAGGGAGCAATCTGGCCATTCAGTAGGCGAGCCTGCAGAGCTCACAGACAAACTAGGCGCCTACCACTGATAAGATGAGCTGTTTTATGGCTATTTTTTCTCTCTCTCTCCTTTTCTGATAGTACTTCCCTAAGGGAATCCTCACAGAAACCAGAGCATCACCTGCTGGCATCCTCCACCTTCACATTATATTAATAGGGTAAGACAGTTCACTTCATATAGGCACCTGTTCTGTTTTTAAAGGCACTCCATCAGCCAATTTAGGCCCAAGGTAACCCCCACATCTTTAGTTACTTCAGATAAGACCAAGCAGCTTCTACAGACAAGCATGTTTAATACCTATTTAGGGCTGGCTAAAATAGTCAGCATTTTTAATAAGTATTATTTACTTAGCTAAATGTACATTTTTGGATGAATCGGTCATGTGAATTTGTGTATGTTTAAACTGACTTTGAGAACTGTTATGGTCTGTTGGGTAATGGTATGTTCTGAAATGCTCAAACTAATCTGAGTCCTCCTGATCCTATAAATACTTGCCATGTGGAATAGAGCTTGCCAACTTAAGTAGTTCCCTTTTTTGCTACTGTGAGGCAACAAGCACCACACCCAGTACTAAGTGTTTTGTAAATGCATATTTACCTGGTGGATTCCAATGGCTACTTCTGTTGAGTAACCACTTACACATTTTTCAAAGGAGCATTTTAATGACCGATGCCCTAATTTAGCAAGGTACAAACACATTCCTAACTTTAAGGATATGAATGATACTTAAAGTTGAAAATGGACTTAAGTGGTTTGCTGAATCAGAACCTGAAGCAGTGTTGCTTTGGAAGTTAGTAGTCTGTTAAATCTACTATACCTTCAGTACTCTTCAAGGAAGCTGCTGCTGTTGTGGGGTAAGAGGCACTACAACATAACCAGTCACATGTTTTGGAGGGACCATGGAGTCTACCATCTACTAACAAGCTCTGGGAAAGCATATGATCGATTCCAGTACATTTCTATAAACACTGAAATGTATTTGCTCTGCTTCTTGCTCTGTGCACAACTTTATTTTTAATCGTTGGACTTCCTTATTACCAGAACTGTAGGATCATTACAACAATGTAGTCAAATCTCAATACAAGACACCTCAGTGTGATCATAAATGTAAATGATTTTTGTGTAAAATATATATTAATGGACATCTTGTAGATCAGTCTGTGACAGGTGCTTGAACAATTTGTATAGTGGGTGTGCTGAGAGCCATTGAACCAACTGTAAACCCTGTCAGGGCTGGCCTTACCATGAGGCGAACTCAGGTGCCAGACTGGGGGGGCAGGGGGGGGTGCTACTAGGACCCAGAGTGTAGAAAATTGTCTGCTGCTGGTGCATATGTAATATCTCTGTGCATCTAGAGCAGAGAGGATGGAGTGCTGTGCTGGAGGAAGGAAGGCACAAGAGACATGGCAGGCAGGAGAAAATGTGAGGGAATAACAGAAAGCTGCAGGGAGAAAGAGGAGAAGGAGCCTCTTATGTATCTCTCTAGCATCCCCAGGAGCCTGGACTGATTAACACCAACTTCTCAGGGAGCTTCCTGCTGCTTCTCTGAATCCACTTGAGGAGAACAGGCAGTCAACTGAAGTAGTAGAAGCCAGTTAGGCCCTTAAGACGCTGATATCTTCCCTCACTCAGGCCCTGCTACCAGCCTGCTTATTTGTCCTCTTCAATTGAGTGTTGAGAGCCACTGTAGCTGGCACAGAACAGCAGTCATGAGTGAAAGAAGAAAACGCCCCTCCGGGGCAGCATTCAGAAAAAGAAAAAAAGCAAAGGAAGCTTTTCTATCTAAGCAGGAAGGAGCTCTCCTGAGATACATAGACACAAATGTTCACGGTGAGCCTTCCGGCCCCAGTGAGGATGTGAGTGGTGAGGAGATGCCTGATCTTCCAGTTAGTCAGAGTGCAAGTGACCTGGCAGCTACTGCAGCATCCATATCTCCATCTCAAATGGATGTAACCATGCACAGTCCTGAAGAAAAGTGTAGCTCAGAGAAGAGTGTGGTGGAGGCGCAAGAAACAGCTGCTGCTGAGTTTAGTTCCTTAAGTCTAGATGATCCAGGACTGTGGACCCATTTGAGCAGTAGCCTGAGGGACTTCCTTGTACTGCATGGGCCACAGCAAGTGAAAAACTTCATGTTCCCCAAAGACAATGAAAATAGAAGTTTCCATCCAACACATTACTGGCATGAAATCCCCAATGGTGACAAAGTGGAGAGGCCATGGCTTATGTACTCAAAAACCCAGAACGCTGCATACCATTTTTTGCAAACTCTTCCAGTCTAATGCTCCAGCCACATTGGGTTCTACAGGAACAAAGGACTGGAAGAATCTGGCTAGAAATCTGGCATGCCATGAGAAGGCAGCAAATCACCAAAGAGCATTCCATAGGTGGAAAGAGCTTGAGATGAGACTAAGGTTAAAGGCCACCATAGATGATCAGCATCAAGAGAAGATTGCATCAGAGTCTCTTTACTGGCAAAATGTTCTGAAAAGGCTCATTGCCATTGTGAGAATGCTTGCTACCCAAAACCTAGCACTGTGTGGCACTTCAGATCAGCTGTATGTGCCAAACCATGGAAACGTCCTTAAAATTGTGGAGCTGATGGCTGAGTTAGATGCTCCTGGAGTACAGCATCAAAGAAGAGTCACCACCCAAGAAATGTACACACACCACTGCCTTGGAAAAACCATTCAAAATGAGATCATACAGTGACTGGCAACAAAAGTCAAACAGAAGATTGTGGCAGATCTGAAGTCAGCAAGATATTACTCTGTTATTCTGGACTGCACATCTGACATCAGGCATACGGAACAAATGACTTTAATGGTGCGTTTTGTAACAACAACAGAACCTAATGAAAATGTCCCTGCAATGGTGACTGTCGGAGAGCATTTTCTAGAATTTATTGACATTGATGATACTACAGGAGCTGGTCTGACAAATGTGCATCTTAAAAAGCTGGAAGTTGCGATAGCTGACATGAGAGGTCAGGGTTACGATAATGGTGCCAACATGAGAGGAAAGAACAGAGAGTGCAGGCACGGATCCGAGAGTTAAACCCTCGAGCTTTTTTTGTCCCATGCAGTTCTCATTCATTGAACTTGGTGGTCAGTGATGCAGCATCAGCTTCTAGTGAGGCTGCTGAAATTTTTAATGTAATTCAAAGCATTTATGTATTTTCTCTGCATCAACTCATCGATGGCAAATTTTGAAGCAACATCTGGGAACATCCTCTCTGACACTGAAGCCACTGAGTGCCACACGATGGGAAAGTCGAGTGGAGGTGATAAAGCCTATCAAACACCAAATTGGGAAGATAGATGATGCCATAGTTGCCATTATGGAGGATAATGCTATGACAGGAACTGTTCGTGGGAGAACAGTGGCAGAGGGAAATGGAATCACCAGAAACATACATAACTTCAAAATTCTGTGTGGCTTAGTGTTGTGGCATGACATACTATTTGAAATAAGTGTTGTAAGCAAGAGACTCCAAGGTGTTGACCTTGATCTATCTGGAGCAATGGAACAACTGGACAAAGCAAAGTCATACCTACAGTCTTATCGGTCAGATGAGGGATTTCAAAACGTTCTGAAGAGTGCACAGAAGTTGGCAGAGGAACTTCACACTGAAGCTATTTTCCCACCCATTCAAGAATACAAGAGTCACCAAAGAAGAAGACATTTTGATTACTAGGCATGGGATAATCCCATAAGAGACCTCAAACAACAATTCAAAGTTGAATTCTTTAACCGGGTGCTAGATTGTGCAATACAGTCAGTTGAAGAACATTTCATGCAGCTCAAGGAACACAGCAGTATATTTGGGATGTTGTATGATATTCCCAAACTCCTCACTATACCTGAAGAAGACCTATGCCAGCAATGCAGGGCACTAGAAACAGTGTTGACACATGATGACGTGCGCGATATTGATGCGAGTGATTTAGGTGATGAACTGAAAGTCCTTTCAAGATACATTTCAGCAGGATCCACTCCAAAGACTGTTCTGGAATACATGTGCACAAATAAGATGACCACCCTCTTTCCAAATGCTTTTGTTGCTCTGCACATACTTCTAACGCTTCCTGTAACAGTTGCCAGTGGAGAACGCAGCTTCTCCAAGCTGAAGTTAATAAAAACACATCTACGCTCCACAATGACACAGAAGAAACTGGTCGGCCTTGCAACCACCTCAATAGAGCATGAGCTGGCCCAGACTGTGGACCTTCAGGAAGCAGTTCAAATCTTTGCAACCAAGAAGGCATGGAAAGCACCACTTTGAATAATCAAACAGATAAAAATGCCAGTGTTTACTATGCAGACAAGAAAAGTTACATTTGCTGTTCAGGCGTTTGAAAGTTAAGTGTTACTTAAAATTTTTGAACAAGGCATTTTAAGTTGTTAGTTCACCTTTATTGGGGTAGGTAGCAGAGTAGTACCAGGAGAGGAGTAGAACAGGAAGAAGGCAGAATTGAGACCTTTCAAAGTTTTGGCCCAAGCAAGGGGACATCGAGGTGTCATTTGAGCTCCCCGCCTTAGGTGCCAAAATATTGTGGGCCGGCCCTGAACCTTGTATATGTTTTGTGTGACATTTCACTCCCTATTCTTTATGAAAATATGCTTATGATAGGGATCTGACATAACTGAGATATACTTTATGCAAGATGGCTCATGTAATATATCATTGGAAAGGTTATGATTTACTGAATGTGATTATCCAATTTGTATGCTTGTATTATTTCTGTATCTGAAGTTAGGAATATTAACTATATATCTGTATTTCAAATGTGTTCCTTTGGGTGTCACCCCAACCAGTCCTTCAGGTATAACAATGGAAAAGCCAGACAGGGCGAATGGCCAATTAGCAAAGACAATGGACTGTGAAAGAGCTTAGTCTTCCTGTGGATGCTCCAGACAGCCTACGAGTAATGGCTGCCACAGCCTTGCAGAGACATGGGTCTGAGTCACCTGGGACTGGACCCACCCCTTGGAATGCCAGTGTTCTTCCACTGGGAGACAAAGGGTTCCCACCATACACAAGAGCTATATGAGGCAGGGGAATGACATCATTGGGGTTCTCCTGTCTCCCCTCCCAAAGGGCTAATCTACGCCATGTAGCTTTTAGCGACAAGGCTGTGTCGACACAGCCTTGTCGCTAAAAGTCAGCGTGTGTAAAAGCTCTTTGTCGGTACTTTGTCAGCATTTTTGCTAACAAAATACGTCCAGCCCCATGAGCAGCATTAGCTTTGTCGGCAGGAGAGCGCTCCTGCTGGCAAAGCCGCGTTCACACTGCCACTTACGTTGGCAAAACTTTTGTCGTTCGCGGGGGGCTTTAAGTACCCGTGAAAGACAAAACTTCTGCCTTTCTGTAATCCGCCTGCAACAAAATCTAGGGTGAGAAATTACTATTTACAATTTTTTTAGTGAAACAAGCTTAGTTTGCATGTTTGGTTTTATTTGCTTAGTAATCTGCTTTGTTCTGTTTGCTATCTCTTTAACCACTTAAAATCCACCTTTTGTAGTTAATATTATTTCTTGTTTATAATATGAATTGCATAAACTGAGTTATAAAAGGCTGTGCGTACCTTCCTCCACGTTGAGGGAGGAGGCGGATTTCATAACATAACTTTGGGTCTGCACTCCAAGGGAGGTGGACACCTGAGTGCTGGGGAAAATCCTGTAAGCTGAGCCTTCCCAGAACTGATCTCAGTGTCTGTTTTGTTCTGCAGTTGGGTGTGGCCCTGCCTGTGTGTTTGCTGGAGAAGGCTTAATAGTCTGGCTCAGCAAGACAGGTAAAAAGTGTGCCCAGGCTGGCACAACAGGCAGGTGGTATCACAGCACATCAGGTGGCATCCTAAGGAGGGTAACCCGGCACATGATGGAAACCACTTCAAGCCAGGGGGTGCTGTAGTGCTTCCAGCACCTATGGTCTGTTGATGTTAAGTGAAAAGAGTTGGTGGATGCAGACAAGTGGACTTCCATGGCAGCTGGAGTTGAAGTACATTTGTGGAGCAGTGTGGAGACAGTTGCACTGATGCTGTTCCTGTTTTGTGGATAAATAGAGTTGGGGCATGATTTAGATCTCATATTGGTGTAGCCCCATTGAATTCAAAAGAGCTACTTCTGATTTATTCTGATGCAGGTGAGATTGAATTTGGGTTCCTTGTGTCTGAAAGGTGCTTGTGACACCAAAATTCATTTATAAATGGAAACAAGGAGGCATTGATGTTAATTTGCTGCTGCTTTGGAAAAAGTTCACTGTCATAATGAAGTTGGAGAATAAAAATGATGACTACTCTGCATATAAAACATGCATTATTTCAAAGGGGTTGTTAACATATTGGGATAAAGCTTAGGAGACATGGGGAGAACCCGAAAGCTGCACATCTGCCTGGCACTTGTAGTCACATCCATCGTAAGTGGGTTACCATCTGCAGTATTTTCCTGCATGGAAGTAGGAAGTACGTGTGGAGAAAGTTGTTCTCATACTGCGTATGCCTTTTGTCCCTTTTAGTTATCAGGATGCGTGTAAGAACTCTCAGGTTTGCAGAATATTTAGGACAAAGCTTCTGAAAACGTGTTATTCCTGAGTTTTTCAGCTACTTCCTCCCCCCCCCCCCATTCTGCAATTCTTTTAATTATTTATGCTGCTGTCATTGTTGCCATCATGCATAGAATGCCCAATGGCCAACAAAGAGCATGATGAGTTTTCCATCTGTCTCTGCTCTTGCTTCAAGATCAAAAAGGTTTTGAGACTGAGTCTTACCTAATCAGATCATGTTTATCCTCTTCAAAGAATGATGATGAGAGAATATTACATAATTCAAAAAGAAATTTGTGCACTCTGAGGAGAAGAGGAAGGAAGAGACCTAGATAGAACCCAATCCTGCACATTCAAGTCAATAGGAGTTTCAAACTGAGCAGGAATGGGTCCTTCATGAGAGAGTATGCAGTCCTACTAAGGATGTGATGCATGGGTATCAGATGCAACAGGGCAGAACACTGTAAGAGGCATATACAATTTTTCTAACTCCTCATCTATATGGGTTGATTTCTTGAAGGGAGGCTTTTTATTTATCTTTTTATTATTATTTTTAGTGAAAATAGTACAAATGCTTAAATATTTCTCATAGTACTATGTAAAAATGGATAAAGCAACAAAACCCGTAAATATATAACAAACCTAACCAGTTTTAGCCTCAGATCTCTGTCATATTTCCTTGATTGTGGCCCACTACTCCATGTTTAGAAGGTTATGCACTTCACTGGTTAATAAGAAATTTCCGTATTCTAATTTGGTTTTCATCATATAAACTTTTTTAAAGTTTTTCTTCCCTCCACTTGTTGTTTAGCTATTGAGGGTGGTTGATATTATTGAGCAATCTAACCCCTGAGCTTTACAGTGCTGTGCTGTATCTGTTTTATCGATAAGGTATTTATAAACTAGGATGAGAGAAATGAAATTAATTTTGTCTCCTTTAATTTCCATGACAAGGCATCAGGAAGGATAGAAAATATTTTAAAAAAATCAATGGGAATGAATAAGATTAGGGAATCTAACCTCTTCTGATTAGTCTCCACACATCTCCTCTGAACAGCCTCTGCAGTGCAGAAAACATTTCTTTAGAAAAAGTTTGATCCATGAGAGAATTTACCTTTCATAGTCAACAAACTTAACTGTTTCAGAAATGATTCACTCTCCATAATAATTATTGGGTCTATCTTTTTATATGCATGTACAGTAGAACCTCAGAGTTACAAACACCAGAGTTACAAAGTCATTGGTCAACCGCACACCTCATTTGGAACTGGAAGTATGTAATCAGGCAGCACCAGTAGAGACCCCAACCCCCCAAAAGCCCATACTGTACAGCACAGTACTGTGTTAAATGTAAACTACTAAAAAATAAAGGGAAATTTCTAAAAAAATTGACCGGTAAGAAAACTGTTTCTGTGCTTGTTTTGTTTAAATTAAGATGGTTAAAAGCAGCATTTTTCTTCTGCATAGTAAAATTTCAAAGCTGTATTAAGTCAATGTTCAGTTATAAACTTTTGAAAGAAACAAATAATCTGATGGGATCGTATGATAGCAGGGATGGACAGAAGGAATGGCTTGAAGAAGAGGATTCAGAACGCCTATAGTCTGCTTTTGACACACCTCAGCGTGATAACTAGGGTTGCCTGGTGTCCAGTTTTTGACCGGAACACCTTAAAAAGGGACTCTGGTGGCATGCTGACCAGGCTGTTAAAAGTTTTTGGTTGGCATGGGGCTGGCAAGCTCCCTACCTGGCTCTGCGTGGCTCCTGGGAAGCAGCTGGTATGTCCCTCCAGCTCCTAGGCCTAGGGGCAACCACGGAGGCTCTGCGTACTGCCCCTGTCCTGAGCACTGGGTCCGCAGCTCCCATTGGCCAGAAACACGGCCAATGGGAGCTGTGGGAGCAGCGCCTGCAGACAGGGGAAGCCAGGGAGCTCTGCACACTTCCCCTGAGCCTAGGAGCTGGAGGGACATGTCACCACTTCCAGGAGACGCCTGAGGTAAGCGCCACCCAGAGCCCGCACCCCCGAGCCCCTCGGCCCCAGCCTGGAGCCCCCTCCCTCACCCTGAACCCCTACTTTCTGGCCCCACCCCACAGCTTTCACCCCCAGCCCAGAGCCCATACCCCCTCCTAACCCCCTGCCTCAGCCTGGAGCCCCCTCCCACACTCCAAACCCCTTGGCCCCAGCCCAGAGCCCCCTCCTGCACCCCCAGCTGGAGCCATCACCCCCTCTCGCACCCCCCACCCCAGCCCAGATCCCCCTCTTGCACCCTGAACCCCTCATTTCTGGCCCCAGCCCAGTGAAAATGAGTGAGTGAGGATGGGGGGAGAGTGAGCAACAGATGGAGAGGGGATGGAGTGAGCAGGGGGCAGGGTCTCAGAGAAGGGGCAGGACAGGGGGAAGGGCAAGGGTGCTCGGTTTTGTGCAATTAGAAAGTTGGCAACCCTAGTGATAACCCAGAAGGTACAGTATCAAATGCCCTTTTTCATACTAGCAGATAGGAATGACTGTTTTGGTTCTGCATTAGTTTTTAAAAGCTTCAAACTGCTGGCTGCAGAATTTAATAATATCATAATAAATAATGTATTAATTTCCCCCCCTGTAAACAAGTTGAATTACACTTAAAGCTTGATCCTGCAAACAGCTATGTATATGCTAACAGTCCCCCAGGGATGTCCATGACTACTGGTTTAGTAAAACAGCTGGAGGTGAGGGCAAGACCTGGCCATATGAAACATGACAGAGGCTGCCTCTTGACTCATATTCTGCACCCAAATTTCCTTTGAAGCCTGTCTTATCTGACTGTGTATTTCTAATACATTGCCATCACCATTGTAATTGATGGAGGCTCCATAATGGTAGCCTTAAAGATGGAGGTCCTCTGTTTAGCCAGTCTTTTAAAATATCAGTCTTGGAGTATTCATTGTGTGCATTCATTCAGCCACTCAATCTGTTCAGGGTTTTTTTATTCTTATATAGAATGAAGGACTAATCGAAATTCAGACAGCTTCACAAAATTGCTGCTAACCACTGTTCTCTCTCTGGTTAGGGGTGTATGTGCTCATAATATTCAGGGAAACACATCAAACTGGTGAAGATGGTGGATCTCCTAACATGCTGCTTTGAGTAGACGCTAAACATGAGGCACACAGCAAGCCTGCCTTTAACTTTATTAATAAACAGAATGTTGCCCAACAACACCCTCTGATTATAACTAGAAACATTTGTAGGTGCAGCTCTGTCATTATTGCCTTGCATTATTATATGCAAAGCAGATACAAGACAAGGCAATGTTTTTGTTTTTAAAAACTGCAGAAAATGAAGACTACCTAACTGAAAAACTTTTTCAGGCTGTACATCATTGTATGCAAAGAGTTTGCAATGCAAATATTTTACAAAGGATGTATTGTTTGTCTTGCTGTTTTTAGTCCAGAGCAACAGAGACTGCTTTGCAGTCTTTGCTTTGTCCTTTTTCTTATTTTCATTTTCCCCAACTACATCTCATGATATAAACTGTGGATTTTCCCCCCTACCACATAATCTAGAGAACTGACCTGATGTGAGCTTTGAATGTCATGAGACAAGATGCCTTCTCCCCACCTAAGTTATGCCCTTTAAGATTTGGTCAAGGGTATCTTTGGAGAAACATATCCAAGTATGTCGCCAAAGAGTTTTCCTTTTAGATGAAGGAAAGATTAGTTTCATTTTAGTAGAGAAATTGGCCCCTCTTCCATCCCATAGCACCACCTACATAGCCCTTCCAGAGAGAGAGAGAGATTAATTATGGAGTTTGGAATTACAAGTGTTGCCTCTGACAAAACTTATCTTACTATACGATTAAGTCTCTTGCAAAATGTGGAACTGTGGGGAGGCTAATTCAAAATATTTGCATAACTTGTTTGGGGGGGTTTATTTTTCTAATACCTAGTGGATGCACTACTCTTGAAGTTTCAGAGTAGCAGCCGTGTTAGTCTGTATCCGCAAAAATAACAGGAGTACTTGTGGCACCTTAGAGACTAACAAATTTATTAGAGCATAAGCTTTCGTGGGCTACAACCCACTTCTTCGGATCCAAAGAAGTGGGTTGTAGCCCACGAAAGCTTATGCTCTAATAAATTTGTTAGTCTCTAAGGTGCCACAAGTACTCCTGTTATTTTTACTCTTGAAGTGAAGCGTAAGAGAAATCCGGTTAGTTTGACACTTCCATCTTGGAAAGTCTCATAAAGACAGTTTGTTAGTAGAAAGTCTATGAAGTTTCATAAAAATTATAGGGGAAAAAAATCTATTTAGGGATTTCTAGTTTCTTGGCTCACTGTTTTGGTTTATGCAGTGCTGTGTGTTCTAATACCCAATCCTCTGAAGAACCCAGGTTTTTCATTTCTCTCTTAAAAACTGTACAACATCCCACATGCTTGTGAAGAGCACTTGGAAAATAATCAAATTAATATACAACACGTGGGCAATCAGCCTTCCAAGATGCACTTTAAAAACAGGTCATCCATGCATTGGGGGAGGGACAGCTGTTTAAAAAACAAACAAACAAAACCCTTACTGGAAGATGGCTGGCAGTCTTTCCCATGCAGCCTGCAGGTAGAGAAGACAGAAGAACTCACAGGAAACACCACAAGTGAAGCCTAATAGAGCTTCCTGGCCCCTACACAGATACACAGAGATGTGATCTGGTCCTAATTTTTTTTTTAAGGCCTTACCAAACAGACTTCCACATGAAAGAGAGTGTGGAACTCCGTGACAAAAAACGTGTATTTCCAAAATGCCTCCTTTTGAAGAATGGTGTTTAAATTTACTGTGTGCACCTGGTGTTTAGCTGAGACACACTGAGTACTTTTCCCAGACCTAAAGAAGAGTTCTGTGTAGCTTGAAAGCTTGTTTCCTTGTCCAGCAGAAGTTGGTCCAATAAAAGATATTATCTCATCCACCTTGCTTCTTTAATATCCTGGGACCAACCCGGCTACAGCAACACTGCAAACAATGGAAGAAATTGAATTTTGCCATCTGAAATGGAAACTCCATAAAATGAAGACAAAGGAAGAAAACTTACGTGACATCTACTTCCTGAGCAAAGGCCAGAAACAAAATGACATCCACAGAGAACTCACCATTTACAACCCTCTGACCACTACCTACAACTCAAGCTGTTCAGAATACTTTGCAGAAGGACTTGGTAGAAACTGAGGAACCATCTTTTCCACATCATACACTCCAGAAGGGATCACCTCAAACAAGAAATCAACACATACTCATAAACACTGGAAAGAAGGAAAAAAAAAAAAAAATCAGGAAACCTACCTCGAGATCATACTACATGACACCCCAACATCATCAATTAATTCAGCTCAGGTAGGGGGTACTCTATGGGACCGAACTGTTGCCCT
Organism: Emys orbicularis; assembly: GCF_028017835.1. Classification (NCBI taxonomy): domain Eukaryota; kingdom Metazoa; phylum Chordata; order Testudines; family Emydidae; genus Emys; species Emys orbicularis. Next base: position 52,474,546 of record NC_088693.1, read on the forward strand.
ACCATAGACTCTGATACCATACTAACAGGTGGAGAACCAGAAGAATTCTTTCACAGCTATGATGGCACCACGCACAACTCTCTTTTGTCTGTCTGTCAGTGAAGATGTGAATCATCTGACTGGACACCCAAAGTGTACAAAACCAAATACTTGATCATTACATTGATTACTTCAGGGGAAAAAAAAGACTGTGAAATCATTAACAAAAACACAACTTCCTCCAAAATTTCTCCACCGTTGAGGATAGCTTATACAGTCCCTAATGGCCAAACCAGCAGATAAAGTGGGTGCTGTCATAACTCTCAACCTTGATGATTAATGTCAATGAGGCCAACTGACAACCATCTATTATAAAGAACTCAAGGAAGACCCCACATCATAATTCAGCCAGGAATTTAAGGCTATCCTCAAATCCTTCCCCAAACTACTCCAAGAGAAACTCTACAATCTCATCCTCCACAAACTCATCCCATGACCCTCTACATGCTTCCTAAGATACACAAACAAAGGAACCCAGGCAGACCCATTATATCTGGCCTGGCACTCTGACTGAAGGAATATCAGGATGCGGAAACCATCCTCAAATCACACAAAGGGCCAGCTTCCTCCAGGACACAACCTATTTCCTTCAGAAATTCTGCAACATTAACAACCTCGCTCAGAACACCATCCTTGCCACCATGGATGTCGCTTCCTTCTATACCTACATCTCTCACAGTGATGGAATTGCTGCCTGATTCAAATATCTACAAGGCAATGGACAACACTCAGATATACACCCCCAAACTCATCCATTTCATCATCACCTCATAGAAATTTTACTTTCAACAACAAACACTTTGTCTAAACCATGGGAACAGCCATGGATACTAGGATGGCTCCCCAGTATGCCAGCCTCTTTATGGATCACTTTGAGGATGAGTTTCTGGATAAATGCACCACAGAACTAATGATATACCTGAGACTGATAATATTTTCATCTTCTGGAGAGAGAACTTAACCTCCCCTAAGAATTGCACCACAACTTCAACAACCATCTCCCATTCATCAAACTCTCTCTAGAAAACTCCTGCACCAGCATCAACTTCCTGGACACCACAATCAGCTTCAACAATGGAACCCTACATACATTTGTATACAAGAAATCCACACTTCACCACAGCTACCTTCATAAATCCAGTAACCACCCCAAAACTGGTATCTACAGCCAGGCACTCAAATACCACCGAATATGCTCTGAGGAGAAAGTACAGGATACACACCTCAACACACTTAAAACTCTCTTCACCAAACAAGGACACTCCACTAGAGAAGTAGATCACATTATAGAACGGGCCATCCAAATAACTGAAGAGAACCTGCTTCAATATAGAAAGGAAACCCCCTTCTGGCCACATGCACCCTAGTTGTCACCTACCACCCCACACTGGAACCCATATGAGATATCTTTAAACAGTTACAACCAAAACTCGATGGGGACCACAACCTGAAAGAAATCTTTCCTGAGCCCCCCTCTTCAGGCCTTCAAATAACCCCCTAACCTCACCAAGCTCTTCATCAGAAGTAAGCTCCCCACAGACTAGGACCCACAAACTCAAAGCAGTACCAGACCCTGCCATAACATCAGATGCAAAACCTCCAGTCCTATCTGCACTGCTATGATGATCAATACCTCCCACAACACATACAATACCTGCCTCATGAGATTTAGCGCCTCAAGTGCACTAAATGCCCCAATAACACTATGTGGCTGAAATCAGACAATCACTACACTCTTGAATAAACTCACTCAGCAAAATGATAAGAGCACCATATTGCCTGTGTGTGAATACGTTTCACAAAATGATCACTCCATATGTGACCTGTCAGTCCTCATCCTCAAAAGAAACCTGTAAATTCCTTCAAAAGATGAGCCTGGGAGCTTAAATTCATAACTTTGCTAGACACTAAAATTCATGGTCTTAAAGACACTAGATCAGGGGTAGGCAATCTATGGCACGCGTGCCAAAGGAGGCACGCAAGCTGATTTTCAGTGACACTCACTGCCCGGGTCCTGGCCACTGGTCCGGGGGGCTCTGCATTTTAATTTAATTTTAAATGAAGCTTCTTAAACATTTTAAAAACCTTATTTACTTTACATACAACAATAGTTTAGTTATATATTATAGACTTATAGAAAGAGACCTTCTAAAAACGTTAAAATGTATTACTGGCACGTGAAACCTTAAATTAGAGTGAATAAATGAAGACTCGGCACACCACTTCTGAAAGGTTGCCGACCCCTGCACTAGATTTATGGCTTATTACAACAATCTGTAACCCACTAAACCTCCCCCCCTTTTTTGGGGGGGGATCCTTTCACTGCAGAGGTATTAACAGGCCACTTCACCTTGACTATTCTCTTAACACATATTCTAACTATTTATGCTAAACAAACTATTCTACCTTGAATTTAGCTGTGACACTGAGTATCTTTTCCAGATCTGAAGAAGAGCTCTGTGTAGCTTGAAAGTTTGTCTCTCTCACCAACAGCACCTTTTCTGTCTATGGCCTTGGCTACACTGGCGCTGTACAGCGCCGCAACTTGCTGCGCTCAGGGGTGTGAAAACGCGCCCCCCCCGAGTACAGCGCTGTAAAGCGCCAGTGTAATCAGAGCCTGCAGCGCTGCACGCTCGCTCGCAGTGCTGCAAGCTACTCCCCTCGGAGAAGTGGAGTACATACAGCGCTGCAAGAGAGCTCTCGCAGTGCTGGCGGTGCAACTACACTCGCGCTTCACAGCGCTGCCACGGCAGCGCTGGGAAGTCCCGAGTGTAGCCAAGGCCTATATGTGGAAAAGCAATTTTATCCCCCATTGTGGTTCTGAAATAGTTTCAATATGCCTTGTTTGGAAGATCTAAGGGGTTAATTGTTCGGTGGTCTGTTTATGCCAGCATAAGGATCCTCACCAAGAATAGCACAGACACATGGGGCCTTTTCAACTGCAGCTTCAAAGAGGCCTAAGGGCTGGGTGCATGTTTGGGGCATTCCACAGGACCAGGTAAGTGTGGTGATAGGGGGTGTGGTTAGGCATCCCTACACCCTGGTGATTCCTTGCTACCACAGGTCCCATACGGGGTCTGACTTGGGGTGGAATGTACAAAAGTTAAGCTTCTGGTAGCCCCTGAACAGAGGAGGAAAACGATGACTCCTCTCAATTACTATACCACCCTTAACACCAGTGCAGGGATGAATTTCTCCTTAAGTGACTTTTCTTTCTTTCTCTCTGAGCCTAGACGCCTAGACTACCTTATCCAGGCCTTGAAACCTTGCAGAGGAGAAAAATAACAGGTTAATTAAAGACACATTGCTGCTCTCAGACAAAGACCCTATTTGGCCAAAAAGGGAGATATTTTTGCAAAATGGAAACTTTGCAGTGTTTTGACAGGTGGGAACACAAACCTTCTGTAAAATCCCCTATTGGAGGAAGCAGATTATCAGCTAATTCAGCACTGAGCTAGGATTAAGTACAAAACTCTTTAAGAAAAATCCCAGGTTTTGGCTGCATGAAACCACTGTTTTGTTCCTTCTGATCTGAATAAGGCTTAATGCTCTACAGGTGAGCATAAGATGAAGACCTGTATTAACATGAGCTCCCTGCTCCCATCCGCTTTCCATGACTCAGCGGCTGGACCACCATCAGGTTTGTGGAGAATTGCACAGCTGTGTGCAGATGCAGCCCAGATGTGAACACCTTACAAATTTTCCATTAAGAAAAAGTTAGAGATTTTTATCACTTAAATGCTAGTATTTAATCTTGGATCAAGATTTCCTGAAGACTTCTTATACATACTGTTTTGTTTGTTTGTTTTGTTTTTAAATTAATACTGTATTTCCACAATCCTCTGGTACACACTCAGCCCTTCTAAGTTAGAATATATATTTGTTTGCAACATTTCATGTGCGTGCAGAATTTCCTGTACAAATGCTGGAAAATAGAGTAAATTTGGTCTTCTAGCTAACATGTGGGATTGGAAGTAAGGACACTTAAGTTCTATTTCCAGCTCCACCAAAGCCTCACTATGTTACTTTGGACACATCACTGAACTGGTGCTGCCTCAGTTTCCCTATCTATAAAACAGGAATATTACTTGATAGGTTAATGTGAGGCTAAATTCAGTAACACTTGGAATGTACATCTCTATAAAAGGGAAAACATTTTAATTATAAATAAGGCAATCAATAACTCTCTCATATATCCTTGAGATAAAGGCTTGAGTCGCCAGAGGTTTGACTTATTCTCAGACTCTTCCTTAACTAGAACAGTTGCTATTAGGTAGTAACTTCAGTTACAAATAACAAAAATATCTGGAGTTTAGAAATATTGATTTGATTGTTTTGTTAAGTTGTTTAATTTGGAAGTATTTCTAAAACACTTCCAAAATATAAAGTGCTACGCTATATAAGCTCTCAGTGTTGTCTATTCATTTTTAGTTAGTTGAGCTTATTCCAGAACTTTGGACAGGCTTCAAACTGGGCTAATATGCTTCTCCGTTATACAGACAGACCTGCAATATGATATTATAATTCACAGTAGTTCTGTTTCTGTTGTATAAAGTGTTTGATTCAGCCATTCCTTTTCTCCCGTTTCAGTAAGGCTGGCTAAGTTATATTTCTTAGTATATTAATTAGTATACTTCCAGTTGGCCTAATTCTGTCAGAGGCAAGTCTGAGGAATGTTAATGTCTAACATTTGTTGGGTGTAACAATAAAATCATAAGGCAGGGCTGCAGTTCTCCACAGTATTGTACTTACAGTATCCGCAACAGCTATATTTATAGTTGTTTGTATTTGACTGGTCTGGCTTGTGGACCTATAAACTCTAAGGCACCAGTTCAGGACAACACTTAAGCTCATGCTTAACTTTAACTTCCTTATGTACAGGGAATTTGGGAATTTCTTATCCTGACTCATTACTTTATAATATTGCTTTTCAAGAATGATTGTAACCAATAGGGTATGTTTGTTTACATATCAAACTATATTTTAATATTTAGTATATTACACATTATGGGTCAGATTCTGGCCCTTCACTCCAGCTACTTTTCACTGCTCTGGGAGCCAGCTTATCCTGCTACCTGGGAATTCCCCTGGTGAAAGGTGATATAGAGCTGGCTAGTGGCTCTACGTGATCTCTCTCCCAGTTCTTGGCATAGTGTGTGTGGCTGGGGGAAACTGGGCATGGCTGGAGCATCTCTGCATTCTGGCTATTTCCAGCTCCCACAACAGCCTCTTTGGACTGCTCTAATTTATGATGAGGTCTGCTCCAGACCCTGGTCAGCCCCATAATTTTGGAGCCACAAAACAGGCACACAGCCAGCTTAGCCCCTCCTCTCCCAAACAGTCCAGAGCATGGCTCAAAATCTAGATATTTTGTTTCTAGCCACTTTTACAGTGACAAGCATTTCTTAAAGAAATAAGCTATTTAACATTCAATGCATCCATGGATTCCCCTTAAGAAATATTCTTTAGGATATACTTGGCATTCTCAAGAGACTGGGACATGTAATGAGCAAGAATTATCTTCTGGTTTGTGTATGCCTATGAGAAGGGCCTACCATTTTGCTTTAAAACCTTTGAGTCTGTTTTGTGACTTTTTTCTTGCTTCCCAATGAACATAATTTCCAATTTCCTGCTGGTATATCTGAGGCTTCTCTTAGGGATTATTTAAAACTTTTTATTTACTGCAGGATGTGGAAGCAGATATTGTGGTATTTCAGTTGACAGAATAAAAAATAAACTTGGAGTTGTGATATCTTTAAACTATGCTAACTTGCTTTGGGGTGGGATGACCGGGGGGAATGGCAATAAATTAAGCCATGTCAAAGAAGAGTAGATAAAATGAATGAGTGCTGATTCATATTTATAAATGGAGAGAAAGTGACAGAGGAATAATGCAGAAATACTAGGCTATGAGGATTGGTAATAGAAAGCTTTTTCTCACACTGGTTTGAATGTAGTGGAGGCTGAAAGTTGTTAGTGGCTATGAGAAGACAGTCTCCACTTACTTTCTATAGGACAGAACTGGCATCTAGATATTATGGTGACCAGCACCCTAAAAGGACCTTAAATAGACATCTGCATAACAAAAGCTACTACTACAATTACTACTAACTGCCATCCTTATTAGTGCATTTGAATCTGACAGAGCAGGACTTGAACTTGGGTCTCCCACATCGTGGGTGAGTGTGCTAACCACAAGTACTATTTTAATAAAGAAGCCAGTCATCAAGTGGGCATGGAGTCTGAACTATCCCTAAACCCCACAAGTGGTCCCTCATTAACCTGATTGAGGCACATTGATGGGGTTGCACGGGGAAGTCTGTGCTGCTGCTTATGGTGTACCTTTTCTGTGGATAAACAGAGGACTTCAGTCTCCAGTGCAGACAATTTGTTGTCCATAAGCAATAGTGACTCTTGATAGAAAGATCCAAGCCAAGGTCTGGTGGCACCAGTCCTAGAAGAAGTTGCAGAAGCACTGAGTGGCATGAAAAATAAAAGCTCTCAGCATACAAGCAGAAGTATGGGATTGCCTGGGGTAAGTAGTTTTGAACGTACTGCATCATGAGGACTGAGAAGATGCCTGAGGAAAAGCACATGAGTACCAATATTTAAGATAAAAGGAGACACACAAGACTATGGGCTTGCCTACATTTAAAACGCTATAACTGCACCACTGCAATGCTTCAGTGTAGACACCTGCCAATGGCGTAAGTAATCCACGTCCCAGAGAGCCGATAGTCAGGTTGATGGAAGAATTCTTCCATCGACCTAGCACTGTCCACCCAGGGACTTAGGTTGGCCTAACGCAGCTCAAGACTCTGGATTTTTCACACCCCTGACTGATGTAGTTAAACCAACCTAATTTTCTAGTGTAGACCAGGGCTGTGGTAACTACCCTGGCATTTAACTCATGAGCAACACAAGGAAAATCTGGGAGAAAGTTATTGATAAGAGACTACAAAGACAAAGGTCAGTGACTATCAGTTTTGATTTGTGTCAGGCAAGTCAAAAATTGACACAATCTTTGCCTTAAAATTACTTGTGGGAGAAAAATAGAGAAGAGGGGAAACCCTACACATATTATTCATCTATCTTGAGACAGCTTATGACCGTGTTCAGAGAGAAGTCATCTGATGGTGTATGAGAATGAAAGAAATACCCAAAGACTATATCAGACTGGAACAAGGGGGCTGTCACCACAAATAGGAGGCTATGTGGAGAAACTGAACAATTTCTATTTAGAGTCAGGGTACATAAAGCTCCTTTTTTAAGCACCAACGTGAATACATGCACTTACAGAAAACATCCAGAGAGTGGCACTGTGGTGCACCGCTTTTTGCAGATGATGTAGTAGCGCCGGTGAGGGAGAGCAAAGAGGAAGTGGAAGAAAATTTTGAGATGTATTTGAAAGAAATGGCATGAAAATAAGCAGACAGAAAACACTGTATAGTTGGTAGATTCCATGGTAGTTTGCAGGAAGACCGTGGGACATTAAGTCTGGTTCAAGCACGTATGTCTGACAGGTCAGGATAATGATTAATGACAAACTTATAAGCAAAACAGGAAAGTCATGGACTAAATGGAAAGAAACGAGCAGAGTGATCTGCTCTAGGAGAATGCCTATCAAATTGAAAATTAAGATCTACAGGACAGTAAATAGGCCTGTACTTTTATATGGCTCTGAATGCTGGGCACCGAGGAAGACAGGAGTAGTTATTGAATAAAGTAGAAATGAAAATGTTAGGAGGATGGAACAGGCTCAGAATGAATGAATCCGAGGAAGTGTGAAGTTGGTACCAATAATAGAAAAGGCGAGGGAAGCCAGGCTTAAATGGTTTGGGCATATGAAAAGAAGACTGGAAGAATATATAAGAAACAGGATGTTGATCTGAAGAGGGAGGGCTAAGAGAAGGGTTGGAAGACCTGAAACTAGAGAGATGGATGTCAGGCAAAAGGATTTGATTAGCTGTGGCGTGTCAAAGGGACTTCTTCAAGTCAGACTGGAATGGAGGACTAGAAGAGCTGAACCCAAAAAAATGGGACTAAGGCTAGAAGAAGTAGTAGTAGTAGTGAGATTCAAATGTGCTTGGTGTTTATCTCCAATAGTTTGCTTAGGTTGCAATAGCTGTGTCTTCAGCAATCAAAACAAAAGGTGAGAACAAAGCACAAGAAATACACAGTAGAAACACAGCTACTTAAAACATATGCTGCAGATGACTCATAGCGTTAAGAACCCCAAACCCACCATCCCAATCTCATTCCTCCCTCCCCCTCCTATATGTACAATGTTCTCCAAGCAGTTACCATCCAATAGGCTTTAAATCCTGCATATAGGAAGCAATACTCCCATTGACTCCCGTGACCCAGGATCAAAGCTGGGGTTGAGTGCCCATGAGACCACATTTCAAGGCCAGCTCTTCTAATTATCCAAGGGCATTGATTAATTCCACAATCTGCAACTCTCAAATGCTCATAAGACTTATTTGAGGATTTTATGAATTTCTCAATCAGCTTTTTGTCATAAAGATGTGACTTGAAGAGCCAAAGGGAGGGAATTATTTTCACAGTATTTATAGCAGAAATGTATGATGCTGTACTTGGATTAAGAAAACTTCACCAGTCATGAATTTTTTTCTTCCCTACCTCCCAAGAGACTCCATTTAAGATTTCTCTAGTGCACATGGGTTTATTCTCTGATGGTGTAAATTGGTGCCACTCCAAAGGAGCTGTGTCAAGTCAATGCAGAGATGCTAAGTTACACCAACAGCAGATTTGGTGCTAATCTCTTCAGAGAAGCAGTCTCAGCTTGTATTTTTGGAACTGTGAATTCAATGTGAGTTGTTGTTTATGACAAGGCTGAATTGTTCCATCATATTTTTGTAAAAACAACATGGAGTCCTTGTGGCACCTTAGAGACTAACACATTTATTTGGGCACAAGCTTTTGTGGGCTAAAACCCATATTTTTGTGGTTTTTAAAAAGGATTCCCTAGTGTTTGAACAGCTTAAAGAAACTGATATGCAAACACTACGTGGGGGTCATGTCATTCCCTCATGAAATGTACCTACCTCTGTGGTGTCACTCAGTCGCTGTTTATTTGGGCAGAATGTAAACACCACAGTTGGAATTGGGCCAGGACACTGAGGCTTTGTCTTCACTACCCGCCGATCCGGCGGGTAGCAATCGGTTTTTCGGGGATCGACTTACCGCGTCTAGTCAAGACGCGGTAAAATCGATCCCTGATCGCTCTGCCGTCGACTCCGGAAATCCACCTCGGCAGGAGGCGGCAGCGGAGTCGGCGGCAGCGCGGCAGCGGTCGACTTTCCCGCGTCCTCACCGCTAGGTAAGCCGACCTAAAATACGCAACTTCAGCTACGGTATTCACGTAGCTGAAGTTGCGTATCTTAGGTCGGAACCCCGCTGCAGTGTAGACCTAGCCTCAGAAAATGCCATGAGATCCTTAATGAGTGCAAGTGGGCAGAGCCTTTAATTCAATTTTCATCAGAAAAAAAGGCATTCTCAGCAGCACTGCTGCTTAGCACTGTGCTGGGGGACTGGCTCAGTACTGACCTAGAGGTAAGTTCGCTGCTTTCTGGATCACCAGCTCCTCTTCCTGAAGTTCAAGTACCTACGCATTCCGTGCAGGACTATCATCCACATACTCACCCAGATCAAACCAACAGTATAAGATGCTTAGGCTGTAGGAGCTATATCTTGCTAGAGTAGACTTTTATCTCTAAGGGCATGTCCAGACTACAGCCCTAAGTCAACCTATTGGTCGACTTACAGCCACTGCAGTAATTACAGCCATGGCACTAATTGATGTCTACATCACCCTCCTTCTGTTGGTGGTGTGTGTCCTCACCAGGAGTACTTCCACTGATTGAAGAGGGGCCATGTGGGTGGCTGAGAGCCAGGAACCCAGCGGCTCTCCATTCTGGCTGGGAGTGGCGGGGGAGGGCAGCCGCCCGGGCTTCTGGGAGCAGGGAGCCTCCAGGCAGCAACCCGGCTGGGAGTGCGAGCAGGGGGCAGCTGGGCTCTAGCTGCCCGGCTTTCTTGTCAATTTCCATGCTGGAGCTGTGATATTGACAAGACAGCCAACAATCCATGTAAGGGTCTACACAGACACTGCATTGCCCTAACTACACCGCCATAAGCCTTACGCCTCTCATAGAGGTGGAATGATGTTGGTAGAATAGGGCACTTACATTGACGGGACAAAGCAGTAGTGTGTACACTGACATAGGTTGACATAAGCTGCCTTATGTCGACCTAACTGTGTAGTGTAAACCAGGCCTAAATCTATAGATTGGTACCACCTTGAAGATTTTGAAAATAGAACATTATTTAGGGCAGCAGTACTGATTTAAGATAAGAGGTAGCAAGCTCTAAAAGAACTCTGTCTAGTTCTTCAATATCTAGATTCAGTTATTTTAATATCTAAATGGGAAAGCTTTTTTCTTTCTGAAATTTTTGTAAGGGTTTGCTTAGCTGATTTAATCTTATGATGCTTGCATATAGGGTTATGTACATTCATAATGACTAGGGTTGATTGGGAAACAATTCTGTTCCCTGAAAAATTTCAGGGTTTCATAATTTTTCATTTTGATGCAGAACAAAAATGACCTTTCACAAATTTTCATGGAAAATCATGGTAGTCATGGTGGGAGAGAGCCCTGCTTCCGCGTAGCCAGTAGCTAGGTCATTTGTTTAGGCAGTAGGGGAGACAGGATAAAGTCCCTGCTCCAAATTAGACAGAACAGGGACTTAAACTTGGGTTTCCCGCATCGCTATTGACTATTCTGTAGGGGGTGTCTCTGAGAATTTTTGATGATACTTACATGTTTCCAGGAAACACTTAAGTTTTAACAAAATGGTGTTTTTCGCTGGGGAAAAGTTTAATTGAAATATTGTTGATTAACTCTAATAATAAACCGTAGTGCTTTTACAGACATGAGCCTAGGGGCAAAGTAGATCTCAGGAATCAAACATCTTAGCTGAAAATCTGCAGACACTAAAACGGAGAGTAAAAGTATGAACCTGTCAGACTGATACTGGAAGAATTAAGAGTTTTTTTTTTTTTTGTGGACTAATACCTGGAGGCGAGCTGGAAGTGATGGGTGCTCTAGCATTTGCATACTTCTACATTTGAAAGACTTGTTCTCATATTTTTTAACCTACAGTCTATCTATACGCAAGGCAAATGGAAGGATTACAGCTTATAACATTCAATGTATTTCATTTTAAGTTTAAAAAGTGTGTGAAGGGTTGTGTAGGCAGGGCTGGATTAAGGCAGGGGCTTTAGGAGCTGCAGCCCAGGGCCCTGGCTCAAAGGGGGCCCCGCAAAAATAAATCACAGGCAGCGATCTCCAACTCCTAGCTACTAAAAGTCCTGCAGTGCAGTGGGGTGCTCAGGCAGGCTCCATTGTAGGCTGTGGCCGCAGGCGGCCCCTGGCGGGTGTGTGTGTGGGGTGAGGTGGCGCCATGCACTGCCCCTCCCCCCCAAGCACTGTCCCTACAGCTCCCGGCCAATGGGAGCTACGGGGGTGGTGCTTGCGGGTGCGGGCAGCGCACTGACACATGCTGTCCCCGTCCCCCCAGGGCCCACAGAGACATGCCAGCAGTCAGACGCTTCCGGGAGCCCGCTGGCTGGGAGCTGCCTGTGGTAAGCGCCCCCTGGTCGGAGCCTGAACCTCGCACCCTCTCCTCCACTCCAATCCCCTGTCCCTTCCTGCACCAAACTCCATCCCAGGAAAAAGACTTGTATACTAGTGACCCTTTTCACATAGCAAGCCTCTGAGTGTGACCCCCCTCCATCAATTAAAAATGCTTTTAAAATATATTTAACACCATTATAAATGCTGGAGGCAAAGTGGGGTTTGGGGTAGAGGCTGACCGCTCCTGACCCCCCCCCCCCCATGTAAGAACCTTGTGACCCCCTGAGGGGTCCTGACCCCCCCCCATTTGAGAACCCCTGTTCTAACATGAATAGATTTTTAAATACATTAGTGCCTATTTTTACTATGTGATTCTGATGGTGTTGAAACCACAGCTAATGTGACATCTTTCCAATGAGGTGTGAGACAGGATTCCTATAGCATGCTCACCAGAAGCTTATGGTTTACTTCAATGTGTTTGTAATCTACTCTATCTTTGCCATATCTAACTGAGACTAGGTCATCATAAAACTGAATCTGGCCTATTTAAAAACTGCCCGAGCCAGGAGAGAGTTGAGTAGTTCAACTCTTTTCAGTCACCTTAGATGGAGGTGGCATGTTCTAGATTTAACTAGAAAATACAGTCTGATTTGCTTTTCACTCTATTTTTACACCACTATTATTCCACTGAAGTAAGTGATTTACTTCAGGCTTACACTAGTGGAAATTAGTAGAGAATGAGTCCCACAACCCATTCACTTCCTTTTGTGCGGCTTTCGACATTACAATTCTTTTATACACCTGTTCATCATTTTCCCTTTATTTTGCATATTATTTGGGTAGACTTAAAAAGCCTAACTGTATTCATACAGTAAGAATCCAGCGCTAATCTATTAACCATTCTTTATGAAAGAGCAGCCGATGTGAAACTTTGTTTTGGGGTATTCTGTCAGGCAGTCTTAGTGCAATACTTAGGCCTAAATACTTTTCCAATTGCATGGCCTGTTTTCTCTTTCTGCTGGGAAGTGGCTTTGTTTTCCTGGTAACGTATTTATCTGAGTCAGAATTGAGCTGTTATGGTGTCAGATTAAACTGGATTTGAGCACAGGTGAGTTCAGTGAATGTTTTCCCTGGGTAAAAGACTGAAGGAATCAGGCCTTTTTTTGGAATAAATGATTTCTTCCACCAAGCAGGGGATCTGTTCCTGCTCCGTGTGAAGTTAATGGAAATTTTGCTACTGTCTTCAATAGGTGCAAGCTTCGGTCCTTATTTTTTAGAAACCTGTCATCTCTGCTAGATTAGTATAAAACAGGGGTTCTCATGCTTCATTGCACTGTGACCCCCTTCTGACAACAAAAATTACTACATGACCCCAGGAGGGGGGACCAAAACCTTAGCCCCCCCCAAGCCGCCCTGTTGTGGGTGGCGGGCAAAGTTGAAGCCCGAGCCCTGCTGCCCTGGGTGTGTGTGTGTGTGTGTGGGGGGGGTAAGCCGAAGCCTAAGGACTTCAGCCCTGGATGGGTGGCTTGTAACCTGAGCCCTGCCACCCAGGGCTGAAGCCAAAGCCTGAGCCCTACCAGCCCAACCCCAGGCTTTGACCCTGGGCCCCAGCTAGTCTAACACCAGCTCTGGTGCCCCATTAAAATGGGGTTGTGACCCACTTTGGGGTCCTGACCCACAGTTTGAGAACCGCTGATATAAAAGAATCTGATGCTGTGCCTGAGACTTCCACCTCAAGGAGCAGGTAAAATCTGGTATTTCATTGTTTGTATGACAAATGGTCACTGGAGGTAAACCAAAGCTTGCTGTGATGCCCTGCCCCGGCACTGCTGGCTGTATTGCACCTAGCAGCAGTGAGAGACCCCAGGGCCCTGAGTCTCCGCCACACAGTGGCAGGCAGCCCTTGTCTAGAGCAGGTCTTATCTCTAAGAGTCAGGCCGCCTGGGGGCGCTGCGAGCCGCGGGCGGGCTGGGCCGGGCGGCGGCTGGAGGTGCTGGGAACGTCCCAGCCCCTTCCCAACCTCGGCCGCCCGCTGCCTCCGCCCTGTGCCGGGGGGGAGAGGGGGCGTGGCGTGGCCGGCGCCCAGTTCAGTTGCACGGGTCGGGCAGAGCCGGAGAGCAGCTGCCGGGCTGCGGGAGGGACCCGCTCGCCGAGGGGAGAGGTACGGTGCGTCCCGGGGCGGGCAGCGCTGCTTTGAGGGGCTGCTGCGGGGGAGAACGCGGCCGGGGCCGGGGCTGGGGCAGGGGAGAACTGGGGACGGGGGCCCAGAAGGGAACAAGGGGGAACGATGGTTTTAGGGTTTGGGCAACGGGGTCAGAGGTTACGGACCGGGATTGGTTGGGGGAGGCGCGCTGTTGCCTGCTGCCCCGACCTGGCTTTCCATGCACATGCGGATGGGGGGCCCGCCCCTGCACAGCCGCTTCTGCGGAGCTTGGGAGGACAAAGCTCCCGGAGAGGCGCTGGGCAGGCGGGACTCTTCCAGGTGAAGCGGTGTTTGTGTGGGAGCTGGAGGCTCCCTCTGCGTGGAGCTGCCCCTCACCCCCCTTTCCGCCTGCCCTCTTTGTTTAGTCTTGGTGAAAGGGATTGTGTGTGTCCCGGCTCTTGTTTCCCCGCGGAGATGGGATTCATTCAACTGGGATTGAAACCAGATTGAGAACCAGAGGAGACTTGCATCAGAGTTCTCCAGACCTTGGGGTGCATGATGTGCATGTGTGCGCGGGGGAGGTGGGGTTGTGAGTTGTAATGAGTCGTCTGTTCAAAGGGCTGTGTGTTTTCAGCGCCCATGGGTGTTTGCTCCTTTGTGAAGAATGTGGCTGAATATTTACTGTTGCAACAAGTTACCTAATCGTTGCCATGTTGTTACTATGCCACACAGTCCGGCTGTGGCTTCTGAGATCAAACCCCACCTGGTACTCACATAGCAGACTGCTTTGCAGGCTCTGTATTCTTAAAAGGAGAGGAAGAGGCAAATATATTTGTGGTGACTTAGGCTGGATGGATAGAGGCAGCTGTTACAAAAGTGTATCCACAGGGTTAACTTCAACCGTGACACTAGAGCGAAAAACCCACTCTAAGGAATGTCTGGGAAAAACCACTAAAAGAACCCTAGATTGCTAAATGCATGAATCACAATATGTAATATTGCATTGGAAATCCCTTCCAGAGATGACTCCTACAAATAAAAGTATTTAGTTTGAAATGATATAGATTTGTTATGGCTTTTGTTAGCAAGTAGTGGATGGTTCTAGACCTCTAGGAAGCCTAATTTAACCATGAGCTTTGGTGTCCATAAACATAAAGATGTTCCAGATTAAAAAAAATCTAAAATCAGTGTGTGTGCGCTTTTCTGGAGAGATCATTATATCTGCTTTTTGTTTTTTAAAGCAGCTAACTCGTGTGGAAAGCTTCATTTAATTCAAATGGATGGCTTAGACTAATTTTTATACAGATACATGTATGAGGGACGAT
This sequence comes from Emys orbicularis, assembly GCF_028017835.1. Classification (NCBI taxonomy): domain Eukaryota; kingdom Metazoa; phylum Chordata; order Testudines; family Emydidae; genus Emys; species Emys orbicularis. Next base: position 52,489,710 of record NC_088693.1, read on the forward strand.
TGTGGGAGGAGATTGTCATTATCTTAGAATGGAATTTTAATTCCAAGAACAAATAAGCTTTAGGAGAGGTCACTATTATTTGGGAAGGGCTTTCCAGACCTGGACAGTTGTGGAAATGTCCCAAATGTTGGACTGTAATTTAGGTATGACATGAATCTTGAAGGGCAGACCAGTCATGATAAAAATTGCCTGTGCATATTAAGTTGTGATATATCAGGATGCACTGTTGTACATCTGTTATGCTTGTGGCTTTTAAGGAGGGCATAATGCTCCTTCCTAAGTGACTAGGACTCCCCCTCAGAAACAATGGCTACCATTAGCAGGGCCTTCTTATGATCGGGCAAACACTGCTGTAAAGGCACAGATACAGCATTTAGGGGTTCCTTGTCTTACACTTAAAATAATCATTGGTATTTTAGTTGTGTACGTATATGCACTTACTCTTTGTCTGACAGCATGCTTGGTACACCACTATGTTGATAAGGCATGGTCATTGTCCCCAAGAGCTTATGGAATATTAAATAAAATATACTTCAAGAGCTGTTAGCCTGTGTATTGGAAAGAAATGGTTGTTTGAAATAAGGCAGGTTAGAAATTACCACTGGCAAACATCATAGGTCCAATAAAGTGGCTGACTTTTCAGTTTTAGTGTTGAGTCATGATTTTACCATATCCTGCTATCCTATTGTTAATTGTGAATTAAGGGTGGCAACAGGCTGCCCATCCTTCCTTGGGTGAATCATCACTTTGTCAAGTCCTGTATCAAAGGCAAGGCTTTCTCCAAGTTTTGCTAGGATGTAAACATAATCTGACACATTTGTTAAATTGGACTTCAAAAGTGGGCCAATTTTAAGTGTATTAAAACATAATAAAATTCCTCTGTTTATTTTCATAGAATATCAGGGTTGGAAGGGACCTCATCTAGTCCAACCTCCTGCTCAAAGCAGGACCAATCCCCACACAGATTTTTGCCCCAGATCCCTAAATGGCCCCTCAAGGATTGAACTCACAACCGTGGGTTTAGCAGGCCAATGCTCAAACCACTGAGCTATCCTCCCCCATCTCCAGTCTTCCTTCTGATTATAAAAATGTGACTTTATAATAGTGTTCTTCTATGAAGCATAGTGTTTTTGGCTTGATTCTGTAGTAAAACGTACTGTTTTGTACCATCACAGTTATTCCCATAGCAATATACAGTGGTCAAAATTCAAGTCAGAATTTTCCAACAGTTACCGCACCATGGTATCTTAGAGAACCACACTTCCCCCCCATACTTAGAATAGAAGATGTTGCTGGAAACTACATGTTAATTGTTGGCGTGTATTGGATATTTTAATGGCTTCTTCTCTATATGGATACTACGAAGAGGATTATGATTTTTTCACAGGATTAAGCAGAAGATGAAGGAACTCTTATTAAAATATCTTCAAGAAGCAGCACAGGGACTCACTGGTTTAAAGCCTTTTAACTTTTTCTGAAGTAAGAGCCCCACTTCAAATCACATCTATGAGGAGGAAATAGGGACCAGAGAAGAGAGGACAGAACATGGATTTAAGGTGGTTGAGTTTAGCTAGAGACTTACATTAGCCCTGTTAAATTTAATGTAAAGCAAAATCATTTTAGGAGAGCAAGTGTACATCTCTGGGCCATGTGCTTCTGTAGGAGGATGGGAGAAGAGAGGCAGGCAAATGAGAAGAGGAAGTGGGGAGAGACACTGGAAACCTCAGCAGAGCCATTAACTTTTTGCGCTGCATACTCATAAAGGGCTGCTGGCAATGTACAGAAGATGTCAAGGGTCTTCTTTCACACAATCCTCTGAGATCATCAAATTTCTGAGCTCTGTGGGAACAGAAGTTCTCCATGCTGGTTTCTGATCTCATCTTTCCCCAACAGCAGTAATATCAGAAGTGGAGTAGCTTGGGAATCAGCGAGGAAAGTGAAAGAAAGGTAAAGTAGAACATAGTCTGCAGGACAGCTTTGTGTAACTGTAGAACAATCTGGTTGGTATAGCACATCTACCTCTTGATTTCACACTACATGTGGTCAGAAACGGGACAAATGCTTACACACTGGGGGACGTTAAACAGTCTGGCAGTAGAGCACTGATCTTATTTATGGCAGCTCATATGCCAAATCGTCCTATAAATCTTACCTTGTATTTCATTCATCCTTTTTTTTTTTAAGTTAACAAAGAACCAATTGAAATGAAAAACAACATTTTAGTGAATTACGTTTCAAGAGTTGGGGAATTTTCTGACTTCTAAAAGATGACAGGACAAGCAAAAGCGTTGCTGCTTCTTTATGAATATGGAGACACACTATTTCATTCCCTCCACCTTTTTATCTTTTAAAATATCAGCTACATGTCTTCTCCACTCTTTGCTGGGGGACGACAGCACTATCTTAGGAGGACCACAGTAGTGATGTCCCAGCCCAGATCTGCAGCTCCCCCTCCCCAAACTGGGGCGGGGGAGAGAAAGGGAGTAACAGCTCTGCTTACATCCTTAGACATGAAGACCTGATATTTTTAATGTAAAGCTCAGACAGAAAACATTTTCTTAAAAACTTCAAGACACTTTATCATAAAGCAGCAGTAAAGGGCAATGATGGTTAATTTGTAGGGCTGTCACGCGATTAAAAAAATAGAATACCATTTATTTAAATATATTTGGATGTGTTCTACATTTTCAAATATATTGATTTCAATTACAACACAGAGTACAGTCCTCACTTTATATTTATTTTTGATTACAAATATTTATGATGTAAAAAACAAAAGAAATAGTATTTTTCAATTCACCTCATACAAGGACTGTAATACAATCTCTTTATCGTGAAAGTTGAACTTACAAATGTAGAATTATGTACAAAAAATAACTGCATTCATTCAAAAATAAAACAATGTAAAACTTTAGCGCCTACAAGTCCACTCAGTCCTACTTTTTTGCAGGAGATAATGCTGCCTGCTTCTTGTTTGCAATGTCACCTGAAAGTGAGAACAGGCTTTCACATGGCACTGTTGTAGCTGGCATCGCAAGTTATTTACCTACGAGATGTGCTAAAGATTCATATGTCCCTTCATACTTCAACCACCATTCCAGAGGACATGCATCCATGCTGCTGAGGGGTTCTGCTCGATAACGATCCAAAGCAGTGCAGACAGCCGCTATTTCACTTTCATCATCTGAGTCAGATGCCACCAGCAGACAGTTGATTTTCTTTCTTGGTGGTTCGGGTTCTGTAGTTTCTGCATTAGACCGTTGATCTTTTACGACTGCCGAAAGCATGCTCCACACCTTGTCCCTCTCAGATTTTGGACAGCACTTCAGATTTTTAAACCTTGGGCTGAGTGCTGTAGCTTTCTTTAGAAATCTCACATTGGTACCTTCTTTGTGTTTTGTCAAATCTGCTGTGAAACTGTTCTTAAAACGAACATGTGCTGGATCATCATCCGAGACTGCTATAACATGAAATATATGGCAGAATGTGAGTATAACAGAGCAGAAGACCTACTATTCTCCCCCAGGGAGTTCAGTCAAAAATTAACGCATAATTTTTATAACGAGTGTCATCAGCATGGAAGCATGTCCTCTGGAATGATGGCTGAAGCATGAAGGGGCATACAAATGTTTAGCATATCTGGCATGTAAATATCTTGCAATGCTGGCTACAAAAGTCCCATGCAAACACCTGTTCTCACTTTCAGGTGACATTGTAAATAAGAAGGTGGCTGCATTATTTCCCATAAATGTAAACAAACTTGTTTGTCTTAGCGATTGGCTGAACAAGAAGTAGGACTGAGTGGACTTGTAGGCTCTAAAGTTTTGCATTGTTTTGTTTTTGAGTGCAGTTATGTAACAAAAAAAAATTCTACATTTGTAAGTTGCACTTTCATGATAAAGGGATTGCATTACGGTACTTGTATGAGGTGAATTGAAAAATACTATTTCTTTTGTTTATCATTTTTACAGTGCAAATATTTGTAATAAAATAATATAAAGTGATCACTGTACACAGTGCTCACTTTGTATTCTGTTTTGTTATTTAAATCAGTGTATTGGAAAATATAGAAAAACATCCAAAAATGTTTAATAAATTTCAATTGGTATTCTATTGTTTAACAGTGCGATTAAAACTGCTATTAATCGCGATTAATTTTTTAGAGTTAATTGCGTGAGTTCACTGCGATTAATCAACAGCCCTATTAATTTGTGCTTCACTGTTCCCAGAATCAGATGGTCAGAAGTGCAGATTTTATTTTTGTACTGATGCTAATGGGAACAGGCTATATAGGTCCTTGCCACAATCCAAATCCACAGGTGTTATGGAGAGCATTGGGATTCCTGCCAGGGGGCTGTCTCTGAATTCTGCTTGGAGCTCCCATCTTCTGCTTCAGGTTTTGGTATTTGATAAATGTGAAGCACCCTTGATCTGCTTCTGGATGCTGGATTGGAACTTTTGTTTTCTTTCCCCACCACAGGGTGTATGTAGGTTCCATATTAAACCCACCTCCCAACCGCCTTATAGTTTGTAGGCAGATGTGTGTTTTGGTTTTTTTATTTGGGGGGTGGGGAAGCTCTGCTCTTTTATTCCTGTGGATCCTCAGGTTTTCTTGCGGTGGGTGTAACCGGGTCTCCTCTCAGCTGCCATAGGCTCCTGCCCCTGTCTCCATTCCCCCATTCTTAGGATTCTCACAATTGTGTGCGATACTTGTGCAAGTCCAACACCATTTCTGCAATCTTATTTATTAAAAGAATGCAGTTCATCTAAACAGCAGTCTAGTAATCCTTCCATTGTGCCCTGTGTCTGCAGGACAATAGAAGGGGAACTTAACATCCCCCTCCCCCTGGAATTCCCAGCTTGAACCTTAAACAAGTGTGTCAACTCCCATCAGTACCTGTCTGCACTGCCTGATCCGGGCTACTACTACAGGCCTCCTAATTCCCATTTAAGAGTCTTTCTCCCCCACCCCACCCCCCGGTCCCCAAAGGCTTTTGCTCCTGCCCTCGCTGCAGGGAGCTTTGGTTAGTGTGGAGCCCCTTTTCCAGTCCTCTCTGACTTTGGATCCCCTGTAGGTCTGCCTGTCCTCTAACCAACTGAACAGGCTCCTTCTTAAGGTATGTATGCCTTCATTGTGATTTAAAAACCAGTGGCTGGCCCATGTCTGCTAACTTGGCCTCAGGCTAAGGGGCTGTTTAATTGCAGTGTAGACTTCTGGGCTCTAGGACCCTATGAGATGGGAGGGTCCCAGAGCTTAGGCTGGGCACAGAGCCTGGAATTCTACACTGCAATTAAACACTCTCTTAGCTGGAGCCCCTGAGCTGGAGTCAGCTGGCATGGGCCAGCTGCAGGTGTCTAATTGCAGTGTAGACATACCCTTAGAGCAGTGGTTCCCAAACTTTAACAGCCCGCGAACCCCCTTCACCAAAATGTCAAGTCTCGTGAACCCCCTCCTAAAAATGAATATTTCCAGGGATTTTCTCCCTTACCTCAGCATAAATTATAAAAGCAGTGATCTTGAAAATATAAAATTTGTTTTTATGACATGCTTATTGCACACTATTTATGAATTATTATTTATCATTACAGTATTTTTATTACATTATGAAAACAGCAACACACTTCCAAGATCTCACTTTTGTAGTTTGTCTCACTTTTGATTAAGCCTGTTATAAGACAAGGCTCCTCTCAGAGGCACCAGTAGAAAAAAGGGGCGTGTGTGTGGGGGTGGGGGCTGCCAGAAAAAAAGGGTGCCTCTGGCTCCTATGTTTCATCAAGGAGTATCAGATGTGAAACAGCATGAAGGTATTTAAGAAGCCAACTCAAAGAGTTCTTCCTACACAAGCATTCAGGTCTTGAGCAGTCCAGGCAAACAATGCACGTTACAACAAAGCTTAAATTTGTTCTTCATAGTAATTTAAAAATAACACTAGCAGCCTATTTAATTTTAAAAACAGCAAAAAATATCCACCTCCCTTTCCATTTCTTATAAGGAGTCTTGAAGTTTAAATCTCTTCAGTGTGATAGAGATGCTTGCTTTGATCTGCTTAGCTCTTGGAAGTCCCCAAGGCTCTGGGCTGCTGGCCCTGTGCTGCCCGGGGTCCCTATGGACAGCTTTGTCCGCCATTAGGGAATTTTTTTCCGAGAACCCCCTGTAACATTTCATAAACCCCCAAGGGTTCACGAACCCCAGTTTGGGAACCACTGCCTTAGAGGAAACACCATATGCAGGTTATTAGCACATGATGCTTGTTCTCCTGAGCCTTTGACAGCGGAGCTCTTCCTTGGATAGGTCCAGATTTTGCTTCTACTTAGGAAAAGCAGCAAAGAGTCCTGTGGCACCTTATAGACTAACAGACGTATTGGAGCATGAGCTTTCGTGGATGAATACCCATTTCGTTGGCTACCCCTCTGATGCTTCTACTTAGTTTCCTAAGAAGCGGAGTAAAATTTACGTGATTCTTTCCACTTTCACGGTTGTCCCCAAGCTTTGAAGAGCAGCTGTAAAGCTGACTAGTTCAGCTCAGTTATTGCTTGGAATTGTCTGCAGACTCAAGAAGACAATATTATACCAGTTAACCATCCAGATGTGCCTCAGATCTAATCTTTACTGCCACGAGGACAAGAAACATAATTTTCTTTTTGATGAAGGCATAAATCCTGCAGAAACTGGTAACCTGTGTCTCCCCTTCTCACCAGGGAAAGTTTACGATCTGTGTTGGTGACTAAACTTGTGGTTATTTCATGGCATGTTCTGATCATGCTAGTAACCTTGTAATGGTGATGAAAAGCATTGTTTCATTCTAACAGTCTGTCAAAGGATGGATGCACTTGGCAACTTCTGATGAGGGTACTTCTAAAGCAAAAAAACTAAAATACAAGCCTGGTCTAGACAGAATAGCAGGAAAGATTGACTTGGGAATAGTGTGGACAAGAGGAAAGGATGGGATCCTCTCTGTCCTAATGGAAAAACTTGCAAGGAAATTAACAATTCCACAGTTTGGAATGAAAACAATCTACATATGGGGTTTAAAGGTAGGCAAGCAGACAGAAAATTCAGTAAACAATCTGAAGGCTGAAGAGACAGAGCCCAAATATCTAGAATTTGCCAACAGTGAAAGCAAGAAATATTTAGAGTGTCAAAGGCTTTTTGGGATTTGGGGGTGGGGGCAGAGTGCTCCTTTACACTATTTTCCTAACCCACATTTATACTATGCTGCCTCTAACTGCTTTGGTGTAGGCGTGCTGCTCATTTCAGTCCTAAATATCTTCATAATCTCTGCCTTTCCCTCTCCCTGGAAGAGGGAACCTTGCTGGAGTGGACATAAGCAGCATTCCTATGCCATTGGGCAAGAGGACCAGATGTAGGGAAAGAGTGGGTGTGGTGGGCGGGAGAAGGGGAAGGTGACAATTAGAGAAGCTCAGCAGAAAGGTGAGGTAGTGGGTACAATAGTATTGAAACAATTCAATGCATATTTCTCAGTATTCAGACAATGGATAACAAAGAGGTGCTTATTTTTCAGTACCATCAGCAGAAAGCTGTTATTTTTAATTGCTTGTGAGAGGTGCCAGATTAACAGCACTAGAGTGCATTAATCCATCTACAGCATGGTCTGGAACAGTGCAAGCTTCCCTACCCCAGCCCACAGATATGCGTTGGAAACTCTGTCGTCCTTTCCCTCTCCTTATTTCTACCCCTTTATTCTTCTACAGTGGCACTGAGAATTATTAATAGGAAAGACTAAACGGAAGTAATGGCTATAAGAAGGAAAAACTTGTAACAAATAAATAGTAAGAGATTAAGGTTCATAGACCCAAAACTTGGCCAATTTTTTCTTTCTTGTTTGGAGTCTTTATAATGTTTTCCTCTCCCCCAGCATGTGAACATAAGTACAGGTTACTATTGTTTATATTTTTAAAAAGCAGCAGCCCTAAGGTAACCAGCGAATGCAGGAAATGGAGAGCGTATATTACGCTGTATTTAGATGATCCTGCAAATTATTAATCTGAAACTTAAAAACCAAATGTGGACACCTGTGTGTGATACTTTCTGCACAAAAGGCTATTGAAAAACTTATGAGCAAAGTAGAAGGAATTGATTCAGTACTTTAATTCACCTGTGTTGAAACCACTTCCTAGAGTTAGAGCCTAATATGGCCTCTAGTAGATCACTGAATAAGGGTTTGCTGGATGCCACAAGTAGAGAAAGTTAGTTCTGCTGCTGTTAGGTAAATCTTGTCCTGCTGTGAAATTGACAATAATCTGGTCAATTTCCCTCTTCTGTAGTTTTGCAAAGCAATAAACACTGAGGCTAGGGGATGAAGAGGCTGCTTGAGGCACCCTCTTCTCCCATTACCAAAGCTAGGAGGCTCAGGAATGTAGTGAAGATCTCCCAATCAAGGAAGCTGCCAGAAGTCTCTTGGTTTAGGGTGGGGAGCAAAAAGAGGAGAGGAATGCTCCTTCTAGCTGCTTGAGAGGTTGGGCCATGGATTCATGTTTACCAGATGCCAGCTGATGCACCTGAGCCCAGCATCCTGCTAGGAATCCCAGCAACTCTCTTTTCCAACAGGTGAGGTTGCTTCTAGACAATGGAGGAAGGGAAGAAGGGGGTAGGGATAGAAAGAGGGGTCCCTTTAGATTGTGGCCTGGCAAGTAGGTTTAGCCAGATAGTCCACAAAATTTACCAGACACTCAGCAACTGATGTGTGAGGGGATGAGTGGATACATGTGGGTGGACAGGGGTGATTGAAAAGTTATAACAGAGAAGCATGGTATTTGGAGGTGAGTTGTTTTGGAGGAGAATTAGCTCAACAAAGGGTAAGAGGATGGCGCGAGAGAGAATGAAAAGAGGAAATAGACATGGTAAACAATGCAAGAAAGAATAGATCATGATCTAGAAAGAGAAAAGTAGATCAAAGGCAGGGAAGGAAAGAAGATACAAGAGGTAACTGATGTTTTTAAAAAGACCAGTTGAATAGAAAGTTCTTTGTTAGCATTACTATCCATACTATGTTTAACTGTCTTCAGATACTGCTGGTGCTCCCTACCCTATTGCTCTGTCTTACTTTGAGTTCTGCTTCTTTTCCGGGTGCTGGGTGAGGCTGGAGGGGACAGCTAGGAGTCTCTCACTCCTGTCTGGTGTGTGTGCTGTGTTGTGGGGGAGTTGGAGGAATGTCTTTATTTTCCAGTCCCAGTGCTCAGTGTGGGAGAATGGCAGCCTGGCATGGTGGTGATGGGAGCCAGAGTAGGAACTGCAGAGCCAGCTGTGAGGCAGAGCATTTCAGGAACACTCCCAGATCTTCAAGGGCGGGGTGGGGGCGGGGGGAGAGAGAGAGAGAGAGCTCTGCCTGCTCCATGTGCTGAGTGAGGAAGAAGCCCCCTCAGCATGTGAAACACCTCTGATTTCCTACCTTACCACAAGAGGCAGTGGAGTGGAAAGGCAGCCAATCAGAGGTGTTTCCTCACTGGGAAGCCCTCTATCTAGTAGGGGCAAAATGTGACTAGCTGCTGTGGCATTGACCCTGTGGTCTGTGGACACAGAACAGATTGAGAGCTACCCTTGTCTCTGTCTGGTTACAAACTGTTACATGTAGTGATGACAAGGACTCTGAAGGTTAACTTGGCAACCAAAAAGGTGCAAAACACCTTTATTTTGTTTTTTGTTTAAATCTAGGATATGAGATCTCTGAGAGACAAGAATTTAGTGCACATGGATTTCTAGAGTTCCTGGTAACTTGTAACACAATTCTAAGATAAGGGGATGCCTGCAGATGTATTCATTATGAAAACCATCAACTGACTTTTGTTTCTGCTGAAACAAAATTTGGAAAAGCTCAATGTCTCTGTATAGTTGTGAGTTTTCGTGCTGTGGGATTGACTCTCTCTGCTCCCCCCCTTCCAGAGGGCAGTGTCTTCTGTGGCTATTTTAGGAAGGTATTTCACACTAAAATTGTGAAATGTACATTTTAAAACTAAATTTAAAATCCTTTATCTTCCTGGGCTTTAATAGTAATGTGACACTTAGCAACATGTGCCTTTTGACTCCAGTGATCTTTGTGGGTTTGAATTGCCAGTTTTAGAGCTCTCTCCATTGTGTGGGGCCATCTGTTGATAAAGCAGTTAGGTTGATGGGAAAACTTGATTTATCGTATAATGATTTCTGATGTACTGGTGAAAATGGACAATTGAGAAGGAAAACCCAAAGTCTAAATTGTAAATATTATTGAAACACAACTTTCTGTATTGTGTTAAAAACAAACAAAAATACAATTTACTTAATCTTTCTCTTTTTCTTAAAGGGACACTTCACTTTATTCAAAATTCAGAGTTATTCTGTTTGCAAAATCTCTTCCCCATCTCACAGCACCCTTAAAAAAACAAACAAAAATAAAACCTTCTTCCCGCTCTGCTTTTCTGTTACCAAGGCTATGGCTACACTAGAGAGCTTACAGCGGGGCAGCTCTCCCGCCAACAGCACTGTTCACACCGCTGCTTAGGTTGGTGTAACTTCTATTGCTCAGGGGGTGGCTTATTTAGACTCCTGCACGACATAAGTTATACTGACATAAGTGGTAGTGTAGTCACAAGACTGCCAACCTCCCTGGAACAGAAATCAGTGTGCAGCACAAACAGTTATGGAAAACGATGGCAGGATAACAGATCTATTATAGCTTTTAAAGGTAATGTCTGAACTGCAATGTTTCTGAAGTCACCTATCTACTAGGGTGATGTGCTCATAACCAATGCCTGTTCAACCATTGGCTTTTTCACTAAGGGAACAATTTTGTCCAGGTGTCAAAATATATTAATAGATTAATAGAATTTTTTTGTCATAGACATTTGAGGTCTTCCTTTGACAGTAATATCCTGGTTTTATGCACAGCACCTGACTTGCTCTGGCCATGTAGAGGGAACCACTTCCTTCCCCACCCCTGTGACCCTTCTTGTCTCTTATAGCAGATGTTGCCCATGGGAAAGAGCTGAAAAGAGTTCTGGGTTCTTGAGGGTTGGGAAGAGGGAGGAAAGGGCCAATCAGTGTGCTTCTTTTAGTGGCAGATTCCCCATTTGGCTCTCCTTGCAGCTAGTGAAGCCATTTGAACTCTCTTGTGAAGCTGTGGATTAGCCTCTTGCATTCTACTCCACAGTTCATCTGTCACACCTGCCTTCTTGAAGATGGATGGAACTGCAGGTACCCACTGGAGCTGACGGGCTGGGTTGCCAGGGAGTGGGTGTGTTTTGGGATTGGCAGATTGGATTGCATGAATATGAGGTCTGTTAATTATTTTTGGTGGGGGGCTGTGTCAGGATATTGATGGTTTTCTGGTGACTTGTCTGTCCTCTTATGTTATACATACCAAACGTGGAAATGAACAATTGAAAAGCTACTGTCAGAAGGTACTTTTGTCTGTGTAAGTTCCTGGCTTTACTTTGGACAATTAGTTCTTGCGAAAGTGTATGGTTAAATGGAGGTGAGGGACATGTTGTGTCCAATCCCTCGTATAGCTGGGACGGATTGAGATCAGAGCTCACCATTCAAGGACTGGTGGTGAGAGGGGAGTGGATCATGCTCAGAAAGGGACCAATATTTTCCATGGGACTTGGATTTTCTGAAGCATCAGTAATTTGATTAGCTTGGTGTCCAATGGGGAGAAAAGCTTGATCCATTCGTACACTGAAGTTATTAATCAGCGTGAGGTTTTATGCTTGTGGCATCCTTCCCTCCCACCCCCAGATGGATCCAGTGTTTGGAAGTTTATTACCGCTGTGGCCTGTCTTTTTTTTTTTTTTTTTTTTTGTTCATCTTCATTCACATTCTTCAGACGTCTTTGACTGTTATTGTCCACTTAGCACTTGATAGAAGAATAAATATTTCAAAACAGCATGCATGGATTTGACAGCAAGATTGCCACTGACTGTAATACACCTTATCATATAAGGACATACCTTGAGTGACATGTCGCTGTTGTTCTATGGCAAATAGAAACTTATAATTCCTGCTGTCCCATGTTGCACAGAGGTGTGTGGTTAGTGCTGAATGGATAAAGGAATGATTTGCTCTCTCTCTGTGTGTAAAAGGAAGTAAAAGTATTAATTTTTATTATTGTAGGAGTGTAAGTGAGGCATATAGTTTCATGTTGAATGTAATATCTCTCCCAAAGGAGGGAGGCCTCACTTGGAAAAAATGTGTTGACTGTGTGTGGTGAAGACTGGCCATTTATATATAATAATGTGCAGGGATCTGCTGTTGGTGGGTCTTTGAACATGAACTCTGGCCTGCTAGCAGGCCAAAGTTATGACACTTAAAATAAACAAAAATTTCCTAGCTTGGTGTATGTGGCTCTGTTCTTCAACAGTTATGCAAACATAACCTTTGAATCAGGCATGAAATAAAAAATTAGCACTAAATTTAAGAGCAGTTTGAAAGATTAAGGTAACTAGTTAAAAGGGCATCCCCTCTGTACTGAAATTCAGCTATACAACCAATAGTAGTAAAAACTAGTATTTCTATTTTCTTAACTGACTATCTCCCAGGTGTTTAATGTTCTGTACTAAATACCTGTTTGGCCTAAAAATTCGTGTAGTTCAAACGGCACTGTCAACCAAATATCTAGACTGTGATTTTAAAAAAACATGTATTTTTAAGTTAGTTTCAGGTTCAACATCTGTCCCTGATGTGGTTTTACAATCTCATTTTGCTATTCTTTAAAAAGGATTTATCTTTCTCTCTTTCTAAGTGGAGAGACCCACATAAACAAATTGACTGAGACTACAGTGAAGTGGTTCTATTTTTGTGAAAATGCATTTAAGTGCACAAAGAAAACAAACTGGAAAAACATTAAAAGAATATTTCTCTATTTTTAATGATAGCAATCTGAGGTGTTGCTTCTAACAATGTAGGATTAAAAATGGACACACTTTTTAAAATTGGTGTCAAGTTTATTTACTGGAGATGAGAATGTTTACAAAATTCTACAGTTAAAATGTGGCTAAAGAAAGTTTAAAAGTAAATATTCTCTATGGGATAGCTTCTGCTCCTAATGAAATCAGTGGGAATTTTGCCATGGAGCAGGACTGAGCCCATTACTAGGGAGCTGTTCCCAGCCATACAGAAAATGGGAAGTGGGAGAAAAAGCGAAAGTAACTTAAAATAGAAAAACTATATTCAGGGTACAGAATAAGCTGTTGCAAAAAAAGGTTATACCACACCTATAATCTTTTAAACCTATTGGTATAATTTAAAAACTTAAATGGAACTTACCCAGAGTGTAAGCGGAGCCTAAAACATCTTTGATATTTTAAGACTACCTTTTAATAGGTGCTAAAAAAGGTCTGTCAGGCTGATATTTCAGTAGCAAGCATCCTCCTCAAAGCCTACCAAGCCAGAGTAACCAGCAGAGATCTCTTTTAAAGTAAAGATATAAACCACTGAATTAGGAATTGGACCAACAACCTAATATGATAACTGGTAACAACTAGATATTGTATACATATAATAAATATTGCAAGTACTTTGAAAAATTACACATACAGGAGAATAAAATGGAAGTGCTTTATCTAGACCAAAAAAGTAATCTTATAATAAGGAATATCCATATATATATATATATATATATATAAAACGGATATCAGAGTATATCAGAGAGAAGCATAGGACAAATGTAAATAACATTGTTTACCCTTCAGCACTCAATTAATCTTCAGTCAGTTAAGAGCAGGAGGGAAAAAAACCTTTGTTTAGTACATATAACTCTCATGGCCTTTGCCTTTTGTGGTTAAATACAGAATATCTTGTGATTTTTCTCAACATGTTTATATCACAAAAAGATATCAATAAAGCACCCATGGGCAACCCCTGAGAACATACAACTCTCTTGGGGAATCTGCCATCACAAGTTAAATGGAGTAGGAGTAATCTATCCAATGTAGTTTAAAATTCTAAATAAAAAATTACAATAACCTGAATCACCTCAAAGATGTTAAGTTTTAATCCTCATTAATGTCAATGAGTGACATACATTTTCAATAAAATAACTAATACACCTCTCTGAAGTCTAGTTTTTCTAAACTCCCAAATATGTTCAGTCCCTATAAAATTTAAACTACTTAAAGAGATGATTCAGTTCCTTAGCAACTGGGAAGGTAATATTACTCCTCATAACTGCAGACCTGTGGTCAGTAATACATATTTTAATTGGCCTCTCATGTATATGACAAACCACAAGCACATGTAAGCCTGCAAATTACTTAATCAGTGCCATATAATTTTTTTCAGGCTATAGAGATTTGTTTATAAGTTAAAGGGCTGCTGTGAATCTTTAATGGTCTGCAGAGTAATTTTCTCTGTGACTCTCAAAGAATCGTAGTGTAAGTAGCCACCACTGATTATAGTAAAGGTTGCATAGCAGTTTTCATTCTAATCCCGTTTTCATTTGCTTAGAACTTTCTGAAACTTGGAATACAACAGTTCTGTTATTAATAGAAAGTATATTTTTCAATCAGAAAAACATTTGCAATTCTGAACAGCTCTGTGGTTAAAATGGGTTAAAAGTTGATGTTTGACATGGAAATTACTTGCACTGAGAAGAAAACTAGTTTTGATTAGAGCAAGTTACGAGCCTCTGAAAAATGCATACTGTCCATACATTTTGCATTGTTCTGTCATTATTCTTGTAAAGGGTTCTTCAAATGGTAAATTGTTTTTTGCACATAGTGAGTCCATAACTTACATAGTACAGCTGTTACTCATCTTCCATTTACGTTCCAAAATGTGTAGGGGACTACTTCGAATTGGGCTTTCGTGTTTTTGTAAGATGTGCAGGAGGCAGCCCATTTCTGGTGCACCTTGAGAGCTTTGAAGCCCCAAAGGTGGACAGAAGAGAGATTGCAGGCTACTTCAAGCACATAGGATAGTGAATTTTAAGGGAGTTTAAATACTTCTAGTTATGGAATTTACCTGAGCTACTATCAATTGTTTGGCAAGTGAATAGGTCTTAAATATCTTGAAAAATATAGCTTCTTATGTCTTTGTTTGTTTAAAAGTTAACCCAATTTAGTGTCTCTTTTGCCATGGAATTCTTATGGCAACTGAACACTAATGTTGTGACATTGGACTCTCAGTAGCTGGGAATTGAGATTGTTTCCCTGTGCAGTTGTTCTCTGTCCCCTTTTGTGTATGCATTAAAATGAAGTCAATATAACATTGCACAACTTTTCTACCACTGGAGATACATGTGGAGAATCTCATAGTACCAGCGAACAGCTGGTATTGCCATTTCTGTTGTGGCAGTATTTTTGGATGAGTGGGGTGAGTGTTTTGTCTTTATGCTGACAGAAACATTGCTAAGCAGTAGAAATTGTTGCTGTTTAATTGCTCGTAATAAAAACATTCCCTCACTCTTTAATATAAATAAATATACCTCACTATCTCTTGTTTAGCTTTCATAATTTACTGAACCCATTTGTGGTTAACTAGTTGAGGAATCTGTAAAGTCCTCTTAGTGTTTGACGCTTACTGAAAACTAACAAAACATTGAGCAAAGTTTTAGAAGTGTCTTTTCAATTCTAGATAAGACATAACAAGCATTGTTTAATTTTAAAACAAAGTCAAAATTACAAACTACTTTAAAATGGCAAATATTGATTGGTTCAGAGTGTAACTGCAGTAAACCATTGCCTGGTGGGGGGGGGGGGGGGGAAAGGTGTTCATAAAATGGTCATCTGTTGGCCAAAGCTTAAGGCAATGTACAGAATCAAAGGAAGTGTTTTAACTTGTATAATATCCTTGGTCTACAACATACCTGTCAGAGGGTTTTGAACCCACTCTCCTCCTAGCAGGAAGTCATTGGGCCCCAAAGTCCTCTGGCTGCTTGGCAGTTGTCTTCCCCCACTCTTTTCCTCAGTCCTTTCATTGCCAATCTCAGCATCTTTGAACAATCTTGGGAGAAGCAGGAGGTTCTAGGCTCTCTCCCTGAAGAAGAGTTCCAGGCAACAGAAAGGTTACATCCACAATGCTGCTGCTCCACTGTGCTCTGCTCTGTCCCAAAGACTGAAGAGTTGGGGAGTCAGCAGCTCTTGCTAATGTTTTCCTGGGTCAGAATCAGCAGTTCGTTACATGCTGGATGCGGAGTGCTCTGGTGTTGGGTGAACAGAGCACCATAGTTTTCTCAGGTTTCAGAGTAGCAGCCTTGTTAGTCTGTATCCGCAAAAAGAACAGGAGTACTTGTGCACCTTAGAGACTAACAAATTAGTTTTCTCAGTGTGTGTGCCCTTGGCAAGAATCTAGGTTGATGTCACTGTGTCCAACAGGGCTGTTTCCTTATCAGCATACTCTATTTCCTGTATATATGTACTCTGTGCATCAGTTTGAGGGCAGTGGCATGGGTTTTTTTTTGTGTAAAGGAACATCAACAACTTCCAAATCCTTCTTCTTTCTGAATTTTTTTTGCATGCTTTTGTCAGATGTGGCACAAAATTACTCTGACAAAAAAGATTAGCATTTTCCCCATTTCTCAGTTTCACTTGTGTCCATTTGGCAGCACTATGTATCTAGTCATTTTCACTGTTTCCTGTATGTGGTCAGAAAGTTTACTTTTTGTGTGGGTCTATTCTGCAGTGACAGGGAAATGAAACATATGTATGTGCAGGGCCAGTGCAAGGAAGTTTCGCGCCCTAGGCGAAACTTCCACCTTGCACACCCCCCCCGTCCCCAGCCCTGCGGCAGCTCCCTGCCCCCCCCTCCGCTCTGAGGCGCGCCTCCCCCCACGGCAGCTCCCCCCCCTGCCCTGAGGCGTCGTCCCCCCCCCCCCCCCGCGGTAGCTCCCCAGCTCACCTTTGCTCCGCCTCCTCCCCAAGCACGCTGCCCCCGCTCTAATTCTCCTCCCCTCCCAGGCTTGCGGCGCCAAATAGCTGATTGGCGCCGCAAGCCTGGGAGGCGGGAGAAGTGGAGCAGCTGCTGCGCTGGGAGAGAGAGTCTGAGCCGCACGTGTCAGCGCGCCACCGGCAGCCCAGCCCAGGAACGCTGTAAAAAAAAAAAAATTGGCACCACTTTTTGGCACCCCCAAATCTTGGCGCCCTAGCCAACTGCCTAGTTTGCCTTAATGGTAGCACTGGCCCTGTGTAAGTGGGATTGCAAAATCACAAAAACTGACAGGGAGGCTGAGGGCCAGGTATGGTACCTAAAGCTACTTCTAACTCCTCCTAGATTTCAAGTTGTTGGTGTTGCTGATAACTTTTGCCTTTAATTTCACAAATGTTTTCTATAGAGAGTAGACTGTAGTGATGGCAAGGACTACTTTTTTTAACCATTCTGAAATTGGAGCTTTGCATGAGTCCAGCGCTACATACGCTGTCAGGAGAGCTTTGGGTACTGGGACACTAAAATGTCTGTGAAAAATGTGTCTCGGACCGTGAAATCTATTCTCCCTGATGAAATCTGGCACCCAGCCAGGGGCTCCTACCCTGCACAGGGCTCCTGCTGCTAGTCCACAAGGGTGAGGAGGAACAAGACTTCCTCTTCCCCTGCGGGGGCCGCTGGGGCAGGTCAGACACACCTCTGGGATATCTCCCAGCTGCAGGAAGCTCTGCGGCTTCAGCTGTCATGTGCGCTCTTCTCCCCCCTCCCCTGCAGGGGCAGCTCTGGCTCCAGCTATCGCCACCCCCCCATGAGGTGGCTGCGGCTCCAGCTGTTAGTGGGAGACTGCTGGGTAAACCAGACATATGGTAACCCACCTCCACATACCCTGCGGCCCTCCCTTCTGTGCTGCTGCTGCTGGTGCTGGCTTTAGAGCTGGGCGCTCAGCCAGCAACCTTCCTCTCTGGCTGCACAGCCCTGAAGGCAATGTCCCTGCCAGCAGCAGGGCAGAAATGAGAGTGGCAGTCCCATGACTCCCCTGCAACAGCCTTGCGACCCTCACCGCCTTTTGGTTGGGACCCACAGGGTAACAGCTGTGAAATTTCCAATGTCAACGTCTTTGAACACATGAAATTGACTAATTTTAACTCTTCCTCCCTCCCCCCCCCGGGAAATTGACCAAAATGGACCCTGAATTTGGTAGGGCCCTAGCAATAAGTGAAGAGGTTCTTCAAATGATGGTCACCAGCTTCCTGTAGATGTGCAATACTTGATTATTACATTGTATTTTGGGGGTGTGTGGATGGCATGGGAAAGCTCTGGCAGTGCCATTATGTATGGGAGTCCTTAATACAAATAGTATTATACTTCCCCCTTTGAAGAGGGTTTTTGACTCTAACTGTACACGTTTTGCTTGGCTTTTGCCTCTTTTGTTGTGTTGGGCTTCTTTTTACAGTACTATTTGGCGCTCATTAAAGCATTGAGATTTGCTGCAGTTCCTTTAGTTGATTCCTAAAAATGCTTGTGAAATGGTCTATCATTTATTATTTTAAGTATTTTAAGACCGTTCACCTATGTGTAAACTTACTGTAAGTCTCGTGAAGTGTGTCCGATCTTAAATTTTGCACTCAAAGTCTTAATGCACAATGTTGTCTGGATTATAAAATAGTCTTTATTTTTATAAGGAATTTGTATTAATTGATTATTGGTGGTTGTCTAAATATGCAAAATTTTGGAAATCTGTCAGTCACAGTTTTTATGAACTGACACACTTATGGGTGGATGACTTTGGGCCTCACCCATTTTACTTCAAAAAATAGGAAAAATATTTTTTGGGGTTTTAAAATACCCCCTTCTTCAATATTAAAAATATAAGTTAAGCTTCAGAATGCAAAACAAAACTCTTTCAGTTCCGTTTCCTGGCTGAGCAGCACAGTAACACAAAATCTAGGATGCAGTTCTGTTACTGTGAGCTGGTTGGAAGTTAAGATTTGACAAGATTCCTATTCTGAAGTGGTACACCCACATCTTGAATACTGCGTACGGATCTGGTCACCCCATCTCAAAAAAGATATAATGGAATTGGAAAAGGTACAGAAACGGGCAACAAAAATGATTAGGGGTATGGAACAGCTTCCATATGAGGAGAGATTAGTAAGAATGGGACTTTTCAGCTTGGAAAAGAGATGACTAAGGGGGGATATGATAGAGATCTATAAAAGCATAACAGGTGTGGCGAAAATAAATAGGGACTTGTTCTTTACTCCTCATAACCCAAGAACTAGGGGTCACCAAATGAAATTAATAGGCAGCAGATTTAAAACATACGAAACAAAATATTTCTTCAAACAACGCACAGTCAGTCAGTGGAACTCTTTGCCAGAGGATGTTGTGAAGGTCAAGATTAAAAAAATAACTAGATAAGTTCATGGAGGATAGACCCATCAATGGCTATTAGCCAGGATGGGCGGGGATGGAGTCCTAGCTTCTGTTTGTGAAAAGTTGGGAATGGGCAATAGGGAATGGATCACTTGATGATTACCTGTTCTGTTCATTCCCTCTGTGGCACCTGGCATGGGCCACTGTCGGAAGACCGAATACTGGGCTAGATGGACCTTTGGTCTGACCCAGCATGGGCGTTCTTTTTTTTATTTTTAAGTGAAAATCTGTGCTAATACTCCAATTAGGGTTCAGGGAATAAATACGTCTGTATTGAGCAAGCAAATGGAATTTATTGCTATGGAAGGGAAGACTCTGATCTAATGAGAGTGGTCTCTGAGAGAAGAACAGGAGCATAAAGGGAGTAGAGAGTAAGTTGAACATAGAGGAGTTGTCGTTAGATAGGGGCAGTAGAAGCCAGTGCTAGGCCGCAGAGCTTTGTGGCTTCTTACGTTGACTGCGTGGGGACAGGAGAGAATCACTGTTGACTGTAGTGTTCCAGCTGGACATGGATAAAGTTATCCCAGGCATTGGAGCGTGTGGACACAAAACACTGAACTAGTATTGCAAGCCCAAGGTTTTTCTTAGCTTGTTGCAGTATGTTTTTATCTAACATAGACAAGATTCTGGACAATTGAAAATCCTTTTTTATAATGTAAAATTAATTGAAATCTATGCAAGTTAAGTGGGAACAGGGCCAGGAGGAAGAGTGATGAAGGAGGAAGCTGGCCACTGAATAGGAAGAGAACAGGGATGGTGGTGTGGGATGGAGATGGAGTATACTCTGGGGATGATGAGGAAGATTAATAGGGGACGGAACTAGCAAGTGGGCGTGGGAGAGTTCAGAAAATATTTGGGGGAAAATCTGATGAGCAGAGTTTAAGTGTTTGTTTGTTTTTCTGAGCCAACTTCTTGTTATACTAAAATTTAATAATTTACAACTGTAAACTTTACACAACTCTGTTTCGTACAATGTATCCAAACGAGCTTGATACAGCTGTAAATGGGTTAGGTAAATCTGGGGTTTGCCATTTTTATTAAGCTTTTCTACGGTCTTAATATTACACAGTTTCAGTACCTCTTTGAATCTTTCTCAGGTCAGTAATTTGTATAGAGAAATAACCAAAGCAAAAGTCATTTTTGTGTTTATATAAAAAAGCAAAACATAATTAACACATCTGACATTTAACCAACTTGCCTGTTTTGTTTTTATAAGTGCCATACACAGCACTGGCTAATGCTGGCAGTTCGGTTTCATTTTTAAGCTTGGCAACATTAATTTTACCAAATCCATTCCAGAAGCGTACCATTGCTTTATAGTTGAAGGGCAAAGACTTTCAAAAATAAGTCTCTATTTAGGAATTTGGGTGACTTTGAGAACACAATAGCTCTATTACAGGTCGATGGGAGCTGCTGGGTGCTCAGCACCTTTAAAACATTTAATTAGATGCCTAACATGGATTTGAGCTCCAAAGTTTACAGATCCATCTATGAATGTCTTGGCTGAAACTTATTCCCTTACCAGTGCAACATAGGACTTTTCGTTTTCTACTGATATATAGCGTTGACTCTTTTTAGTATTTCTTCAAAGTCCTCTTTCTTTAGCAATAATAATACTTGGCACTTACAACGCACCGTGCACTTTCAAACTGCCTTACAAACCTTAACGATTCTATTTTAATGCCTCTTCCCCACTATTATATTCTATTCTTAATTATTCTATTAGCATAAGTCTAATTGTTTAATGTGTGTTTTGCATTATTGTTGGTTCTTCTTAACAATATCTGTATACTGAAAATCCTTTTCCAGTTGCTTCTTCTCTGTCCTCTTTCTAAACTAAATCCATCCTGCAAGCTTGCTTAAATTCTCCATTGTGACAACTGTGCCAGAGTAAGAATCGCAGATAGGATCCCAAAATGGTGGCTTAAACCATTTGGATTGTAGAATATTTTTGGATCATACCAGTTTCAATGTAAGCCAAACGTTTGGCCTTCAGAAATGTCCTTTAAATTACTGAAATTGATTTAGAAAACAATTGTTGAATCACGCTGTGTAGCCAGCATATTATCCCAGTTTTACTATCTAGGTCAGTAATATCTTCCGGTTCTAAAGCTGATAGAAATAACCAATGATACTATGGTGCTAGATTACTGCAAAAAAGTCTTAGAATTGAATAAACCTTGTGAACTCTTTTCTCAAATACTGTCAGTAGACTGATCTCTGTAAGTCATGCACTGTTCTTGCTTTGAATGCTGGGAATGGTGACTTGGTGCATCCCTTTTGTAAGTGCCTCTTAGTTGAGCAGTATATGAATAGGCTTAACGGCTTGTGTACTCCTGGTCTTGAAATTCCATAGCAATGATGTGTTTAGCATGGTAGGTGGTTTGTAATTTCAGAGTGGTAAATGAGCTCTACTGGCTAGACTTAAATTTTAGGTTACAGTTGACCATATTAGGGTTTTTGCTAGCTGAACTTTTTTTGGTACTGACTCAATATTTAATAAATTCCATATTCGAGGAGGACTTTTTTTTTTAACAGCTCATACAAAATAGTTGAACATTAGTTGCAGAAAAAAATCCCATGAAGAGTAAATATACAATTTAAAGTCAGACCAGTGGTTTCTAAAAAGTAGTTTGATGGGAATGAGTGGAAAAGATGTACAAATCCAAGTCATACCTATGGCATGACTTTTTGAGGGGCATTTTAATTTTTTTATTTATTTTTTACTAATTCAGGAGCTGAGTTTTTTTTAGGACTAAATCAAGATTTTGATGAAATGGCTTTCTCCAATATGCAAGGAAATGCTCTCTTGTTTGTATAGCAAGACTGACCTAGCAACAGTTGTCTACCACAGTCCAGCATGATTATGAGACAGCTTTCACATATCCATGTGAATTTCTAAGATTCCCAAGTTTGGTTAAGGTTGGGAATCTTCTAACTATTACTTCTGTTAACTTCGGTAGAGCTGCAAGTTTTCTTGGTTGAACTTGGAATAACATCAAACATGCCTTGAGTCTGGGTTGATGATTTGAGGGATATTTGAACTACAGCTCAAAAATTAAATAGTGCATAATTATGCGGTGGTCATAGTTGCAAATAGGAGATAAAACAATAGTCTGGACTGAGTAGTTTCAGATTAATTTTTATGGGAAATCATGTAAATGTGATAGTAGTAAACATGCAAACAGTTTGCTTATCACTGATCGTATAAACTAATAATCCCCTACAGAAACTTTATTTAAACTAGTTTTCATAAGAAAACAAGAAAAAATAACATAAAACTAGAATTTGTTGTGGAGGAATAGACAGAAGATGACAGCCTAGATACTTATTACTGACAGGTCACTGCTCATTAATATGGCTATTCTACTGTTATAAATTTGCATGGCGGCACAGTAATCTCAAAATTTATTTGAGTTTGTGATGTCACAAGGCTGTTCACCTATCTGTAGTTCAGCATTTACAATGCAGTCTATGATCAATTATTTAATTTTGTTGTAAAAACGTTTACATGTATGAATTCCTTGGCTTGATCCTGGTCCTCAATTTTCTCCTGTCCCTATTAAGGGAAGTTTAGAATATGTCTACATAGCAAAGAAAAACCCATGGCTGTCCTGTGCCAGCTGACTCGGACTTGTGGGGCTCGGACTGCGGGGTAGAAGGGCCCCAGAGCTCAGGCTCCAGCCTGAACCTGGAAATGTACATGGAGTGAAACAGTCCTGCATCCCAAGCCCTGTGAGTCTGAGTCGGCTGGCATGGGCCAATTGTGGGTTTTGCTTTCTTTGTAGACATGCCCATAGTTTTGGAGCCGTTTATTTTCTATTTGATTTGAAAAGATCTGTTCAGGAAATTATCTCTGGTTTCAGCAAATGAAGTTGGAAGTAAATTGTTGAGTGTCTGCATTGACACTCCAGTTGAAAGGAGTTGTTAAGAAAATTAATTATTTGACAAAGGTAAAGGTATAGTTCTACAGTGATTGGATGGTAGACAGTCCAGACTATTATGTTGTGAATACTAAGGAAAGATTCTATTAATAAACCCAAAAACATGGGAAATGCAATGTATAATTTAGAATAGCTTTCTTGTCTGACTTAAGTCAATTAAGTAGTTTTACTTTTAAGAATCTAAAAGATTGTTTGGAGTAGCGGAGGGAAGGTGAAGATGGGAAAAGTTGAATCAAATTGGAATACGGACAGTAAACCCATAAAAAGCAGTGGGCATTCTAAAAATCAATAGAAAGTTGAGTTTGCGTACATATTGAACATATTTTTATTGTAATAAAAGAGTCTGGATTCTATGCATAAGTTGCAATTCAGTTCTTGATTTTCAGTTTTAAAAACAATTGACTTCTTAAAAGTGGGAACGCTTCACTAAGTCCCTGGAAAATCCGCTTGCATAGGGACTTCAGGATTGGGCCCTAAATTTGAAATGTATCCATATAAATTAACTGCAAATCAAAACATTTATTTGTTTCTAGCTTCTCTTCCATGAAAACAAATAAAGGAATCTTGGGTTCTGACCTTTTGGAATCTTCAGTCACCTTGAATTGCCTCTCAATATTTGATGTATAGCAAACAAGGGCTGCGTCTGAGGACTTTGTGGGCTATGTTTTGGGTGCCTTTGTTTTATGTCCACATTGCTTTGAATTATTGTTGTGAATTCTGTCCTTTCTAGATAAAAAATATAACATTTTGAAAACCATTTAATAGAAATGACACTCGATGTATTTATGTTCCTGCGTGATGTTCAGCCAAACTCCTGGATAGCTCCTATAAATGTGAATAAATGGACCCTTTCAAATTAATCGTGCTCAAATTGTTTTTTCTCTCCCAATAGAGGAAAATGGCCAAAATGGAGGTGAAGACGTCACTTCTAGACAACATGATTGGAGTGGGAGATATGGTGCTTTTAGAGCCTCTTAGTGAAGATTCATTCATTAATAACCTCAAAAAGCGCTTTGACCACAGTGAAATATATGTAAGTACATGCTGCACAAATATCTCCTTGGGGGGCTATTTAATCCTCCTTTTAAAAAAAAGTGTTTAGAATTATGTTGTGTAGTGGGTGCATGTTAATTGTGACTTAGGCCGTCCTTTATTCAGTCGCTTGCTTCTGATCTTCCTCAGACGTGTTTCAGAATCCTTTGCACAGGTTCACATGGTGTTCTAAAGATGGGATTTGGATCCCATCACTTTTAAAAGAAGACATCGTGGGAATCAACAATGTAAATAGTTTGATCTTGCTGTTGTATCAGGAAGACACATTTTAAAGCAAATCTGCTTCTATGGAAGGTGGGATATAAGTAGTCTGATTGGCACCTCTTTTCATGATCCACAAAATAAGTATCATTGATATGGTGTATAAACAGTACAAATTTAGAGTGTTAATGGAATTACTCTACAGGGATTAGCGGAAACATGAAATGTCACTTGCTTGCAAACAAAGCATGTGCACAAGCATCTGTGGTTTCTGCTTGCAGCTGGAAACGTGGTTTGTAAACTTGGATATGTGTGGGATTAATCAAAATCTTCATGTGTATTTATCTTTGAGCAGTGATAAATTAGGAAGCGGAAGTGGATTCTAATGGTTACATCAGGGATTGAAAATAGAACTCCTGTCCTGAGCCCAGTTCTGCGACAGGTTTTTTGAGTGGCCTTATAAAGATGCATTACTTTTGCGTCTTAGTTCCTTCCTCTTTAAAATGTATATAGTATACCTATGTCACTGGGGCAATGTGTGGGTAACGTCATTCAAAAGCTTTTTGATCCCTGAATGAAAGGCAGTGCTTGAAAAATGTACTTAATAGATAGAAGATGAAAGCTATGAACCAAAGGGGAGGTATGCTCTCCAAGCCATAGCACCTGTAACTTAATGGAATAAAAGGGTTGTGTACCAGATTTAATTGTAGTGTATCCTCAATCCACTTCCTATTTAATTGTTAAAAATGTTACTTATAGTATGTTTCTTGATAGTTATGCATTCAGTCCTTCCATGACTTAATTCCACTTTCTCGTTTCTATCCTATAATAGATCGTGGTTTATCTGCATTGCCTTCTGTATTTGTCCTCTCTTTCCACTCCCTTTATGTGTCTTTATTTCCCTACATTATGTGTGCTCCCTGCTCCACTATATATTCTTTACTGTTTCTCTCTCCAGCTCACAGCATTCCCAAGATGTAGCACAGTGTAATTGACCTGATTCTTGTCAGTTTCAGCGTTGACTGTGGATTCCCAACAGTAGCAGTGAAAACTAACTAGCCTGATCAGTTTTCACTCTGTTACAGCAAAGTGAAAACATGAAGGGCAGCCGAAGTGCTGGCACTGTTTGCGTGCAGATTTAAGAACATAATACAGTGTTGGTTTATCCTCAGTTCATGTTTGGAAGGTTGTTAACTATAAAAGCTAGAAACTTATTCTGTGAAGAAACCCTAGATTCTGCCACAGATGTTCAGTTAGGAAAGATGCCTGCTTGCCATTAGGGAGTGGATTTTTGAAGCACCTCAATTTTAGGTAGTATAGAATGGAAAAAGTTTGTATATTTTTATTGAACTTTGGGAGATTGGACAGTTTTTTTTCTGGAGATAAGTCAGACTTGTATACCAAATGTCTAATCTATTTTTTTTTAAATGTATAGAATAAAAACTACCTGAATTACATACTGTTTTCACAGTCATTTCAAAAATGCATTCTTTGAGGCAGCTACATCAAGAGATTTAGCTTCTCAAAATTCTAATTCTGTTGGCTAAGATGATAAACTATTACCGCAGAATAATTAATTGTATTGTTTGCTTTGGCAAATAAAGGAAGGTGTCATTTTCTTCAGTAGTATGGGAACATTTGCCTTCCAGGTGGAAAATCCTGACACTTAAATACATTTTGCTGAAAAGTTTGCTGCCAAGCAAAAAGACCTTTCAAACAGGTAGTTCAACTCCTGTTTTTGTAGGCTGGATAGGAAGGATAAATGATATTTCAACTGACTTTACTTATCACTTTATTGTTTGATCTTAAAAAACTCAGTTTACTAATCCACCTATTAAAGGTGGAAACTTTTAGATGAAAGCAGAACTTTTACTATATTAAACTATTTAATTCATAGCCAATAAAAGCAATAGCTGTTTCAAGGAAGTGCTAAGTAGTGTACTGTTGAGTAGACTGGTTATCTGGTTTGTGATGTTTCATAATTTTATGTACTAAACAATTCAAGGAATGTTATTTCAGTTCCAGATCCATTGGATTTTGCTGCTATGTAAATTTCACCCCCACGATTTTGTTTCCTGCAGTTTTTTAAAATTTCATGTGGACCGAGTTTTGTTTATTTCCTGTTTATTTTTTAAAAAGCAAAAAACCAGCCCCCATTTTCCCCCTCCCATCACAAAATCTCAACCCTGAGAAATACATTTTTCACTTCTTTTTTTTTAGACTTAAGCTTGAACACAGCGAATCCCTTGTTACATCTGGAAGTAATGTATGTTTTAACATATAGGACCTCACGTTTTGCATACTATCATGGGGAGCAAAATGAGACTACTGAAGAACAACTCTTAGAGATGAACAAAGCCTGCAGACTTCAGTTCATGCCTCTTGCGTGAGCCTGGCCCTGCAGGGTCCATTCACAGGGCAACAGGAATGGACTTCTTCTTTCCTAATGAATTTGTAGATTCAAGTTCCTCCCTCATTTCAGTATTCAACTGTAGGGGTTAAAAAAACAACCAAACAGCATTGTCCATTCAGCTGCTTTTTATGCCTACACAGCAGTTAACTACAGCTTTGTCAACATCAGTTTTTAAACATCAGTTTCTGGTAAAGTAACATATATGGTTTGTGTCTGAACTACCTATTTGTTACAGTTTTACAACTGTGTTAAAAAATCCTGTTATAACCCTCAAAGGGATTGGCCTGTGGAGAATAGACTCTCTTACATGGACTATTTATGTATTTTTTTTAAAGTTAATTTTGCAGGGAGCAGAGCCTGCTGCATAACCATGTTAGCTGGTCTTTCTAGGTAAGCACATAATTTAAAGCATGACATTAACAAATCCAGTGCCAAAGGACAAAGTAAATGGAATTTTTACAGGGTTCTTTCTGGAGTAGGGAGGAGAAATAGAATACTCTTCTGAGGGGAAAGGGCTTTGAAGGGGAGATGTTTGGCTGGTGGATGTGAGTTGTTGCAGATCCAATGGCTATCTCCTTGCACGTCCCTGAAATTCCATCTCTTCGCTACTGCAAATGGCACCTGCTAAGAGCTCAACTCTGCAGGACATTGGGTGTATACCATTCCCTTTGTAGGCATTGTGTAGCCTCCAGTAAGTTGGAACTCCTATGGTTATGTGCTTCTGGGCTGAGTCAGGATTTAGATCTGAGTGCATGTAGAATGTTTACTTCCAAAGTAGGAAGTGTAAATGCGCAGGCTTGTTACAAAAATTCAGGAGTTGGGAAGGAAGAAATGACTATGTCCCTGTTTTTCTTTCTTCTTTTAAAACACATCTTCCACTTGGCAAATTCACATACTTAGTGTTTGCATACAAGTGAGTCCCTCTTTAAGCATAGAAATAAAAATTTGTATTTTGGTATCTAAGTTCTTGGAGAAAAAAATAGGAGACAGTTCAGGGTTTCAAAAACAGCATGTTCTTGGCTCACAGGAGGAAAGAAGAGTCCTCATAATAGAACACTGGCTACTGAATTGGTTACATGTTGTACATTTTCAGAGTTTTGGTTTTTTTTTTTTACAAAGTTTAATCGAGTTGGGTGTTGGGTTGCATTCCAGAGTGCAAAGAGACTGTGCCTATAAAAATAAGCATAAAGGCTAGTTTAATTGGAGTTAGGCCAAATGTTCTAATAATTACTCTAGGATTTTGCAGTAATCTTGTGTTGAGTGGTTTTGGGGGCTCACTGGGTAATGTGCATGTGTTGATTGAAAATGAGAAATTCAGTTTAATTGTATCTGGAAATGCCTGGTGTGAGGTGTGAGTCCGCAGTTCTTTTCTCACTAAAAAGCTCTATTTGTTGGTAAATATTTTTGGCAACTTTTAAAGCAAATTTTGCATCCAGTAAGTTTACATCCCTTTTTATTCACACTTTTGCAAACAACTGAGCAGAGTTCTACTGGTACAGATGTTTACAGAAAGCAAATTCCAAACTTGAGATTCTTTTAATCAACCAAATGAATTTCATGGTGAAACTAACTTTTTTATTTCAAAAGGCAAAAATTTAAAGGTTAGGCTAGCCAATCAGCAAACAGAAACTATAAGATGTAATTTAGTTGGCCAGTCACATAGCTTGAATATCTGATCACTAATACTGAGTACTTGGAGATTCCAGTGAAGTTTGTGAACAACTCAGAGACTAAAGTTTGTTCACACAACATTCATTAAACACCTTCAAACAGTGAACTATTTCATAAAAGTCACAATCTGTCTGTGGGTAATTTGTGGGGGAGGCGGCTTCATTCCCTAAATACATTATTGTGAATTGTTCATCCAGCTCTAACAGTAACTTCCTCTTATATTCTGGCATGACTACAAATGTTATATGCCATTAGTGGTTCACTGGATAACAAAGACTTGGTTGAGTATTTGTTTGCATACAAAACTGAACCTCATTCCTGGACAGGGTGTCTCTTTTCCTAGTGTTTAAAATCCAGAAATGTTCAGGGCAAGTGGGAAATGATTGACAAGGGGGCCAGGTGCATTTGTGCTTGTGGGAGTTCTATCAGCAGGGCCTGATCTTGGCCTACTTTTCCGACAGGAAAGGGTTCAACTGTCTGAGTACTCCAGTCTTTCAAAGTCTGTCATCCAGGTGCATCATTTAAATGGCATTTGGGGTCAAGTGCAAAATCAGCAGCCATATTTATTTCAGTTCCCAAAGCATGCTGCTTTGATCAAGGCTTCCCTGTGTCCCTCTGTCCTGTCTACTCATTCACAGATCTGCTGAGGAGTCAAAATCACTTCAGCCCCTACTACTTGTATTTTGTTTGCTTGTGTAGTTTGAACCCTATTCTTTTCCTCCTTGAATGAGTAGAAATGGCGTACACCTAGGAGGAGCATCTTAATACAAGAATGAACCCCTTTTTACTGTAACTTCTAAACTTTCCTTAATATATTTTGGTGCAAAATATGAATGGTACAAGCGGACTACTGTTAACTATTGATCTGATTGGTGTTATATGGTACACTGAAATGGGGTTTATCAGTCAGAGTGCAGTGAATGCTGTACAGTTTGATGCATAACTGTACAGTTTTTTGCAGTTTTGCAATTCAGTGCACTCTAATTTCTGACTTGCATAATTATTTCATGTCTGTTTCTTAATATTCATATAGCACGTATCAGAGTAGCAGCCGTGTTAGTCTGTATCCGCAAAAAGAACAGGAGTACTTGTGGCACCTTAGAGACTAACATTATGGTGTAATTAGATGTCTTTTACTAGCCAATCAGATTATAGATACTTGTATAAACACTATACGGTTATTCTCTAACCATATTGTGAATATACAGACCTTTCTACTTTGGCTTCTTGAATCTGCACTGATTTGCTCCTGTAATTGGAATTACCAAGCTGTTAATCAGCAACAAAGATGATGATTTAGCTTCACTCCCTTCAGTTGAAGTAGCCTCTAAACTTTTCATGGCAGAGGAAGAAACAATATCATCATAGAACTGTAGGGCTGGAAGGGACTCCAGAAGTCATTTAGTCCAGCCTCCTGCGCTGAGGCAGGACCCAGCCTGACAGATGTTCATCTAATCTTTTCTTAAAAACCTCTGATGGGGATTCCACAGCCTCTCTTGGCAGCCTAGTCCAGAACTTAGCTATCCTTATACTTGCAAAGTTTTTCCTAATATCTAACCTAAAGCTCCCTTGCTGCAGATTAAACCGGTTACATCTTGTTCTGCCTTCAGTGGACATGGAGAACAATTGATCGCCATCCTCTTTATAACAGCCCTTAATATATTTGAAGACTGTTTATCAAGTCCTTCCTCAGCCTTCTTGTTTCAAGACTAAACATGCCCAGTTATTTTAATCTTTCCTCACAGGTTGTTTTTATTATTTTTCTTGCAATTATCTGGACTGTCTCCAATTTATCCACATCTTTCCTTAAGTGTGGTGCCCAGAACAAGACACAGTACTCCAGCTGAGGCCTCACCAGTACTGAATGGAGCAGGACAATTATTTCCCATATCTTAGATATGACTTTCCGGTTAATACACCCCAGATTGATATTAGCGTTTTTCACAGCTGCAACACATTGTTGACTCATATCCATTTGTGATTCACTATAGCCCGCAGATACTTTTTCTGCAGTGTGACTGCCTAGCCAGTTATTCCCTATTTTATAGTTGTACGTTTGATTTTTTCCTTCCTAAATATAGTACTTTGCGCTTGTCTTTATTGAATTTCATTTTGTAGATTTTAGACCAATTCCCCAATTTATCAGGGTTATTGTGAATTCTAATCCTGTCCTCCAGAGTTCTTGCAACCCCTCCCAGCGTGGTGTCATCTACAAATTTTACAACCACACTCTTCTCTCCATTATCCAAGCCATTAATGAACTTATTGAATAGTACTGGATGCAGGATGGACCCCTGTGGAATCCCACTAGAGACATCCTCACAGTTTGACAGCAAACTATTGTTAACTATTCTTTGAGTATGGTCTTTCAACCAGCTGTGTACCCACTTTATAGTAATTTCATCTGGACCATATTTCCCTAGTTTGCCTGCAAGAATGTCATGTGGGGCTGTATGAAGTGAAAAACCTTATTAAAATCAAGGTATCACGTTGGTAGCCCATCGTCTCCCCGCCTCCAATCCACTAGGCCAATAATCCTGTCAAAGAAGGAAATTAGATTAGTTTTGCACAATTTGTTCTTGACAAATTCATGCTGGCTATTCCTTATTTACCCTAGTATCCTCTATCTACTTATAAATAGGTTGTTTAATAATTTGTTCCAGCACCTTTCCAGGTGTCAACCTAACTTCGATTCCAGGTCTCTTTGTTCCACTTTTTAAAAGTAAGTACTATGTTTGCCCTTCAGTCCTCTAGGCCCCAGCCAGTCCTCTGTGAGTTCTTGAAGATCATCACTAACGATTGAGAGATTGCCTCAGCAAGGTCCTTACGTGCCCTAGGATGAATTTCATCAGGCCCTGTGATGTGAATACATCTAACTTACCTAAATATACTTTAACTGTTCTTACTCTATTTTGGCTTCTGTTCCTTCCCACTTGTTGTTAATATTAATTGTGTTGAGCATCTGGTCACCGTTAGCTTTTTTTAGTGAAGACTGAAGGAAAATAGGCATTAAGCACCTCGGCCTTCTTGATATTAGCTTTCCTTCTCTGCTAAGCAGTGGATCTACAATTTCTTTCGTCTTTCTCTTGCTCCTAATGTATTTAAAGAACCTCTTTTTGTCTTTTATGTGCCTTGCTAGGTATATCTCATTTTGTGCCTTAACCTTTCTGATTTTGTCTCTACATGCTTGTGCTATTCTTTTGTACTCATCCTTAGCAATTTATGACTGTTTCCAATTTTTGTAGGATTCCTTTTTGATTTTCAGGTCATTTAAAGAGCTCCTGATGGAGCCATATTGGCCTCTTACTGTTCTTTCTGTCTTTCCTTTGCATCGCGATAGTTGCTGTTATGCCTTTAATACTGTCTCTTTAAGAAGCGGCCAGCTCT
The DNA here is from genome assembly GCF_028017835.1 of Emys orbicularis. Lineage (NCBI taxonomy): Eukaryota > Metazoa > Chordata > Testudines > Emydidae > Emys > Emys orbicularis. Next base: position 52,521,667 of record NC_088693.1, read on the forward strand.
CCTGAATGCCTTTTCCCCTTAGGTTTTCTTCCTTGGCACCTTATCTATCAGTTCTCGAGGTTGTTAAATTCTACTTTAAGTCCCTTGTCCTTATTCTGCTCCTCTCACTCCTTCCTTTCTTTAAAATCATGAAATCTATCGTTACATGATCACTTCCATCGAATTGAGTTCAACCTTTAGATTTGCAACCAATTCCTTCCTGTTAGGTTACTTCCTCCACTATCTGAAACAAGATGTTACTGTTTCCAACAGCTGTGTTGGCAGTTAATCCCCCATTACTACCCTGTGCTATGTTTTGGCAATTTGTTTGTTCTAAAATCATCCTCCACCTGATTTTGGTGGTCTACAATAGATTCATTCCATAATATCACCCCTGTTTTTTTTTTTTCCTGCCTCTCCCCCTCCCCCGCCCTTTAACTTCCCCCAGCAAGTTTTAACTTGTCTGCCTTCTTACCTCCTTCTGGACCTTAACAAAAATTAAAAAAAACAGGGCTGTCAAGTAATCGCAATTAACTCATGCAATTAACTCAAAAAAATTAATCATGATTAATCGCAGTTTTGATCGCACTGTTAAACAATAGAATGCCAATTGAAATTTATTACATATTTTTGGATGTTTTTCTACATTTTCAAATTACAACACAGAATACAAAATGTACAGTGCTCACTTTATATTTTTATGACAATTATTTGCATTGTAAAAATGATAAACAAAAGAAATAGTATTTTTCAGTTCACCTCATACAACACCATAATGCAGTCTCTTTATTGTGAAAGTGCAACTTATAAATGTAGATTTATTTATTTTTTGTTTGTTACGTAACTGCACTCAAAAACAAAACAATGTAAAACTTTAGAGCCTACAAGTCCACTTAATCCTACTTCTTGTTCAGCCAATCACTAAGACAAGCAAGTTTGTTTACATTTACGGGAGATAATGCTGCCGGCTTCCTATTTACGTCACCTGAAAGTGAGAAGAAGCATTCGCATGGCACTTTTGTAGCCGTCATTGCAAGATATTTATGTGCCAGATATACTAAACATCTGTATGCCCCTTCATGCTTGGGCCACCATTTCAGAAGACATGCTGCCATGCTGATGACGCTCGTTTAAAAAAAAGTGTTAATTAAATTGACTGAACTCCTTGAGGGAGAATAGTATGTCTCCTGCTCTGTTTTGCCTGCATTCTACCATATATTTCATGTTATAGCAGTCTTGGATGATGACCCAGCACATGTTGTTCATTTTAAGAACACTTTCACAGCAGATTTGACAAAACACAAAGAAGATACCAATGTAAGATTTCTAAAGATAGCTACAGCACTCAACCCAAGATTTGAGAATCTGTAGTGCCTTCCAAAATCTGAGAGGGATGAGGTGTGGAGCATGCTTTCAGAAGTCTTAAAAGAGCAACACTCTGATGTGGAAACTACAGAACCCGAACCACCAAAAAAGAAAATCAACCTTCTGCTGGTGGCATCTGACTCAGGTGATGAAAGTGAACATGAACAGGTCTGCATTGCTTTGGATCATTATCAAGCAGAACCCCTCATTAGCATGGATGCATGTCCTTTGGAAGGGTGTTTGAAGCATGAAGGGACATATGAATCTTTAATGCGTCTGGCATGTAAATATATTGCAACGCCGGTTACAACAGTGCCATGTGAACACCTTTTCTCACTTTCAGGTGACATTGTAAACCTTGTCTGTGTGACTGACTGAACAAGAAGTAGGACTGAGTAGACTTGTAGGCTCTAAAGTTTTACATTGTTTTATTTTTGAATGCAGTTTTTTTGTACATAATTGTACATTTGTAGGTTCAGCTTTCATGATGAAGAGATTGTATTACAGTACTTGTATGAGGTGAATTGAAAAATATTATTTTTTGTTTTTATAGCACAAATATTTAATCAAAAATTAATATAAAGTAAGCACTGTACGCTTTGTGTTATATGTTGTAATTGAAATCAGTATATTTGAAAATGTAGAAAATATCCAAAAATATTTAAATAAACATTATTCTATTGTTTAACAGTGTGATTAATTGTGCTTACCTTTTTAAATCGCTTGACAGCCCTAAAAAAATAAAAAGCAAACAAGGTGGGGCCGTCAGATTTCTTAGGAGAGGGGCAAATAAAATATTGAACCCTGAACCTCAGTCCTCTCTTCCTTCCATCCTTCTTCAGTCCTGTTACCTCCCCTTCTTCCCACCCTCTGTTTCAGGTAAAAGAAGCTTTTCTCCTCATCATGTAATATATAGATTTTCTTTGTTTTTCTATTACTCTGTTTCCATTTGCTTGTTGGCACAATCCTAGTCCTCTCCCCAAATTCAGATTTGAACTGCAATATAAACTTATATATTACTCTTCGGCAGCAAAGAGCTTTGCTGACCTGTAAGAAGGGGAAAGGTGGAAGGTGGAAATGAAACAGGGTCACAAGATTTTCTATCTTATAAACAATTTATATTTTAGCAGTTTGAAAGCCCATTTCCTTGGGTTCAAAGGCTAACTGAAGTCAGCTATAATGTTCCCCTCTCACTTCATCATTTTTTTTAAAAACTCTAAAATAGAATCTCCCTCTGGGTTTCCCAGTGCATTTAGTCTCTGCTTTGGATTGTTTGTGCATGGCATGTGTGAGCAACTCTGATCAGGAATTAACTTGTATGGTGCTGAACACATGGTGCAGTTTTACTTTCATTTGAAGCTTGCATATTTGGTGTTTCAGTATAACAACTTGAGGGGACTTCTTGTGTGAGGTCATAGTCATAACCTAGGTTGAATAAGTCAGTGGCTCTCAAACTTTTTTACTGGTGACCCCTTTCACATAGCAAGTCTCTGAGTGCGACCCCCCTTATATATTAAAAACACTTTTTTATATATTTAACACCATTATAAATGCTGGAGGCAAAGCGGGGTTTGGGGTGGAGGTTGACAGCTCACGACCCCCCATGTAATAATCTCATGACCCCCTGAGGGGACCTGACCCCCAGTTTGAGAACCCCTGGAATAAGTAGTCATATGCTCCTGGCTTGGCTTGTGGTATGGTTATTTCATAACTTGAGAGTGCTTCCTGTTTTTCCTTATTTTTTTGCCTTGTAATATAGCCTGTTTGTTCAGTAAAGTTTTACTTTTCCACTCAGCTTTACTTCTATCTCTGGCCTAGCCATCTTGAAATGGTCAGGACTTGCCCTACGATTCTGTCTAGCACAGCAAGACTGTGTCTAGGTACTCATTCCTGATGTGTCAGGCATTTCATCTGAAAAAGAAGTGATGAAGACATAGGGAAGATTGAACCAAATGTTCTTTGTGGATCTGTCTTCTCTCCCTGTGTCCCCATTCACCCTCTGAGTCAGAGCTCAACTATCTATTGCCACTATAAAGAACAGAGCTGTAGGATTATTGGCTCCTGTTATTGTTTTCTTAATGGGAACAATTAATTGCATTATGGAACAAGGGCAGTGGCTCTTGAGGTTCCATTTTTAAGCCTGGTTTTGGTTCACACTCTGTAGTTGACACATAGTCATAACTACCTCAGAACTGATAAGTTTTATTTGGGGTAGAGGTAGAAATCCTCTGTAAAATTTGAAGAGATATAAGACACGAGCTGATAGCACAAGCCTTGTCTCTTAATAGCTCTGAGTTAGGTTACTGTAAAAATAGATCTCTTAAACATACAAGTTCCAAAATTCTTCTAACTTTTGTCCCCACTTTGTAGGAAAAAAAGCTGCAATCTCGTGTTCAGGATCAAAATTTAGTTTAATGTGAAACTGTAAAAATGATTACCACTTTAGTAATGTTAGAAAATGTGCGCTTAGTATAGTGTGTCAAATGACTACTGGAGATGTTTGCTTTCATTTAGGGGGAAAAAAATCTTTGGTTCCCTTTTTGGCAGAGATAGACCTTAAAGTGTAACATGAACACAAGAGAGGCTTGTCAATAGAAAAGATAGCCTTTTTTTTAAAGCATCTAAGGGCATCCCAAGGGGGCTGTTAAGTTTCCTAAGGCTCAAAGGGGATTCAAGGCACTTGTAGGGGGAATGTGAGCCCCTGATAAGTCTCAAAGGTTGCTGGGGGCTTGATACAGCTTACCCAGATGGAGCAATATGTCACAGTTGCAGGGCCAGCTGCGCCTCTGTCCCCTTCATGATCTCTGAATGCATCCCCTTAGGTGTCAGGCCTGCTGTCTTGACCTCTTCTGAGGTGGAAGCGTGTAGTTTGCCCAGTCTTAGACCAGGCCCTGGGCTATGGAACTCAGATACAGAGTATCCACCATGCTTACCCAGAAGCTTCGACCGGGTTCAGCACCTGCGGTTCTTCGCTTTGGGTTAGTGGAGTGACCAGACAGCCTTCTTAAACCCAAGTATTCTTTAATCTTAAAAATAAGAACAAAACATCCAGAGAGAATTTTTAAAACTACAGTCTACCCACCTGTCTATTGCCCATAGGCTTACCATCCTCTGATGGCAGGTGGGTCATGCTACTTCAGACACCTCTGCAGGAGTGTGTGTCAGTCTGAACAGCTCCTCAGCAACCATCACAATAGCTACCCCCTTAGAGACAGAGGGAGTTGTCTTTTATCCAGCCAGAGATCCTTTGCATTCTCTGGTTTCCCAGCCTTGGCCCTGCATAGCAAAACAAGTTCTAGAACATGGTTGGAGTCAGGAGGTAGAATATTCACTTTTACTGGCTTGGGCATTGTCTCTTGGTAGCGCTGAAGTGTTTGATGGGAAGAGGAAGTGGGAGGCAGTTTATCTTGAGCCATTATTTTGCTTCCAGCGTGCTTTTCTTACACACTCCCCCCACTAAACCAAACCAAACATTCATACAGTAACCACCCAAATAACCAGTTCACATTCAGTATGCACAAAATATTACAGAGCAGACCCACGTCCATCACGCCATACTTGTGTGCACAGAGATAGGGCCTACAGAAGATGAGCTGCATTTCTCAAGGATGGTAGAAGGTGTATTAGTGAGGAACCTCTCTTATCTGCACATGCTTCATTTGTTCCTTGATATATGTTAGGATTATTTGTGAGGGGGGTGGGGGGAAGAAAACTAGGAAATTTCTCCTCTGACATTTCATTAATGTGAGGATAAAATTACAGGCATGTACTAGTGGTTTGAGAGCATGTTACCATATAAGAATATTAGGGTAAAAATCCCTCCAAATGTCAGAAACCCAGGAAATACAGCGTTAAGGTGGCACTTTGTCTGTCTGTCTGTCTTTTGATGCTAGGAAGCCCAGATGTCCCAATTTTATAGGGACGGTCCTGATACTTGGGGCTTTGCCTTGTATAGGTGCCTATTACCTCCCACCCCCCGTCCTGATTTTTCACACTTGCTGTCTGGTTACCCTATTTGATGCTGACTTTTTAATTAGCTGTAACCCTTCCTTACTCTCTGTGACAGAATGCAGGAAGCGAACAGGTGAGCCTGCACTTTGAACGGCAGATGTTAATTCGTTTCCCTTCAGAAAGCTGATGGAAGTAATTTGATAATCTGGCTGTCTGGGTTAAGGAGCGAATTAGCCCAAGGCTGATAAGGAGGCAGGGAGGAAGTCTCATGGGGAGAGAAGAGAGAGGGGCCGTGGGCTAGTTGAGCTCAGTTACAGGGAGGCCTCAAGGGAGGGGACATCTCTGTTCCCCATAGATCCTGCGGAGAGGACAAAAAAGCACTGTTAGTGCTGTAAATAAGATGGTTGCCTGGAGTTCGTTGTGGAAATGGTGGAGGGAACTTAGAAGGATATGGCAAAGGCACAACCACTGGAGTCCATGCTGTTTCCTCTCCCTTTTTTTTTTCATTTCATAAATGCCATAAAGTGTTAACTGAGTAATTTTTAAGTGCCCCAAAATTTGCTAAGCACTTTAAAAATAAGTAAATACATGGTTCTCGCCATGCAGAACTTTTAATGTAATTCCATATAATTAACCTAAGGTCCAGTACAATGATGTGTATTTTTACATTCTATTTCTACTTAACTAATGACAAACATTCTGGCCAAAACACACTTTTAGTGTTTCCATTTAAAGTTTTTCATCCATTGTTGCTCGTTCATATTGAGTGAAGAAGTTTCTTGGAACAGACTCTATCGAATCTGCATTTACTGTTCATGAAAACAATTCTTTATTTTTAAAAAAGTTATCAAACTTTTATTTTCAGTTGTGTTTAGATAGTGTTTTCTTTTGCATTGCTTGACTCTTCTTTGGCTTGACTGCCTTGCCACTTGCACTGTATGCTCCATTTTTAATTGTGAGTACTGTTCATAAAGCTATTTTTATAGGTATAAAATATATAATTTAAAAATATCTTCAGCTGTGTATTGTTGAAGCCAATCTAGATAATGCACTTGATCTATTTTGTCAATACTGACATTAGAGTCTGTCAGGATGGTCCTGAGGTTAGTAGAAATGTTACAGCAGAGAGAGAGTTTTGTGCTCTTGAGAAAATGTGTGAAATTAGAGCTTGTTTCACCTTGCCCAATATGTACCTTGTATAAGGACAACACTTTACTCTCACTCCAGTGCTTGGATCTACAACAGGTGGCAAAATGAAGAAGGTTTCAGTCCCGCTAGGTGCACATTGCCCATAACTCTCCTTGGCTCCAGTAATAGGAGATGAGGGTGCTTAGCTCACAGGGTTGAGCCCTAAATGACTAGTTTTCAGTAATTTCCCAAAGGTAGGCATGCTGTAACTCTCCCCAGCCCTTTGAGCATGTGGCTATGCATCTCTACATCCCCCTGCATTTTGCATTGCTTGGGTGATTCCTTTTATCTAGGTATTTAAATCATCCCTCATGGTAGTAGTTAGGGGGCTGTGGTGCATATTTGATTTTGTTTTTACACTGCCCTTTGGACTGTGATATTTTGAGTAGGAAATAATCCTGCTTAAATTCCTGATGCTTTTTGCCCAACAATTCCATTCCTTTGTCTAAGTTGACTGTCTCTCCCCAAGTTTTGTTTTGGATCTTTCTTGGTGCTCTTCTACACAGCTTACTTGTGCAGTCTACCTCCAAGGTCAGGTTTTATGTGTGTCACCGCCAGCTGACTTAAACATGTATGGTAGTTTTCAGAGTAGCAGCCGTGTTAGTCTGTATCCGCAAAAATAACAGGAGTACTTGTGGCACCTTAGAGACTAACAAATTTATTAGAGCATAAGAAGAAGTGGGTTGTAGCCCACGAAAGCTTATGCTCTAATAAATTTGTTAGTCTCTAAGGTGCCACAAGTACTCCTGTTATTTTTATGTATGGTAGTGTACTTAAAACCAGGCAAGTATACTTTCATCTAATATTTAGTTAGCCAGTGGCAACACACACACTTTGTGTTCTGTATTTTGCTTTGGGCTGCAGTACAGTCAGCAGATTAGTGTCTTTAGTCAGAGCATTTTAATCATCATGGGGGGAGTACTGTTTTGGTAAAATGTCTGACGTTGTATATTTCTTCAGCTGCATAGTGAAACAACGACTGCCTCCTCCAATTCTCTGGGGGGTTTTTTAGAGCCAACATCTCATCTACAAACCCAAATTTTCCATTTCCATCCAACTCCACAACAACCTGTGCTTGTGTGAAAAGTTGACAAACCAGGTAAAGCTGCTGTCTTTTTTTCTTCTGTTGGCTACATCAATATGACCTTAATTCTTGTCACCAAAGCAAATCACAGTTCCTGATATCTGGTAAATTGAGCTGGCCAAATTGAATGGACCAGAGCTGCTATTATCCTGTGCCATCTTCCATGCAACTGGGGGATAAAGAGATGTTTTATTACAGAGTTGCAGACGGCCATAATAGAATTGTGCTATGATGATCTGGCATTGCATTGTGATTATGTCAAAAGTGACGTCAGTGACTTAATTATGGAATTATTCCATGCTGTTACACTCCCCTACCCAAGCTGACATAACTTTTTGTCCTTCCTTTCACTCCTAGAAAAATAAAAAAATGAATTTAGTGTCTTTGAAAATGAGACTTCCCAATACTGGCTTTAAACAGGCATATTAGTTGCATTATTTCCTTACATAACTTTGCCAATCCTGTTTTGAACTGCAAAATTCTTTCTACTTCAGATCTTAACCTCTCAAGTCAATAGAAATGAATTGTCTGCATTGTGTGGTGGCTTGGCTGACGTTGATATTGGTGAACTAAGATAAGAGCACCACATGTATTAGTATATGACCTTGTCAGAATTTGAATTCCAGTTGCCAGAGGTGAAATGCTGGTGTATTATAATGCTGCTGCTCTGGATGATTGATTTTATTCCATAGCAACCTGGAAGCTCAAGTCAGATTGAAGCCCGATTGTACTAGGTGCTATGGAACACAAATGGTAAACTGTTTCCTATTAGGTTTTAAGACTGGATGCAACAAATGCGTGTAACAAACAGGAGGATTTAGGTAACTGTAGATGGTGAAACCAAGGTACAAGAGAATCTAAGGCCTTGTCCAAGCTCACAGAAGAAGTCTGTGGCAAAGCCAAGCATGAAATCCAGATCTCTTGACTGGATTCAGTGGTTTAATCATGAGACAAATCCCTTGGCTTTCAACTTAATATAAGAACACAGGGAAAATGAAGAGTATTTTTAATACTCTGGTTGCCACTGTATTTTCTCCCACTACTCCAGGAATTCTGTTTTCATTACTGGAATGTTACTACATTAACTGCATGCTCAAGGAATTAAGCCTTTTTTGGGGGAGGGGACTAATAGTAGAATTCTGGTGGGAACGAAGATTTTATGCGGTGGTCATCCTGGGTATGTGGAATCGGATCAACCACCACTAGCAAATAACTATTAGGTATCTTACTTGCTGTACGGTATTCATTTAAAGGGGGTGAGGGGAGGAAACTTTTTAGCTCATCTAAGCCATTTTTAGTCCAAAGCAATGATTTCTTGGCATGCTTAGTTTTTAAAATAGGCATAATGTGTATGTCCTTGTCTGTATATAGTTGCTTGACTTTTTGAAATATTGGTTATTTTAGGATTATATTGTCTGGTTTTGTACATGTTTGACAATGAACAGCTGACTTCTATTCCCAAAACACATGATTTAAGCAATGCTTAACTGTACAAGGCTGGTTCTAAATAAATGTTCTTTAAATATCTATTTTCAAAACTAAAAAAATCAAAGGTTTCTTTCTTCTACCTGTCCTTCCTTACCTTGGCATCCTAAAACTTTTCAAGGAACTCCAGCAGCTAAACTGCATAGTATTATAGTGGTGAAATAGCTTAAAGGGCTCCCTCCTCAGTTTCTTGAGGACCCTTGTTGATAATACAGTGTATATTCAGCTGAATTCCTTCAAGACCTGCCTACCTCTCTTTACTGCCTTTTGGCAACAGTTTTGCAGTGAGCTCTGTTGGCATTTGCAACCTTCTATAATTCTTTGAGACATGAGAGGAAACTTTAAATAATTCTGCAGTGAAGAATCTTACACCGGGAGTCTGTATATAAAGATTACAGAACAACATGCGCAAGGCCTGTTACTCTTGTGGATCACTTGGTTACTCTCAGCAAGGATCCATAGACTTACCGATTGGTGGGCTTCCCAACTTCTGTGTAAGCAGGGGGCAGAGTAGATACGGTGGAAGATTACTGTTTGCCTTTTATTGCAAGGCAACACAAACAGATTAGAGATGACCAGAAAACAGTCTTTCCCTCCTGTGAAAAACTTCGAAATCTTGTGTCTCTCCCCCACCCCGCCAAGATCCTGAATCAGAAGAAAGGGTTTAAAAAACAAAAAAAAAGTGAAACTTTTTTTGTGGGAGGGAAAGACTGAAAAGATTCTGTTTTAGGAGAATGGAATTTTTTTGATCTACTGCCTGTCTTCCAAGGAGGACTGCCATGAGACCAGGCACCCAGTGTGCCTATGTTCCCCAGTAGCTTGCTAGGTACGCTGCCTAGGAACTGGGGAGGAAGGTGGGTGACCTGGCAGTAAACCAGGCATGTTGGTCCTAAGTTTCAGTTGGCTTATCTACATGGGATGTTACTGCTCTGGAACTTTCCGGGTGCTGTAGCAGCGTCCATACGGGATGTTACTGCACGTCAAACTAGTGCACTGTAGATTCACGCTCTGGCTTGCTGTGCGGTAATGTCCTGTTTAGACAAGCCCGTTGAAATCAACACCTTCCCGCAGAACACTGATTTTTTTGATGAATTGGTATTTTCTGACCGGAACAATATTCTGTTGGTAAGTAATCTGATCAGCTCTAAAACAGATGAATATGGAGTTTATTTAGAAATAGTAAGTCTTACACACAATTAGTGAAGTATTATATCTCAGGGCAGCTGTAGTTGTATAATGAATTGTCAACGGTGGTTTCTACTGATTCATTCTGTAGGCAACAAGCATTGCAAAGATAAACTACAGGAGTCTCTAGAACATACACAGTGAAACTTCCTGTTTATCTAGGCAGTGTCATTTGTGCAACTCTATTTAAATGGGGCGAAAGATGCTGGCAGCCTTTATCACAGATTTACAACTTGACTATACAAATATGGTCTGTGGTGAAACTTGACATTCAAGATTTCTGCTTAAGGGTGAACTTTTTTTTGCCAAATGGTAAACATTTAATTTTTTTAATATGGGGGAAAGCATTGACTTGTTTTGGATGTCTCTGTATAGATCAAAAAACCCCACTGATTAAAAAAATCTAAATCTGGCACAAGAGCACAATTAAGGACAGTATCAGCCTGGGCATAAAGGCCAACGTATAAGGCCAGAGAGAAAGGGTGGTGTAGTGATTAGGGTACTATCCTGGGATGGGGGAGACCTAGGTTCAATTTCCTGCTCCACCACAGACTTTCAGTGTGACCCTGGGCAAGTCACTTATTTTCTCTGTGCCTCAGTTCCCATCTGTAAAAAGGAGATAATAGTATTTCCTTATTTCATAGGATAAATGCATTAAAGATTGCGAGGCACTACAATACAGCAGTGATGGATGGATTGGGGGAGGTGGGGGGAGCATATAAGTACTATAGATGGAAAGATATTAAAAAGTGACTGATTTTGGTTGCATCAGCTTTTCGGTATTCAACCGGTGATGCTTGGTTTTTGGATGGTGTGTGATCAGCACTTTTTAAAATTAGGCCCATTTCAGTGTTAAGGTGGAGCACCCAAAATCCCTCATCATTCTTTAAAATCTTGGCCTGAAATCTTTTGCCTCTCTTTTTTTTGCCACTAATACTGATATTTATATATAGTATTTTTATTGTTCTTGAATGGTGAATATCAAGGGTGACACCCACTACCTGGAGTATGTATATTCTGTGATTCTGCATTCATTAAATTTGCTGTGGAATCCACCACTTGCTGGATAATTATGTCCCATAATGTAATTTTATTGTTGTTTAAATTGTGTCTAATCTTCATGGCTGTGAAGAATACTAGAAACTTGAGTTTCGGTGCATGCTGAAGCAGTATGTTCTTGTTGAGTCTGAGATATGTTTTGCAGAATTTCCAGTCTGCCACACCAATACATCAGAATCCAGTGATCTTGCAGTAGTATTTAGGTGCAGATTGCTGTGCACTACATGAATGGGAGCCCTGATCTTCTGTCCAGGTGCTGTAGTTATATTGTATCATGCTATGTTAAGAGTGCTGCAATAAACAAACCAGTGTGAGATGAGAATGAACTGTCCCTACTTTTCCTCTCAGAGTCTCCCTGGATGACTGCAATTACACATAGAATTCGCACAATAAAAGCTATACCTCAGGCTTGAAGTGAAAAACTACAGAAGAATTCTCACTTATTTGTATCCTGACTTGACAAACCTCCCCATTTATAGCAGGTTGCTGTAGCTTTTAAGCTCCTATGAGGCTTATGAGGCTACCTGTACATTACGAGCTAGGGGTGAGATTCCTCTTCTCCATATACACATACTTGTACTAGCTTTCATCAAGCTACCGTGAGTATAAATATCAGGGTAGCGGCAGTGGAGATATATGGCTGAATAACGCAGGGTACCAGCCTGCCTGAAACCAGTGGGTATGTACTCGGCTTGGCTTTGCCATGCCTTCACTGCCACGACCTGTGGTACCATGGCTACATCACTATTTATACTTGTGGTAGCTTGATGAAAGCTAGCATGAGTATGTGTACACGAGCAGGAGAATCACACCCCTAGTTCCTAGTGTAGACATAGCGCAAGGGTTTGAAGCTAAGCTCTTTCACAGCTATAGGAGTGCCATAGGTCTGTAGCTCTGCTGATGCACAATTTTGCTGTAGACCAGTGGTCGGCAACGTTCGGCACGCGGCTCGCCAGGGTAAGCACCCTGGCGGGCCGGGCCAGTTTTATTTACCTGCTGACGCGGCAGGTCCCGGGCCAATGGGGGCGGCGAGAAGCCGTGGCCAGCACATCGCTCACCCGCGCCGCTTCTTGCCGCCCCCATTGGCCCGGGACAGCGAACCGCGGCCAGTGGGGGCCGCGATCGGCCGAACCTGCCACGTCAGCAGGTAAATAAAACTGGCCCGGCCCGCCAGGGTGCTTACCCTGGCGAGCCGCGTGCCGAACGTTGTCGACCCCTGCTGTAGACTTTAGTCCCGAGGAGAGTTTAAAGCTCTTGAGGAGTTTCAGTGTATGGTTAGGTTAAGGGCTCCTCAGGACTGGACTCCCAGAGTTTCTGATTTCCGGTCTCCTTTTCAAACTGAATTGGTGTCACCAGGGCTGGCTCTAACTTTTTTGCCACCCCAAGCAAAAAAAAAAAAAAAAAGTGCCGCCCCGCCGTAACCCCCCCCCCCGAAATACCCCCTCCCGAGCACTGCCCCGCCACCCCCCCCCCCCGCAGCGCCACGCCATGCTGCGGAAACGAAAACAACCCCCCCCCGAGCGCCACCCGGCTGAAACAAAAACAACAACAACAAAAACCTCGAGCGCTGCCCCGCCGAACCAAAAAAACCGATAATCTGGCTTCTGCCATGTGCTATGTCATTTAAGCAGTATTAACATTGGAAATATTGGTAAGTAGCTGATCTGAAACACTTAGTGGAAAACTTTTGATACTCTGATCTTTAAATAATGTTTGTGCAGCTTTAGTGTTTGTTTGTTCCCTGGACAGAACATCATAAAGTATTAATGAACAATGAGTAATTTCTGTTTTGTACATCATGTAACAAAGTGCTCATTGTTTTATGCCATCTTCACTTTATATGCACTTGCATATATAATGGAGAAATTTGCTAACCGATGCACCTTATAAGTGAGGCTCTCTATTTAAAGGGGGGTGGGGGGAAGAGTTAAATAATTACTTTCAGGTTGGCTTATTGGTCTGAAAAATTAAACTAAATTGTCTTGTTTTCTGTTTTAAATATTGAAGACTAGTTGGAATTGTGTAATATTTAAAAATTGTGTAGGAAAATACATAGAACTATTTCATTTTGATTTTATATAAACACACCCTTCCCTTATGCAGCACAGCAGAGCCCTGATAATTCTTTCAAAAATTAATCCCCACTTAAAGTAGGAGCAGTCTGCCGGTATAATGTAGAAGGAGCTGCTTAAAGAGTCTGTCAGTATTGTTGTTTTTATTCCTTTTATCTCTGTAGAACCTAAGAGCCCTTAACTGAGAGAGATTTTGAGAGGCTTTTAGTGTATAAATGAATGTTTTGAATGTATTCATTGTAAAAAAGTTGTTGTTTTTCTCAGCAAATGTTTTCCTGACACATAGAACTGATGAATTAAATATAACAGCAAAAATTGATTTTTTTTAAAGGATTTTTTTTTAAGGTCATAATAAAATCTCATTTTTGAGTATTAAAACACTGTATTCTGCATTATTTTTCTCCTACAGACATACATTGGCAGTGTGGTTGTATCAATAAACCCATATAGACCTCTACCCATTTATTCACCAGAGAAAGTTGAAGAATACAGGAACAGAAACTTTTATGAACTCAGTCCTCACATGTAAGTATAATGCAGAAGCTTTAGGTTTCCGTTCTACTTTGAAACAGATGGGGCCAGCTGTCTTCCTTATGTCATAGAAGATGATGTTTTTTATCTGCTCAGGATTTTATGAGCTCTAAGTATGCAAAGTTTAATTGTAGATTTTTATTTTAAACGAAAAGTTGAAATATTTACTTTAGTGCCTATTTCTTCATTTCATATTTAGGTTCTTAAATGCGATATGGGGGAAAGTTTCTTTCTGGTAATTGTTCAATGGTAACCTCTATTACAACATTGTAAAACAAATAAAACTGCAGAGGCCCCTAAATGTTAAATATTTTCCAGTAATAAGTTAACTTAATACTATTAATGTACAATAGAAGCACTTAAAGTTCTATTGTGTGGAGAGATTAGCAGTTTTACCAGTACTCCTTGTTTTGAGTGTAGCAAATGTCACTTAGAGCAGGGGGAGCTTTCAAAATGGAATAAACTTTGTATAACCACTCATGTCAGTAATTCAAGTAAACTATTTACTTTCATGAGTCTCTGCAGGATTGAGCCTGTATTTTGGAAAATGACACACATCTGTGGCCAAAAAGAGGTGAGGCGAGGGAAAGAAATATCCAAGGCATAGACATAAATATCGTAAGGCTTTAATTTGACGTTGTTTAGAGCTTTAACTTAATCTTAAAATTTTCTCTCTGAAGTTAAAATCAGAGACAAGATTTGGGGTTTTGGTTTTTTCATCTATGTGTAAGTATGTGAAAGGTAGAATTAAAATCTTACTAGAACATTTCAATTGTCACACATTTTCCTTCTTTTTATATAACTGAAACATTAAGGCTAAAATATAACATTTGAAAGTATGGAAATGAGTAGTTATAGGTCCGTTTTATTTTGGTTTGCATTCACCTTCTGTATTCCTTGGTGGAAGGTGCAGTGGGGTTTAAGGCCTTGTCTGTATTGTATAGCTTTATTGTGTTTCAATGTGATTATGAAGAAATAAGTTAGCTGGTGCAGATCTGACTAGTCCTTATCAATTAAGACACACCGTGTTCGGCATCCCACAATTAAATGTGGTTAAATCCTGCACCCGTACTCTTATGTGCTGGGACAAGGATTTAATGCCAGTTAGCAGACATTATATAGAACACAATTTATCCTGGTCAGCAAGATGTCAGCAGCTAGCTTGTTTATTAAATCTTAAAACAAGAAAAATATTGTCATGTGAACGAGGTTAATAACTCAGCTCCTTCCCCCTTCAGTTCTTGACAAAAGTGAGGTAGATGAGATTTCAGCCTATTGTGATATCGTTACTAGAGCTGATCAATTTGCAGTTTGATACTCCAGGGGGGCTGCTGGGTGCTCAGTGCTTTTGAAAATCAGGCCACTCTGGGTGCCTAAATATGAACTTAAACAAAACTTAGGCACCTTATTTTGAAAATCTTGGTTTTGGTTTTTAGAACATATTTTAAGACATTGACATGGAAAATATGCTGTATACTGTTTTGTTCTGAAGTGATAAAGACCATTCATGTTTATTTGACATGCAAACTAACCTAATAATCGAATCAAATATCCTGCTGTCAGTTTGGAACCTCCTTGGACCTGAACTGTTTGACTGACTAAGGCCATGTCTACACTATGGGGACTATAGTGGCCTAGCATAACAGGGATAGAAGGGTGTTTTTTGTCTCTGTGGGAACACCACCTCCCCAAGCGATGGAAACTAGGTCAACACAAGTATTCTTCCATCGGCCTAGCTGTGTCTACACTGGGGATTAAGTTGGGATAGCTACGGTGCTCAGCGTGGATTTTTCACGCCCCTTAGTGCCATTTCTGTGTTGTTTTTATGCCCTTGAGTGCCATTGCGATGTTAAATTTTAAGTGTAGACCAGGTCTAAGTTTACAAACTTTGGAACAGTTGCATGCCAACAGAGCTTCTAACTCTGTCAATCCTTTGAGCTGAGGCATGGTGAAGGGAATAACTTTTCAAGCTTACTCTGCATTCTGAAAAATAGGACTATGTATTAGGTCCTATTTAGAACTCAGGAATATAATATATTTCAGCCCCATCTGTTCTTGGGAGATAGCTTTACACAAATAGGTTTTATTTAAAACAAACAAAGAACAAAAAACCCACTACTTCCTGAAAGCCCACTATCTCTGCAATGCCTAATCAAGTCAATCTCAAATGTATGCAGAAGTTCTATCCTGGTTAGAGAAATGCTCACCGGTGAACTTTCAGAAGTTTCAGGATAATAGGGCGGTTATGAATGGTTTAAAATGGAAAATACAGAAGGGAATAGTAACTTGAAACACTGACAAGAAAATATTGGTAAATTATATTCATTGTGAAAAGGCATAATCAAATGGTCAACTGTTGACTCAGGGCAATAATTTCTGGAATTTAAACACTTTAAATCCACTTACTAGCAATAGACTGAGGTGAAAGAGCATTGAACATGAGCTAATGCCAGGGGAATCTTAATTGTGTAATGTTAAGATGATTTTCATTCCAAGTTTTGATGCAGTGCCAACTAATGACAAGTAAAATCATAATTTGCCTTGAACAGATGATGTGTGTCCAAATATTTGCCTCGCTTGTTTCCTCTCCTATATAAAAATTACATTTTGCAACTCATGTTAGACAATTTTTTACCAGAGTGTCATTGAGGATTATACTGAAAATTGTCTATGCTGCATAGCAGATGGTTTCTTTTCAAACTGAGGAAACCCCAAATATTTTACTAGCTTGTAGACACATTAGGTAGACATTGTCACGTTGTGCTTTGTACTGGTAGCCTGCTTGTCATGAGAACTGAATATGTTCTTCCTTTTAAATATGGTGATTGTATTGTAATGAGAACTGTAAAACGCTGTCATAATTTGTTAAAATGGTGCAGTTCTGACCAGCTTTATGGAGTCCATTTTGGAATTGTAGACACAAAGAATAAATGTTTAAATGTAAGGTTAACTATTGTTAATATCTTTGTCTTTTGTTCAGGCCACTCTTTGTTCTTAAACAACGTTTCCTCCCTATAATGTATTGTCATTTAAACATGGCTAGGGTTCCAGGGCTTTTGGCAGATCAAATACAAGCATTCACTGTACATGGAACTGATACTTAAATATTGATATACAGTGGAAACAAGATCAGCTTGTAGGATGTTGTGCTGCTGCTGCTACTGTTGTATCAAGGAATAAGCTAGGCACAACACAGAAGAAACAAGAAGACCATTGCTAGGTGCTCACATACCACAGTGGTGGGTGCAGAGTGAGAATTTAAGGACAGCAGAACAACACAGTTTCTCTCTCAAAGAGTTTGCAGTCTCATTTTAAAGTTGATTCCAGTTTAAAAGTAACTGACAACTTTTAAAGGAAATGGTTTTTAGGCAGAGAATGGGCAGATTCCATACTAATTTCCATATGTAATTTGGCAGATATCCCTCAGTCTTCAGGTGTTTTTTCAGTCCTGGAACTCTGAGGAGGAGACACTGTCCGGAAGGTTTCAGTGTGTGATATTTCTTCTAATGTGAACAAATACTGATTAGTTGAGACCTACAGAGTCGTTTTCCTTTGCTATTTAAAAGATGATTGAATTGTGGCTTCATGGATTAACCCACTGCACAATTTAATTGCACTCTTTTGGAAAAGATTTTGCAGCCTCTGTTTGATTCAGTTCAATTTCAGCAAAGTTCCTCTGGAAACTATAGAGATACGTTTATGAAAGATTGTGATTTGGAGATGCTCCCTTGTAAGGGACTATGTTGTGAGTGTGGGAGGGAGGGGTTGGGAACACCGCATGGCTGTGTACAGCAGATTACCAAAGAAGCTCTCCAGTTTGTTTGATTAAAGTTTTATTCCTTTCTCATTCACTGATTTGTTTAATGAACCCCAAGATTGTTACATGGTGTCAGAAGTGCTGAATGAGAAGGAAACTGCAGTCGTTTTGAAGTTAACTCTTGTGTTTGCAACTGAAAGCAGAGACAAAGGGAGGCACTAGAGAAGCACATGGAGGACGCACAGAGGCTTTTGCATGTATTTGGTGAGCACAGTAGTTGCTTTACTAGCCAAAAATGGATGTGTTGCAACCTCCATCCAGTCTGCAATTATCAGGCAGTGTTGTAGAGAACTGGAAAAAAATTCAGACAGAGATTTGAATTGTATATAGCAACCACAGGGGCAGAGTTGAAAAATTATGAAGTGAAATCATCTGTCTTTTTGCATGTTGTTGGGGAAGAAGCATTGGATATTCATAACAACTTTAAGTTTGAGGAAGGTGAAAACATGAAGTTAAGTAAAATATTGACTAAATTTGAGAACTATTTCATGCCTAAAAGCAACAAAACCTTTGAGAGATGCACATTTTTTACATGCATGCAAAAAACTGATGACACCGTAGGGCAATATGTCACAGAATTAAGGAAACTCAGTAAAACCTGTGACTTTGGTGAGCTGACAGAGTCTCTGGTCAGAGAGAGAATCATTTGTGTCATTAAAGACAATGCGTTAGAGAGACTGCTGTGTGAAAGAGACTTAACTTTTAGAAAAAGCTCTCCAAATATGCAGGGCTGCAGAAACTGTGAAAGTACAAGCTAAAGAGCTGGATTCACCATAAGGGTTTATCCGTGTACTGAGTACAAAAGAATATAGCCAGAATAGGTCAAATTAAAGAGTGGAACCACTCGTTATGAAAACCACTGCTGGGGGAAGACTGGGTACAGACAATCATGTAGAAGGTGTGGATCGCAGCCTGGCCCCGAACAGTGTGATACCTTTGGGAAACACTGTCATAAATGAAGGAAAAATAATTATTTTGCAAAATGCGGCAGATCCCAAATGCAGAAAAGTCAAGTGTATTCAGTTAAAGACAATCTGGTTGAGGAGTTTTTCATAGACGTACTGGCATCTAGCAAGCCTGATGAGAGGGACTGGATACTGCCTATCACAGTGAACAGTTATTCCACTGAAACTGGACATAGGAGCTCATGTTAATATTCTGTCTGAACAAGATTGAGACTGAAAATAAGACCAAAACCAGGGCTAACAAAAATAAAAGTAACTGGTTATTCTGGAACAAATATACCAGTGAAGGGGAGGTGCATTGTTAACATCAACCATAAAAACACCATGAACAGGCTCTCATTCATTGTAGTGCCAAAAGAAGTGACACCAGTTTTAGGCCTGACTGTATGCGATAAACTCAGTCTGGTAAAATGGGTGCTCTCACTACATGATCATACTGAACCTGGCTATGAGGCACTCTTTAAGGAATATCACGACCTGTTTCAAGGGTTGGGTTGCTTGCAGAGTGAACATATAATCCAGATAAACAAGCAGGTCCCTCCAGTTATCCAGCCATGTAGATAGGTGCTATTTACACTTCATGATAAACTCAAGGCTGAACTTGCAAGTATGGAAGCAACGCAAGTAATACAAAAAATTGAGGAGCCAACAGAATGGGTGAGCTACCTCATCGTTGTGGAGAAAAGTAACAACCAGCTACACATATGCTTAGATTCCAGCGACCTCAACAAGGCTATAAAAAGAGAACATTTCAAACTACCAACCAGAGTAGAGATTGTGGCTCAATTTGCCAATGCTCAATATTTCAGTAAATTAGATGCATCCTCAGGTTTTTGGCAGCTAAAATTAACTTAAGAAAGCTCAAAACTATGCACATTTAATATCTCATTTGGAAGATACAGATTCTTACACTTACCCTTCGGCATAGTTTCAGCACCAGGAGACTAAGAGGAGACTAAGGGGGGATACGATAGAGGTATATAGAGTGGTGTGGAGAAAGTGAATAAGAAAAAGTTATTTACTTGTTCCCATAATATAAGAACTAGGGGCCACCAAATGAAATTAATGGGCAGCAGGTTTAAAACAAATAAAAGGAAGAAGTTCTTAACACAGCGCACAGTCAACCTGTGGAACTCCTTGCCTGAGGAGGTTGTGAAAGCTAGGACTATAACAGGGTTTAAAAGAGAACTAGATAAATTCATGGAGGTTAAGTCCAGTAATGGCTATTAGCCAGGATGGGTAAGGAATAGTGTCCCTAGCCTCTGTTTTTCAGAGGGTGGAGATGGATGGCAGGAGAGAGATCACTTGATCATTACCTGTTAGGTTCACTCCCTCTGGGGCACCTGGCATTGGCCACTGTCAGCAGACAGGATACTGGGCTGGATGGACCTTTGGTCTGACCCAGTATGACCATTCTTATGTTCACCAGAAGTGTACCACAAAACCACACATATGATGTATGAACATATTAATGGTATTGACACCTCAATGGATTATCATCTGGGGCTCAATGAAAGAGGAGCATGATTGTGGACTTTGGAAGTCCTGAATGCAACTAGAGCTTCAAACCATAAACTAAATAGGGAGAAATGTGTTTTAGGGATTACAAAACTGACTTTTCAGGGGACATTATTTCCAACGAAGGTATAAAACCTGATAAGATTTCAGCCATTGAAATGAAGCCATGTCCCCAGTCAAAGAAAGGTGTCCAATGGTTCCTGGGAATGTTTAATTATCTTAGATTTGGTATGAATTTTCCATCTACCAAAGCAGCAGCGTTAAGAAAACTCCTAGAAAATAAAAGTGAATGGTATTGGGGTGCAGAACAGGAGGAATCATGGGAAGGTTTAAAACAACAACTGATACAAGAACCATGTTGAAATTCTATGCACCAGGAAGGCACTTTAAAATTTCAGCAGATGCTTAACAGTCTGGGTTAGGTGCAGTGATTTTACAGAAGTATGAGGATTGTTGCATCCAAATCACTGACTGAGGCACAAACCAGATATGCATAGATCGAAAAGGAGCTTGTAGGAATATTGTTTGCCTGTGAGAGATTCAACAGTGTGCCCTTGTTGCCAAGAAGGCTAACGGCATTTTGGGCTGTATAAGTAGGAGCACTGCCAGCAGATGGAGGCATGTGATTACTCCCCTCTATTCGGCATTGGTGAGGCCTCACCTGGAGTACTGTGTCCAGTTTTGGGCCTCACATACAAGAAGGATGTGGAAAAATTGGAAAGAGGCCAGCAGAGGGCAACAAAAATGATCAGGGGCTGGAGCACATAATTTATGAGGAGAGGCTAAGGGAACTGGGATTATTTAGTCTGCAGAAGAGGAGGAGGAGGGGGGATTTGATAGCTGCTTTCAACTACCTGAAGAAGGTTCCAAAGAGGATGGATCTAGACTGTTCTCAGTGGTACCAGATGACAGAACAAGGAGTAATGGTCTCAAGTTGCAGTGGGGGAGGTGTTGGTTGGATATTAGGAAAAACTTTTTCATTACGAAGGTGGTGAAGCACTGGAATGGGTTACCTAGGGAGGTGGTGGAATCTCCTTCCTTAGAGGTTTTTAAGGTCAGGCTTGACAAAGCCCTGGCTGGGATGATTTAGTTGGGGATTGGTCCTGCTTTGAACAGGGGATTGGACTAGATGACCTCCTGAGGTCCCTTCCAACCCTGATATTCTATGATTCAATCAGTATATTTATGGAACAACAGTGGAAGTTGAAACAGACCACAAGGCCCAGGTAGCATTATTTAGCAAACTGCTAAATGATTGTAGCTTAAGGATTCAAAGAGTGATGATAAAGCTGCAAAAGTATGATTTGGTTGTGACCTACACACCCAGTAAATTCATGTTCATTGCAGATGTATTTTCCAGAGCAGTGACTCCCACGAAACCAGAGAAGACTTTAGACACAAAGATACAAGCCTAGGTAGATCTGATTGTAAAGTCAATTCCCATAGTCAACAGGAAACTATAACAAATAAGAAAGGGAACAGAGAAAGATGAATTGTTGGGAATCCTTAAAGAAGTAATAATTCACTGGTCTACAATTTTTGAGAAGTCGTCTGCTTCAGAGATAAAATGTGCTATTTATTATGTATTTTGATGTGCTGAATTCAAATATGACAATTAAAACAACTGATTGGCTACTGTTTCTAAGATATTTAAGTTTTTACATTTTATGTCTATGTATATTGTGTAGATAGTAGAGTTTTAATCATAAATTGTAAACCTAGGTCTTTTCATGTGTTTATGGTTGCTTTACCTGATAATATTTCACCTGTCCTGTTTATGTAACACTTTAAAAATCAGCAAAAGGGTTATATAAATAAAATTTATTATGAAACAAAAGGCAAAAAACTATTCTGTACATAGTTTAGTCCTATTCAGTGTCTACTCGGCGCTTCTTGGCTTGTCTCTTGTATTCATTAAATGGAGCATCTCTTGTCACTGTCCAGCAATAGTCTGCAAGCATTGATGGGCTCCATTTGCCCTGATAGCGTTTCTCCATTGTTGCAATGTCCTGGTGAAATCGCTCGCCATGCTCGTCGCTCACTGCTCCGCAGTTCGGTGGAAAAAAATCTAGATGAGAGTGCAAAAAATGTATCTTTAGTGACATGTTGCAACCAAGGCTTTTGTATGGCTTGAGGAGGTTTTCCACCAACAACCTGTAGTTGTCTGCCTTGTTGTTTCCGAGAAAATTTATTGCCACTAACTGGAAGGCTTTCCGTGCCGTCTTTTCCTTGCCACGCAGTGCATGGTCAAATGCATCATCTCAAAGAAGTTCACGAATCTGAGGACCAACAAAGACACCTTCCTTTATCTTAGCTTCACTTAACCTTGGAAATTTTCCACAGAGGTACTTGAAAGCTGCTTGTGTTTTGTCTATGGCCTTGACAAAGTTCTTCATCAGACCAAGCTTGATGTGTAAGGGTGGTAACAAAATCTTCCTTGATTCAACAAGTGGTGGATGCTGAACACTTTTCCTCCCAGGCTCCAGTGACTGTTGGAGTGGCCAATCTTTCTTGATGTAGTGGGAATCTCTTGCACAACTATCCCATTCGCAGAGAAAACAGCAGTACTTTGTGTATCCAGTCTGCAGACCAAGCAAGAGAGCAACAACCTTCAAATCACCACAAAGCTGCCACTGATGTTGGTCATAGTTTATGCACCTCAAAAGTTGTTTCATGTTGTCATAGGTTTCCTTCATATGGACTGCATGACCAACTGGAATTGATAGCAAAAGATTGCCATTATGCAGTAAAGCAGCTTTAAGACTCGTCTTCGATGAATCAATGAACAGTCTCCACTCATCTGGATCGTGAACGATGTTGAGGGCTGCCATCACACCATCGATGTTGTTGCAGGCTACAAGCTCACCTTCCATGAAGAAGAACGGGACAAGATCCTTTTGACGGTCACGGAACGTGGAAACCCTAACATCACCTGCCAGGAGATTCCACTGCTGTAGTCTGGAGCCCAACAGCTCTGCCTTACTCTTGGGTAGTTCCAAATCCCTGACAAGGTCATTCAGTTCACCTTGTGTTATGAGGTGTGGTTCAGAGGAGGAGGATGGGAGAAAATGTGGGTCCTGTGACATTGATGGTTCAGGACCAGAAGTTTCATCCTCTTCCTCTTCCTCGTCTGACTCAAGTGAGAATGATTCTGGTGCATCAGGAACCGGCAGTCCTTCTCCGTGGGGTACTGGGCGTATAGCTGATGGAATGTTTGGATAATGCACAGTCCACTTTTTCTTCTTTGACACACCTTTCCCAACTGGAGGCACCATGCAGAAGTAACAATTGCTGGTATGATCTGTTGGCTGTCTCCATATCATTGGCACTGCAAAAGGCATAGATTTCCTTTTCCTGTTCAACCACTGGCGAAGATTTGTTGCACAAGTGTTGCAGCATATGTGTGGGGCCCACCTCTTGTCCTGATCTCCAATTTTGCAGCCAAAATAAAGGTGATAGGCTTTCTTAACCATAGTGGTTATACTGCACTTTTGTGATGCAAAAGTCACTTCACCACAAACATAGCAGAAGTTATCTGCACTGTTCACACAAGTACGAGGCATCCCTGCTCACTTTGGCTGAACAGAAATGTGTCCCTTTGCAAAATCAAACACTGACAAATAAGAGAGCAGGACACTGTATGATTTCTAGAGCTGATATAGGGCAATTTGTTCAGCAGAGTGATGTAAGCTTCGTTATGATTGCATCATCCATGACTGCTAGGAATAACATGATGCAATTCATATCATGTATGACGCAATACCAGCTTCAGATTGCATCATTCATTGTTTTGCCTAAAAAGCAAGTACTGTCCAAACCCAGTCATAGATGTATTCATAGATCCAGTCAAAGATGTATTTTAGTCATTTCTGGTTTAAATTGAGATCCCTTCCCTTTATAACTCACTTATCCTCCGCCATTCCCAAGTCAAGGGTCATATATACTGACCCAATAGCATATCTTGAAAACTAGAGCCAATCAACAATTTTAAGCATCATTTTCGTTCTCAGTGACCCAGAATTAGTAAAGTTTGACTACATTTATTTCAGAAGCATTTTGGCTGTAGAGCAGTGTAATTAAAGGGTGGCCTGAAGAAATAAGCAGTTACTGTCCAAGTATAAGAGAATATTGGAACTGCAGACATGAACTTACTGTGATAGATGGGGTGATTTTTCAAGGGCAGTAAGGTTGTAATTCCAATGAGCCTCCGAAAAGAAATGCTACAGAAGATCATTTAGGAATAGAGAAGTGCAAACAAGGAGCACGAGAGGTCCTGTATTGGCCACGGATCAATCGTGACATCACTAATGTGGTAGGAAACTGCTTTTTATGCTTGAAATACAAGCCATGCCAACACGGAGAGCCATTGAGCCCTCATCCAGTTCCACAAAGGCCTTATGAAAATGTCGGCACTTATTTATTTACCTGGCAATCAAAGGATTATTTAATAGTCACAGATGATTATTCTCTGTATCCAGAAATTTGCACATTGCACAGTACTAATAGTAATTCAGTGATAGCCAGCTGAAAGGGAATCTTCTTCAGACATGGAATTCCAGATGAAGTCTTCCGCAATAATGGGCCACAATTTTCCGTGCAGATTTTAGGCAATTTGCCATAGATTGGGGTTTTCATCACAAAACATTAAGTCCAAATTACCCCTAATCAAATGGACTTGTGCAAAGGTCTATATGGACAGTAAAGAATCTTATGAAAAAGACAGTGACAATGGGGGTTATTTGTTTAAAGCTTTATTGGTTTACTCCAGTACAACTCTGGAGAATGGTTTTTCTCAAGCTCAGCTGTTAATGGAAGGAAGGATCACATGTAATTTACCAATTACCTGATGAAATCTCAGAAAAATGCAACCATACATTAGATGAAAAAAAATCCAAAATGGAAGCAGAAATATTATTTTGACAAAAGGGCCTGTGACCTTCCATCTCTTAACCCAGATGCCTGAGGAATCACACCTCTAATACTTGGGGCCAAAGAGATACCATTAAAGAACAGCTGCATCCAAGGTCTTATGTTGTCCAGACAGACCTTTCAATTCAACATAATTGAAAGGATCTACAAGTAATTGCAGTAAGTTCCAACACATTGACAGCTGATATGCATTCCCATCTGACTGATCCTTTATCATCAATGCACAAAGAAGAAACTGTCAAGGAACAAGAGAACACCTCAGGGCAGGTTTACACTAAAGGTTAAGTTGATCTAACTTACGTCACTCCTCTGAATGATGCAAGTTACAGCATCATTATATATATGTTAAATGTTAATCCTCCTTTTTTTTTTTTTTTTAAGAGGGAAGATGTAGAGATAGGTTTATGAAAGATTGTGATTTGGAGATGCTCCCTTATAAGGGACTGTGTTGTGAGTGTGGGAATTTGGACATGTGCCCTGATGGCAGGGGTTGGAACACCGTATGGCTGTGTGCAGCAGTTCACCAGAGACATTCTCCAGTTTATTTTATTAAAGTTTTATTCCTTTCTCATTCACTAATTTATTTAATGAACCCCAGGATCGTTACAGAAACCAGCCAGGGTTCCGACAAAACCTTTCCATTGGAAACCTGCCTGTTTTCCTGCCCACTTGCCTGCCCAACTCCTCAGGAGTCCAAGCTCCCTGGTCCAGGTCTCTGGGGCAGCTTGCCATGCAGCCTGCCTTGCATTCAGGATTACAGGGCTTCCAAGACCCGCAGCTGCAGGGCAGCCCCGCTGAATGGATTTTTCCCAGAGCCAGGACTACATTCACTTTTGTGGAGAACTTCAGCATGTTTGGGTTTTGTGCTGAATTGGAATGAAACCAAATTCTGAAATATCAAAATCCTACATGAAATGGAATTACCTCTCTCCACCCAGCTCTAGTAACTACCCAGAGGCGTTATCCTATTCATATCCTATACATCCCCAGATGTATCCTATTCTCTGCCTGTGCTGAAAGTGCACACAGGATTTTGGATGGGAGGAATCTTGGTTGAAGCCTTACAGATTTTCCAGTAGTACAGCAGTTTTGATGAGTAAAACTAAAGTATGCTCAGAATGAAAGTGTGTGTAACCAACAGATTAATTATTTTTAATATGGAGATATACCTATCTCATAGAACTGGAAGGGACATTGAAAGGTCATTGAGTCCAGTCCCCACCTTCACAGCAGGACCAAGTACTGTCCCTGACAGATTTTTGCCCCAGATCCCTAAATGGCCCCCCTCAAGGATTGAACTCACAACCGTTGGGTTTAGCAGGCCAATGCTCAAACCACTAAGCTTCCCCCTCCCTTAAACTGTCATCACTGAGTGATATGGAGGCAGTTCACACCTCACTGTTGTTTCAAGCTGTCTGAAGGCTTTTGGGTGACAGCACAGTATTAACCTTCTAAGCCCTGGTCTACACTACAGAATTACTTTGGTATAACTCAGGGGTAGGCAACCTGTGGCGAAAGTGCCGAAGGCGGCATGCAAGCTGATTTTCAGTGGCACTCACACTGCCGGGTCCTGGCCCCCAGTCCGGGAGGCTCTGCATTTTAATTTAATTTTAAATTAAGCTTCTTAAACATTTTAAAAACCTTATTTACTTTACATACAACAATAGTTTAGTTATATATTATAGACTTCTAGAAAGAGACCTTCTAAAAATGTTAAGATGTATTACTGGCAAATTAGAGTGAATAAATGAAGACTCGGCACACCACTTCTGAAAGGTTGCCGACCCCTGGTATAACTACATCGTTCAGGGGTGAGAATAATCCACACCCCTGAGCGACATAGTTATACCAACCTAAGAGCCAGTGTGGACAGTGCTATCACCCGCCGACACCAGGTACTGCCTCTTGCGGAGGTGGATTATCTAGGCCCACGTGAGAGATGGTGGACGTGCAGACTTGCCAATATTTCTTTAACCTTAATCAGAAAAGCTTACTAAGGGGCAAAAGGGTAGTGCAGTCTCCACAGACATTTAATCCTCGGCTGCTCTGCATAAAACAGCCTACAAGAGTAACCATTTCAGTGGTGTTATTTAATGCTAATCGTAGAGATTTTGTGTGTGTGTGTCATTCGCAGAAATGACACAGAGATAAATTTAAACTAGTGACTTTGGAGTGAACCAATTGGCTCTAATTGGTCACACCTCCCCATGTGTGTTTGTGTGGTCATAACACCTTTTTAACACGCTAGTCTTCAAGGCCCACCATGGAATCTTTGTTTTTTGTTAGGAATGTGTGTGAGGCTGTTAAATAGGGTTCGGATGGGATTGATCAATGGATTTTTTTTAAGTTGCTATTTAATTATTGCTATCCATGCCCACCTTCTCTGGTCCCTTGATCTTCAGATATGTCCTTAGTTTTGTGGGGCACAACATGCCATTGCAGTGAACTCTTGAATGCAGTGTGGAAGTGCTTGTTTATGCCGTTCTCTCTCTGCTAGTCTGCTCATTCAGCTCAGGTAATTAATTGGCACTTTACTCACCCGAAGAAGAACTTGGTAAGTGATAGAAATTACATAGAAGCATACTGTGTCTTCCTGTAGTGAAAGCTGCAGGAGCCAGATGGCCCAGGGGGGAGATTGCGGAGTTTCCAATGACTGCTTCTCAGAGGGGAGGTGTTTGGGGCAGGGAGTGGTGGAGGAGCCTCTGAGCCCTTGGACTGTGTGGGTAAAGGTAACAGTCTCCTTAAGGGAGTGTAGAGTAGATGCTGCCTGGTTCCACCTCCTGTCTTGGCCACAACCTCCTGAATATTATCAGAAGCCCATCTGCACTTTTGGAGAGTGGAGGAAGCCTGACCAGTGGCGTTGGTACAATTTTTATCGTAGAGGTGCCGAGAGCCATTGAACCAAACTGTAAACCCTGTATATTATGGAAACCACTTCAAGCCAGGGGGGCGCTGCTGCACTCCCGGCACTCTGAGCATGGCTGGCAGGCTCTGTTCCACTTCCTTCCGCTGCTGTGACCTTTGTGCCATGTTTATGCTTGTGTTTCCCCTCCCCACTGGAAAGATTGTTCTTCCACATTTTAGAAGAGGTGTGGCTTATTTTAAGATGAGTTGTTTGGTAGGCGAGACCAGGCTGATTTTACCTTTTTTCCCCAACAAAAAAAGGTGGGAGCTGTACTGCTTAACAGTAAGTTCCATGTCAATAGTCCCCTAGTCCTGTTTTCTAGCTCCGTATGCATGTTCACTGAGAGTTGGTTGCATTTCTTGCATACACTCTGAGAAGTTCAAAATAAGGTTAGTCACTGAGATGTGTACAAAGATATCTGTATTGGTATCTGCAGACTTTTTTCAAGAGAAGCTTTTTATCAGACAACGTCAGGTTAGAGGAATTATTTTATCTCCGTATAATTTTTTTTACATACTTGAGTATTGCTATCAAGCTTCCAATCAATTGAAAGTACAGCTGCTTGTTGAAAATTGGTTTTTAAGGAAAATTACAGTACTTCTGTATTCTCTGAGAGAAAACAGTTTAAAATTAGTTGTTTGTGCCAAAACTTTCAGACACTGGTGCCTGAGTTAAGCTTCTACATTCATATTTGGGTTCCTACATGAAATTGGTCTCTCTTTTTTTTTTTTTTTTTTTTTTTTTTAAATGCTGAGCACCCAGCAGCTCCTCAGCACTTTTGAAAATCACCCTACTCTGATTTAGATCCCAAGTTTGAAAACATTGGTCCTGATGTAACTTACATTTGTATGGGTGAACAAACGAATACCCCTTCCTGTTTGAAGGACCTTCACATTAGTAATTCTAATAACTATTTTTATTTGGATGGATCACCACAAATTGTGACTGTTGATAGTTGTGACACTTTCTGTTTCCTCCCCTTTCAAGTCATAGCTACTGAGAGACAATGTAAGTAGCAAATATAAATGTTGTATTTGCTTCTGTTTTTTGCTGGCATTCCAGGATTGCATGTGTTCAGAAACACCAAGGCTACAGTAACTTTTTTCCTCCTGGATTCAAAGCAAATATTTCTGTTCCAAGGGCATGATAAAGGCCCAGCTGTGAAGGGCAATTGTTGCCTGTACGTTTAAAGTTAACGTTCTTCCTATAAACACCATGCAGTTTAGTTTTTTAGGACAGAATGTAATTGGTCTTGTTCCTCACAAGTGGGGGATGGTACAGTATACATCATAGTTTATAGCAGGGGTAGGCAACTTATGGCACGTGTGCCAAAGGCGGCACGCAAGCTGATTTTCAGTGGCACTCACACTGCCTGGGTCCTGGCCACCGGTCCAGGGGGCTCTGCATTTTAATTTAATTTTAAATGAAGCTTCTTAAACATTTTAAAAACCTTATTTACTTTACATACAACAATAGTTTCGTTATATATTATAAACTTATAGAAAGAGACCTTCTAAAATGTTTAAATGTATTACTGGCACGTGAAACCTTAAATTAGAGTGAATAAATGAAGACTCGGCACACCACTTCTGAAAGGTTGCCGACCCCTGGTTTATAGTCTTCTCCTCCTATGCTCTAGTACAGTTGTCATTGTATCTCCATTTCAGTGTCTTTATTTTGAATGTTTTTCTTTATTCTATAGTCTCTCTCCTTCCTTACTAATAGGTTACTATGCTTTGTATTTTGTACTTTTTTTGCTTCCTTTGTGCTGGTGCTTCTCCCAATTCCCTATCTCCACAGAAGGCCGGTCTTTGGCCACACTCAGGAGGCTCGGCAGATGTCATGACGAAAGAGTTGCTCGGGCCAGCAGGCTGCTTGCCTAAGCCTACAGCCCTGTTTTACATTAGCTATTTTCATGGCAGCTAATGGCATTAAAGGCCACAACGGGAGCAGAGAGGGAGGGGGAGAGTTTCTCGTCTTTGCCCCACAACTCCAGACCACTACTGTCTGGTATCCTTAATGGATTTCCCCTTTCAGATTAACCATGCCTTCTTGAGATGTGGATGCAGGGATATAGCCATATGGTATCATGATGGATGGCATATTTCTATTAATATCCTCACCAGGCAGTGAAATTTCTCAACAAACATACATTAACTATTTGATTTGTAGATAAAGAACTGTCATCAAAGCCAATTTGCCACGCCATGTATGAAGTGCATATTTGTTTTACATTTTCAATGTGTTTTGGCTGCCATACATAGTTTGAGATTAGCCAGATTCTTTATTCCATTATGACTTTTCCCCCCAAAACCTACTCACCTCTTATATGACAGGTAACATGTTACTTGTAATTATGCAACAAACTTTCTTTTGTTTAATGGAATATAAATGCAGAAGTAAAAAAATATATCTAGATCAAGCGTAACCAACATTTTGTATTTATGGAATTCCCATTTTAAAAAAATCTTTGCGCTGGAATTAAGGTTGAGAATACATATCAGTAACCACAGAGTTGTTAAATGTGCACCCTTAATGAGCATTGTCGCTATCAGAAAACAGGTCTTAAATTTCTGTCCTTCTAGCAGTTTAATGTTAAATTGAAAAGAAACCCAAATATTTGAAAGCTCAGTTTAGAGCACCCAGACAAAAATAACTGCTTCTATAATGATGCCTTAATGAAAAACAAACTCTGAAAAACCCTTATCCATCTGTTACAATGTGGTGTTATTAGTGAACACACAGACTGGAATGCCTTACTCTTAACTGTATGGTGGCTGCACCAAGCCCATCCTTCTTTATGAACACAGTCCATGAGTCCATAGAAAAATACTTTTATGAATTTCTAATTAAATAATGTATTGAAGGCAGCCATTCCCCCTCTCCTTTAAGATTCCGTGTGCCTCAAGTTATGCAAGTGTAATTAGCCACAGAGCCAGTATATCGATGTGTAATCCTTCTGCCAGGTGGTGTAGGCAGCAAAAAGGCCCGGTTCAATTTTCTAGGCGTTTCTTTAAAGACTTAACTAACACAGACTCAACCCCCCTCCCTGAAACCTGTGAAACTGTATACACCAGCTTGGGCATTTCCCTGATTGGCAATTTTTCTCCACTCACAAACGCTGAGTTCAGGGGTTATGACAAAGAAATTTATTGGGGAGGAAGATGATGACAGAATGAATTTGGGAAAACCAGCAATTTACAAATTCTATGCTGTAAGACTGCCACCGCACAGGGTGTCTTAACAGTAGTCTCAAACTCAGTCTCCTTTGGCCATTGGGAGTGACTGATGTGTTCTGGCCACTTCCCTCCTCCCCAGCTCCCCACTCATGGTTAGTTGTGGGTTGGAGAAGTCCAAGGATTCTTGCAGGGCAGTGCTGCCTGGGCTGTTCTGGGGGCTTGACTACCTGACCCAGATGGCATGACTTTTCTTTAATTGCTGGGTAGGGAAGCCCGCACCAACACCCCTTGGATAGGCTGCTGCTCTCTCCCTCTCTCTCTGGATTCACCCAAGCTGCTGAGCTTTGCCACTTCTCTGTACCATACCCTCAAAGGTGTCTCTGCTTCTGAGCTGTCCGTCACCTTCGAGAAGCTGCTGCTGCTACTCTGTGCCATCTGTTGCCTTGGATTGTCTGCCTCTGCTGCTCACTGCCAACAGTTTGCTCTGATCGCTGTTCAGCAATCTCAGCTCTTGGGGAGGATGGTAGTTTCTAGGATCATTTGACAGTGTCCTCACCACCAGAGGCTGAAAATGAGAGCCTTTTCCCCTTCTCTTCCCCTTCTCTCGCTCTCTTCAGGTTCCCAGTGCTCTGTGGGTTTTAGGCTATTGATACTCCACCTAGGAACTATATTGCTACTTTTTATTTAAATTTAAGACATCTGCCTCACTAGATTGCAGACTTGTTAAACTCCTTTGGGGAAAGGAGAGCTATGGGAAGATGGGAGAGTTGTGATGACTTGACAACTGTATCAAAATAGCGGCTCTTCAGAATTAGAGATGTTAGTACCCATAGATTTTGGACATCTAAAAACCCTTAGAATAAATCTATAATCCAAAATTAACCCATTTTACATAGTAGACAGATATGAAGGGGAATGGGAGGCTTGGGCGCAAAGTTAAAGTTTGGGTGCCGTAGCTGTGCCTTTCTCCACTTGTAAACGTAAAATAGTTGAAATGACATATTTGATTATTTGAAGAGAATTCAAGAAGTGACTCAAGAGCTTCTCTAAGACTTGATGGACATGTAAATTAGGATTTCTCTTGCATGTAGCAGTAAATTAGCTTTCCATCAAAACTTGAGCAGGACTTGTATTCACTGAATCTTGGACCGCATATAATGCAAACTTTCCATCCCAACAATCAAACAGCTATTGGCAGTGCATATTATAATCTTAGTAAAATGAAAAATAGTTGCTGGTTTGCCATTGGTATTTGAGAGCACACAAAGTCAGTGTTCTAAACATGTAATAACACAGGAATTGATGCACAAGAGGATGTGCGGTTTTTGGACGGCAGAGGAAAATATGTATCCAGCACACAAGGAGTACAGCTTTCTGGAAACCAGGCATACAGAATGGGGTTCCATTTCAAATTTAAACATTTTAAAAAGCATCTTAATTTTAAAAATGGTTGTAGAATTGAATTTGTAAAGATTTTGTTGTCAATCGAAAACAATAGAGGCCATAGGATTCTGAAGTCTTCATTGTGTTCACGAGAATAGGGCACTAAGCAGCTACTCCATAGTTTTGTCTACACTTGTCTTTTCCAGCAACTATGGAGTGCATTTGTGCTGTCAATGTTTTATAAATGCTAGTGTATACAGGACTTGGCCTTTTCAGCATAGTGTCATGTAAACACAGTGCCTGCCTGCATGGTAGGTTGCTAAAGATCCATCTGTGGAGACCAGAACAAACAAAATTACTGAGTCTAGAGATTGTTATAACACAGTTTCGTCTTGTTTGTGAAGATTGAGTTTTCATTCTATGTGGTTATTATGCATATGCAGATAGCCTATTAGATACATATATTTGCAATTCTGGCCTTTGTGATGGCGGTCAATTCTCACAAATTTAAATGTAGAGGTGTTTGTTGTAGAAATGGCTTATAACTGAGATTCTAGATTAGCATTTTGACTTATACTCACAGCAGAGTTTAATACAGGAGAAATCTTTTAAAATCATCATTTTTTTTAAATAATGAATTGCTGCTTCAAGTTAATCCATGGTTACTTCAAAAGGCTTCTCTCCTAGATAGATTTGTAGGTCAAGATAAAATCTGCCAAATTGAGCAAAGTCCCTGAAGGACTTGAGGCACTTTTTTAGAACAGAGAATATATCTAGGGAATATATGTAACTTTTTATGTTAGCTCCCATATACAGATCCATAGGAGACAATGGCTATTGCTATAACCCTGAGTGTTGGGAGCCTATTGGGTAATCCTGGGGTGCAGCAGAATCATGGTGTCTCTTTTTTAAATTGTGTATATGGGGAATGTTTTAGGAACCACTGACTCCTTCAACACTGTTTGCTAATGCAGATATCCGCTACAAAGAGTTAATAAATCTGAGCCCTAATCTTCTATTTTTTAATTTGACAATTAATATTAGGGTCTAGGGATATGCCTGAGCATTGTTCTTTCTCTTCAAAAGGGGCCAATGCTACAGTGGCACAAATTGTAATGGGTGATATTTTCAGAAGTGCCTATGTCATATTTATTTACAGTGGGGCTTGAACTCGTAAATCAATTCAGTACTTTTGAAAATGTTACTTGACATATATGTACTTAATTACTGCGCAGTGAAGTCATCTTTACTCACAACACTTTAAAACATCCTTTCTAACTTGGACACAAAATAGTGCCATGATGTAGCAGAATCCTTGAAAAGCCATGTTTCACATTTGATGTGGTTTGTGCAGTTAGTGGCGAAGACAGAAGGGATTTATCAGTTGACATTGCCATTGGTGCAAATTCATTTTTGAAGCAGTGCACGGGGAAAAAAATAAGTGTAAGAATCAAGTGCATATATACCATGAAGGGCGTTGGATTGTGTTTTATTGTGCATGTGACTGTCTAGTGTGTGGATGTAAAGAGTGCTCACCATTGACCAAAAACTCAATATACCCTAACTACGGAAATATTAAAATCAAGAGTCAATCTTTTTTATGCTTCTGGCATATCTCTAATTAGGTGGCCATCTTTATGTATGAAAAATACCCTCTTGTTACTGATTCTTAATAAAAGAAGAGCTTGTAGCTTAGATCCCTATCAGAATAACTCAATTCTTAGAAATATTTTTAAATGTTTACTCATTGCGTCTTCTGTACGCAATGTACTGGCTCACTTGTATCATATATGGATTATAAATCAAAAATATTGAAAACACTTTAACAGTGACAACAATTTCTCTGTTCCCTTTTGAACATCAAGTTGAATGTGGTGGTCTGTATTTAGGGTGAGTATGGCGAACTCTGCTTTCAGGCTAGATTATTTTGTTAGACAGCCAAGACCTTTCTAAAAAGAACTTAATATTGTGGCTATTTGAAGATAGCCACATGGGGGGAGGGATAGCTCAGTGGTTTGAGCATTGGCCTGCTAAACCCAGGGTTGTGAGTTCAATCCTTGAGGGGGCCACTTAGGGATCTGGGGCAAAATCAGTACTTGGTCCTGCTAGTGAAGGCAGGGGGCTGGGCTCGATGACCTTTCAAGGTCCCTTCCAGCTCTATGAGATAGGATATCTCCATTAAAAAAAAAAAAAAAAAAAAAAAAAAGTGTTTTGAAGCTACAGTAGTTTAAAGTAATGGTAGCACTTCTTGCCAGATCCCATTTCCTTGACTTTCCTGAAACCAGAACATCTGGCTAGAATTATTAACAGCTCTCAGGATTTTTAGGAAATAAGATGCTGAGTTTTCTTGATTCACATAGTCACATAAAAAAAAAACGAGGAGTCCTTGTGGCACTGTAGAGACTAACAAATTTATTTGGGCATAAGCTTTCATGGGCTAGAACTCACTTCATCAGATGTATGAAGTGAAAAATACAGGAACAGGTATAAATACATGAAAGGGTAGGGGTTGCTTTACCAAGTGTGAGGTCAGTCTAACAAGATAAATCCGTTAACAGCAGGATACCAAGAGAGGAAAAATAACTTTTGAAGCGGTAAGAGAGTGGCCCATTACAGACAGTTGACAAGAAGGTGTGAGTAACAGTAGGGAGAAATTAGTATTGGGGAAATTAAGTTTAGGTTTTGTAATGACCCAATCACTCCCAGTCTTTATTCGGGCCTAATCTGATGGTATCCAGTTTGCAAATTAATTCCAGTTCTGCAGCTTCACGTTGGAGTCTGTTTTTGAAGGTTTTTTGTTTAAGAATTGCCACTTTGAGGTCTGTTATTGAGTGACCAGGCCAGTGTACATCGCAGAGGGGCATTGCTAGCACATGATGGCATATATCACATTGGTAGATGTGCAGGTGAACGAGCCCCGAATAGTGTGGCTGATGTGGTTAGGTCCCATGATGGTGTCCCTTGAATAGATATGTGGACAGAATTGGCACCGGGGTTTGTAGCAGGTTTGGTTCCTGGGTTGGTGTTTTTGTTGTGTGGTGTGTAGTTGCTGGTGAGTATTTGCTTCAGGTTGGGGGGCTGTCTGTAAGCGAGGCCTGGCCTGTCTCCCAAGGTCTGTGAGAGTGGGGGATCGTCCTTCAGGATAGGTTGTAGATCCTTGACGATGCGCTGGGGAGGTTTTAGTTCGGGGCTGTAGGTGATGGCTTGTGGCGTTCTGTTACTTTCTTTGTTGGGCCTCTCTAATAGTAGGTGACTTCTCGGTACTCTTCTGGCTCTATCAATCTGTTTCTTCACCAGGTGGGTTTTGCAGTTTTAAAAACACTTGATTGAGATTCTGTAGGTGTTTGTCTCTGCCGGAGGGATTGGAGCAAATGCGGTTTTAACTTGTTTTTTTTTGTTTGCTGATACAGACTAACACGGCTACCACTGAAACCTATAGCCACATAAAGTAGACTCTCTCTATTTCTCTAGCCTTTGAGAATTTCGTGAATGAAATGGACAGTTGATTAGAAACATGGAACTGTAGCACAAATGTACCTTAACTTTGACAATTTGTAATGTAATTTTCATAATGTACTAGTTAATGTTCTGCAGTATATTTTAAATAACAAAGCTTTAATAAACCTCCCAATATCTCTCAGCTGTTAAATCTGTGCTAGAAGCAAGACCAGCTTGTTTTGTCCTGTTATGCAAAGTGAAGTTCTTTTGTGTAAAGAATTGATTGACATTCTGATCAGTCTTGACATTTAAAACAGTGCTTGCAGCTTTAAATATATTTTTAATTCATTTTTATAAAATCTGCTCCAGTAGTTTCGATAAGACTTTCATGTCAAGGCATTTTATGAAAAATGAGCCTTTAAAAACAAAAACAAACGAATGAGG
This sequence comes from Emys orbicularis, assembly GCF_028017835.1. NCBI lineage: Eukaryota > Metazoa > Chordata > Testudines > Emydidae > Emys > Emys orbicularis. The sequence goes on from NC_088693.1 coordinate 52,558,144, forward strand.
AAGGACAGGAGAATTAAAGCAGTGGTTTTGTTTTTTAAACCAAAACTGAAAGAGAGGTGAGTAGTTTCTATAGCAGTTTAAAAAAAAAAACAAAACAAAAAAAACACACATCCCAGCTTGTGCTTAGTGTATCGAGGGATCAGTCTTTGCATCAAGCCTTTCCTAAACTGGCAATTTGTACTATTAAGGGCGGAGATCTCCCCTGCAATTAAGAACAGCTGCCGTTCTCTTTCATTGAAAATGTCTCATTGTGTTTAATGGTCTCATTTTTTTGTGTGCAATTTATAACACGCAAACAGGGTGCCCATCTGCTATGCTGGGAACCTTTGACATGCTTTTAAATAACAATACGACATAAATGAAACTGGCAGCAAACCCTTAGAATAATTCCATCTCCACTGCAACCTTATAGGCAAGACTTTCCCCATCAAATCTTTATCCTTCATATAGAGCTTCCTCCACTAGGCTCCATCTGATTTCTTCTCAACTGTCAGGATCTTATTTGAGTAATACAGTCGTTTGGAAAAACACACCCCCTCTTATGATATGATAGGAATAAAAAGATGAAGAGTCTTTCAACTTACTGTCACAGCAAACTCAGTACACTTGTTCACTTTTATATATTGGGTAAATAAGAGACAAATTTAGGATGTACAAATAGGGATTTAAGCTACCCAAAACCATTGAATTAAATTGCAGTGAGATAAGTTATTGTAAAACTGCACTTTTCTTGTTTTGCTTTTGCACATTGAAGAAGGGATTTTTAGTTGCTAAACCCTGCAAATATCAAATCATTGTATCTTTAAGTAAAACCAGCAGAGTTTTTGTGTTTTAGGGGAGGAGGGGAAACAGAATGTGTTTGATCATGAGATTGGATGTTTTTCATTTGTCAGATTCCTGCAAAAGACAGCCATGGCCATCCTTAAGAGTGTGATTTACAGCCTCAAAGAGTGAGTTCCAAGGCCAAAGAGTGAGACTTTCCAGGTGGTGTATTAGGTCACTGCTTGAGACAGGGACTCTCATCTTTGGTCCTTGGTGACCCCCCAATAGTCCAGGTTTTTAATCCAACAAGCAATCGTTTGTTTTAAAATATACACTGCTTAATATTGCATATGAAACACTTTGTTTGCCAGAAGCTGGGAATGGGCGACATGGGATGGATTACTTGATGATTACTTGTTCTGGCCCCTCTGAAGCACCTGGCATTGTTCACTGTCGGAAGACAGGATTCTGGACTAGATGGACCATTAGTCTGACCCAGTATGTCCGTTCTTATGTTCTTACTTAAATGTCCTAATTCATACTAAAATCTAGGGCATGTGAGAATTCTATATTCAATCCAAACTAGTGGATTTTAATAAAAACAATTATTTGCTAGTTGAAACGAAAACCTGGATGTTTGGAGATCCCCGAGGACATGAATTTGTCCAGTGTGATTTAAATTTCGAACCGTATTTTGTAGAACCTGCAAACTTTTGACCAAGTCCTGCTTGTTTTTTGGGTGGACTCTTCTCCCCCTCCCCACCCCCCCCGCCACTGTCAAGTATTCACACACACACACACACAACACGCCCCCTCCCTTCCCGATTTGATGTAGAAAAAGTCACTAAGAATTTCTATTATTTCACTACCTGTTTTCATCCCAAAATTGGGATACAAAGCTGAGTGTGTGTGTGTGTGTGTGTGTGTGTGTGTGTGTGTGTGTAAATTCTGACAATTTGTGATTCAGAAATGGTGAAAAATTTCATTTTGATATTTTTGGTTGAAATAAAACATTTTGATATTCCTGAAATTGAAATGTTTCATTTCCTTTTGTTGAATTGAACCAAAGCACTTTGTTTACAATCAGATCAACATTAAACTGCATTTCTGTTGCCTTATGGTAATTGTAGTTCAGGCCTGCATTATCTTCCATGGGCTGGGCTACCTGGAGGACTAAGTCTCCCATGATGCAATATGGATCCAGCTGGGGAGTCTCATGATTCTGGGTGCATTATGGGAGATGTAATCCAGCTAGGGAGCTTAGCTCATAGGGGAGAATGTGAACAATCATTCAGATGGAAAATTCCTGACCAGCTCCAGTTCTTGTTGTCCACATCACAAAAACTCACCACTCTATTTGTCATCCTTGTTGAGTCTCAGCAGAGAAGTCAAGGACTGAGTGGGCATAGTAACAGCTATCTTGTCCCTAGAAATGGTTCCTGTGGTCAGAGTTGAGGTTTACACACTGCTATGTAAATACTTTTCCAAATATAAAACAAGGAAAGCAAAATAGTTAATTAGAAAAACTATGATATGGCTTTGGTAAAGTCCAGTGTTTTTTTATTTTTAGCAGTCCCACTAGGCAGAACTACAGAAGCTGCATTCTAAGAGTTGTCATTCTGCATCAGACGATGTAACTCCTATGGATATGTTCAGGGTACTGGGATTCACTCATGTTAAATCAGGCTCCTGTCTTGTGAGATGAAACCTTTACAGTGTGGTTGTGCTCTGAAAAGTGACTGTAAAAATGGCACTTTCTTATTCAACAATGGTTTCCCATGTGTATTAAAGGTCATATCTAGTTACTTTAGACACAAAAATAAGTGTTTAGTACTTTTTACTCCAGTTTAGACTGTAGAGTGAGCTCACCTAAGAGAGAGAGAGCTGAAATGTATTGCTACTTGTGCATCAACAGAATTATTGACTAAGTTCCACTCAGTTACAGTTGGGCAAACTCCAGTGAACACTAATGGCGATGTACATTTTATTGCAGAGGGCAGAATTTGGCCTCTAGGTCTTCTTGCTGGTGGTGGTGCATAAGAAAGAAAGAAAGAAGCTGCTGTTATTGTCCGATTCCAAGGATGATTTTGTGGGGCTGGCAATTAGAAGTGTTCTCCCACCATCCCCTTCTTCTAAACAGTACATAGTGTATATAGAAATCATTGAGGTAGTATACATGGAATTCCACATTTTTAGGGCTTGCCTACATGAACACTTAGCTCATGGGAAGGTGGGGTCTAAATCTAGCCTGCACTAGCCTGCCATGCACCGTCTGTATGGGCCCTGCTGCTGTGCTCTAAAAGTTCCCTAGTATGATTTGATCGACACGGGTTTGAAATGGGAGTACATTAAAGCACACTAGGAAACTTTCAGTGCAGAGTGTACGTGGACACTTAGTGCACGGTGGGCTAGTGTGGAGTATATTTGCAGCCCAGCTTGCCATGAATGAAGTGCTCATGCAAACAACTCCTTGCCAAGTCAGTTTCCAGAGCAGAACTGCCAGAAAGGCACCCTTTCCTTTTTGTGAGATATGCTTAGAGCCTGTCCACGCTACATATGCAGCAATGTTGGGGTTTCTCTTTGTAATATAAACAGCCCCTAATTGTGTTTAACAGTGTATCTGAACTACGCTAGTGTCTTGGATGTGCCCCATTTAAAAAAGTTGTACGATGATCCCATCTACAGAGAAAACCAAGAATTTTATATTGCTCTCCCCCCAGTGGGAGGATTTTGCTTAACTCTGTACTTTGCTATAAAATGCTAGGGTGACCAGATAGCAAGTGTGAAAAATTGGGACAGGAGGTGGGGGGTAATAGGAGCCTATGTAAGAAAAAGACCCAGATATCGGGACTGTCCCTATAAAATCAGGACATCTGGTCACCCTATAAAATGATAACTAATTGCTTTAAAATATACTGTTTCTTTTAATGGAATAAGTATGTTGAACTGCACAAATTAAATGAATATCAGTTTTGTTTAGGCAACTTGCATTTAATGTGTCTTGTTCAGTAGGAAATTGGGGAGCATTGCCATCCTGAATAATTTTCAAAGATGTGCTATGTTCAATACAGCACTTTCACAGAAACCCTGAGTAAGAGCCCATGTACGGGTATTTTGAAGGTTCAAGTTTTGAAACTTCCAGTACAGAAAAGGCTTTGTTTCTCTTCAGACTAAATGCAAGATCATTATAATTTAACAGGTGTTAATCAGATCCAACCATTGATATGTAGCTGGAACAAAGGAGTAGTTAAACTCCTAGAAATGTAGCAAGGAAAACCATTTGTTTTTCATATTTTCTCATTACTGCCCTATTCAGCTGTCGTACAACAAATACACATGTATCTTGATGTGCCAAAAAAACACACAACTTCAGCCACTAGCCTTCCTGATATTATACTGAATTTTTTCCTTTGACTGCAATCACTCACATGCAAAGCTCAATGGAGTAAGCAATGGCAGTTTGTTGGCACATAAATTATATAGCTTTATTAAAGTATCCATATTTTATATATAAAAAAGTCCAAAATATACTTTTTACAATAAAAAAAGAGAGTAGAAGCTGTAGCTGCTTAGGCAATAACACAGATACCACTAGAGCAGATCTGTATTAGGAAGTAAACTGTTCGATTACATATAACTTTCAGCTAAGGGTTGTAACAACTTGGCTTCTGCAACTTTTTCCTCTCAGAAATAAACTACAGTCCAATAGAGCTATAATAAGCAACAGAGAGTCCTGTGGCACCTTTAAGACTAACAGAAGTATTGGAGCATAAGCTTTCGTGGGTGAATGCCCACTTCATCAGACGCAAGACTCTTCATCTCTTGCGTTCGATGAAGTGGGCATTCACCCACGAAAGCTTATGCTCCAATACTTCTGTTAGTCTTAAAGGTGCCACAGGACCCTCTGTTGCTTTTTACAGATTCAGACTAACACGGCTACCCCTCTGATACTAGAGCTATAATGTGTCTTAAAACCCACAAACAAGCAGTCAAACAACTTTTCTTCCTGGAGTTCTATGGAAAAAGGCATCTGTCTCAAATCCCTGCAATACCTATCATTGCAAATACTTTTGCTAATGCTCTAACAGGCTCAGCTATGTGTGTTCAAATGGTAGGGAAGTGTCAGTTTGACTGGCATGGCTACCACTACTGCATGTTAGGTGTGTGAGAGCTTGATTCCTTGGTCAGCAACTGACCTGGATAATGCTGTGCCTCTGAAACTGTCCTTTGAAGTGGGAGTCATCCTTTACCACTAAATCCAGAGGGTAGGTAGTGTTACAGGTAATAAGTACTACTATTATGTGGGGTCTAGCTTGTCAGCATTGTTTCCAGTAATAGAGCTATGGAAAGAGGAAAACAAAACAAACTGCTTTGCTGAAAAGCTCATTTCATAAAGTTTTTGCATTTTTCACTTGAAATAGGGATTCATTCCAGCTGGGAACAAGGAACCTGTTCCATATGTAAAACAAAGAATATTTAACTCATTTGTGACTGCAGCCATGTTAAAAAAAAGTTTGGGATGTTTAGAACTGGAACCAGCCCATGTTTATTCAACTTAATATATAAAAATGGATGCTTTCATTCATCTGGATCTTGTGCGAATTGACAGCACAGGCGACCGACCTGTCCTCTTGTTTATCCACAGCACTGGTACAACAAGAGCACAGTTCAAGCTTCCCTACTGCTCTGCCCTGCCATTGTGCTTCAACAATATTTTGGAGGGACCACATCTCAGTCCCCCTGCCAATCAGCTCTTTGGCCAGTCTGTCAGCAAGGGAGCCGATTAAAGGTGGTTTTTGTCACTTGGGGACCACTGGTATATTTTACAAAGCACACTAATATCCAGCTGGGTGACTCATTTCTGATTTCAAATTAGAATTTGCCATGGGGTACTTACTAGCCAAAGCCATATTCTGATTGGCTGTTTGGCTCTTTTTGATGTCCCATTTGTGTATCAACTCCCAGTGGAATAAAGCTATGATCTCCTCTTTATGGAAGGGCAAAATTTTTTCCTATTGTAAGTAAGGACAAAGTTGAGGAGGTAAAGGTAAAAGGAAGCTTTATGTCTGCAGAGAGAGACTGGGGGGGTGGGTGGGGAGCAGTTGGTGGAAGGAAAAAGGGAGCGAGGGGGGAAGTTTAGTGACCATTTCAAACTGCCCTCTCTTCAACCCCAAAATGCTGAGCTGTCCGACATAAGACTAGTTCTCATCTTTTTTTTGCTCTTTAGTATAATTACAGGTAAATGTGAAGAGATGAATTAGATGCAATTGAAAGATGGAGAATATCATACACCCAATTTGTAGTTCATGTGGATTGTGTTAAGGAGATTTCTTCCTGATTTTTAGAAGTGTGTGTGTTTGGAGCATTTTTCAGTACCAGGGTCCTTATTCAGTGATAGAGGTGATATACATACTTGAGAGGACAAAAGGTATGTGTACACTGCTGTTAGACACCCGCAGCTGGCCTGGACTCATGGAGCTGGGACTAAGGGGCTGTTTAATTGTGGTGTAGACAGTCAGGGTCAGGCTGCAGCTCAAGCTCAAGCAGTGTCCTAGAGTCTGGGCTCCAGCCCAAGGCCAAATGTCTACACCTCAATTAAACAGCCCCTTAACCTGAGCCTGAGTCAGTTGGCACAGGCCAGCTGTAGGTTTTTAATTGCAGTGTACACACATACCCATAGTCTCTTTGACTTGCCTCACGTGGGGAAATTTCCATGGGGCTAGAAGGCTGTGATCTGGGTATAGTGTGCTGGGGAGAACCGGGTGCCCTGCCCTTGGGAAAAAGTGCGAGTTAACCTCTCTCAAGGGAGATTGGATGCAAAGTTAAAAAGCATCTCTTGACCCAGAACATGCCTGAACTTTGCCTTATCCTGGGGAAGATAAGAAAAGTGAGCTCCCCTTTTGTGGTGTGAGTCTCAGAGTAGAACAGGCCTTAATTAACTGATAACAATAAAGTCGGGAGTGTAGAGAGGTTGAGTATGGGTGAGAACTTTCCCAACACTGGGCTTTCAAATAAGCTTCTCTGACCCTGAAAGAAGACTGTGCCTAAAGTGTTCTGCTGTTGAAAGTTAACTCTCTTCTGTAACCAATGAACAGAATTTTTCTTCTGTAAACCATGGCTACTTTTAAAATCAAATGGGTTGGTGTATAAAACTTCACTCGTTAGTTCTGTGTCTAATAACATCACACAGTTAGCAGTCTCCCACATAAGTAGCATAATATATGAAGGTATACTGAGGTAAAATGCTCCTTCTGATGTGTATATAATCCACACAGCATTGTTGATGTAACAAATTTCAGAGTTCCTCTCAACAATAAAACTTCTGTAAAATGCATAGTTGTTGGGAGTGGTTGTTTGTGATTATTCCTTCTGCCTCAACAAGCTTCACAGTTTTCTTTATCATCATGTTTAGACATCAGTTGATTTTATTCTTGATTGGCATTTTTAAAAAAATACTAGCTGCTCATTTGTAAAGACCTCGCCTAGACAAAGCTACATCTATTTTGTAGTCACCTGCTTTGTTCACTTAATTTAACAGCAAGCTAATCAACTTCTTTCTCCAAGGAAGTGAAAGTGCTGAACACAAAGAATTAAATTGCAAATAGTCTTATGGGAACTGAGGAATGCATTTTATTTTAGGGCAATTAAGATTAAACAAAAAGAACAGGAGTACTTGTGGCACCTTAGAGACTAACAAATTTATTAGTCTCTAAGGTGCCACAAGTACTCCTGTTCTTTTTGCGGATACAGACTAACACGGCTGCTACTCTGAAACCTAAGATTAAACAGTATTTCAGTACATATACGCTAATACATTTTTTTTTTTACATGGTGATAGTTTTTTTTTTAAACCTGGATAGCTGAATATCTTCATTCCCTTCCCAAAAATAACCAAGAAGTGTTTAGCAAAATAAAATTTCAAAGACAATTTACACAGCACGCTTCCATGTTGATCCCAGTCTTTAAAGGCACTGAGATTCTTGATACCCAGTTGGGTTTTGTTGTTTTCCCCCAACTCAGAGTGGGAGAGAAGCTCTCATTTGTTTGCATTGTTGTTTTCTTTGAATCTCTCTCTGATTGGTATCCATTCAGGTGTTGTGGCAGTAAGGAAATAATGAATGTTATTCAGAATTTTACTGAAACTTGATAAATTACAAAAAGAATGAGGAGTACTTGTGGCACCGTAGAGACTAACAAATGTATTTGGGCATAAGCTTTCGTGGGCTAAAACCCACTTCATCGGATGCATGCAGTGGAAAATATAGTAGGAAGATATATATATACACACAGAGAACATGAAAAAATGGGTGTTGCCATACCAATAGTTCTCTGTGTGTGTGTGTGTATATATATATATATCTTCCTACTGTATTTTCCACTGCATGCATCCGATGAAGTGGGTTTTAGCCCACGAAAGCTTATTCCCAAATAAATTTGTTAGTCTCTAAGGTGCCACAAGTACTCCTCATTCTTTTTGCTGATACAGACTAACACGGCTACCACTCTGAAACCTTGATAAATTACAGTTTACTAATTTATTAATACTTCGGTATTAACATAAAAATATCAAGCAGATTGTTCTCTACATGTGCAAATATAATTAACTGCATATTGTTTACAGTATATCCTGGCAATATGCTTATCAGTGATGGGGTAGAAGAGAAGGATTACAATGGCTGAGTTCCAAGGACAGTGACTAAGTATACGAAAATTGGAAGGCTCAAAAAATAGAATTTTTTTTTAAGTAGAGAATGAGTTAGAAGTTACATCCCAAGACAAAGCAATAGGCCTTAACATGAGATCTGAAAAAAATCAGGGATTCAGTTAGGCTCAGAGACATGGAGGCTATTCCAGATGGTGGAGGCAGCTTGGCGGGGAGGATCTGCCACCTGCTGTGGAGAGACAAGGGGACAGAAAACGCTGCTGTTTGATTAACCAAAGGAACATGCTAAGTAACTGCAAACAGGGGAAGAGATAAGGTGGGGGAATTATGGAGACAAACCTTGAGAGGTCAGAAGGATGAGGAAAGAGTAGCTAGTGCTGAGGTGAGAGAAAATCATCAGCTAGTCCATGGTTGTTAACCACATGTAGAAGGGTATTTTACAATTGTGAAAGGGAAGATGCCAGAATGAAAATTATCAAAGAGGTTGTTTTGGGAGTGGTATTTAAACAATGACCATTTTTATTTAAACAATGGCATTTTTCTAGGTTTTGCTGAGAAAGGGAAGATGAGAGATGAGTGTTCATCTTACGAAAACAAGAGCAAAGGAATTTAGAGGGGGGCAGTGGTGGCAATCTTGAGCACTCAGGTACACGGTGAGTGATTATTGCTGCAAAGGGAGCAAAAGTTTGGAGGCAGGAAGAGACAGGATACAGTCATTAAAGGCCAAATTTGGAAAGGTGCCTAAAGTGTGCAGAAAGGTGCCTGTTGGGATTTTAAATCTGGTCCTAAGTGTCTTTTGCTAAAAGGATGGTGTCTGAGAGATCGGAGGGAGGGAAGCAAGGGAAAGTACTATGGATGGGGATCGGAGATAATAGTTGGTGGAGGTGGTTAGTAATCTATTGTAGTTAAAATTGAAAATTCCTTGCAAGTAAAAGTGGAGCATGGAGCTTAGTAAGGGAGTGAAAGTTGTCAGTGCTTTTTGCATTCATGGAAGTAGTCTCAATGTAGTGATTAACTTTCAGATATTTATGTTCTTTAGTTTTATTTCTCTTATTAGCAAGTCCTCAGTGAACATATACTCCAGCATCAATGGATGTAAAGAAAGCAAAACAAAATATTGGGGTCAAAACAAACTTTTCAAAATCCGTGAGAATTCCAGTTTGAAAGTACACAGCCTAAAAACTTGGTGCTATGAAAAGTAGAAGTACACAGCCTAAAAACTTGGTGCTATGAAAAGTACTATGGCTGTAGAACAAGGAACGTCGTGATTGATCTAGATATGGGTAGCATTTATGATTCAAATTGTTCCTATACTTAGATCTCAACTAAAGGAGAACTTCAGTAAATACTGTATCCTTGATGTGGTAGGAGAATAACATGGTTGATTTTATATTAAAACTTACAAATGAAAGAAGAGTTTATAATAAAGTGTGGCAAATGACATTGCTGACACACTCATAAAATAATTCAAAACGTATGGTTCACAACTGTCTTTTAGCTAAGAACTACAATAAAGATCTATTTAGGTTCTGTAATTATATGGTGGCTCAGAAGAGTGGCATGTGGTTTAGGTTTATAGTCATAAATGTTGACATCACTGAGGAGTACACGTTAATGTTAACAAAAGAAAAGGAGAAGTAGAAGGATTATTTGTGGTCGTTAAATTATTATAAAAACTAAATTGAGATCTATTTTTACAGAGCATGAGACCATTTTTAATCATTGTTTATAACGAATAGAGGATGTACCTGGAAAAGGGGCAGAGATCTAATTTTTATTACACAGCCAGAAGAAGATAGAAAATATATAAAGTACAATAATGGTGTATCATTAAATTAGACATGATGGATGAATCTGTTGTTTTTTTATTTTAAATAAAGATTTATGTTCCAAACTCTGACGCAGATGGCACTAATTCTGTGTATGCAGTGCCACGAATACAGAAAATTCTTTAAAAGGCTTGCTACTAAAACACTTCCTTGCCTATGCCTTCTAGAACTAAATTTGTGGAAGGCATAGCCTGAACTTCAGGGCAAACGTACAACTTGATGAGGGAAGTTTTATTAACTGTGTGTATGAAATGTTTGTCAGTGTAAGTGAACTTGATTTGTCTTGTGTGTCTGGGATATAGTTGTTGATATGCTATTTGAATATTGTATTAAGCTTTCCAGCATTGTATGGTGGTGAGGTTTCCTCAAAAAAAGAAAACATTCCGAATAAACACAAAACATCCCTGGCTGAATTATGCAAGGTCAGGTGATTTGGATAAAAATAACTGTTTTTTCCTCTCTTTTAAATTTCTGTTGGTTGTTTATGACCTTATACTTCAAGTTTCCATATGGAGAAAGACTTTGTTGCTTGTGAATTGTTCTTCAGAGGTGATTTTTGTGTGTGTGTGAAGACCATCACTAATGTTGTACAATCCATGTAGGGCTAGTGAGAGTGGCATTTCAGCACTAGAGAATTCAGTAGCCTTGTTAGAGGTGAATATGTCACCTTAAAAACATTCAAGATATGAATTAGGAATGTGTTGGTTGCCCTAAAATTGCCGATGAGGCCTCCACACTGGCTCCACACTGTTTTCTGGTGTAATACTGTCAAGCATAGGTGCTGGAACTAAGGGGGCTGGTGATGCTGCTGCACCCCCTGGCTTGAAGTGGTTTCCATTATATACACGGTTTACAGTTTGGTTCAATGGCTCTCAGTACCCCCACTATACAAATTGTTCCAGCTTCCCTGCTGTCAAGTGAGGACAGATGTTTGCAAACGTGGTATTTCAGTAGTAGAAATACCAATTTGTTTGTACTGGGGTGGTATTCTTGGAGCTGATGGATGAGACAGTTTGAAGGACAAACAGCACTAGATTCCATGGCTGGATGGGCTTGGTGAGCTAACCATTCTGTGATTTCACTTAAAAAATTACACTGTAATGTTACTCTCTAGATGAAAGCTGTCTTCCAGAAACAAACCCATGGAAACCACAGCTTGTGTTATTAATATCCCATCTACCCAGGAAGGAGTACTGCGGAAAGGGATCTGGGGGTCATAGTGGATCACAAGCTAAATAAGAGTCAACAGTATAACACTGTTGCAAAAAAAGCAAACATCATTCTGGGATGTATTAGCAGGAGTATTATAAGCAAGACCCGAAAAGTAATTCTTCCGCTCTACTCCACGCTGATTAGGCCTCAACTGGAGTATTGTGTCCAGTTCTGGGCACCACATTTCAGGAAAGATGTGGAGAAAGTTCAGAGAAGAGCAACAAAAATTATTAAAGGTCTAGAAAACATGCCCTATTAGGGAAGATTGAAAAAATTGGGTTTGTTTAGTCTGGAGAAAAAAAGACTGAGAGGGGACATAACAGTTTTCAAGTACATAAAAGGTTGTTACAGGGACGAGGGATAAAAATTGTTGTTCTTAACCTCTAAGGATAGGACAAGAAGCAATGGGCTTAAATTGCAGCGAGGGCAGTTTAGATTGGACATTAGGAAAAACTTCCTAAGTGTCAGGGTAGTTAAGCACTGGAATAAATTGCCTAGGGAGGTTGTGGAATCTCCATCTTTGGGGATTTTTAAGAGCAGGTTGGACAAACACCTGTTAGGGATGGTCTAGATAATACTTAGGCTTGGTCTACACTTACCCCCCAATTCGAACTAAGGTACGCAACTTCAGCTACGTGAATAACGTAGCTGAAGTTCGAAGTACCTTAGTTCGAACTTACCTCGGTCCACACGTGGCAGGCAGGCTCCCCCGTCGACGCCGCGGTACTCCTCTCGTCTAGCTGGAGTACCGCAGTCGACGGCGATCACTTCCTGGTTCGACTTATCGCGTCCAGACAAGACGCGATAAGTCGAACCCAGAATTTCGATTCCCAGCCGCCAAACTAGCGGCTGGGTGTAGACATACCCCAAGTCCTGCCCTGAGTGCAGGGGACTGGACTAGATAACCTCTTGAGGTCCCTTCCAATTCTATGATTCTACGATCTCTTCCCCGCTCCCTCCCTGGACCCCCACTGCTGCCTGAAGGCCTTTGGCCCGTTTTGCTGCTTTCCTCATAGATTGCTTTGAAAGGATGTTGCTTAAAATTAACTATGATGAACATATTTGCACAGATAAGCCTAAGAGGCATGTGTTACACTCTCAACTTTGCAAGTGTATCTGCAGCACCTTTAAGGAATATTATTCTGTTCCTGAATATGTCCTACCAGAGAATCTTGTGAAGTGCTGTTGCTACTGTACTTTGGATGCATAACAATACGGCTGCTGCCAGGAATTGCATCATGGTCTCTCAGCAGCAGTGGAGTCTTTTCTTTGCTACTGTTGTAACATGCTGGCCATATCGCAAATCAACTCTATTTCAATGTTAAACACATTAGAGCTCTCTACTTTCTTGTACTTTAAACAACACTTCACCTCTAGTTGAATCATTGAGTTCAAATTCTAAAGATGCATGGGTCTCTAGACCAGTATTAAAAGTTTTAGGAATCTCCTCATCAATGCCAGATACATCAAGAGGAGTTGGACATTTTTGGTTTGCTGCGGTTAAAGTGGCTAATGCATCAATCTGCTCTTAAATATGAGCTACCAGTTAGCGTCTTGTTTTTGCATCTTGTTGGGCATGGATGTTTCCAAACCATCTTGAGCTGTGATCTTGTCTAATGTTATAAACTAAGCAAGATCAGGCCTAGTTAATACTTGAACGAGATCTTCAGGGAACAACCAGGTGCTGCAGGAAATAATGTTGGCGGTACGGTAGATAGCACTCTTAAAAGCACTGTGTGATGTGCTGTATACAGTTTCATTGTCAGCCAAAGATCCAAAGTGTCTGACAAACTGCTATGATTTTGTCTCGTGGCCTGTGTGTGTATGTTCCAGTATAGTGGGCCTGAAGTCTCTGCTAGTGCAGAGAAGATGATGTCAATTCTTAATCTGTTTTTTAGCTCCAAATTATGTAACACCACCCTAAATTTGGTTTCCAAATGTCTGTAATTCAGCTAATCGGAAAACGTGAAAATATGCCATGCAACTATGACAAGCCATGGACTGATAGTTAATGTTTTAAACTTACTCTGTGTACTTTAACCATTCAAATTATATTCATAATATTTTTATAAGATTTTTAGGGGCTTCCCCCACTTTTTTAGAGGGGAAATTGTTTTGGAATATAAAGTGTCGTTCTGGGATATAACACAGAGTGGTTTGGAGGAAATGTGCATGAATGAAAGAGTGGAATGGGGAAGTATAAGATCACAGTGGAGATTTGACTGATTTCCTGCCTGAAGCATCTTCCTCTCAGTGGAAGAGCAGAGCACCAACCCCCTCTTGTATGATAGTAGTGATATGAAGAAGATAAATTCTAATTACAAATATAGTTGAAATAACAAGTTGATACAATATCTCATTGCAGTTCTTTGATTGTGGGTTGTAAACTTACGATGTTACTTAACTCTGAAAATACTGGCATTTCTTACTCTGGCGGCTAAATGAATACTTACATGGACGGATGTATGTCTGCAAATTATGAAGGCTTTAATGAGTCTCTAAAAGAGTGTGGTGGAGGGAAGTAACTTCTATTTCTTTCCCAGGCCCATTCTATAAGTATCATTATGAAGTAAATCAGTAATCACAAACATCCATGTTAGACTTTATTGGCTCATAGGATTCCAAAGAAGCTTCAGTCCTCCATTTATCACTTGGTATAGTGCGTAGAAAGCTACATAGCATTGTTTTAATGCTATCTGAACCTCAAAGGACATACAGTATTTTTTTTATATATATATAGTCTCGATGATATTGGCTTATTTCTCTGCTAAATTCATCATCTTTTACTTTACAGATTTTCTCTGTCAGATGAAGCATACAGATCCCTTAGGGACCAGGATAAAGATCAGTGTATTCTTATTACTGGGGAGAGTGGTGCTGGAAAAACAGGTAATATACAGCTTTGTGTTCTCCATGCTCCCCTCCAAAAATATGAGAGGGTGTTAAAGTTGTCTCTTTGCATTTGCTCCACGCTGTAAACTAATTGCATCATGATATGTGCTACTGCAGGTGTGACATTGCATTGAGTGTTGTTGCATACATGCAATTCAATTGTATTGGTGCGATGTCATGATATCTATGTGCAAAGTCATCCTTTTGGTGATGCTGTGTTGCAAAGGTCAAAATAAATTCATGACTCACTTGTCTTGCAGAATACACTCTGTCAAAGTTAGACTCAGGACTCAGTTTGTCAGACCACTCTGTTTTATTAGCACAGCGCTCTGCTAATAACACTCAGATAATGTGAGCACCCTGCAAGATTCAAACAGTCTTATTTATACAGATAAAAGGGTGCGAACTAAACAAAGGGACAGAGAGAGCAAAACTGTAAAATTTGCCTGGGGCACAATATGCATATCCTGCTTCCTTATTAACTCTTATCGATCTAAGGCTAATGCTTCACCAATCGCCCTTAATTGGATCAATTGATTAACAGTAAATGTCTGCTTTCCTGACACCTGGATTGCAGCATTTCTCATTTCTACTTAAAGGTACATACAGCATTCTTTATTCATTCTATTTCTTTAATATAATTCATTTCACTTTCACAATCCCTCCTTTTGGTCAAGCTTACGCAAAGACCAACAATTACTGGGTTCCACATATTAATCGTTCTTTTTCTCTTCGTTCATCAGTGATATTTAACATCATCATATTAGCACTCTGTTTTGGGGCAGTCACCTGAGTGGCATGCCTTACACAATTCTGGATACAACAGGAGATTAACTGAAAACATACAAAAATCATTAGGATTCCAAACAGGATAGTCAGGGCTCCCTGAAACAACCAGTTTCCTATGCCAGAGAATTTGAACAGGTTACTTAGTCACTTCCATAAAGAACTCGGCTCTTCATGGGGAAGATATGCGATTTGTTCTAAGTGGCTAGCGCGATCTATTACCTCATTGGTGTCGTCAGGTATAAACACACAACATTCTTTTCCAATGAGAGCACAGGTCCCTCCTTTGGCCACCAGCACTATGTCCAATGCCTGACGGTTTTGAAGGGCCATCTGTCGGATCGCCCCTGTTTCTTTGGCCAGGGCTTTTAAACTCTCTCCGGTTTCATTTGCCATTATTTCAACTACTGCTTGTAACCTCAAATATAATTCATATCCCCATACCCGGCCCGCGACTCTTTAGTTTTGTTCGAATAATCCCATACACCATTGGCCACAATATGCTGAAGGCAACGGCTTTTTCCCAGATCCAGCCCTGTCCCATTACACACCCAACACCAATGACCTTTTCCCTCCACCACACTTATTCATTTAGATACATTTATTCCCACTGCTTCCGAAGTGTCATTGCTGTTCCATGTTTTGTTAAACGGACGAGGTCCTCCAGTGAGGTCTGGGGAATTGAGTGGGATTGCCAGGACAGGAACACCAGCTTGAGAGTGGGCTGGGATGTGGCTGCAGACCCAGCAATTAGAAATATTAAGGGTCTGCGCTATCCACACTTGCTGCTGGATAAAAGAATTGTCATTTGTGGACTCCCCAGACCTTAAGACACCAGCAGCCGAGGAACAGGCACCACCAGAGACGCATGTTGGAGGCAAGGCCCTTCTGGTTCTGACAACCTCAACCGAGGGAACCGCAGTCACGGTTTTACGTCCACCAGGCAGCAGGCGCTAGGCTCACTACTGCTCCTTCTCGGGCCTTGCTTTAGTTCGTCGTCTGCTTCTGGCAACCCTTACGAGAGCGTAGATGGTAAGGTATTGCAGGCTGTTCCTCTACGTCTTCTTCCAGAGTCAAAATTGACTCTGCGCGGTTCTGAGGTGGTGATTGGTTCGCTGGGGAGGGTGTCTTCTTACACTGCGAAGCATGTATCCACGCTGCAATGCCAGATAGTTTAACAGCCGTCTGGATAGTAAGCAGTACCTGATGATTCTTTGATGTCCTTTAAGTCTCTTTACTTCTTTTTCCTTGACTCTGGCTGTAACAATGGCCTTCACACCTTATCTTTTCCTGATGCATATATTCCTCATTCACGCAAACAGATTGAGAATACGAACAGTAGTATTTATATCGAGCAAAAAGGCGTTGCAAATTGAACCTTGCTAAGTTTTACAATCAATAACCAAGACAATCAAATCATATATTAATTCTTCTGGGACATTATAAAATCCTGCTCCTACATAGCCCCCTTTTGACACTAAGGGCAGGTCTACACTAACCCCCCAATTCGAACTAAGGTACGCAACTTCAGCTACGTGAATAACGTAGCTGAAGTTCGAAGTACCTTAGTTCGAACTTACCTCCGTCTAGATGCGGCAGGCAGGCTCCCCCGTCGACTTCGCGTACTCCTCTCGCCGAGCTGGAGTACCGCAGTTGACGGCGAGCACTTCCGGGTTCGACTTATCGCGTCCAGACAAGATGTGATAAGTCGAACCCAGAAGTTCGATTTGCTTGCCGCCGAACTACCGGGTAAGTGTAGACCTACCCTAAGATTATTAATCGCCAGTGTCACTTCTTATTTAGTCCACGTAATAGAAAATACTGGGAGGTGATTTGGGCCTGTGGCTCTAGCTTTGCATACATTTGTTTTATCCAACAGCACATTTCAAACATTCCAATTAAACACATACAATTTAAAACTAAAAACAATTAGGGTTAGTAACATTAGTATGCCAGTAGTTGTTGGAGACCATTCAGAAAATATGTTATACCAATGGTAAGCTGTTATGTCTTTCTGCAGTGGCAATTCTTAACATGTTGCCATTTGCATGTATAATATGAATGGTTCAGTTTCCCACATTGCCTTTTTGTTCGTTTTAGGAACTATGTTACCTTTTTACCTTTTGTAAACACAGTACATACATTACATTTACATTTGTCTATTGGAAGGTTGCTAACACTTTCATTCTTTAAAAACACTTTCCCCCAAGAATTAACACATACGCATAGCCCATTATACAGTACTTTGGTCTCATTATTCATTTTATCCCACATACAGGATCCTAGTGAGATGTCTTTACTACAGGGCTTTGGAGCAACAGGCATGGATAAGCATACCTTTATTTGCAGTTTCTTTGTGCTGGCAGTTCTCTCCTTCCTTTATCAGTTAGGTAATTTGCATCAACACAGGCTTGGCTTTTGGATTCAAAGCCATCAGCAGAGCTCAGAGACTCTGTCTTAAAAGGAACACAATTAACTTTTACCAGAGTTTTGATTACTTTTAACTCTTGCTTCCAAAACACACAGAGATCTGAAAAAGAAAACACAATCTATTGTGGCTCCTTTGGAGCCCTAATATGATTTTAATTAAGTAGCATGTTTCGTTTGCATTTCTTTTACACCCCTCTATAATATACACTGCACATGTCTGCACATTCCTCTTATACTTTAACTTTTAAAACATTAGCCATATTAATTTTTACATAAGGTGTAACTGTTTCTTTTGTTCTTAGAGTTTTTATGTACCCTTATCAAAGTGACAGTCTGATTACACAGAGCCATTTTAAGGCTCAGTGTTTCTAACATTGCTTCTTTTTGTTTTGTGCACCTCACCCCTGCTGTTGCTTCAGAGGGGCACTGTCTTTATTCTTTTACTACAGCTCTCATCTGCTATTTTGTTATAAAAACAAACAAACAAACAAACAAAGAAAAAGAATCCAGAATCTCTCCCTATTCTTCTGATTTTGACTGCCCTGCTGCAGCCATGACTTGGTCTTTATTTAAAAACATTTTAAATTTTGTAAAGAATCAAGTTACCCCTTAAGGGTTAAATACCAAATCCCAAAGCCAACCAACACTGATTACCTGTGTCTGGCAAAAAGGTCTGTCAGTTTTGCAACTTTGAATTAAATAATCAAATGGATTTTTAGTGGCATTACAAACAAAACAAAACCAATTTATCTTAAACCTACAAAACAGGAGTTTTACAAACCTCACATATTTCCACAGACAGATACATACACATTTTCTTTTCCTTACCATCCCTTTTATGCGGCTTTGTTTTTACATAGCTGTACATAGATTACATTACCTTTATACATTTGGGGCAGTTAAGTTCCAATAGAACCCCCCTATGTTCTTTTAGCAAATTTGACTCAATTGTCCATAGTCAAATGATTTCAATCAGATTGTCTCTTTACCTGGATTTTTTACAAACATTCCTTTGGAAAAAGGAGCCCATTTTCCCTTCAGAATGGCTGCAAAGAAACCAAGAATTCTTTTTCTCTTTAACATGGTCCTTTTTAACATTTTCACAAAGTTTAACTGCTTAGTTCTCTCCAGCCTCTGTAGAGTTAACTTTTCACTCTCTTTCCTTAAATCACTTGTTTATCTCCCAAAATGACACCTTTATCGACTCAGATTTCACCATTGTAAGTATTGTTCCAGGGATTCATGCCTTTTCTTACTCCTGACACTATGCCCTTAGGGCTTCCAACCTGTTTTTCAGTTTCTTTATCTGTTGCTTGCCTGCTTGTCTGGGCCTGATCCTGCTTTTTCCAATGAACCGTTTTTGTGAGTGATATTGTGGTTATTTCAAAATTTTTAAAGAAATGTTTAAGGAAAGGGACCAGGAAGGGTGGGGGCTAGTTGAGGAGTCCACCCTCCTTGCTGAATTGGTAGTGGAACACTAAAGAATCAGTTTCTGAGGCAGACAACGAAGGGGAACAGAACAAGGGGCTTTTTGTCCTTTTTACAATGAGATGGGAGTATGGAGGGGGTTGGGATGGATCCGGGTTTTTTTGGAGAACGGGGTAAAGGGGAGTGCTCAGTCTGGTGGTGGGAGAGGAGGCTTTTAATAAAGCTTTTAACTTATTATTTGAATCTTTGAGAGAGGCGAGTTTTGATTTTGTCCACCCACGGTTTGCCTCTTCCCACCACTGCATGAAACAATTAACCTCTCCTTTGGCCAATTTAGTTTTAGGTTGGCCGAGTTTGTCTTTTAAGACGTCCACTCGGTCCTTGTCCCAAGATTCTAACAGTGGCCACTAAGTTTTGGGATCTCCCTGAGTTAGCCTAGACCATTTTTCCAGAAATTTACTGGAGTCCGGACCCTTCCTAAAAATGAGCCGGCGTTCCTTTAGGGAACTGTCCCGACTTAGACGTCTGGTTACCAATACAGGAGGACTTTACACACACCAATCACACAAGAAGGAAATTCGGGTTCGTCAGAGCGATGCCCGGTGCAACACACAAAAGGAGCCCACGGGCTACTGCCTCAATCACCCTTGCTTTCACATCAAGGGTTTTACCCAAGGTGCGGTGCGGCTGCGATTGTGCAGATTTCACTCACTCAGACCGCGGGGACAGGAACCCTTTAGGTCGGCCGATCCCCGGACGGAGACGGCACCCAGACTCAAACACTCCACAGGAAGACGGATAGACACAGAGACAGGACAGTCCTCAGTCCGGACAAAACACAGAAATAATTACCTGACCAGATTCCTGATGTCCGATCCCGGGATCCCTACCAGAACAGAGTGGGAACCAACAGGTTCGATGGCGTAGACCTCACTGTGGTCGTGCGCCCTTCCGTTCAGGAGGAGGACCGCTCGGGCCAAATGCTCAGGTGCCGGCTGCCACGGTCGTCCTACAAAAAACGGTCAGGAATCACACGGCCCCAGTGAAGACGGTTGCCATCTCGGTGGGACTTCCAAATTGTTAAAGTTAGACTCAAGACTCAGTTTGTCAGACCACTCTGTTTTATTAGCACAGCGCTCTGCTAATAACACTCAGATAATGTGAGCCCCCTGCAAGATTCATACAGTCTTATTTATACAGATAAAAGGGTGCGAACTAAACAAAGGGACAGAGAGAGCAAAATTGTAAAATTTGCCTGGGGCACAATATGCATATCCTGCTTCCTTATTAACTCTTATCGATCTAAGGCTAATGCTTCACCAATTGCCCTTAAGTGGAGCAATTGATTAACAGTTAATGTCTGCTTTCCTGATACCTGGATTGCAGCATTTCTCATTTCTACTTAAAGGTACATATGGCATTCTTTAATTCATTCTATTTCTTTAATATAATTCATTTCACTTTCACAACTCCAAGCCCCTGAAAACTGGACCTCCCCTGCCATTTTGGGATGGGTTGAATCCCTGGAAAGCATTCACTAAAGCCTTTAAATATAGGACTTTTAATTTCTTACACTATTTATATAAAAACACAATGGTGATGGCCTTGGAAATGAAATCTCTCATGCTGTGCTCAGCTACACTTAGTACACTGGCAAGTGTACAAGATAACTGCATGTCTCACAAGCAAAGCTGGAATAATTTTTGAGAAAATTCTCAATTCATTGAAAAGCATGGAATTGTGTGGGGGTAAATGTCACTTTCATAATTGTTCATCTTGAAAGCTCATTTTTAAAAAAATCAGTTGCATTATAGTCTCAAATAGCTCTGTTATTAAATTGCTGCTGTGGAAAAGAAACAGCAGGTACAGAACACTTAAATTTGTTTCTACATCATCTGAGCGATTGTTTCTGAAGCCAGGAATACTTACAGTTTATTATGCATCCAGTAAACAAAAATAAAATTGGTGTAACAAAGACTGCATAGAGAGCTTCATTCGGGGGACATAGGGTTGGAAGGGTTTTGCACCTTAGTGTTCTTAATGTGCATTCTCAAAAGTTGTGTACTTTTTTTTTATTGCCCCTTTTGTGAATCCTGAATGAGAGGCTTGGACATGCTGTAATTCTTTCCTTTGCCAGTTCTGTGATAATGAAGAAGGGTGGTCTACTGAGTAAATAAGCATATTAAAAATAATCTTAAATTCCCTTAACACAAGTTCACTGCATAGTAGTTCAAACTTCATTAATAGTTGAAAGGAATTCTTTAGTGATATATTTTAGCCTCATATAGTTCCTCCAGAGTTATGAGCAATTTAGCAACTAACATGGAATAAATCCACAATTATTTGTAGATTGCATAACAGCAGACATTAGGGGTGACTGAATTACTTGCCTATTCTATACATACATGATGATTCTTATGTGTTCAGTAGCCAAGGTTATTATGGGCATGTTAGAAATACTGAGATGTTCTTTTCTCTTTAAAAACTAAATGGAAAACTACGAGAAGCTATAGTAGAAGTAAAGGTTAGGATTCTGACTAAAGTGAATAGATGCCGAAACTGCATTGCTGCAAATTCTCATGATATTTGTTGTTTTTCTTAAAGCACCTGAAGTCTGATCATTACCTGAGAATTTTAGCTTTTTTTTTTTTTTATTATTATTATTATTATTATTTATTTTATTATTAAAGTTTCTAGCCCTTTCGATTGTGGGTAAAAGCTTGAAATCATGAATCCTAAATGTGTGAACACCAGAAGGCAAATAAAAATAATCCCAATCTTATAAATGTCATGATTTTTTGGTGGTCAGAATCTTGACTTCTAAATGTTTGGGGCTGGCAGTATTGAAAGTCTCTGTAATGTGATCAGTTTCTTGGTTTTAGCCTGGAATTTACTTTGACTGTATTATTTCATTTTCTTTTTTGTACCAATTACTGTTTGTGGAGTTGTGCAAGAATATGTCACATGCTGCCAGAAGTGAATATGATGTTATCATGGTTAAAACAGAAGGCTATCCAAGGTTCCGAACAAAATAGTGATTAGATATTTATTTAATGTGCAGTGCTTTATTGGCTCAATGTTGCAGATTAAACCAGATTTTCAAATAAAAGATACTAGGTGATAATTTTCAAAATTTGCATTGTTTTCTCATTCTGATAGCCTTTCCCCTCTGCTCTGGATTTATCCTGATGTCATCAGAAAGTGCACACTTACCCTAAATTACATTACATTCACTTATTTGCTGCTTTAGTTCTTTTTTCACTCAACGCTTGAGTAGCCCTTCTCAAAGAATTTGGACTGTTCAGGGAATTTTGTCAGATCAGATAGCTGAGAAACACTTACGCATGCAGAGTAGTCTCTTATTTCACTGCTGCACATCAGCCTGATTGTCTCAGCACCATTAGGCGCCTTTGATCCATGGTAAAAATCTTCCATTTCTTCACAACTACTGTCCAGTTTAAAACTAGCTGTGGTCCTTTAGGGAATGCCGCCAACAAAAAATCACACTTGTCTCAGAAATTTCTTACCTGCTGTTTCAAGTGGATCCTTTTGGACTACAATAACTGGAAGAGATTAGAGAGAATATTTCTTTGTTTATTTTGTGCTTTCAGCAGTACTTTGTGTGTAACCAGTTTCATAGCTTTCCCCTGTTGTTTTTGTGAAGGTCTAACCCAACAGGGCAGGGAGAAAAACTGATTGGCTGAGGAGATTTGGGAGGCAAGCGTAAAACCTGAAACAACTCTTAACTTGTTTGGTTTTAAAACTGGCCAGATAAAAAAAGGGACACAATCATTTGTAATGCCCTGCTATTGGCTTCATACCATACAGAATGGGTGCTTTGTAAACAGAGAGATACACAGTACTTTATTCGCCACAGAAAGGCCTGCAATTTTTCCTTTTCTTGTCTCCATTCCCCTTCTGCTCCACTGAAAATTGCTCCTTCAGCAGTGAGGGATCTTTGTTGTGGAGGATGGGCATGAGGCTCCAACTCATCCTACCTCATCCAATCACTAGTCCGGCTGCCAAAAACTCTTCTTCACCCAGAAAGATTGCAAGCATTCCACCCACCCAACTCACTGGGGAGGGAAACTTCCATGTAGAAACAGAACATCATTCCACTTAACACCTGAGCTAGGGTTGCCTAGGATTGTCCTGGAGTCTCCAGGAATTAAAAAATAATCTTTAATTAAAGATTGTCATGTGATGAAACCTCCAGGAACACATCCAACCAAAATTGGCAACCCTAACCTGAGCATGCGTTCAGACTGCAAATCTAGATTTAAATCAGCATTTATCCCTTAGCTCAACAGCCACTGCTGCTCACACATTTTCTATGACAGATTCATATTACTGCTTTTAAGTCAACTCTTTAAATCAGCCTCTCTTTATTTTTTGGGGAAAATAACTGTAGTTTAATTAACGGATTGCTTTCACCTCCAATATGGTTACCCTTTCCGATGTATAAAAGGTATTAATATGAAGTTGACATGTAGCATTGAAAAAATTTGTTCAACTTTTGCTTAAAAAAAAAAAAAAAAAAAAAAAATCACTTGATGCTCATATCTTCTTTTAGTTTTGGTTAAGATTTGGAGAATGATTATGCTGATATTATTAGATCTATCAGAAGCCTTTCATACCATTGACCATGAGGTGGTGTCAACTGTCTTGTACACTTGAGTGTGTGTAGGCAGGATTGTGTTGAAGATGTTTTGTCCTTTCTGAGATCTCTGTGAGAAGAATATTTGGGCAGATGGCAGTATTTGCTTTGGCGGCCTTTTCATGGGTTTCCCCAAGGTGTGGAAATATTCTTGGTTTTGTGGATTGCGTTTTCTTGTACAAAGAGGATGTCTTGCTACTGCTATTTTGTCCTATAATTTCTAATCTGTCAAAGGTACCTGGAGACTTGCATAGGTTTTTCTCATATGTTGAAATTGAAATAAAGTAAAAGTTTGGATGTATATCCAAAATTATCGAGACTTCTTTGGCTAGAAAGCTGCTTGGGAGTCTCATTATGTTTCTGGTACATATTGGGCTGAGGCAGACTGGAATACGAGACCAAGAGAATAGCTTTTCATGTATTTTGATACTTCTTTTCTTTATTCTAATCTGCAAGTAGGACATGCAGAAGCATGTACATTTTTAAAAATATACTTGAATTTTGTTGACCATCAAAGATTCAGTTCAGTTCTTACTTTTGCTCTAATTTGTTTGCCTATCCGTACATCAGGTGTAATAGGGAAGATACTCAGGAAAATCAACGAGGAGTCCTTGTGGCACCTTAGAGACTAACAAATTTATTTGGGCATAAGCTTTCATGGGCTATAACCCACTTCATCAGATGCATGGAGTGAAAAATACAGTAGGCAGGTATAAATATACAGCATGTGAAAAGATGGGAGTTGCCTTACCAAGTGGTGGTGGTGGTGGTGGGGGTCAATGCTAACGAGGCCAATTCAGTCAGGGTGGATGTGGCCCATTCCCAACAGCTGACAAGAAGGTGAGTATCAACAGAGGGAAAATTACTTTTTGTAGTGACCCAGCCACTCCCAGTCTTTATTCAGGCCTAATTTGATGGTGTCAAGATTGCAAATTAATTCAAGTTCTGCAATTTCTCGTTGAAGTTTGTTTTTGAAGTTTTTTTTCTTGAAGAATGGCCACTTTTAAGTCTGTTATTGAGTGTCCAGGGAGATTGAAGTGCTCTCCTACTGGTTTTTGAATGTTACAATTCTTGATGCCTGATTTGTGTCCATTTATTCTTTCGTGTAGAGACTGTCCGGTTTGGCCAATGTACATGGCAGAGGGGCATTGCTGGCACATGATGGCATATATCACATTGGTAGATGTGCAGGTGAACGAGCCCCTGATGGTGTGGCTGATGTGGTTAGGTCCAATGATGGTGTCCCTTGAATAGATATGCGGACAGAGTTGGCAATGGGGTTTGTTGCAGGGATTGGTTCCTGGGTTAGTGTTTCTGTTGTGTGGTGTGTAGTTGCTAGTGGGTATTTGCTTCAGGTTGGGGGGCTGTCTGTAAGCGAGGCCTGGCCTGTCTCCCAAGGTCTGTGAGAGTGAGGGATCATTCTCCAGCATAGGTTGTAGATCCTTGATGATGAGCTGGAGAGGTTTTAGTTGGGGGGCTGTAGGTGATGGCTAGTGGCGTTCTGTTACTGTCTTTGTTGGGCCTGTCTAGTAGGTGAATTCTGAGTACCGTTCTGGCTCTGTCAATCTGTTTCTTCACTTCCCCAGGTGGGTATAAAGACTGGGAGTGGCTGGGTCACTACAAAAAGCAATTTTCCCTCTGTTGATGCTCACACCTTCTCGTCAACTGTTGGGAAAGGGCCACATCCACTGTGATTGAATTGGCCTCGTTAGCACTGACCTTCTCCCCCCCCCCCCGGTAAGGCAACTCCCATCTTTCATGTACTGTATATTTATACCTGCCTACTGTATTTTTCACTCCATGCATCTGATGAAGTGGGTTATAGCCCACGAAAGCTTATGCCCAAATAAATTTGTTAGTCGCTAAGGTGCCACAAGGACTCCTGGTTGTTTATTCTGAGACAGGCTAACACGGCTACCCCTCTGAAACCTGTCGCTCAGGAAAATGGAGCTTTTTGTGGAGTGTTTATAAGGAGGAAATGGCCCTGCTCTTTCTTAGCCTATTTAAAATACTCCAAATAGCCCCCAAATCCTGACGAATTTTGTGAATGATCTTATTTTACACCTCTATATCTTGAAATATTACGTGTTTGCGAAGCTTTGTTAAGGCAATCTGCGGCAGAGGCAGACTGTGTAACTGTCTGTGTGCTAGAGTCTTGCTCCCGTGCCGCAGAGGCTGGGGTGATGGCAATTGCTCTCCTCTCCCTCTGGAGTAGCAGCCTGTGCGCCCCTTCCCCCACTTTCCCCATCATCCCCCCCTCCCAGTACTTTCCAATGTTGCTGTGGTATTGGCAGGGTTGGCCAGAGTTGTAGATGACACCTTCTTGAAAGAGCTGTTGTTTCCGGCTGTTGGTGGACTGGGGTAGGCATCACTGCATTGCTTTGACTTGGGTTCCATTTTCAAGCTTTTCTTTGCAATGGTGAGGGCTGAGAACCTTTGTAAAAATGAAAGCTGAGCTTCTGCTGAACTCATGTGATTCCAGGAGATGAGGACCTGGGCACAGGCCTGCCATACCTATCTGTGTCTGTTTGCTGAATTCAACTTAGGGACAGAAACAGCCAGTTAATACTAAGCAAATTTTGCTTAAACGGAAGAGAATCAAAATTCAAGGAATAACCGTTTGTTTGTTTGTTTGTTCTTTGCTGAAATCAGACCCTTAAATATGTACCAGATCTTTGAAAGGATAAAGTAAATGAGTTTTTATTATCATTGTATTGATTTGAGTGGGATTCCAGCTGTTAGTAATTATGTTGTATTTAAAATTGTATTAATGCATATCCTGTGAGTTACCCCAAATTGGGCAGTCTTGCATCATATTAAACACTGCATACCTTGTTTTAAACCTTACTTGCTCATCTCCTGTCACAGCTGCTCTCTGTGCTAAACAATATTATCATAAGATCCAGACTATTTGTTTTATGTAATCTTTACTAATATTATCTGGATGGGTCATTGGCACTGATTTGATGTTTACATAACTGGGATTTTAACAATTTCAGAACTTGTTCAGACTTGCTTATGTTAAAATTAACACAGTGAAATTATGTTCATTGACTAAATTAATGGTTTGTATTCTGTAATCTGTTTTAAAATAGACTGCATTAATTACTTATTTAGACTTTTTAGCTACAGTTATGTGACGTGTGTGTGATTTTATATATAATATGCAAAAGCCAAATAAATCTACTAAATCTAATTACAGATAGATTGATTTAGTAGTTTTATTTGGCTTTTGCATTTTGCAATGTTAAGGCCCATTGTTCGTAGCCTGACATGTTACAGATGAATTTTCATACTGTTAGCTTGTTGAGTCACTTTTACTCAAGCTGAATGGAAAAGGACCTATATATGCTTGATTCACTAGTGTTCCTAATCGTTTTGCTTGGGTCCTAAATATTCCAGGCCATTGAAATCAATAGGTCTCTGTGTGCACACAGGGGTCTGAGTGCATGGGCCTCACCACAGCATTAGGGCCTGAGTAGTATCAAGAAGATACAGATATGTGGAAGAAGATTGGGGTCTTTAACTCCTGCTGGAATGGTAAAAATTTAAAGGAATACAAGCCTCCATAATAAATAAACTATTTATGCCAGTTTTTGGGACTATTTCTCACTTTTTAATCCACACTCCACAGAGGCCAGCAAGCTTGTCATGTCTTATGTAGCAGCTGTTTGTGGAAAAGGAGCAGAAGTTAATCAAGTAAAAGAACAACTTTTACAGTCAAATCCAGTGCTTGAAGGTAAGAATCTAATAATGTGTGTAAAAAATACATTGCTTCCTGTACTGCATCACCCTACCAGGTCAGCTGGTTTTGCAAATGGAATCTATCACTAGTGCAAAGATTTGAACCATTAATATTTACAGTATCCAAAACCATAGTTGGTGCTTTATAGGATTCCAGAAGTAAGGCCTTACAATTATTCAGCTGTGGAAGGTTCTTTTTAAACAGAACTGTTTTTGTTTAAATTGACTCCTTATTGGCAAGACTGAAAGAGTGGGTTTTTAGGAGGGAAGAAAATGAGGAGGATGTCACCGTTTCTGGGCTAACTGCCATTTTGTTCCCTCCTGATCTCTTTGAGTGAATTAGGGTTACCATATTTCCACAATCAAAAAAGAGGACACTGGGGGGTGGGGGGAGGAGCCCCGCCCCCATCCACTCCCTCCCACTTCCCACCCCCTGACTGCCCCCCTCAGAACCCCCAACCCCTGCTGCTCCTTGTCCCCTGACTGCCCCCTCCTGGGACCCCTGCCACTAACTGCCCCCTAGGACCCCACCCCCTATCTAAGCCTCCCTGCTTCTTGTCCCCTGACTGCCCCCTCCTGAGAACCCCCCACCCTAACTGCCCCCCTAGGACCCTACCTGTCCCTTGACTGCCCCAACCCTTATCCACATCCCCACCCCATATTAACACCCCCGCCCCCAGACAGACCCCCGGGACTCCCATGCCCTATCCAACTGCTCCCCACCCCCTGACAAGACCCCCAGAACTCCCGACCCATCCAACCCCCTCTGCTCCCTGCCTGCCTCGACCCCTCTCCACATTCCCGCCCCATATCCACACCCCCTCCCCCAGACAGACCCCCGGGACTCCCACGCCCTATCCAGCCACTCCCCGCCCCCTGACAGGACCCCCAGAACACCCGACCCATCCAACCCCCTCTGCTCCCTGCCTGCCTCGACCCCTCTCCACACCCCAGCCCCCCTGACAGCCCCCCCCATAACTCCCAACCAATCCAACCCCCCCTCCCTGTCCTCTGACCAGGGCCGGCTTTAGCAAGAGCCCAGGAATCGGCCGGCGCCGCTGGGGCCAGGGGTGCTCGGCCGGCGCCGCTGGGGCCAGGGGTGCTCGGCCGGCGCCGCTGGGGCCAGGGGTGCTCGGCCGGCGCCGCTCGGCCGGAGCCGCTGGGGCCAGGGGTGCTCGGCCGGAGCCGCTGGGGCCAGGGGTGCTCGGCCGGCGCCGCTCGGCCGGAGCCGCTGGGGCCAGGGGTGCTCGGCCGGCGCCGGGCTGGCGCCGCTCGGCCGGAACTGGGGCCGGTGCCCCGGAGCCCGAGCCGAGCCGGGGCCGGAGCCGCTGGGGCCGGCCGGGGCCAGAGCCGCTTGGCCGGGGCCGGACTGGGCTGTGCCGCGCCTCCCCGGAGCCCCCCTGCCCCAGCTTACCTGCTGCTGCCCGCCTGCCCCTGCTTGTTTTCAGACTTCCGTGAACATCTGATTCGCGGGAAGCAGGGGAGGAGCAGGGGGGCGGAGCGTTCAGAGGAGGGGGAAGTGAGCTGAGGGAGGGGTGGACAGCTGCGGGGCCGGGCGGCTTGCTAAGGCTGCAGGGGATGGGGGGAGCCGGGAAAGGGCTTTGGCTGCCGAGCAGCGCTTGGCAGCCGCTTTTCGGTCTATAAATAGCCGACCGAGGGGAAATCCCGGACATTTTTAGATTTTTAGAAATCCCCCCCCGGATGGCTATTTAAAGAACGAAAAGCCGGACATGTCCGGGGAAATCCGGACGTATGGTAGCCCTAGAGTGAATGCTGTCTCAGGCATCTAACTGTCACCTGTCTCAGCATGCTAGTTTCCCACTCTCAGACCAGGTCTTGGGCTGCAGTCTGCTGTGATCAGCCATGATTATCTCAGTAGATCTGAATACCTTGGGTTCAGTATCTGCAGTTTGTTTCCATTAGGGAGCTATGGGAGTGGTAATGAGTGACCAAACAGCCTTCATAAAGCCAAGTATTTATTTAAAAGAAAACGATTTAAAAGAAAAAGACAGGGTGGATTTGATTTAAATCACTAGTCAGGAAGACTCGATTTAATCATGGATTTCTACATAAAAGTGCATTCTTGTTGGTTGTTGTAACCTTAATACATATTCTTCACAACTCAGAGACAGATGTAGGTTTCATTTTTCGAAGGTACACACCATACATTTTTTAAGTGATTTATTTTGAAAACTTTTCAGTTTAGTTTTACAGCTATATCAGAAAATGAATGATTGTTTGGTTGTTTCATTTACCAAAGGTAATTGAAACAGATATTTATGAAGCCATTGGGAGGTGAACTATCTCCAATTCAACAGGTTAATCATTAATATTTGGAGGATTTTCTTGCCATGCTGTATTAGGAGGAGAACATCACCAGACAGACATTTAAATTGTTTTATTTAACTAAAACAGCAACGTTATGTATTCTGTATATTTTTCTTCAACAGATAAACATATAATATTTTAACAAAACAAGCAACACGTCTCATGATGTTGTTTCATTTAGGCAACCAGGCCTTGCATTTCTTTGTTGCACTGTTTGCATTTTGCACGCATGCCTGTCTTGTCCACATGTAGAGGAACTTCATTAAAATATTCCCAAACTGGGTCTCTTTTACGGCCTGCTGCCATTATAAGTTTTCCCTTCTAGTGAGAGAACGGTATGGTAGATCTCAAATCAATGAAGGCTACACTCAGAAAGACCTCAAGACTTCTGGAATATGCTGCTCAAATGGTTTCACTTTTGTTTCTACTGCCTGTCCCAGACTGCTTCTCCTTGTCCAGATCTATTCTGCCCCCAACAATCTTCTATTCATTCAACTTTTTGAAACTTTGCACTGCTAATGTAAATTAACATGAGAAACAATGAATTTAGGAGAAAACTGTCTCAAACACTTTATAATGGAACATTTGTCTTTAGTTCTGTGCATGGTTATAAATGAGTCTCGTGTGTAGCACTGTATTTAATTATATGGTTGTTAAAAAGGTGACTTATTGCACTGTATAAAGTTTTTTTTTAAACAATTCTGTCACTTTTAACCCTGGCCTTCGAGAGCAACAAACTCTGTCTTTTGGCTCCAGTTCTTTGACCCAGAATAGTCTCTCCATGCAAATTTGTTAAAGCTGAGAAATGTATATTTTTCCACTCAGTGTCAACTTTACTTGAGTACTGAAAATATAGATATATATTTTGTGACAAGTAGCTCAAAGCCTTCTGCAATGAGCATGAGCACTGTATTTCATAATAGCGAGGGACATACTCCCATTTGACAAACACAGCTTTACAGGATGAAATCTAATTCCTTAACTTGCCCTACAGTTTATTTTGAGTTCATGTTGCATGCACGTTGTAAGCTGGTAGTTGCCAGGCATAGTTCAAACCACATTGAACGTAATGTTGGGAACGTTTTTTTCTTCACTTCTAACTTAACTGATTTTCATAAACCCATCTTCAGCAACTGATAATGACGTCTCAAACACAGGACTGTGCTTTGTTTTCCATAAGGCATCAATTTGTTTATTTTTGTTTTTGCATAACATACAGTCATGACTTGTTTTTAGTATTTAAATGTTTTTGCCATGTTTCATTTATTTTTTCTTCTTTCCTAACAGCTTTTGGAAATGCCAAAACTGTAAGAAATGACAACTCTTCTAGATTTGTGAGTATATGTACAAGGCACAGAAGATCATACATATAGTGTAAAGGAAATAATTCCTATCAAAGTTTAGAGTGTGATAGATTTTTATGTAGTTACAGAAGCCTGGGCAGTATCGTGCGTGTCTGGAGCAGATGTTCTAATAGGCATTATTGCTCATCTGCAGTATATTTTTTAAAATCTGTCTTAATTAAGAAAACATTTAAGTGGACTGTGTCAACTTGTTCCAACCCAAATTTTGTCATGTCTTGAAATTCTTAGCATCTATTGGTATTTTCTTAAATTATGTCATCAGACCTTCTCCTTAACACGGGACATAGAATTTCTCTGAGCCAATGTAGATCCTTCCCTTACTGCTTCACAGCAAGCATTTAAAACTTACTCCAGCACTAGCTGGTTCTCCAGAATGCAGCGGTTTGTAGCTGTGGAGGTTAGTCCCTATTCTGAGGAGGAAATGAGTCCATCAGTCACTTCCCAGATTTTCTCAGGCATTTGTAGCATGTGGCACTGTCTAGCTTACTTATAGAATCAAGCTGTATGCCAGGAGGCAAAGGGCCACTTTAAAATGCCATCTGACTGGTGGGTACGTACTTGGGCAGCTAGCCTGAGTGCCTCCCTGTGCTGCCATGGCCACACTGCCATTTTTAGCACACTAGCTTAATCAGAATTACTGCGTGGCTTTCTACCTGTACTGGGAAGCCCCCTTCTAGCTGCTGTGTAAATATAACCAGACATCCAAAAAACATCCTTTTTGTCAGGGATAGGAGGCCTCTTCCCAACACTGTAGGTTTCTGTAAACTCAACCTGCCCCGTGGAGAATGGCACTTAGCTCTCATGCTCCCTAATTACCTGCATGCATGCAGGAGAGTCATTTCATTCTAGAGCTAGGCTAACTCTCGCTTGGTTAGTGGCTTTGAGCAGAAGCAGAGGGTTCACTTGGATAAGGGATCTTTCTCCACCTGCACCTTTCACCTCTGGAACTGTTTAAATATACTGAGTATTAAAAGACCAGCATTTCTTTAAACTACCCCACACCCACCATAGGACTTGCACAGCCGAGGAAACTGAGATACTTTCTGTTAGATCAGACCTGTAAACAGCAATGACTCTTTTTCAGAGTTGTTGTTATTCCCGTTATAGAATTGATCTTCCTAGTGAGTAGATGAAAAGACAGTTAGATTATGTAGAAAGAGATGTATAGTAGTCATATTGATGACAATGTGAGTAATTATAATTAGCTCTACAATTATTTTTGCATAAACAGTGTAGGTTTTTAATGTGTTAATTTAAAGATTCCATGTTTGTCGTATCTTACTGCCTTATTCAGTAGGAGACAAAAAATGGGATGGGGAGACATGGAAAAGATGAGTTTGATACTGAACTGTGGCACAACAAAGGATTGTTTAAAGACTTTTTGTTCTTGTATCTATAAGTGGAAATCGTTCGTCCATCCAGACTCCTTCCAAAGTAAACGGAAGGTTCACCCCTGTATGTAGGGAGGAACTTGGTTCTCTTGCCTGCTTATGTTCCTAAAGACGAAGTCAGGTTCTATTCCTTTGTTTGCCCAAGGCAAATAATATTAATGAAGGATTAAAAGATTTTTTTAAAATCATCTTCAGCATTAAGGGAGGGCAAGTATACTTTTGCAAGCATTGGTAAGTTTTCATGACATTTTTACAAGGCTGAACTTGAATTCCAAAAGGAGAGAGGGTGTTGGACCACCTTTCTTTTTCATCTTACATTAAAAGCTTTTCTTGTAAGAAATTAATGACCGTGTCGTTTGAAAGGAAAACATTTTTGTCATAGCACTACTTATGAAACCAGCCACATTGCTCTGGGATGTACAGTATTTAATGTTTCATTTCACCCAGTAGAAACTTTCACCTATCCCTTCTGAATAATTGCTTATTTCATGATTAGTTGTGATCCCTGTTCTAAAAATGCATTTAGTCTCCTCATAAGAGTTTTCATTGCTTTCTGACTTTAACATAAAATTAGACTGAAAACCAAAATACGCAAGAGAGAGCTAAATTTGAGAGTTGCCACTTATCTGGCTGGACGAAACATAATTATACCTCAGCTAGATTTGATGCTATTCCCGACACAGTTGGCTGCCTAAATGGTCATGTGACAAGGAGCATTGTGCTATTTAGCAAGTTAATCACTGCATGATATCATCTCCCCTCTTTCCTTTTTTTTAACTCTGCATCTTTAATTCAGATTCATTTTGCAGGCATGAAGTTTCTACATGTGTTTACTCTTCAGTTTTGCTACGAACACCATGTTAGCTATTCTGGTTTTCTGTTAGTGGATTTGTACTCTGCAAGTTAATACCTTGTTAAGGAAAGATTTCAGCATAAAATCAAATGTGAAACTGTATAGGAAGTGGCAATAAATATAATTGCTACTAATAAGCTGGAACTAAATGTTTGGAGGTCCCAAAAGACTGACCACCCATCCCCAAATTTCTCTTAAGGGCTGAAAGTAGAAAGCCACAAAGAGGGTACGTGTACACAGCAGTGTAAGCCCAGGGTTCAAACTCAGCCTAATCCCTCTTCCCTCTACACACAAAATCGTGCTAATCAAGGGCTTGGACCCAGGGTGCCAGGACGCGGCCTTCAAGCCCAGTTGCTTTGCGTTGTAGACACAACCCCACTGAACTAGTGCTCAGGGTGTCTGCTGAAAGTATCCCACAATTCCATGGGCCGACTTTGAATATGGGTTCAAATGCATTAGAATATCTTTATTGCTTTAAATTGGGCCCCAAAGTTGATTAGGATGGTACATTCATACTGTGGTCCTCCACCTGAATAGAACTTAGGGATGCAGTCTGGCTGGAGAGCTGCTTTTGTCAGGGAAAGGCCTTTCCCCCCCCCCCCCCAACTCTTGCTCAGTAGCTGGTGAGAGATTCTTATGCTGCTTCCACACAGCTGAGTCTGCTCTGACTGCTCCTCTGATTGACCCTGTTTGTTTTTCTGAATTGGACAGAATAGAGTGTTTTTATCGCAGGCACTGTAGGCTCTAGAGTGTCGTAAGATGTTCCAGGAGTGAGGCAAGGTCCAAGGTTTAGGGGATATTGGAGTATTTGGGGTAGGGAAGGAAAGGTGCCTGAAAGGTGGTGTGGAGAACAAAACAAGGAGTAAAAGTGGATGAAACCATGAAGGTGGAGGGGAAGAAGAAACGGCAAGGAGATAGGAAGTGTAGAAGGTTGAATTTGGGAGATCAGGAATATGAAGGGGGGAGAGAGTACAACCAGTTGTCTTTCTCTCTTCAGACCTTGCTTTTAAATCCAGAGCTAAAATAATCTTTGGGGAACATACTCTTGGCCCAGTAATTGGAAAATTGGAATTGTGGTAATTCTCTGATTTAATTACTTAAAAAACTTAATGTAATTTTGAAAAAAGCCCGAATTTACCAGTTCCAAATTAATTTTTCAAACAAGAAAATACAAGAAAATACAAGTACTTTCCAGTGTTGTCTGTGACACGGCTGCCAACATTGCGAAAAAAATTACTTGTTACTGTTTAGCTAGACGCTTAATAAGCCAATACTGACAAATTTCACCCTGTGAATTAGAATGTATCTTTAAGGCAATGCTTAAGGAGTGTAATATGATACTCGTCCTAAGTAAAATGAGTGGAAATGTGTAAACACAAGACCTTCCTTTTCAACTCATTGGCTCCATTAAGTAAGCACTGGGGGGAGGTGAAACAGAATAATCCATTATACGGGAATGTATTTGGAGTTTGTTTGAATTATTGCCAAAATGCATTATCCTTGAACTGTTTGCCCGTGAGCTGTACTGTTGTTGACTTCATAAACAATAAGGGTCCGTTGCTTGCTGTTGAAAGTAACTGTTACTAAATTGAACACCTGTCACATAAATTAAAATAACGCACAGAATGAAATGATCTTCTGTGATGTGGAAAAGTCAAACAGAAGTCAAGGAAAGGGACTACACTTGTACTGCTGAAAGTTAAATTGAGTCTGTGGTAACAAGCTGCTCAAATCTTTGCCCCAAACATCTGAGTGACGAGGCAGACAATTTAGTGGGAAAAGGCTGTAGCTTTATTAAGGCAAGAGATTCATATAACACATCAGCAACTACAGCCTATCCTACCCCTCAGTAATCCCAAATGAATGTAATACCCTCTGAGTGCTCTGATCCACACTCCTGGAAGAACCCACTCCCAGAATGAGTTCTGTTCTTAACAGTATAATTAATCCTGAACAGCCAAAAAACAGGTTCCTGAATTCCCCAGCCTACTCGGTCTGGTAATGCCTAAAAGGTAGCAAGTATTATTTTCTTAGACTATGTCTACACTGTTCCGCAGGTGTGAACTGCAGAGTGCACCAAAGTATTGTAGTCTTAACTGCCCAGCGTGTATGCTGCTGGAGAAAACTGAAAGGAACCTTGTTCGTGTTAACATAGTCTCATTTGAAAGAGGATTATGTTAATGCAACCTAGGTACCTTTTAGTCATGCCACCAGTGTCCACATGATAACAACACATCGGTGCACTCTGCAGTTCATACCCCAATAGTCCCGTCAGTTTCCTAAGATCCATTAAGTATCCATTTTGGAGATGGTAATCTCACTGCAACCAAGATTGCATAACAATCTTGGGTCTTAAAAACAATCACAATTATTTCTACAAACTTAAAAAATACAAAGCCAATTAACCTGCGTTAGAAAATCACACCCTCTATAGATTATAGCCTATTACCATAAAAATCTCCAATTGGGATAATAAAATTATCTTAGAAGCTATTACATCGACTTATTTACTATTTGTTATAACTTAAATACACACACCACAAAGAAGCAACTGAATTTCTCTGTAGTACGTTAAAATGACCGCGCAACTTTAAAAAGGTCTGGAATGGTTTTCCTTAGATTTGCCTAACATTCTTAAAATCCATTGTTTCCACAGGGAAAGTATATGGATATTGAGTTTGACTTCAAAGGTGATCCACTCGGCGGAGTTATAAGTAACTGTGAGTATTACATTTGGTACTGGCTTAAAACATTTCACAGGCACTTTATTCAAAATGTGCAGTAAAAAGAGGGGAGATGAGTTATGAGGAGGTAGTGTTTATTTTTAATTAGAACTCAGTATTTGTTACGTGATAAAGAGGTGGAAAATTCTAGTTACTTTTTCTTTGGTACTGAATTGTGCATAAAACAAAGTAAAAATGCATTTGAAAATATGGACCAGGACTATTAAAAAGTATTGCTTAACGGGTCCATAAGACAGGTTTATGGGGCCATATATTGCCCATCCTTGAAGCTGTTATCTGAGAGGGAGCTTGGTGTGGTGATCAAATTCCAGGTATGTCATTTTCTTATCAGACTAACACTCCAATGTTGAGAAATTGTTAAAAAATACATGAAAAGTAAGAAGTCATTAGTTTGTGATGACAACAATAAGGGAGCGGTACAAAAATACCCTTTTGGTATAGACTGCAAAAAGGGGACAGGGCAAATTTGATTTCTTTTGCAGATCACCTTTTAAGGCTGTGCTTGGAAGAGTTTATTACAAACAATGGAATATGAAACTCAAACCAATAGCTATTTAAAATGTGGTTACCCATTAACTTTGAAATTTTGCAACTAAAGAAATTTGAGGCCAAGAGATGCTATGTTTGTTTAATGTTGCACTCACCAAAAAATAAATACAGACAACGCAATTTTTATCATTAGGACTTTGTGTATTGTTTTTCATCTAATATTCAAAATATTTTATATCCAAAACATAAATTTCTCTAATACAGTATGTGAACTTTCATCTGTTTTGTCTATAAAATGCCAAACTAATTATCCTGATAAAAATATTATATCTTTCCAAAAGGAGGCCAATACAGTAGTTCTGTAATTCTTTGTTTCCCTTTTCACCTATAAAGCAACCTCTGAAGGGTGTAGTTTTTAAGCCCTTGTGCTCTGGGTTCATGTCATGCCAAAATATTTCCTA
This sequence comes from Emys orbicularis, assembly GCF_028017835.1. Classification (NCBI taxonomy): domain Eukaryota; kingdom Metazoa; phylum Chordata; order Testudines; family Emydidae; genus Emys; species Emys orbicularis. The sequence goes on from NC_088693.1 coordinate 52,595,177, forward strand.
TGTGAATGTTGCAAATAGAGCGATGGAGGTTCTGGCTTATCTTTTGAAGAAGTAGAAACTAATTGTACCATATTGTCTAGGTGAGCAGAGTGATTATGTCAAGGCTTCAACTCATTGCTTGAAAAATTCTGAACTATATGAATACGTAATGCTATAAATCTCAATGGGGAGGAGGGCCTCACCAACCCTGTTTTTATGCTGTTACATGCTCTATAAAATGGATTATATTGCAGCTTATATTGCCATTAAATATTATTGCTTTCATAATGACTTCAGAAGGAAGATCTTTGACTAAGTAGTGTTCTTAGGGAATCCAACACCTGGGAAGCACAGAATGTTTCATGCTTGTCGGCATTTAATCATTCTTCTTTGATAATCCCTTTACTATAGGACCATATCTTACAATGATCTCCCTTGTGGCCCCCTTCAATGGGGCAACATGGGCGCAAGGAGCTTCCCACAGGGGACCAGAGAGTATAATTAGCACAGTGATTCATGTAGGTCCCATCTATCTTCCATTGAAGAGCGAGACTTCCATCGACTTCAGTGGGAACTGATCAGACCTATAATGTCTTGTGTACCATATGTGGGAGTAAAAGCCTTCAAGCAAATCTTGTAAAATGGAAGCAACTGAAACACCTGCTGAGCTAGTCAGGTCTGGTCTGTTTCCAAATTGATGACAGCTTATATTTGATAATTATAAATTATATATCTGTATTGAAGTGTCTAACAACACTTTTTCATGCATTTGGTACCTTACTACATGAATGCTGACATGAAAAAGAAATGGTTAGTGGAAAAGTTCATTGTGATTAATAGGATTTATCAGATCTCTAGGCATGTGTGTTGAAACTGACTGTGATCAGCCGCTTAGGGCTTGTCTACGCTACAAAATTAAGCCGACTTTATCGAATTTGACCTCGAGCCTCCAAATTAAGTCAATTGTGCGTGGCCACACCATGCTCATTGTCTCAATGGAGTGCGTCCTCACTAGCAGTGCCTGCATCGATGCACAAAGCAGTGCATCGTGGGTAGCTATCCCAAAGTGCAACTTGCAGCAGTGTGTTTTGGGAAGTTTGTGCAATGCCTCATGGGACCAAAACATTGTTGCAGGGGAGAATGGGAACATTGCGTCGGCATCCCATGATACATTGTGCTCCCTTCCTCATATCAACGGCAAACACCCCAGTGATTTTTCACACCTTAAAATCGCTGCGCGTACACCATAACCCCAGAAGCATGGAGCCTGCTCAGTTGTGCACTCTTGCTGTGAGCATCTCAAACACCTTGCACCTTCTCCTGCAGTATTTCCAGAGCCAAAGTAGGGCCCGCCGCACAGAACATAGCGATGTCCTCCAAGCAGCCCTGCTTCAAGCCATTGAAAAAAAAAAATTCACAGGTGCTGCTGGCAGTCACAGAGCAGCTGCACTCTGTTGAGTGCCATTTCTGGTCCTGTGAAACAAGCACTGACTGGTGGGACCGCATCGTTTTGCAGGTATGGGATGACGAGCAGGGGCTGCAGAACTTTTGACTGCAGAAGGTCACCTTCCAGGAACTTTGTGCAGAGCTTTCCCCTGCCCTGAAGTTCAGCAATACAAAAATGAGAGCTGCTCTGGCAGTGGAGAAGCGGGTTGTGATCGCTGTTTGGAAGCTTGCAATGCCAGACAGTTACTGGTCAGAGGGGAATCAATTTGGAGTAGGTAAATCAACCATGGGAGCTGCTGTGCTCCAAGTGAGCGGGGCCATTAATCGACTTCTGATACGAAGGGCAGTGAGTCTGGGAAATGTGCAAAATATAGTGGACGGTTTTGCCATGATGGGGTTCCCTAATTGCGGTGGGGCAATAGATGACATGCATATTCCCATCTTGGCACCAGACCACCTTGCCAAAGAGTACATAAACTGAAAGGGATACTTTTCAATGGTGGTGCAAGCCCTAGTGGATCACAGGGAGCGTTTCACCGACATCAGCATAGGATGGTCGGGAAAGGTTCATGACACACGCATGTTTAAGAATTCGGGTCTGTTCAAAAAGCTGCAATCCGGGACTTGCTTTCCAGACCACAAAATGAAAATTTTCTACATTGAGATGCCTATAGTTATCCTGGGGGATCCAGCCTACCCCTTGCTCCCATGGCTCATGAAGCCATACACCGGCTATCTGGACAGAAGTAAGGAACGGTTCAACTATAGGCTCCGCAAGTGCACAATTGTGGCTGAATGTGCCTTTGGTCATTTGAAACGGTGCTGGAGAAGTCTACTAACAAGGTTGGACCTTAGTGAGGAGAACATCCCCATGGTTATAGCTGTCTGCTGTGTTCTCCATAATATCTGTGGGGAAAAGGGGGGGGGGAATTTTCCACAGGGGTGGGCAGTTGAGACAGATCACATGGCAGCCATTTTTGAGCAGCCAGACACCAGCGCAATAAGAAGAGCACAGCAAGGGGCGCTGCGTATCCACGAGGCTTTGAAAAGCGGTTTCAATAATGAGTCACAGTAATGTGAGCTGCTTGTCTGCATTGTGCTTTCCCAAACCTTCAGCTGGCTAGTATCACTGTCCCTGTAAAGCCAACCCCCCACCCAAGCCCACTGCTTCTACTCAATAAAGAACATTTATTTCTCGAATCCATTTACTTTATTTGACAAACATAAGTAAAGAGGGAGAACAGAAAGAAAAGGTAATCTTGGGGAAAAGGGGTTGTAAAGTTGGAACGAGAGAAACATTTTCAGCGGTGTAACATAACGCATTCCAGACCATCAAAGGTCTATGAATGGGTGCCTTCTGTTCCTTGTATCCTCCCCCTGAGTTAAGTGAAAGGGATAATGGACTTTTTGCCCATGCCTCATGGAACGCTTGGGGGAGGGTGATTCTGTGCCAGGCGATGCTGGCTGGCTGTCCACCAGGGTCTGCAGAGGGACTCTACCCTCCTGCTTCTGTTCCTGCAGTTCAATCAGACGCCTCAACATGTCCGCTTGGTCCCTCGTAATCCGAAGCATCTCATCCTGCGCCACACGCTGTCATTCATTGGAAGCTTTCCTGCTCTCTATGTCCATGTCTAACTTCTCGGACAGTGAAATCCTCCACGCTCCTAGCTCTGTCAGCTGTCGCGGAGGCGTTCATTATCTCGGTGAACATGCCCTCCCATGTTCTCTTTCTCCTCCTCCTAATCAGCGAAAGTCTGCTTTCAGGCGTTGATGACACGTCGAAGGACATATTTCCAGCTGTCTGTCATGGGGAAAAAATAAAGGAGCCATTGTACATGAATAAAATGTTTCCATAGCAAGGCCGTTTTCATAAAAAACCCCAACCCTTATTACACTAGGTGCAAGCCATAAGATGTAAGAACACTTTTAATGAGAACTTCCCCCGTTTCCCCTAGGCAACCCTATGTGATATCAGTCTCCTGAGGGTAACAGGTGGAAAGGAAGGAGATGCTGCAAGCGCCTGGGTATAGACCCGGTCCTTATGCTGCTATGCTGTGTACCGCAATGATGCCAGCAGAATTAATTCAGGAGTTGCGTTGGAAAGTGTCCTACCATGGTGAAAGAAAAAAGAATGCCCTGCCCAGAAACCTTCTGCAAAGGATTGCAGAGTACCTCCATGAAAGTTTCCTAGAGATATTCATGGAGGATTCCCGGGCTATCCGAGTCCACATAAACAGTCTTTTCCGGGGGCCACCCTCTGCGTAGCTGGAGCAGCCTCTTGTAAGCAGAGAACCACAGCACCTCGCTTTTTCTTCACAGTAAACGTGCAATACCACCGAATGAGTGTGCCCACTAAAGTTTAACTGGACTTTGATTGTAACTGTATACTCACCAGAGGTGCCTTCCCTGGCATCACGGTCAGCCACCATGATGTCCTGCGACCCACAGGGCTCCAGGGTTCAAAATATTTCCTGGCTCTTGGGGAGAATGGATCTACCGCTCGCCTGTCTCCCATTCTCCTTCTCCTCCTTTTCCTCATCCACCATATCGTCGTCCTTGTTGTTCCTAGACTCTCACACCTGTGAGATATCCAAGTTGCTTGTGGGGGTGCTGGTAGGGTCACCCCCGAAAATCACATGCAGCTCGTTATAGAACCGGTATCTGTGGGGTTCAGCACCAGAATGACTGTTTGCCTCCTTTGCCTTCTGGTGTGCTTGGCGAAGTTCTTTCATTTTCACACGGCACTGCTGTGTGTCCCTCGTGTAGCCCTTCTCCCCCATTCCATGAGCAATCTTTTGCATAGATGTCAGCGTTTCTTATTCTGGATCGGCGCTCTGCCTGCACAGACTCTTCTCCCCACACAACGATGAGATCCACCACCTCCTGTGCAGACCAGGCTGGAGCGCGTTTGGGGCGTATAGTCTCCATGATCAGCTGTGCTCAAGCTGGCACACTCCCAATGCTGATCAAACAGGAAATGGGAAATCAAAAGTTCCCGGGGCTTTAGCAGGGAAGGGGCTGTTTCCTGTGTACCTGGCTGCAGTGCAGCAGAGTTGAGAATGATCTCCAGATGAGCATTGTGGGACACCACCAGGAGGCCAATTAAGTCAAATTACACAACGCTGCGTCTGCACTACCTCGCAGTCGACCCATGAAAATCGAACTAAGTGCTACGCCTCTCGCAGAGGTGGATTTCAGAAGTCGACATCAGAGGCGACTTAGGTCGGCGTAAAGAACCCAGTAGTGTAGACACATACATTAACAGGTCGACTTAAGGCGGCCTTCTTCGACCTAACTTTTTAGCGTAGACCAGTTCTTAGACTATAGAACAGAAAGTGTTTTCCAGTTTATGTAGGCCATATATCTTCTTGCTTGATCACAAGCCAAATGTTGTAGAGCCAGGTGAGTGACCAGGATGATAGGGAAACTCTAAGGAGGCTGTGGTGTGATTTAGTGGCATTCTTTTCCCAGTGACTGCACACCACTAATGTCCCAACATGGTGCACAGTTGGTGCTGGAATTCCTCATCTTTTGGGTGAGAAGTAGATGAGGTCCTAATTGTAACAGTAACCACTGTTGGTGCGGTTCTGTGGCCTGCAATGTGCAGGAGGTCAGACTAGATGATCATGATGATCCCTTCTGACCTTTGAGCCTGTGATATTGACCACTGCATGAGACTGGTATAACTGTCTGTAACTCCTGCATGTGACCTATTATGCTGGAATGGGGTCAGCAAGCGCTCATTGCAGCTTAAAAAGCAGTAGGAGTTTGACGGGCAGGGAGAAAAGGGCTTGTGTCTCTCTTAAGCTTCCCCTCACTGTCTTTGGGTTTTGGGGGAGGAGGGAAAGTTGAATCAAAGGGTGACTAGAAGAGGCTGGTTCAGGTGGGGACGGGCTGGGTGGGACCCCAGCGGCTCTGGGTGCACTGGGCTGGGCCGGACCCGCCTGTCGGAGCGTCCTCAGTTAACGGTTAACCAGTTAAACGATATAATTTTAATCGTTTAAATGGTTAACTTTTTTAACCGATATTTACATCCCTAGGCTCTACCACCATTAGTAGTACTTGTTCTCTAATCTGTATCTGGGAAATTAACGTTTCCCATAATCCCTCAATTCCCAGTAGTATTTATGTCAGAAAAATATTAAAGAAGTTTCTGTCCGTATCCATATTGTTTCTTGGTGGTCTGTAGCAGACCCCAAGTGCTGTCCCAGTGGAGCTTCTTTTGCCTTTCTTCCCCAAAGTGATCTTTATCCAAACAAATTCCGTTTTATGCATTCCTTCACTTAAATTTCTCTGCAGTCTACCTTGTCATCAATATACCATGCTACTCCACCACCTTTACCTTTATTTCTGACCTTCCTGAACAGCATGTACCCTTCAATACCTGAATTCCAGTCATGACTACTATTCCACCATGTTTTCATTATCACTATAATATCTGGCTTTACTTCCTACTCCAGTAGTTCTAGTTCCTCTATTTTGTTACCCAGGCTCCTTGCATTGGATTACAGACATTTTAGTTGTTTCTGCTTGGCTTCAACCAGATTCCTTGCCCGACTAGGTACAGTGTCACCTGCCTGACTGTTACTATCAGTGGTTATGGTGCTGTCTTTCCTCATGTTGTCCGTTCTCCTACCCTCTTTTGTTCCTTTCTCTATTCCTGTATCCTCTTTTACTTGATTTTCCTCTTGCTCAGTATTAGAATCAGATGTGGAGATTACATGTGCATCTCTCAAAAGTCTTCCCCAAAATCCTAGTTTAAAGCTCTTTTAATCAGTTGTGCCAACCTCCATCCCAGAAGTGTATTTTTGTCCCTACTCAGATGGAATCCATCCCACGAGAACAGGCCTCTCTCCATGAATACTTCCCGGTGGTCAACCATACCCAAAGTCCTCCTGGTAGCACCTTTGCTCTCCTTCTCTAGGGACAGGTAGAATCCCACTGAAGATCTATGTGAGCCTTCATTACTTTAAGCATCTTCCCCAGCCTTCTGTAGTCTTCCTTGAGGCATTCCAGTGAGAATCTAGCAGTATAATTTATTCCCATGTGAAAGGAAAATGATGTGCATTTAGATGGTCAGTCTTTTCATGGAACAAACCAAAGCTGTCACTTTTTTTTGTTTATTTCTCAATGTAAAGCATGCCAAAAAAAATTCTGTATTTAAAGGGTTCATAAGGTAGACTACTGTAATTTCTTAGGAACAGGTATAGTCATTTTTAAAATTACTAACTTATACGCCGTTTTCCTGGTGCAATAATTGTACATGGAAATTGGACACATTTTGCACTTGTAATTGCATACTCAACTTTTAAATCCATGCCCTAATTGTGTCCTACCCTAAAATAGTTTACTCAAGTGTGAATTTTTAAGATTTATAATGTATTATAATATATAATCCTGAGATGGTAGCTACAGTTTTGGCAGTAATCTTTCTGATGAGTCACAGAAATTCTTCATATGCTTTGTTGTCCATTTTAAAAAAAATCAGCTTAGAGTTAAAGGCTGGAGGTATTAAAAAGTTTATATATTCCTGTGTTAGACAACTGTAAAACATCTCAGTTACTAAGTAACAAATATTTCTGCCTGATTTAAAAAAGAGAGTAGTAGAGGGAATCACCTGCTGAATGCCTTCACACTTGTTAACATGACGGTGGTCTTTTCTAATAGACCCGAAACAGTATCCTAACCTCACCCTAATTTAATGATAAATTAGTAAATAACTATGAACCTAGATACAGTAGATGTAATGCCTGGTTTAGAAAAGAATTTTAATCAACAAGGATTTACAATCCAAATGACAGCTTATGACTATAATTAAGAATAACATCTATATTTTCACCTCCTTCAGAAACAATATGAAAGAAACTTATGACCTTTTAGATTAGCAAAGCAACTAACTTATGCTAGTGTAAACACTTAATTTTTGCCTTTTAAAAGGTATATGTAAGTGTGTATTCAGTGAAAAATCAACAGTAAGAGCAAAGAACTCTGGTGATATATTATGATCATTGTTGTGGACTTTCCATTGGCCAAGGCAATGTTACTAGGATTTTTTATAACTAGACATTTAAAAAAAAATTCTTGTTTTAAAAATCTGAAGTTTTTCTAACTCCATTGTTAGAGATGGATTTTTGTTTTTGTTTTGTTTATTTCTACAGTCGCTTTTTGATGATAGTAAATATGTAGTGTTAAGACTTTTCTAAACTAGGAAAAAGGCTTGAAATTCTGTTAGCTAAATTTTTTTTTTAAATGACAAACACCACTTTACTATCTAGTGTAAACAGGCTTTAGCTCCTTTTGAAAATGTGTATAGTTGTGACTCACTGTAGACACTCCCAATAAGTCTGATGTGTTTAGGGCTTATTTCACTTAAAGGGGACATAGTTCCAAATATTGGGTTAATATTGGAAGGTCTTGTTGAAGCAGAGGATTCAGGGGGCCTGGGGTCTTCAGCGGTGGGGGGCCCCCGCCGCTGAATTGCCGCCGAAGACCCAGCGCTTCATCGGCGGGTCCCGGGGTGGAAGGACCCCCCGCCGCGGGTCTTCAGGGCGCTTTGGCGACGGATCCCAGGGCGGAAGGACCCCCCGCCGCGGATCTTCAGGGCACTTCGGCGGCTGGTCCTGGAGTGGAAGGACCCCCCGCTGCCAAATTGCCGCCGAAGACCCGGAGCGGAAGAAGCTCCGGGGGCCCGGGCCCCATGAGAATTTTCCAGGGCCCCCGGAGTGAGTGAAGGACCCCGCTCCAGGGGCCCCGAAAAACTCTCGTGGGGGCCCCGCGGGGTCTGGGGCAAATTGCCCCACTTGCCCCCCCCCCTCTGGGCGGCCATGTGTTGAAGAGCCATTATTGTGTTCTCTCACGGCTGAGAAGGAAATCAAGGAGGGAAAAAATATGGCATGTCAGGAAGCTGCAAGTTTAACTGTAAACATTTTGTGCTGCCTAATGGTTGGAACATGCCTTGTGACTTGGCCTGGATAGCCAAGGAGAGTCCCACTGTGTGAAGAGGAAGGGACTAAAAATTACTTCTGCTGGATCATTTAGAACGTATTAGGCTAGTGACATTCATTCCTCTCTTGTGGTGTTTTGCGATGTATCCTCATTTCTTTCTTGACATTGAAGTCATTTTGTTGTACATTTAGAGAAATAGAAAGGACCAAATATTTCTGCATCACTCAAACTTGAAGTTTCTGTTGGTCAGAAACAAGAAAAATTCATTTGTATATTATAGCTTGCCAAATGTATTGCACAGCATTACTAGTTGTCGTCTGTGATTTGAAAAATGTCATTTTGTAATAAATGTCCATTTTACTCAAATAGTTGTTCAGCTGGTGATTTAACCAGTTTAAATACCTGTAACTTTTTGAAGGCGTAGTTAACTAGGAAGTACGAATTATCTTTTGACTATCTCTATAACGTTCTGATATCAGATGCAGTCTTTTGCTAGATCGATATTGGAACGATGTGCCTCGAGGAACAACTATAAGGGTACGTCTATACTTACCCGCTGGTTCGGCGGCAAGCAATCGATCTTCTGGGATCAATTTATCGCGTCTTGTCTAGACGCGATAAATCGATCCCGGAAGTGCTCGCCGTCGATGCCGGTAATCCTGCTCTGTGAGAGGAGTAGGCGGAGTTGACGGGGGAGACTGCCTGCCGCGTGTGGACCCGCAGTAAGTACCTTTAAGTTCGAACTAAGATACTTCGACTTCAGCTACGTTATTCACATAGCTGAAGTTGCGTATCTTAGTTCGAACTGGGGGCTTAGTGTGGACCAGCCCTAAGTATTTGACTTGTAAGCCATATGTATTTACAGTAATGACCTTTCTGAAGAGGTTTTATCCATAACACCAGTTTTATTGGGTGTTAACCTTTAGATTCTTTTCCATCCAGACAAAAGCCCTGATGGATACTGTGTGTACAGTGTAAATGTACATGTGCCTAATGTATGTGTGTGTACTGTGAGTATTTTCTATATACAGCACTAAAATTTACAAAATGTTCACACATTGTTTGTACCTGCATCTATATGCATAAAACAACCGGCACTTCTGTGCAGAATTGCCTACAACATGCTGAAGTGAACTTTTTGCAACAAATGGATGCAATTTGGTATTGCAATTAATTTTTTTGTATTACTGTTGTGCCTAGGAGCCCCAGTTGTGGACTATTGTGCTAGGCACTGTACAATAATAGAACAAAAAGATAGTGTCTTCCCCAAATATGTACCTATGTGGCATTTCCTTTGAAAATTTGGTCCGCAGGATTCATAGTCATCAGGAGTTAGTGCAAAATTTGTTGGTTATGCTGACTGTTAAATCTGTACATTGGGGTGATTTGTTAAAATGCTGCTAAAACAAACAGAGGGGCAAAGGGGGAGGTCAAGCAAAAACAGAGTTTTCTAAGAATATGACAGGTGATTTGGATCACTTTTGCCAGTCTCTTTGTGGCCTGCACATGGACAATGAATAGCAGAGCATAAACTCAGCTTTAAACAAGATTCCAACGTATGGCTCCTTTGTTACGGTAAATACCTGATTTTCTGACTATAACATCTTTCTGAAACTTTTCTTCACTAAATATCCAGACAGACAGTGTAGTGAACATTGCACTTTGGAAATCTGATAACTAAATTAGTTAACTTCCTTGCTTAACAAAACCTCAGAAGAAAAATCTAAGATACCGATCCCTCTCACACAACTAATTTAACATATGCTCAGGAAACTGTTTACATTAAAGTCTCTGAAGGCATGCATGTAATTAGAAAAAGCCATGTGTCTCCTATTTTACCAGAGCTCCATAGCTGCGCTTTTAAAGCTGTACCGAAGTAACAAATACGCCTTTCAACCCAAAAGGCCCCAAAGTGCTTCACAAACTATGTACTTTCAACAGCGCTTTTAAAATACAGCCACTTTTGGAAGGGTGTGCAGCTACTAGTGGGGCAGAAGAAAAAACAGAAGATTTAGATTAGATATTAGGAAAAACTTTCTAACTGTAAGGGTAGTTAAGCTCTGGAATAAGATGTGAAATCCCAGCCATTGAGGTTTTTAAGAATAGGTTGGACAAACACCTATAGAGATGGTCTAGGTTTAGTTCGTCCTGCCGCAGCTCAGGGGGCTTACTTGTTGACTTCTCGAGATCCCTTCCAGCCCTACATTTTTATGATTCTATATTAAGTAAGACTGAACCTAAAATTGTCCCCTACTCCAGGGGTTCTCACCCTTTTTCTTTCTGAGGCCCCCCCAACATGCTTTAAAAACTGTAGGCCCACTTTTGCCACACTGTTTTTCTTCATATAAAAGCCAGGGCCAACATTAGGGGGTAGCAAGTAGGGCAATTGCCCGGGTCCCCATGAAGCTAAGTTGCTCAGGCCTCAGCTTCAGCCCTAGGTGGCAGGGCTCATGGCCCGGGCTTCAGCCCCATGCAGAGGGGCTGTGGCTTTCTGCCTTGGGCCCCAGCAAGTCTAATGCCAGCCCTGCTTGGCGGACCCCCTGAAACCTGCCCATGGCCCCTCAGGGAGCCCCAGACCCCTGGTTGAGAACCTCTGTCCTACTCTATCCCGGCGCATGCAAATTTAAACTTAGGTTGTCACTAGCAGGATGTCTGTTCAGTTAATTTATCTGTGACATCTCTTAATAATAATAATAATTAATAATTAATGGAGATATCCCATCTCCTAGAACTGGAAGGGACCTTGAAAGGTCATCAAGTCCAGCCCCCTGCCTTCACTAGCAGGACCAAGTACTGATTTTGCCCCAGATCCCCAAGTGGCCCCCTCAAGGATTGAACTCACAACCCTGGGTTTAGCAGGCCAATGCTCAAACCACTGAGCTATCCCCCCGCCCTTGACTCTTTCTTGACTCTAGCTTAATATTAATTGGACAGGATAGCTTCCTGTTAGTGGAGATATGACTTAAAAAAGCAGAATGGACCTGATTCTGCAAGGTATTTAAGCACATGCCTTACTTAGAATTCATGAGTAGTCCTAGGCTACTATTGTGTTCAAATTTAGGCATGTGCTCAAAAACTGTGCTGAATTAGGGCTTAAATATGGTTACAATTGTTTTTGTGCACTACAATACAATTTAAAAATTCGAAGGTCTGGGGGTGGTATATAGAAGAGTTATGTATGCCTAAAATCATATTTATAGTGATTTTTAAATATTGCTGAGATGCATGTTAAGTCTCAGATTTGCCAGAACTAGATAATTGGGTCATAAATCTATGGAGATATTTTTAAAAAATTGTTTAGACAGATTACAAAATCATATTCTGTAGTATTGTTTGATTTGATTATATTACAAATATTCCACAGTCTAGTTTTAAAATGTAATTGTTTTTCTTTACCTTTCTCAAAGTTTACGTGAATGCAGTCTTTAGTCATTCAGAAGTCAGTACTTCAGATCGTTTGTGCTAAAACCCAACTTCTCTGACAATTCTTACAAACTTTTAAATGTTGTTCCAATATATATTTTTGACAAATACAGAAATGCTACCGATTACCAGAAATAAACTACATGGGTTGAACCAGATGTAGAAATAAATAAGAGGTGTATTGTCAGTGATTGTAGCTCTGCTCATCTAAAATTATTATCAATGACACATTTCTGTATGTGTGCTGTATGCCAAAAAACCTGGAGCCTGTCGTCGCTAGGTGTTGTGGATGTTCAGCACCCCTCAGGTTCAGTCTCTTGAACTTAATAACCTTGATACAAATGTGGTCTGTTTTCTGCTGTATTAAACCATATAGGTAATTTGATTTTGTGGTATGTGATCAAGCCAAAGGAGACATGTTTATAAGATAAAAGTGATTGCACTTCTTCTTTGTTAAAGTCATACAGTAGTGTTCGTAACTTTGAAATGTTTGCAACTCTGAACAAAACATTCCTTCAAAAGTTTACAACTGAATATTGACTTAATACAGCTTTGAAACTTTACTGTGCAGAAGAAAAATGCTGTTTTTAACCATCTTAATTTAAATGAAACAAGCACAGATACAGTTTCATTACCTTGTCAACTTTTAAAAAACTTTCCCTTTATTTTTTAGTAGTTTAACACAGTACTGTTCTGTACAGTATTTGCTCCTTTTTGTGTCTGCTGCCTGATTGTGTGCTTCCGGTTCCAAATGAGGTGTGCAGTTGACCGGTCAGTTCGTAATTCTGCTGTTCGTAACTCTGACGTTCTACTGCACTTTGCATCACTGGATAGCGATTGTTTTTTAAAAGGTTTTGCAAAACTACTTGTTGCTGAATATGCTGAAATACAGCCACATCTGGAAACAGAGAAGACAAATTATAGGGTTATTAGATTATAAAAATGCAGATGTTGCTTGAAAAAAGACTGAAATCATCCTAACTGTACAACCGAGACCTCAGAAATTAGTGAAATTCTCTTTACCATGGTCTTCAGCTTTTGAAATGCTGTGCTTGCTGTGGGTTTTGCCAATTGCAGTCCATGTCAGTGTGGTGCTTTAAATTCTTCACCTTGGCACTTGGTTATTTTGAGCACAATGTAATTTACTTTGTCCCTGATATATTTGTAAGAGGCTTAATATGGGTTGGAGTAGGAGATGTTAAAATGTCTTAGTGGGAGGACAAAAATTGTAAGTTAAATTTTTATGTTCCCCATGTTTTAGACTTAATTTGCTAGCACAGTCTTTTTAATCTAATCCCTTCTCCTGGTCCTGCTACATACTTATTCTATTAATAAAGTATTCTTTGATTTATGCTGTGTTTGCAAGTGGGTTAAACTGTGATAATTACAACAGGCAACATGGAGACAAAGTAGTGCTTGTAACTGACTAAAATATTAATAAGTTCTATTGTACTCCTACGGGTTCTGAATGTCCTTGTGTCTTCATCCATTCAACGACCACAGCAAGGGCCAAATAATCCTCCTATTAACTGAGCTGGGCAGTGGGAAATTGCAGAGACAAAAGAGGGAAGAATTCTCATCCAAAGGCTAGGATGGGGAAAGATGTATCTGCTTTGCAGCTGTTACTCCAGCTTAAGGGTTGGAGTCATCTTTGTAGAACTAGAGCAGCCTCCCAAGAGTTGGGGAGGGTTGGATTTGGAGGATTTGTGTAGTACTGGATTCTCTAGCCACACCTACTCTAATGCTCTCCACATAGCACCCTGTCTGGCAGCATGCAGGGACATACACAAAACACAATGGTGGAGTCCTCTCTTCTCAGCTCAGCACAAAATAAATGTGTACACTGATATGGCTTATTGCTACCACAGTATCCTTAGAAAATTACAGTGGAGCCAAGCAGTTTTCTGTATATCTTTCTGTGCAACACTAGTGCTGCAAATAGTTCATAGAGACAAAAAAATTAATAAGAATATAAATGTTTAAGTGCCAAGGGAAATACAGTCACTTTCCAATAAGGTAAGTGTCCTCAAACCAGTCAGGAAGTTAAGAGAAGCGCTGAATTTGATAATGGGTAGCCTGTTAACTCCTAATGCTGCATTTCAAAGTAAAAATGAAAATTGATGAGGAGCTGAATTCTACACTCAGTGTCCACACACTAACCACGCTGTGGGGATGTTTAGCAGAGAAATTCATTTTAGCCAACTCAAAAACCCCAATAGTTGACTTCTGTGACGTGTTAACAATCTGTAATTACTGGTCCACCAAAGTTCTCCTAGAATGTAGCATCACAGCTACCAACAGTCTCAGTGCAACTGCTTTGGAATTACATGGGGTAACACAGGACAGAATTTGGCCCAAGGTGTCTAAATCCATTCTCTTATCCATGTCAGCCACCTGGTCACCTTGGTGACTTCTGAAGAACTTACAGAAGAAAAAGGAATCTTCCTTTTCTGGACAGAAAGTGTAGAGAGAGCTTATTCTAACTTTTAAAAGAATCATTGACCAGGATGCAGGATGCTTCATTGACAGTTTTTGACTAGAAAATTTAAGTAGCTGCTGACCAGGTATTTGGTGCCATATATAACCTCCACCCATGCAGCGTGGATTGAGTGTGACTTTAAGTAACTCTTTCTTATTGCTGCGGGGACATTAAGAAAGTACGCCCAACCTTCGTTTTGAATAGTTTTTCACAATGATTATCAAGCTCCCACAGATGCCTAATGAAACTCTTCACATATTAAGACGCTAATGCTTGATGTTAATTGAGCATGTTGCCTTTAATGTAGCTGGAATTTTTAACTGCACATAAGTTTTGGCCTGTTCAAATTGTGACTCTTAACACTGAATTAAAAAGAATTACAAAGCTTTGTCTGGATTTTGTTTGTAAATGAACTGCGTGACTTAGACTAGACATGAAAGCAACCATGTACCTTTTAACATGTTGAGATGTGTGCTCTTAAAGGGCTTGATCTTTCAAGCACTAACATGGTGCAAAAGGGCATGCACACCTGATGAGTGGCATGTACTATTCAGCAGGTGCACACATAGCGTTAACACATTCTCTGCACTGTACTTGGCATAATGTGCTGGCACCTGTACCTTCACCCCAGAGGGTGCCTGGGACCTAGAAAGGGTGTGTCCTGGTAAAGTTGGGGTTGTACACAAGGCATGGCTGGGGCAATGGTGTTGAGCCCTCATGTATGCCACTAAAACAAGGAATGAAAGTCATTTAAAAAAAAATAGATGTAGCTCAGCCTCCAACCTCACAAGATGGCAAACAGCTCTGTGCCAAGCTGAATGTTGCCCTAGCCATCCAGAACGTCCCTTTCCACATCTCCCTTCATTCTCATGCTGCACTGAGCCCAAAGCCACCAAAACCATCTCAGTGCAATTCAACCATGAGCTGAATTTGCATTGCCACTTGAGCAATAAGTGTGATAGAGCTCTCCAGAATCTTATTTGTTCTCATCCAATCCAGCTCTACGGTCTTGCAAGATTCTTGTCCTCATTGATAAGGCATAGAATCATAGAAGTCACTGGTGGAAAAGAGCTAATAACCTTCTCAAACTACTTGCCAGTGCAGTGTATGCTCCTATAGAACTTAGAGTGCTTTTTCCCAGTCTAGTTTTAAATGCCTCATTTGATGGAGTTTCCATCAGGTCCCTTGGGGGATAATCTGATAGGCCTCACTGTCATAAAATGTGTCCTGACTATTCATCTTCAATTTTCCCTTACTCTGTTTCACCCCATTATTCCTAGTTACACTTATTAGCTCCACTCTAAAATTTTCTGTTCCTCTTTGCTGCTTCCACCCTCTAAACACTTCAGCTCCTTTTAAAGCTCTTTCTTCATATAACAATCCTCCCCAAACCTTATTTTCTGTTGGTGTTCCAGCATTTTAATGGATTTTCTCTTTGGGGTTACTCCCCACAGTGCTGCTTATGCCTGAAAAATATAGGGCCAGGTTTTTAAAGGTATTTAGGTGCCTAGTGGGATTTTCAAAAGCACCTATGCACCTAAAACTCATTGATTTCAATGGGTGATATTAGGCACCTAGATGCTGTTGAAAATACTACTAGGCACCTAAATACCTTTAAAAATCTGGCCCATCATGTCTAATTGGTAAGGCTGCAACATGTAAAAATCATTAGCTTATTGTAGGTTGAGAGGGGCAAATAATGAATGAAATTCTTTGTCAATAACATAGTTAAGAAATATCACCGCTTGTTAAATTATTCAATATTAAATATTATTTGATCACCTCTGGTGTTAATAGGAAACAGTTTAAAAAAAAGCATGTTAAAATAGAGAGAAAATGGTGTGGCAAAAATTAACTCCTATGACTTTGTCTTTAGATCTGTTAGAGAAGTCCCGTGTTGTTAAACAGCCAAGAGGTGAAAGAAACTTTCATATCTTCTATCAGATATTATCTGGTGCATCAGAAGACATGCTTAGTAAGTACTGCACCTCTGCTGTTTATCAGACGTTATTACTGCTTTTTGTTTTCCTAATAAAACACACTCAACCAATATTTTCGTTTTGTGTGAAGAAAGGTATTTTTCTTAACTTACTATTTTTTATTATTATTGTTGTTAGTAGTAGTAGTAGTGAATATTTACGTTGTGGTAATCAAGGTCATGGTCAGGATTGGGGCCCCATTTGTGCTGGATGTTGTATGAACACAGAAAAGAGACCATCCTTGCCCTAAAGGGATTGTAATTTAAAGATCACTAAGTCAATTTAATATGAACTATTTGTTAATAGCAATTATTCATATTACTGGTCCTAAGGGTGAAAGAGAGCCATTAACAAGGGTACCTGACTGATCTTATTTTCATTCAATTCATTAGACAAACTTAAACTTGAACGGGATTTCAGCAGATATAACTACCTGAGTTTGGACTCTGCCCGAGTAAACGGAGTGGATGATGCAGTAAACTTCAGAACAGTTAGGGTAAGATTGTCCAGCTTAATCCAAGACACACAACTCAAAATGTTAAGCCCTCAATCCTGCAACTGGCTGTGTACTAGAGGGGATCCACCTCTGCTGAGCCATTTTCAGGACTGGGGCCTTAATCAGTGTTGTTCACACTTTTCTTGCAGATGTATAGTATGCAATGAGTTTTAGATGTAAAATTTGTTAACCAAAGTCTTGATAAAGAATAGTTTTGGTTTTGTATATATGTACTTAAGAAAGAAAAGTGTGAACTCCAGTGACATTTTTCTCCTATTCTGTTGCTAAATTTAAGTTAATCCATTGCTTCAAAATTATTAGCATTCTGTTGATCTATCCATTTATCTTAGCTTTTCAAATTCGTTATGAGTCTGAAATTAGACTAATTTGTCTATAGGCAGTTAGAAAAAAAATCTTTATAAAAACATGAATTACTTCAGTGCTCTGGTATGGACACTAGAGACAGATAAAACATTTATGCCGACTGAGTTACACAATTCTCGAAAACCTCACTTAATATTCTGTGGTGTTATTATCCAAGCCCAGTAATTTTTTCATATTCTTCTTGTCATATTACATGTATTTGGAAAATGTTTATATTCTGTGCTGATGTATATAAATGGTGGATTTTGCAAGTATGATCTATTTGATTAAAAATATATATCTTTATCTTGTGATTCCTCCCCCCCCCCCCCCCTTTTTCCAGAATGCCATGCAGATTGTTGGCTTTATGGATCATGAAACACAGTCCATCTTGGAGGTGGTAGCAGCAGTTCTAAAACTGGGAAACATTGAATTCAAACCTGAATCTCGAGTAAATGGTTTAGATGAAAGTAAAATAAAAGATAAAAATGGTAAGATGATACTGGTGTTAGGAAAAAACCTAATATTTGAATAGTTCTTTGCAAATTCTGTATCTTGTAAAGACCCAAGATTTACTCTTGCTCTTGTAGCTGGATTACAGTACATTACTTCCTTTTTTATTCTGAACATCATCTGTAAGTAGATTTGGTTCAGATCTCTCATATGTAGTGTTTCAGTCAAAATTTGGCTTTTTACAAAAATGTCTTTTTCATGAACATTTTTTAGATTTTCCATTTTATGAAAGCTTTCTTCTGAAACATTAAATGGAAGAAATTGGTTTACTAGAAATGGATATAACGTATTGGTTGCGCCACAGTATTTTTTCAGTTAATATTTTTAGCTTTTGTACTGCCAATGTGTAACTTAAGTTGTGCTTATTCACTTGATGGGACCTTTTTGTTGTAATTGGTACATTTTGAAAATTTGATGTTTTTGTTTTGTGTGTTTGAAAGTTCTGTTTCAGGAAAAAGATTCCACACAAAAAATGGCCTCTTACTGAAATATAATGAAATGGAAAATGCGTTCAAACTTAACAAGATTTTTATGGAATTTTTTTTGTTATGGTTTTCAGCCAGCTTTCTATGGGGCGGGGGGTGGTAACACTCAACCAAAACTTGGCAAAAAATTATTCTGAACAAACTTACCACTGCTTCAAAGTTAAAGATAATAATTAGCTTTTTGTGTGACGTAGTGTTGAGTAAGGTTAGCCAATACAAATACGGCGATATGAAAGTGTTAATTGTAGTCACACTGGCTTTTTGCTTTCATAGAGCTCAAAGAAATTTGTGAGTTGACAGGGATCGATCAGTCAGTGTTGGAAAGAGCCTTTAGCTTCCGAACAGTTGAAGCCAAGCAAGAAAAAGTCTCTACAACGCTAAATGTGGCTCAGGTAAAAGCAGATTCTTACTGATTTTTCTTTTCTGTAAAATATGTAAAACATTTTTCTTTTCCATAAGGATAATAAGGATTGTGGGGTTTTATTTTTTTATGTATAAGAAGGACCTGAAAGGTTATTTTAAAGGATTGTTTTGTTCTGATTTTACTTCAGATATATTACAAATGTAATTTCTGGATTGCTGCTTGTGGGTCTCAGAGGATGTATCTTGTTATCTCTTGGAAATTAAAAGTTGCTGAATCTCTTACTTTCTCCATAATGTTATTCAGAAATTGAAATTAAATGGTGCTATTAAAACAAACAAATTAATGGCTTCAGACAGTCTGACAAAAAGTCGCTTCCCCTCTCAACTCTTTAGCTTTCATTCTCTTGGCTCTTGTGACTTCATTAGATCATTAATTCTTGACGTAGGTTTCTCAGTCACTTAGTAGCTTTTGAAAATTTTACTCTTAACCAGAAAACTCAACACTATTTTATGTCACATACTGTAGGCAACTTTCTTTATTTAAGGGAAAGAATTATTTTAAATGAGTGCTTTCTGCATAGCTACAAAATAAAGTTACTGCTCACAAAGCATTTCTAAATAAAACATTTCACTAGTAAAACTTATCACTGTTTTCATTTTCTTTCCTTCAACACACTTTTTGAATGTTCAAATACACTTGATGAACATCTTGCTTTTATGAGGGTCATGTCCACAAGAAAAGGGTATAGGAAGTTTTTCTTACATCTTGTGCAGAAATGTGGTAAACTTAAAATATCCTGCTGTGGCAGACCATCTTTCATTTTGAACAGCCCATTTGGTTTCACAGGATTTATGTGCTCTGGGCAGTTCTGACATTTCTTCAGCTAAAATGAATAAATTCAACTTTCCATATTGTTCCTTTTTTCTTAATTTCTTAGCACCTCTCCCTTCCTTCTCTTGCTGCAGCTAATGATATCAGTGGCGAGCCAGCTTGGAAGTTTGTACGTGAAGAATATAAGATATTTTAGGAACAGGAAAGGCCGTCTGGTTGAATGTGCCACTCCTCATTCTTAGTTTATTTTAATCCACGCTTCCTGCTTTTTCACCATAACCTTCAGTCCTTCCCCTGCAACATATTTAGATGTCTCTTGAAATCACTTATACTGTTTCAATTACTTGCCCAATAGCTTATTCCATATGCTTATTTCCCTTGTCCTGGAGTAGTTCTGCTTACATTCTCCATTTACTCCTTATTTTAGATCAACTAGTTTTAGAAGCCCAAACTGGTCTCTGAGTGTGTGGACATGGAAGGGAGTGAGGGTGGCTTTTAAAAAAGATAAAAATCACTTTCTGAATCATTTTACTAATTTTGAAACCTTCTGTGAAGTCAGCGTGGAGCCTTTCTTTTTCTAGTAGAATAAACTGAACTCCCTAACTTAGATTCTTCAGAACTGCTAAAGTCCTTGTTGCCTGATGCTTCACCCTCTGAAGGCACTAGTATACTCCTGGTGGTGCTGTGCCTCTTACAGCACAGCATTCCAGATGGGGTCTAACTAGCATGTTACAGTGACTATCTCACCTCTTGTTGTGTATTTTTCTGCTGATACAATTTTCATCTTCCTCGTTTGTGTTTTGTTGCTACTTTACATGGGGCTGATGGTTGAAATTTTTTTTTTTTTTTTTTTAATAATAATAATAAACTCCAAATCCTTCTAATTGATGTGCTGGAGAATTGGTCCACTTAGAGCATACATGTATTTTTCAATTTTGACCTGAGAATTTATCTTCTGTCTTATTCACTTAAGTGATTAAAATTCTGATTTCATCACTCGCTGTTTCCTGCTTAATTTTATTCAACATCATCAAGTCTGCTTGATAATGTGCATTTCTGCTACCCCGAACTTCCACTAGAAACTTAACTTATGGGATTCTGAAAAGATATCTGAGCAGAGCACATAAGTAGGAACCTGTCAGAAACAGATAGGAGAAGGGAGACTGCAAAATGTTCAATAAGCAACCATGCTTTTGGAGTATTTAAGACAAATTGATGCCTGCATTTCATTCCTCTCCTCTCCCTTTGCTGCCTTTGCCCATCTTTCTCTCCCTTCCTTACTGCCTCTGCTCTCCCTTTGCCATCCCTTATCTGTTTTCCTATTTCTCTCAACTCCTCTTATTGCTTTTTCAGAATACATTAGTGTGAAGACTGCTATATTCCCCTGGTCCACAAATAACTAGATTCATAAAGTTTCACCTCTTATAAAGGTTCCCAGGAGCCTGTTCCTCAGAATGAATGAGGAACCCTCTGGGGATATATAAATTGTAGAGTCGTTTTATCAAAGTCAGAAATGTGAAGTTTTATCACACCTGCTGTTTTTCTGGTCCCCTTGGGCATCTCTTAAGTATGTGACTACCCGAGGTAATCCTATTAAACACTGGCTTCAGTTCTCTGTTCCTGCAGTGGAATAAGGGGAGGGGGCAGGTAGGGAAAGATGTCTTTAAGCCAACTTTGCTCCTCTTGAATTCTTGGTTCTGTTGGGCCTATCAAACTGCGGGCATAAGTGAAAGCAGCCTTAAGAAAACTCTGGCTGCAAGGCCTCTTTGGATATGTCTACACTGTAGTATAAGCCCAGGGTTTCAACTCAGGCTCAAGCCTAACCCTTCCATCTACACACAAATCGAGTGGCCCCAGATCCCAGGACTCCACGTGGGTGGAGCATCTTAGCCTGCATCAAGCCAGGACCCAGGTTTCAAGCCCTATTGGGTTGCAGTGTAGATGCATCCCCAATGGACTTGTGCTCTGGGAGTCCGCTGAAAGTATCCCACAATTCCACAGGCCGACTTTCAAATTGTCAGAGGACAAAGAAGTTTTCCCACAGGCTCCACGAACAAAGGGCTAGAGCAGCCACATTTTGGGAGGACACTAGGAATCTGTAATATGGGTGGTTAGACTAGGGCCCACAGAAGCTGGAGCCCCAGGTTGGGACCCAGGGTTCAACAATTCCTAACCTACAAATGAGTGTAGACACTCAAGCCTTAGGCTAACAAACCCAGGGTCTGCTAGCTCCAGTTCTGCTAACCCTGGGCTTACATTACATCTACACTGTGATTAAAAACCCTTTGGTACTGAGCCTGGGTCAGCTGAATTGGCCTCATGGGGCTTAGGCTGTAGGTCTAAAAATTGCAGTGTAGACAGCCTGGGCTCTGAGACCCTCCATCCTCATAGGGTCTCAGAGCCTGGGCTTCAGCCTGAGTTTGAACGTCTATGCTGCAATTTTATAACCCTACACCCCGAGCCAAGTCATTTGACTCGGGCCTGCTGTGGTGGTGCTGTGGGTCTTTTATTGCGGTAAAGACATACCCTAATGGGCCATTGGCCAGCTGAGACTAGCAGAATGCAATGTGCTCTGGCTACGCTGTCTCCATCTCCAGCCCTTACCAAGTCCCTGTGCCAAAGGTTGGGAGGGAGAACACTGTAGGGCTGTTCCTGCAGCCTTACTCTGACCAGGTAGCTCTCTCATGCTGAACATATTCCTTAGAAGTCATTTCCACCCTTTTTATAGCACTTTTAAACCACTGGAATAGCACACATGGTTCAGAATTAGCCCAATATGTCTAATGATTTTTCTCTTTCTTTTGACTAGGCATATTATGCCCGTGATGCTCTGGCTAAGAATCTGTACAGTAGACTGTTTTCCTGGCTTGTTACCAGAATCAATGAGAGCATTAAGGTAATTTTCTTATATGCCCATAAAGAATTCAGTAGAAATAGATGGAGTGAGTGGGGACAGTAAAACTATACTGGTCTGTTTTACTTTCTTATTCTTATGCACTAGTGCAGTGTTGCAGGGCTGCCAGTGCTGGAGGTGAATATCTGTATCCAAATAAATCTGTTGGCGGCTTTTTGTTTTTAAACTTATGAAAATATTGATATTAACCATTTTTGGAAAACCAAACCTAACTTTTTAGCCAAAACAACATGCCTATAAGGCATTTAATGTATCTTGATCACAAATACTAAATGTACAGAACAATGACTCAACCTTCTCTTAAAAGGCACAAACAAAAGTCAGAAAGAAGGTCATGGGAGTACTGGACATCTATGGCTTTGAAATTTTTGAGGTAAGTGCTTTAGAATACAATTTAAATAGAATTTTGCATATCTATAACAAACTTTACAGCTATTACTAAAGCTAAATCTAGTTGTTCATGTATGTGTAATCACAATTTCACCTTCTGTAAATTAAGTCTAGTTTCAGAGTAGCAGCCGTGTTAGTCTGTATCTGCAAAAAGAACAGGAGTACTTGTGGCACCTTAGAGACTAACAAATTTATTTGAGCATAAGCTTTCGTGGGCTCCAGCCCACTTCATCGGATGCAGTCTAGTGCATCTTTCTAAGTACACACAATAAATGTAAACTGAAGTTAGGTGGTCATCTTAGCATGCCTTGCAATTATAACACAAATTCATCAAAGCCAAACTGAATATGTTGCATTGATATAGCAGGTACCACTGAAAAGTAAATATTTACTATGGTACCATTCTGAAAATAGGAAATATTGTGGTAATGTCCATGCTGTCATACAAAATTTGTCTATAGTACATGTTCTGTGTATGGCCTTGAGTCTTATTATAGATATCTGCAAACAAGGTTCTTTTCCTTTACAAAAGACGACATCTTTTCTGCTAGAACTAAAAATAAATTGTACGTCATTTCAACTCAGTACACTTAAATACTTAAAAACACTTCAAAAAAAATCAAAAATTCTCAGTTATATCAATTGACTTAGCCTGATGCTGTTAGGTATAAAGATCATGACTGAATTGTTTATTCTGGAGATTTGGATATCTAGTTAAATATTGTGCTCTAATTTTCCAACTAAGAAACTATGGGGAAAAACATCTTGTCTATTTCTTCCTTTCCCACTTGCTCACAATTTCTCTAGGAGACCAGTAAGTCTAGTTATTCTCGATAGAAGGTGGGAACAATCCACCTGGATTTATCTCTTCCCAAAGAGGTTTTAAAATGTTACATAGAAAGGGGAAGGTAGTATATGCTTCATTTCAGTTTTATAATGAATCAGAGTAGTCTAACAGTTTTGCAAAGAGAAGAGAGAGAGCTAATATTTGATTCAGGTTTTTACTCAAGAAGATATTTAGTTTCCTGAACATATGAAGAAACTTATGAAAATGTACTGCATGGGACCAATCTGGAAGTAACTCTCAGTAGTAGGATATTTGGAGATGGTGGTAGTTATATTCCTTTAGAAAGTTACACAGTAGAATGTTACTGTTGTTGGCAGAAATTTTGTTTTAACCAGCTGTGTATGTGAACTTGATTAAGTAGAGGGTGAGTTTAAAAACACTGGAGTAAATCTGAGTTTGTGGGCTGGCTTTGGATTGTTAAATTGAATGCAAGGAAACAAGTGTTGTTGTTGTTGTTGTTTTTAAAGATGTTTGACATTAGAAAAATAAAGCCATAAAAACAAGTAGTTAGATGTAAGGACACAGTTTCATAGCAGCAAAATGGAAGACTAAATGCTTTTTTCCTCTCACATGTATATTGAACTATACTGTAGTTTATAAAATGCTTAAAATAGTAAATTTGAAAATGGAACAAGTTTGTTCATTTAGTGTCCAATCCTACCAAATGCTGAGCAAACTCAACTTCTGTTGAAGTAGATGGGATAAGAAGTACTCTATACCTCACAGGATTAAACTCATAGGGTGAAATTCACCCAGGTACACAGGGCAATCAAAGGTCATTGTGGGACCACAAGATATACAGCTGTATATTAAGGGCATGATCCAATGCTCACTGAAGTCAATGGGAACCTTTCCATTAACAATGAGGGGTGTTGGGTCAGGTCCTATAATATGGCTTAGATTGTGTAAATTCTAAATTTTTAATTGTAAGGAATGAAATGTTTTGATTTTTCCTGTTACAAAATAAACCAAAAGTTGTTTTGAATTTATATAATATAAAATTTTAAAAAAATCAAAGTTGGAACAGAACATTGCAGTTTTGTCAAAACAAAATGTTTCAATTGACCTGGTACTAATTTTTGTCCAGAATTTCATTTTCTGAGAAATTTCAAAAAAATTTGTTCTGTTTTCTGTTTCAAAATTGTGTATTTTCCTTCAAAAAGACCAATCCATTTCCCACCTGGCTCTTATTGGAACAAAATCCTAACACTGAAATTATTAAATTGGTAAACAGGTTTTAGTCAAACATTGTGCAGGTATAGTGGAATGATTTTTATGGTCAGGTAAATGAATCTGCATTAAGTAAGTTCAATTAAATAACAAAGATACATGGCAAAACCTGTATTTATGGAGCCTTTTTATAAATGATGGTACTGCACGTGTGCAGTCAAAGACAGTTAAGGAAATGCTTATAAGAAATAGTTGCATAAAAAATCTAGCCACTATCAAACAAAAATACATGTTGGTAAAACTAGTTATATATCAAATAGTAAACTAATCTGCTGTAATTGAATGAAACATTATGTAATATATGCAGTACAATACATCAAGATGATGTGAGATAATCATCTGCAACATTTTATATTTTCTAGCTTAAATGGTACAGATATTTTACAAAAGGATTGTTATACATGTAGAATTTTAGCTGACATATAGCTAATGGCAGTGAATTTACAGAGCTAATTATTATTCTTAGTATTTCCAGGAATTGATTATAAATTCCCCTTAGGAGCCAATTAGTACATGTTTTGTTATCTCTTAAATTAACATGCACTGTCTTGAAGGTTAGAACTACAATAATGTACATGATGGATTTTGATGATAAAAGTGCATTTGGCATGCCTTTCCACCTGGAAACCTGTAACGTAAATTTGAAACTTGATTCAGTGTTAAAAATTATAATTGCTTATTTTAAACTAATCTCAAACAAAGTTAACTACCACTTGGGTTAGCATTAATACACCTTCTGTTGACTTGGATACCTTTTTAGACTGCCTTGTAAAAGTGCAGCATTAATCCGCACTTTTCTGTTGCATGTATTTTTCTGTTTATCTTTAGTTAATGTACAAAATATAAATATTTGCTTTGTTACATTTATAAGATCAGCTATATGAGAAATAAGGGAAGGAAGGTGGCGGAGGAGAGAAACGTGTTAGAAAATACAGGAGGGAAGGTACTTATTTTTCAACCTTTGCCCAACCATTGGCAAACCAATATATTCTGTTCGTTTACTGATGAAGGATGAAATCCTGGCCCCATTGAAGTCAATGGCAAAACTTCCATTGACTTCAGCAGGGCACAGTTTCACCTCAAATGTTTAAGTTGCCCATGAGGGCCTCTGGAAGTATCAGACTAACTTGCTTGTAACAAGCTACTCCTGTTTAGAATCTAATTACAGAGCTTTTGGAATACCTTATCAGACAGTTCACTTCCATTGCTAAAATTTTCCTGGCTGATCATATTTTTCCTGTTAAGAAGTAATTTCTCTTAGTATTTCTCAGTATCACTGGGTTTAACTTTTCAAAATGCAATGTAACTTTTGTGAAAATTTCTAATGGTTTTTCTCCCAGCTCTCCCTAGCTTCCTTTTGAGAAGTTTGAATATAAAGCTAGCTGGGCTGCTTCTTAGGGCTTTGTTTAGTTGATCGAGGCACTGTGTCAAAAACTGACTTGCTAAAACAAAACAGAATGTAGCAACTTTTCATTATTCTTTAGGCAATATCTGTCTATTTTTATATACTCAATGCTGGCAGAAAAAGGAGCTAAAAACATTTAAAATTTGGAGTGACTCTTCCCATAGCCCATCTTTCTGGGAATAAACTCTCTTATGGCCCTCTCTTGCACCCCATCATCTCTAGACTTCGCCCCTTATAGAAATGTCTGTGCAAATCCCTTTCATCTTAGCTCACAGAAGAAACCAGCTCGTGAAATCAATAGAAAATATACTCGAGAGCAAAGACTGTGTTTCATGACAAGTCATAAATTCCTGGTTCAGGACCATTATAAAGCATGGAAGGTGTGGTGCTAATCTGATAATTGTGACTGGAGATGGAAGGAAATAGACAGGTATTTCCCCAAACACTAGACTATGGTGTTGAAACCAGAATAAAATGTTACCACCACATCATGTTGTTCTCTTGGTTCAATTAGTATAATTTACCAGGCTTTGCACAGGTCTTTTTAAAATTCTGTGTCATCTGGACACTTTAATAGTGGATTTAATAGTGAATTAAAATCTGGACAAAACAATCAACTCCAGAAAACTGCAACCTGTCCACATGGTAAATGACCCATCATCAGGCCCAAATTAATATGTATACACTTCAAACATCATATGATATTAGCTGAAAATTGAGCACCATTGAGACACCATTGAGACACGTGTAAATTCCCTAGCAATTTTCCCTTGAAATACTATATCAAGACAGACCACATGGCAACAAAGTATTACCTGAAAGCACGTGAGAAACATGCTCCTTTATACTTTGCTAGAAGGCATTTCACATTCATCAGTTCTTCATGCAGGTAAGGTAGTCTGAGGCAGAGTACAAACACTTAATCGGATGCTGTCAGAGAACTCTTTGGTCATGAATGGCAGCTGATGATATGCTACCCACACACAATTTTTTACCAGTGTGACACCTTGATAATGGTTCCATTCATCGTCACATAAAAAAATTAAGTTGTATTGTTTGTAGACAGGCCTGTTCTGAGAAGCAAAAGAAATGGATTCACTTCTATAAATATAAATAATATAATTACATAAGCCACCATCCTGGCTTTAAAGGTAGATAACATCTGTGCTGAGGTAATGCCATCAGAAATATAAAAGAAGATAATGTCATGATTAGCAACACATCTTTCCTTATTAGAGTTGTACTTACAATGAATAATGTTGTTGTTGTTGTTTTTTAAAAGAGAGATGTCCATATAAGAGGGTGAAGAATTATATTAAGGAAGGGAGGTTTTGTGTTTATAGCAGAGAAATAGGCTTCAGAAGATCTGAGATCTATTCTCCGCTCTATCACAAACTTTCTGACACCTTGCCTAAGTCTCATAACTTCTCTTTGTCTAAGTTTCTCCCCTGTAAAATGGGAACACTAATACCTACCTCTTGGTGGTTGTAGTGGAATGTGTTGGGTTCTTTAAGAGTAATTGCTGCTAGCCCAGATGATACTAGGGCATACGCCTTCAAAGAAGACCAAGCTGGGAGATGTAGTACCAGAGGAGTCATGTGATTGCCAGGACTATATAAGATGAAGCATGCTACTTAGGGAGAGTCCAGAAACAATGCCTGCAAGAAATTATTTCCTTGCCACCTTCTATTCCCTCTAGACAGGCTTCCTCCAAATCCTTCCTCCACCCGAATTCTCCCTAAATGAACCCCAAAGGCTTTTTTCCTAGATGGTCCTGGCAATCGCATGAGCCCTCTTTGACTACACCTTCCAACAATCTCTCCTATGAACTACATCTCCCCAATGCTCTTCCTTGAAGGCTTGAGTCCCAGTAGCATCTAGGCTAGTGGTGTCCACTTTTAAAGAGCACAGCACACTTTGCTACAGTGGTATTGTGATTATGTTATGAGATAATCTGAAGGCAAGTGCAACAGAGATGCAGTTTTTAAAAATTTATTATGAGGTGGCTAGCTAATAGATGGAAGCATTGTATCAACAATTCAACTGAAAACAGAACTTGTGTATATACTGTAAATATATAAATCTCAGTTCTGGATATAAATGTTTCATTTTTATACACACACAAGTCTTTTCTGATACCCATCAACACAGAAAGGGTACTGAAAAATTGATTGCTGTGCTGGTGTACGTGTACTCAACCAGTTGTGCAATCTACAGAGCAAAGCCCATCAAGTGTATAAGAGTAGAACTAAGTCTTAAATCTGTTATTTATCATGTGCATCTGCTGGCTAGCTTTGTGAAAGTGGAACACACAACTCTGTAAGCCTTACATAAAGAGTGTTGCTTGTTCTTTGTTTTTTGGTTGGATTGCTAGATGGCAGAGTGGAGCTTTTAAAATACATTTTATAAAAAAAAAAAAACTGATTTACTGAATTTTAACTTTTTTTTGGTTAAGAAATAATTGAAGCTCATTATGTAGTATTCATCACCACTGTAAAACATGTTGATTGTATGCTTTTCAGAAATGGATTCTGTCATAATTTTAAAGATGAGCAAAATATAGATTACACAGAAACTGTGTAAAAGGGCTAAGGGCTCTGCGCTAAAGCAGTGATGAGTTCCATGATGTGCGAATGGACCAACATTATTTAGGAGGTCCTTACTATCTCTAGTTTCTATGATTCTAGGACTAATTTGCTAACCTGTGTTTGTGATGTGATTATATCTGAGTTTTCTTTGTGTAACACACACACACTATGTTTGTTGGAGCCACAGTTGATTCTTGCCCGTCCCACTCACCACTTGGTTTTATCCTGCGTGTACCAAAAAATGCAGATGAGAACAAGATGTGTTCAGTGGGCCTGATTATCTTTCTTCGCCCCTGAAATCATTGGGTGTTTTGTCATTGACATTAATAGGAGCAGGGGCAGGCCCAGTTATCTAACTGTGGGAAATGTGGAATCCATGTGATTTGGGCATATGTTCTTGTTACTGCCTTAATTATACATTTTGGTGTAACTAATGAATGGGAATTATATTTTGGAAATTTTTTTACTACAGATATCTGAAATATGTACATTTAAACGTCATGCTTCTAGGGTTCTTTGCCTAGAGATATATCTTTACAGAAATATGTGCACTTAAAATCTGCTTTCCATGAGCATTTTTTTCCGTAAAGTTTGATTGCGTGAATGTTCATGAAAGTGAATACAAAAGTGGGACCATAGGGAATTCATCTTGACATCCAATTAAAAATTTGTGGGACATGTTTTGTGGAATTTGTTGAGCTCTTTTATCAATACTGTGGAGGTGTAGTTTTTCCCTCTCAAAGAAGAAGTCCAAGGTTTTTAAAAAATCAACAGTTGTATTGATGGATGTATTATAAACACACAACTGTCTGTAAAGAGCTTCTCTATAGGGTCCACCACCAGAGTATTTAAGCTTTTTCCCAGGAAAACTTCAATCCCTAAAGGACTTCAAGGAATAAATATTGAACAACAAATACCTGTGGAAACTTCTGAGGGGTGAAAAAGTTAGATTGTTCTGACCTTAGTTGCATGTAAACAACCATTTTCTGTGGCAGGGAGAAATGATATCTCTTTCATCTCTTTCCCTCTTATTTGCAGTCTTCTGGCCAGGGCCGGCTCCAGGCACCAGCGTAGGAAGCAGGTGCTTGGGGCGGCCAATTCAAAGGGGTGGCACTCCGTCCGGTACCGGGGCAGCACGTCCGGGTCTTTGGCAGCAATTTTGGCGGCAGGTCCCTCATTCCCTCTCTTCCTCTTTGAGCTGCTGCCGAATTGCCGCCGAAGAGGAAGAGAGGGGGCACCCGCCGCTGAACTGCCGCCGAAGAAGCGGTGCGATTGAGCTGCTGCCGAAGTCTTTTTTTATTTATTTTTTTTTCCCCCGCTTGGCGGCAGAAAAGCTGGAGCCGGCCCTGCTTCTGGCAACATTCCCACCTTCCTAGCACCTATATTCTGTAATTCCTCCTTTACAAATCAAGTCTCACTTGCACATCTGTTAAAATCTCCATCCTTCTAGCATGACCTCATATCTGGATATAGGTTAAATCTTCAGGCCTACTGCTTGGTTCATCACATCATTCCTTTCAGTGAACCAAGCATCTAGGCTTTCCTTTATGGTCTCCCTTCCCAGCTCTTTTTCCTCTGCAATTTTTGGCAGTAGCCTACGCAGGTTGCCAGAGCTGCCCTGGATCCTCCACCTACCTTGGGGACGCTTTCTTATGTTTAAGTTGGGGCAGAGGAGCTGTGGTACAGATAAAAGGAATTACACATTTTGGGGAGTGCGTGAGACCAGAAGTCAGTTACCTGCTACTTAAAAAAAAAAAAAATTAACTAATATGTTAATTTTAAAGGAGCCAGTTCTGTTGCGTTGGATACAAACTGGGACAACTCTGAACGTGTTTGGGTTTTTTTTGTAAAGAGTTCAACTTTCCTATAAGGTAGTCTTGTTTGTGTAGTATTGTGTTATATTTGTTAAAACAAACAAATAAAAAACTTTTTGAAATTTAACAGTCTGTGGAGTGTGTGTGGGGAGATCTTCTAAGGCACAAATGTGGGTTAGGCATCCAACTCTCATTGACTTTCAATGGGAGTTAGGCAGCTAACTGTCCTTGGTTCCTTTGAAAAATTTCCCTTGTAGTGTACCTCAAAAATAGACACACATTGCCTATGAGAGGGAAAATGTGAGAGTATAAAATAATTTCACAGAAGAATATCCCCTCTCTTTAGAATCTTTAGCAACTCCTTTAATTAAGGCTATGGCTACACTGGCGTTTTACAGCGCTGCAACTTTCTTGCC
Source organism: Emys orbicularis (assembly GCF_028017835.1). NCBI lineage: Eukaryota > Metazoa > Chordata > Testudines > Emydidae > Emys > Emys orbicularis. The sequence continues at coordinate 52,626,084 of NC_088693.1, forward strand.
CAGGGGTGTGAAAAAACACCCCCCTGAGCGCAGCAAGTTACAGCGCTGTAAAGCGCCAGTGTAAACAGTGCCCCAGCTGTGGAGGTGGACTACCTGCAGCGCTGGGAGAGCTCTCTCCCAGCGCTGGCGTGCGACCACACTAGCACTTCAAAGCGCTGCTGTGGGAGCGCTCCTGCAGCAGCGCTTTGACATTTCGAGTGTAGCCACGGCCTAAGAAAGTAGTCTGTATTGTCTTCAACAGGAGTACAAAGCTTGTCTTGTTTCGCCCTTCTGCTGTTGCTTCTAGCTTAACCCTATCTTCATAGTGTTGGTAGAAATCATATGTGCGGTTATTTTTACATCTACATTTTCATGGTGAGTTGCCATGGTATACCTGAGATACTCCTGCAAATCCTATCTAAACCTATAAATGTCTTTCCTGCTTTTACTATTCTGACAACCATTTTCAGTTTAGCCATTCCAAGGCATTTCTGCCTGAGGCCACTCTATGAACTTTGCTTCAATTAACTCTTTTTGGTAAAAATCTCATTCTTTTGTGTCTTGTCTGTGGTATCTACTCAAGCCAGTATCCTTTTAGGTCAGGAATATCCATCTGTATTGTTTCTGATAATTTTATGTGTTGCATGGCTAGAACTTAACATAAAATAAATCAAACTATTAAACATAAACAACTTTTCTTTAGACTGAAACCCTTATTCATGACCCTGAAGGACTTGGATTCAGGATTAGACATGTGTTATACTCACTATTGTTAGCAGTTAATTTTGCTTAATATTCTAAAGCAGAGGTTGGCAACCTTTCAGAAGCGGTGTGCTGAGTCTTCATTTATTCACTCTGATTTAAGGTTTCGCGTGCCAGTAATACATTTTAACGTTTTTAGAAGGTCTCTTTCTATAAGTCTATAATATATAACTAAACTATTGTTGTATGTAAAGTAATAAGGTTTTTACAATGTTTAAGAAGCTTCATTTAAAATTAAATTAAAATGCAGAGCCCCCCGGACCGGTGGACAGGACCCGGGCCGTGTGAGTGCCACTGAAAATCAGCTCGCGTGCCATAGGTTGCCTACTCCTGTTCTAAAGCAAAGGGAATGGACCATGAAGCGGTAGCACACTGACATGGGTGTAAGAAAAATAGTTGCCTAATTTACCCACAGGCAGCATGTTTCTGCATCAGAGAGCAGACGTTAGCCCCATAGCTCTTATATTCCAAGACTTTACTGTATAAAGATGTCACCATTTGACAGACTTTGATGCCCAATAGTTTGACACTTAGTAAACAAAGAAAAATGTGTGTGATCAAGAGATTAAGAGGCATGGATTTGGTCATGTTGAATCAGTACAGAATCACAGGACTAGTCTGACTACATTTTCAGGTTGCCATTCACTGTCGCAACTGATTAAAGATTGAGAGAATTGACCATCTGCATCTATAGATTTGGATGTATGTTTGTATCTATCCCAGGTGACGTTTCATTTGCTAGCATCTTTCATTTGACTTGAGAGACTGAGAATGTTCTTTACCCCGGTGAAGGTCTGCAGTGGCTTCCTGGGTGCAGCTAGTATAGTATTGCTGTAAAATGCAATGATTAAATAGACGTTTCCAGCATTAAAAGAACAGACTACATCATGGAAAAGAAGCATTACTGGTAAAGCTTGGAAAGTGCAAGGCTTCTGATCATTGAGATTTTTTTTTACAATATTTGAAATTCAACAGCTTTTATAGAGAAACTTTGAATCTAAAGACATTGTTCCTTTCCCCCTTATTTGTGATCCCTAATCATCGTTAAAGCACTTACTGTCTCTAGAGCTAAATGTTCAGAAAAAGCAACAAATATTGTATGATCCTAGGAAGTATATTTTAAGCCCACTTTTCCTAGTGGAGTTTGGTGGGCCACAGTCTTTAGCTTGATGGTAATCAGTAGTTAAGAAAAAACAACAATAAAAAAAAAAAAAAACAACCAGCCAACCAAAGCCTCAGTGAGAAGCATTATAAAATATACAGTATCATGTTTATTTCATGGCAACATGATTGGCCAATAGGATTCTAAGTATATCTAAATTGGGAAAATATATGTTATTCAAGGACTTTTGTTGTATTACTGAATTATATAAATATACTATAGACTGATACATTGATAAGTTAATGTGATAGCTTGATAGTAGCTGTTTTTCAATTAAGTATTTGCCTGTAGTTCAGGGCCGCCCGGGGGGGGGCAAGTGGGGCAATTTGCCCCGGGCCCCGCAGGGGCCCCCACGAGAGTTTTTCGGGGCCCCTGGAGTGGGGTCCTTCACTTGCTCCGGGGGCCCCAGAAAACTCTCGCGGGGCCCAGGCCCCCGGAGCTTCTTCCGCTCCAGGTCTTCGGTGGCAATTCGGCGGCAGGGGGTCCTTCTGCCCTGGGACCCGCCGCCAAAGACCACAGGCCCCCTGAATCCTCTGGGCGGCCCTGCTGTAGTTGGGGTTTTTTGGGTAGAATTTCAGACAGCTGTGAAAAGAAATGTAAGTCTTTCCTAAGTATAACTTAGTTTAACTTTAAAAAAAAAACAAACTTGATGTATGTCTATAGTTGCAGTTATCCTGTATTAATAGTCACTTGTGGAAGTTCAAGTACACTGTCTCTTGTATCCTTTATTGTAATTAAAATACAATTTATGTATTCCACTCAGTCGTACGTGGAAATGCCAATAATAATAAAGATGTCCTGCTTAAATTGATTGCTATAGTGACAAATTCCAGTATATTGATGGTTTTAAATAGAATTTAATTTTCTATTTTAGGTGATTTGTGAAGGAAAAAAATATTTAGATTTTGGGTTTTGCTTTTCTTTAACAAACCATCAATATGCTGGATTTTTAAAAAAGCAAATCTAAAAACTGTCTCAATGTGTGAATAATAATAAACATTTTATATATGTAACATACACACACTTTTAGTCTGTAGAATTTAGTACTAATCACTATTCCGTATGGAGATGCTTATATTGAGGATTACGGAATACAGTTTGTAAACTTAAAGTCCTATCTTTGTCCTTGTAAAAGGACGAAAATAATCCCTAAGGAAGAACATTTTTTTGGTGGTGCATAGGGTTACCGGACTTCAGGATATGGTCTGTATCTCACCACTGTTTTGGCAAAGGAGATATGTCAGTTTGACTCTGTTCTCCTCAAAGGCATCACTCTTGATATATTTAGTTTATCTACATATGTCAAACTTTTACCCATTCTTCCTTGAATGTGTTGTAGCTCCTTCCCCTGTAACAAGGTTTATCTATTAATAGTCATAGGGTCCTATATGTGACTGTCCAAGTCAAATGCTGTTCACTGACCAGAAAGAAGTGCAACATGGGAGAACTCCTGTTTTAGGTCACATTGCCAAGTAGCTAAAATAACTATGCATGCATCTCTACATAGGTAACATTTAACATTCATACTGCATTTTACATCTTCAGTGTGATGTACAAACATGAATCTGTATCAAGCTATGGCTATGTAAACTAAAAGATGCCACTGTACTACTGTGTTTATATCTGTCAGCTCTCATTCGGTGTAGCTTTGTATACTGTAGTGCTACGGAAATTGTATAAGGACTGATTGCAGTTTATGTAATTTGTCTTTTTGCAACAGAATGCAGTAAGTATGACTTGTTTGCAGTGCAGTTTTGATGCATGCTACATTTTGAACCTTCTCTTCTAGAGCTATGAAAAATTTCCAAACCCTGATCTGTAATTAAGCTTTGAGGGAGGGTCAGGATCTGAAGGGGCTGCAGAAAAAATTTGGGTATGTCTACACAGCAACTAGACACCCCTGGCTGGCCTGTGCCAACCGACTCGAACTCGCAGGGCTCAGCCTGTAGGGCTGTTTCATTGTTGTGTAAATTTCTGGGCTCGGGCTGGAGTCCAGGCTGTAGGACCCTGTGAGGTGGGTGGGAGGGTCCCAGAGTTAGCCCAAGCCGGGAAGTCTACACAGCAATAAAACAGCCCCACAGCCCGAGCCCTGTAAGCTGGAGTTGGCAGGAATTGGCCAGCTGCAAGTGTCTAGTTGCTATGTAGACATAGCCTTAGAGATCAGCTTTGATTTTGCTCTTGCTTAAACCCAAATTGATATGGGTAACTATGCTACTTCAGCTTTTCCTAATCTGCTTGAGTGTGTTCTTAATCATGGTTTTAGTATTTTAGCAGCTAGTTGATTAAACCGATGTTTAAAAAATTGCAAGTTTTTTTTTTATTATCAAGAAATTTGTCAGTGTAACTTCAGCTTCATAGGTATTGTGCAGCAGATTTGTGACGGGTATAACTTCAAGGTTTAGTTTGTTACGCAAATATCAGTCCTCCAGAATAACCAAAGACATAGCCATATTAGCTAGTAAAAAAGTTACGTGTTGGAATGTCTTTAATTAAGAATTAATTTAGTAAGAACTAAAACTACTTTTACATAACTGTAAGTAAAATCGCTCTAATAGATATGCATATTCAAAGTGTTAATGAGTTATGAACACTTACTAAGGAGAAAATAGAGCCTAGAATGTGTCTTTTTGTTAATAAACACATTTTAAGCATGTATCAGAAAATATGTAACTGGACACTGGTTGCCTTGATTTAAGATAATTGAAATAAAGATATTAGCTAAAACCTTTTAGAGTGAAATCCTGGCCCCTTGGAATTCAATAGCAGTTATACCAATGACTTCAATGGGGCTGCAATTTCATCCATAGTATTTAGGAACTTGTCCCAATGATAGCTTCACAGAGTCTGAAATGCATTATTTTGGAAGTGTACTGTGGTGATATCCAAAATCTGACATTCCGTAGTTTGATATGCACCACAGTGCCTCTGAGTGGCCACACGCCCTGCTAGTCAGAATCCATAGGGAAATGTAATATTTCATTTACTATGGATCTTATAACAATACTGATAATACACTTTTTACTTTTATATCTGCTCTCTCAAGCAATACTGGTTAATCAGTGAATGCAAAGGCATATCAATTTAAAAAAAACCATGATGTTAGAGGGTAGACTGACATCTATATTTTGCTGTGCAGGGTAAAGGGGTTTCATGGTTTTGTTTCAGAGCCTGGAGAAACTTCCCTTTAGGTGCTCCCAATGTATCACATGCTAGGAGTGGGTTGTTCAGGGGGAAGGCTTCTCTACATGGTCTCTTTGCTCTGGCATCATGGGAAATTGCCACATTATATTATAATAGCCCCATATTAACACCCCACCATGAGGAAACACCATAAATCAAACTTGTAGTTTGCAGTCCCTCGTAGTGGGGAAAATCACATGAGAAGATTTTACCCTAAATTTTGAAATTGTAATCCATTTTTAACAATGTATATATGGAAATGCCACCTTTAAAACCAGAAAGAGTAGCCAGTAAAGCTGCTTGTAGACTAAAGGCCTTTGCTGTAACTTACTCCAACTGAATTCCAGCACGATACATGCAACAAATGAACAGAAATGTGTTGATTTGTTTTACAGGACAACAGCTTTGAGCAGTTCATTATTAACTATTGTAATGAGAAGCTGCAGCAAATCTTCATTGAACTCACCCTAAAAGAAGAGCAGGAGGAATACATACGAGAGGTAATGTTCAAATTCATTTATCTGTATGATCACTTCTTACCCACTTGCCAATATACACCTTTTCTGGGCACAGTACCCAGCGTTCTCTTTCTGAACCTGAGCCTGCCATGGAGAGTAGCTCTGTTTGTTGCCACATGCTGTCAGAGTTCCCAGGGTAACTGCACCTCTGATCCCCGCTATAGGTCTCAAACCTCTGTTACCTTTCTCAGGGCAGAGTCTCATGACACATTCCCTTCTAGACTGGGGATTTAGGCTATGGTTCACTGTGATCACCTTAGCAGATCTGATGGTAGTTCAGCACCTGCGGCCCTGTCCTCTGAGAAATGACAGGGTTATACAGTGACCAACCACCCTTCATAAAGCAAAGTATTATTTATTCAGAGCAAAGGTGTTACAGAGAAAAATATACCTTAAAAAACAATAAACAGCTTATATGCGGGTCTGGCTTACCAAGTGTCTTCTATCTTCCATGTGGAGACCCTGGTGCAGGTTCAGAGAACTTCATGTCCTCTCACAGGGCCTGTCCCTCTCGTCACAGTCTCATGATAGTTCTGTGTGTATATCTCTCTCTGTCTGACACAGGACTCCTTCATCCCCCAGTGTCAGGCTGGTCACTTGATACAATTTTCAGTCCTTTGACTGGCCTCTTGAACCAGTCTATGCAATTTTCCCAGGAAACTCTTTAGCTCCCTCATAGAGCTAAAATACAAAAGAAAATATACTTTTATTTCACAGTATGATCTTGTCGGGTGTAAAATAGACTGAACTTTCAAATAGATGCATTATTAGTGACAGATGAGTGATAGTTCTAAGATCAGTAAGGTAGATGAAATGGGAGAAGTGTGGTGGAAGTAATTGCATATAGATTTCTCTAAGGGTATGTCTAAACCAGTGGCTCTCCATCAGGGGTCTGGGGACCCCTGGGGGACTGCAGACTGCAAGGAGGTTTCATGGAATCCATCAAAATAAAGCAGAGAACAGGGCCGGCATTAGACTTGCTGGGTCCCAGGGCAGAAAGCTGAAGCCCGAGTCCCATCACCTGGGGTTGAAGCCGAAGCCCAAGCAACTTAGCTTCATGGGGCCCCCTGTGGCGTGGGGCCACAGGCAATTGCTCTGCTTGCTACCCCATGACACTGGCCCTTCCTTTTTATCTGCTGGATACACAGAGAAACGGTTGTTGTGGCACAGGTGGATAGTGGAGTTTTAATAGCATGTTGGGGGGGCCTCGGAAAGAAAACTGTTGAGAAACCCCATGTCTAAACAACAACAACAAAACCATCCCATGACAGTGAGTCTCAGAGCCTGCCAACTGATTTGGCCTTGCGCTGCGGGGCTAAAAATAGTCTAGACATTCAGGGTTCGGTTGGAGCCTGGGCTCTGAGACCCTTCCCCCTTGCAAGATTGCAGAGCCTGGGCTCCAACCTGAGCCCAAACATCTACACTGCTATTTTTAGCCCTGCAGTACAAGCCTTGTGATTCCGAGTCAGTTGACCTAGGCTCTGAGACTTGCTGCTGCGGGTCTTTGTTTGCTCTGTAGACATGCCCTTAGTTTTCTGCAGTGAGTTCTTACAATGAGCCATACATGCTGTTTTAAGAATAAACTATGAATATGACTTTTGGAGCCTAAATTAGTATGCTTTGGTGGTGTAGAGTGGCTGGGCCTAAAGTTACAAAGTTTTTATTGATTCTAGCAATATTCCCCACTACTATATATATAGGCCATAGGAAATATCTTTCAAAACTGTAGAAACTTGTGTGCTGTCTGTATTCAGATTGAATGGCACTATTGTGTTGTGTAAATATTTTTGAAAATTGGATAGACTTTCTTCCTGCCTTATAATCACGAAGGCAATGTGGAGCTTTGGCAAACCTTTTTTTTTTTTTGCATTGATTGGTCAAGCACTTGAAAAGATAATTACTGTAATTTACTTCATGAATTAAATTTCAACCACTCTGAAGAAACTAAAATATTAGATGTTACTCTAGAATACAAATTAAGTATGGAATTGAAATGCTTGTATTTTTACTTTATAAATTTGGCTATATCCCTCCGAGTCTGAAACTCTCGTGGTTTTTTCTGTCATTCATTGTCATCTGGTGTAGGGCTATTATTCCATACTTGGAAGTTCTATAGTTGATTTTAATATGTTAATTTTTTTCAAATATCTGAATAACAGCCAGACTCAGTGGGTTTTTCAGATGATCTCATCTAAATTTAAGCTTTTTTTTTTTTTTTTTTTTTGCTCCTGAACGAAAATTAAGAACAGAAAAATCTTGGTCTTAGATTCTTGTACTGAAATTATGACTTATTTCCTTATAAACATTGTAAGTGTACACAAAGCATTACTGACCCAAGGCCTTGCAGTATAAAATTTTGGCTTGTTTCCAATTAAGTGCATGGGAAATTGACACAGATTGAAGAAGGGAATGGAAAGCAAGTCTGGAAACCATTCAAGGGCATTCATTTTGGCCAAATAATGTTAGTGGTAGATTGCATTTTTTAAATAAAATGTTAGGATCCAAAAATCTACATATATAGGGCTGACTTTTAAAAGGGTATTTTAATAAATAGGAATGCAATAAAAACATGCCAATAGAGAGAACTCCTGCAGTTATTTCTCTCGGTTCATATATTATATGCTTTTTGTTTTTATAGGATATTGAATGGACTCATATTGAATATTTCAACAATGCCATAATTTGTGACCTGATAGAAAATGTAAGTTGCAATTGCTACTTTCAAAGATTTTGCCTTTGTGAATTCTTCTTCTAAAATTTGAATTAAAATTTGAAAATTAAGATGTATAAAATAGAAATATCGTAACTGCATTGAATTAAAATTAGTTTGTAATGAGAGCTTTTTAGCGTATTGATTTCAGAAACAAGTGACCCTCTGACTTTGTATTAAATCACAGTTCACTTATTTTATTATACTAAAGATCTAACGTATTTCAAAAGTGTGAAATGGACAAAGATAGAGTTTATATGTCATTGCATTTTCTCTTATAGATCTGCTGCACTTAATGTATTCTTGTTATCTCACTAATATCAGTTTATTTCACATAATCAGTGTTTTGATGCAGTGCTGTTTTTATTAGAAGACATCATGAGCAACTGCCAGTCATGCTGTAAATAACTTTGGTTTTTTTTAATGGTAACCAGGCAACTCAGTTATTGAGTTATTGTATGCTTCTGATACTTGTACTTAATCACAGTAGTTCATGTTGATTTAACACATATTCTGTTTCATGTCATGCTAGTTCCTTAACAACAATGCAAACTGAAACATTGTTTAACCAATAGTACAAAATGCATGCTAGTTTTGCCCATAAATTGATTACTTTACCTCCTTTTGAGTAGAAGGCTATAGATTAGCTCTTATATAAACAAAATAGGAGAAAAAATGAAGTTTAGGTTAAAAGTTAAAAGTCAGAAGACTCAAATCTCAAGAATGTGCATTCAGAAACCAAATGTGTGTTGGGGAGAAGGGGTGAGAAGGGGTGAGGAAAATGGAACCTAGGCAGATTTTGAGTTGCTGTGAAGAAGGGCCCATTTTCTAGGTCGCACACTTTAAATGTTAATTAAGATACTGTGAATGGTTAGTGCATCATCTTCAAAAGTTCATAAGTGTAAATGTGGAGATTGTATATTTTAGTCAAGTGGAATAAGTCACTATACTGGGAGTAGGGGGGGCTGGCTGGGGTTCTATCCCTAGGTCTGTTGCTGACCTGTTATGTGACTTTGAACTCCATACTCCATCTGTAAAATCGGGAGATACCTTTCTTTATGAAGTGCTTTGAACACTATATAGTAGCTTGTTAGTATTATCAATTAATTAAAAAACACTTTCAAACTGAGGGGTGTTCATAGTTGGCTTTTATAGGCCCTGCTCTATCAGAGACAGCAGAGTTTTACTGCTCATGCTGAGGGTGAATTTAGATGTAAGAATAACAGGAGTACTTGTGGCACCTTAGAGACTAACAAATTTATTAGAGCATAAGCTTTCGTGGGCTACAACCCACTTCTTCGGATGCATATAGAGTGAACCATATATTGAGGAGATATATATACACACACATACAGAGAGCATGAACAGGTGGGAGTTGTCTTACCAACTCTGAGAGGCCAATTAAGTAAGAGAAAAAAAACTTTTGAAGTGATAATCAAGATGGTTCAGTACAGACAGTTTGATAAGAAGCAAGTGTGAAAATACTTACAAGGGGAGATAGATTCAATGTTTGTAATGGCTCAGCCATTCCCAATCCCTATTTAGCCCTGAGTTGATTGTGTCTAGTTTGCATATCAATTCCAGCTCAGCAGTCTCTCGTTGGAGTCTGTTTTTGAAGTTTTTCTGTTTTAAGATAGCCACCCGCAGGTCTGTCAAAGAATGGCCAGACAGGTTAAAGTGTTCTCCCACTGGTTTTTGAGTATTATGATTCCTGATGTCAGATTTGTGTCCATTAATTCTTTTGCGTAGAGACTGTCCGGTTTGGCCAATGTACATGGCAGAGGGGCATTGCTGGCACATGATGGCATATATCACATTGGTAGATGTGCAGGTGAACGAGCCACTGATGGTATAGCTGATGTGATTAGGCCCTATGATGGTGTCACTTGAATAGATATGTGGACAGAGTTGGCATCGGGCTTTGTTACAAGGATAGGTTCCTGGGTCAGTGTTTTTGTTCAGTGATGTGTGGTTGCTGGTGAGTATTTGCTTTAGGTTGGGGGGTTGTCTGTAAGCGAGGACAGGTCTGTCTCCCAAGATCTGTGAGAGTAAAGGATCATCTTTCAGGATAGGTTGTAGATCTCTGATGATGCGCTGGAGAGGTTTTAGTTGGGGGCTGAAGGTGACAGCTAGTGGTGTTCTGTTATTTTCTTTGTTGGCCCTGTCTTGTAGGAGGTGACTTCTGGGTACTCGTCTGGCTCTGTCAATCTGTTTTTTCACTTCAGCAGGTGGGTATTGTAGTTTTAAGAATGCTTGATAGAGATCTTGTAGGTGCTTGTCTCTATCTGAGGGATTGGAGCAAATGCGGTTATATCTTAGAGCTTGGCTGTAGACAATGGATCGTGTGGTGTGTCCTGGATGGAAGCTGGAGGCATGTAGGTAAGTGTAGCGGTCAGTAGGTTTCCGGTACAGGGTGGTATTTATGTGACCATCGCTTATTAGCACAGTAGTGTCCAGGAAATGGACCGCTTGTGTGGATTGATCTAGGCTGAGGTTGATGGTGGGATGGAAATTATTGAAATCATGGTGGAATTCCTCAAGGGCTTCTTTTCCATGGGTCCAGATGATGAAGATGTCATCAATGTAGCGCAAGTAGAGTAGGGGCGTTAGGGGACGAGAGCTAAGGAAGCGTTGTTCTAAGTCAGCCATAAAAATGTTGGCATACTGCGGGGCCATGCGGGTACCCATAGCAGTGCCGCTGACTTGAAGGTATATATTGTCCCCAAATGTGAAATAGTTGTGGGTGAGGACAAAGTCACAGAGTTCAGCCACTAGGTTAGCTGTGACATTATCGGGGATACTGTTCCTGATAGCTTGTAGTCCATCTGTGTGTGGAATATTGGTGTAGAGGGCTTCTACGTCCATAGTGGCCAGGATGGTGTTTTCTGGAAGATCACCGATGGATTCTAGTTTCCTCAGGAAGTCAGTAGTATCTCGAAGATAGCTAGGAGTGCTGGTAGCGTAGGGTCTGAGGAGAGAGTCCACATAACCAGACAAGCCTGATGTTAGGGTGCCAATGCCTGAGATGATGGGGCGTCCAGGATTTCCAGGTTTATGGATCTTGGGTAGCAAATAGAATGTCCCTGGTCGGGGTTCTAGGCATGTGTCTGTACAGATTTGTTCCTTTGCTTTGTCAGGGAGTTTTTTTAGCAGATGGTGTAGTTTCTTTAGGTAATCCTCAGTGGGATCAGAGGATAATGGCCTGTAGAATGTGGTGTTAGAGAGCTGTCTAGCAGCCTCTTGGTCATATTCCAATTTATTCATGATGACGACAGCACCTCCTTTGTCAGCCTTTTTGATAATGATGTCAGGGTTGTTTCTGAGGCTGTAGATGGCGTTGTGTTCAGCATGGCTGAGGTTATGGGGCAAGTGATGTTGCTTATCCACAATTTCAGCCTTTGCACGTTGACGGAAGCAATCTAATTCAGCTCTTACATCTAATCTTAGATGTAAGAGCTGAATTAGTTCACAATGAAGAATTAGATCTTAAATTTGAACTTGAGAAAATGTCATTTTGGAAAAAAAAATCCATATGCAAAAACTTTTTTTTTCTTTGAGAGGAAACCTGTTTTTTTCCCATTTGCTCAGGTGTCTTGAAAATGGTTCAACAAGTTTTCTTCACAGTTTCAAAATAAAATTCATGTTTGAGCTGAGATCGAGCTCGCGAACTGTGTGTCCAAAAAGAAGAATTTTGAGAAAGTTACAAATGGCTAAAAAGAGGGGTTCAGAATGGAATGGCTTCTTTGCTCTTAATTAAAAAGCATCTGTAATGTGAAGGTTGGAAATTTGGAAGGCTAATTGCAAAGTTCTGACTTGTTAAATTAATGGGTCTGAACAGCAGCAGAAAATGCACTAATATGGCTGATCTTTACTTCTGACTTCTGCATTTCTATGTATATTTTGATTAAGTAAAGTTCAATCTTAGTTACTGTTTGTATAAGGTAGCACAATTTTATTTATCTCCATAAAAAAATAGAAACAATGCATTAAGGAAAGAAGGAAATTTGTTTTTAAACTACAGAATCAAACTGGAATTCTGGCTATGCTAGATGAAGAATGTCTGAGGCCAGGCACCGTTACTGACGACACCTTTTTAGAGAAACTGAACCAAGTCTGTGCCACTCATCAGCACTTTGAGAGTAGGATGAGCAAGTGTTCACGTTTCCTGAATGATACATCGCTGCCTCACAGTTGCTTCAGAATTCAGCATTATGCTGGCAAGGTACTGTACTGAAAGAACATCCCCATGGCTTGATCTGTGTTTTTGCATGTGAGGCCAAACTGCATGTGCTCCAGGTTTGGGAAGTGAAACAATGATGTGTTCTTTTAAATACTAAATGAGGATACAATGAAGGAATGATGTGGAAGCTTGGAGTTGCCTCAGTCAAATGCAGAATATAAAATAAAATTACTTCTATATTCTTGAATCTTCCTATTAATAAACTAGTGACAAGTTAATTATTTGACAGCGTATTTTAATTTTTGAGGATTCATCCTGCATTCATTGAGGTCAATGGCAAAACTCTTGTTGACTTAGGCCTGGTCTACACTGGGGGCGGGATCAATCTAAGTTACTCAACTTCAGCTTTGTGAATAACGTAGCTGAAGTCGACGTACTTAGATCTACTTACCGCGGTGTCTTCACTGTGGTAGGTCGGCGGCTGACGCTCCCCCGTTGACTCCGCCTGCACCTCTCACCCTGGTGGAGTACCGGAATCGACGGGAGAGTGCTCGGCGGGTGATTTATCATGTCTAGACGTGATAAATCGACCCCTGCTGGATTGATTGCTGCCCGTCGATCCAGCCGGTAATGTAGACAAGCCCTCAATCACTGAAAGTGTATAGGTCATGAAACCAAAAATGTCCTGTTTAGAGATGCAAACATTAACACACATTTGTAGGTGAAGTATTGTCTTGAAAATGGGTTTGCTATCACTGAAATGGCTAATACTCTGAGAAAGTGGAGTTCTTATAAATTTGAGGGAAGCTGACTTTATTTTGAAATCTTGTGTGTTTAGACAGATGGAAGATAAAGCGCTACAGAGGGCTTGGAAATGTATTTTGCTTTTACTAAGATAAACAGCATGAATAAATATAGGCCTCACAGTTTGAAGTTTTTGATATTTTCTTTGCATGTAACTTTTTAAAAAAAAAATAAGAAATCATGATCATTACGTTAGCTAAGATAAGACAATCAGTGACAGAGTAGGCCACTGATCTGAACCTGAAAAATCGTTCATTTCAGTGCATGAGTGAAGGTTTGGACAGGTTTAAAAAAAAATTCACCCATCATTGGTTAGAACAATGTATTGATCCTTTTAAACATTATTTTAACTTCTCACCAGTTTATGTATCACAAACTTGACATCACAGTTATATACCTTAGCCTGTGGCAGTAAAGTTGCTGGGAGCAGGGTTTCCCTGGACTGGCGTAATAGTTAGCCTAATGACATTTATGGTTATATTTTGTATTGAATTTTAATCTGCCCTGGACTACTATTTAAGGCGTTTTTGTTTTTTAATTTGATTGTCAAAATTAAAATAAACTGATTGAAGATAATTCTCGACACTCAGACTGGGATTAGGGCAGATAATCTGTCTGTACTAGCAGCCAATGAGTCCTCATTTGTTCTGACATTTACCAACTGAGCAGAACGTTCAGTCGGTACGTACTATTTTGGCATTGTTTTTCCATGCCCGGTTGAAGACAGTTTGATCTGGGCACACTGATTAACAAAAGTTGGTGACTTTTTTACCTCAAAATATAATTATTTAAGTTAAAGTTATTGTGTATGTTTTTCAGTAGTAATGCCTGCCAATATTTTCCGTATCAATTACATTCAGAATTGCATTTTGTAAAGGAAAATGAAATGTTTCCAGTCACTTGATCCTCTGTAAAATATGGTGACGACATTAATATTCATTAATATTTAGTTTTATTAAATGTACTATAGACAAAAAAAATAAATGAAATCATGAAACTGAAGGCATCTGTATTATCAAAGAGATCATGTGCCAAGACATTCAAGACTAAAAAAAGAAGGTAACCCAAAAAACTAGAGTATCCCGTATGGAGAGCTGGGTAAAGCTCTGCTGGAGGCCTCCTGTGTCTGCAATTGCAGCTCACATCTTCCTGTCAATGCATGTCATCAGGCTGTTTTCCATGTAAGAATTATTTTTAAAATGTCAGCCCCCCTGGGGAGTATACAGCTAGCCAGTACATATCAACTGAGATGTAGGAATTTTCTCGTGTAATTTTTAATATTACTTTGTAACTGGCTGTTTTACTTAAGTAAACTTATATAAATGTGGTTGGGGTTGGTTGGCTATTTTGGAAAGGTTTTTTTTGTGTAGTGATTTAAAACAGTAGGAAATAATCACTGGATTTTTCCAAAGGGAGAAATTATTAATTTGGCTGGAGTGGGAAACTTCGTTGTGTGTTAGTTGGGCGAGGAGGCGTATCAATTTCCCAGGCTATCACTAAAGAGTATTATTTTCTGTTAAATTTTCAGCCAACATTAGTCAAAATATTTACTATCTTTTTTTTTTTTTTTTTTTGACAAAAAAGAAATCTTTATGGAAAATGTCCACATTGTTCAAAACATTTTAGGCTTTTGTTGAAAAGTCAAAAACCTCTAACAAAGTTGTGTGTTTGTTTTATAAACATTCAAAAAAATGTTGAGAGAAATTTCAGTGAAAATATTTTGGGATTGGTTTTTTTGGAAAATATCATATGGGTGTTGGGAGAGGAGGGACTTCCTGACCAGCTCTAATTTTGACCTATATTATATCCCAAAATATCAGTCAATGAGATTCTTCTATGTTGTTTAGGTTATGTACCAGGTAGAAGGATTTGTTGACAAGAATAATGATCTACTCTACCGTGACCTCTCCCAGGCTATGTGGAAGGCCAACCACTCCCTCATTAAAGCATTATTTCCAGAAGGTAACCCTGCCAAGATTAACCTAAAGAGACCCCCAACAGCAGGTTCACAATTCAAGGCTTCTGTAGCTACTCTGATGAAGAACTTGCAGACAAAAAATCCAAACTATATTAGGTAAGTTATTCTTTGATAGCTTTTAAAAAATGATAATGGATATGTCTGCCTTTAACCAAATGTGATAGCAAAAAACCAGAGAGTAGTTCAAGAGATAATGAAACCTCTCTCTTGTAGCTCATTGATGTAAATTCAGTCCAGGTGAGCAGTGACTGAAAATTGTTACTTTCTCCTGCTTGTTCAATTGTCTATATGAAATGAGTTGGTGGTTTTAGTGCACTTCCCCAAATCCTCCACCAGAGCTGGCATTAACAGGACTCTTGGCATTCTTGGAGAGTTCACTGGATGAATTGGCCAAGAAATGCAACTGCTCCCTTACTCTTGTAGAGTCAAGGGTGAGCACATTGGTAGAGGCAGTGTGAGGAAGCTTGCATTGGTGCTGCCCATGCCACATAATTGTTTGTGAATAAATAGGACTTCATTCTAACATCTTCCACAAGCAGGCCATTAAACAAAAGAGTGTAAAAGGAAAAAAAAAATAGAGAAACTGAATAAAATTATGGTCCTAATTTAGCAAAGTGCATAAGCACATGCTTAGGTTTTAAGAACTCAAATAGTGCTATTGACTTCAGTGGGGCTATTTATGTGCTTAAACTTCGTTACATGCTTAAGTGTTTTGCTGGGTCATAGCCTATCTGCATATCTCACTGGCTTGTAATTGTATATGCATTGAATTTGGTATGTCAGCAATTCACGTGTACATAGTTAATATTTTAGAATGGCAAGTTTTGTTTCATTGTAGGTTTTTAGGAAATGAAATTTGAAAATGGGGTGCTATTCGTATCCGATGCACTTACCTAAATTAAACATGAACTAATATCTGATCGTGCATGGCTTGTAAAATTTAAATTATAACATAATAGCTTTACATGTACAATACAATAAACAAGTATTCCTACAAAATGCAGAATATTGTTTCAATTTCCAGATGCATCAAGCCCAATGACAAAAAAGCTGCACATATCTTCAATGAAGCTCTAGTGTGTCACCAGGTCCGGTACCTAGGTCTCCTAGAGAATGTCCGGGTTAGAAGGGCAGGCTACGCATTCAGACAGCCTTATGAGCTTTGTCTAGAAAGGTACAAGATGCTTTGTAAGCAGACCTGGCCCCATTGGAGAGGACCTGCTAGGTAAGAAAAACATTGGTATTCATATTCCTTCATAGCTCAGTGAATAAAATAATTGCTTTCCACATATATTCAAATTTTTAAATCAGGAATTCTAAAATAAGATTAAATATTATCCCAGTGTGACTTGATTCTTTCTCACTATTTCTGTTTCAAACTCTCATTCTTCTTTGAGTGTTTGCTCATGTCGATTCCATTCTAGGTGTGTGTGTGTGTGTGTGTGTGTGTGTGTGTGTGTGTGTGTGCGCTCACGTGCACGGTCGTCAGAGATTTTTGCCTTAGCGGTATCCGTAGGGTTGGCTGTGGTGCCCCCTTGAATGCCGTGCTCATGCGTCGGTATATCAGGCGCCACTGGCCCTACGCTCTCTCAGTTCCTTCTTACCACCCCTGGTGGTTAGTTGGAGTGCCTTTCCTGGCATAGCAAGGGCCAGCAGTTTTGTCTCTTCTGACTTCGAGCCTTAGGGCCTTGTAAATAGTTGTTTATAGTAGTTAGTGTTAAGTAGTTGTTAAGTGTAGTTAGAAGTTAGAGTTCCATTGGGGACTTCGTTCCAGGTGGGGCATGCCCCGGTCTCCAGGGTTTAAGCTCTGCGCAGACTGTAACGCACCTATGCCTGTAAATGACCCCCACAGCAGCTGCATCAAGTGCTTGGGGGAATCACATGTGAAGGACAAGTGTCGTATTTGTAGAACGGTGCCCCAAAAGAAAACTAAGAAGCATGGCTTCCCAGCCCCGGGCAAGAAAGGCCATGGGGCTTCGGGCAAAGGATCCAGTTCAGGCCGCCTGGCCACTCTGGAGCCACGCGGATGTGCCTTCCCAGTCAGCGCCCTTAGCCCCTTAAAGGACCCACCAACGACTCCTGGGAGCAGTAGGGGACCCAAACTTGTGGCGACACTTGACGCCTTCCCAAGTTCCCTCAGCGCTGAGAGAGCAGAGGTCTCCGCCTGCACCGCCAGCACCATGTGTGCCACAGCAAGTGGCAAAGGCTCCCTATGAGGGCAAGCCAGCTACGAAGACCCCCCGAGAGGGCAGTGGAGCACCACCGATCCCCTGAGCCCTGTAGAGTAAACTGTTTACAGGTGCAGGTGTAGTATTTGACTGAAACACTTCAATCAGTGCTATCTAAACCCCTGTATTATATTTCGAAATTCATGTGAGATCCTGACTCATTTTCTTTTCAATGTAAAACCATTATTGCTGTCAAAACTAGGCCATTGCTGGCACTGTTTAATGGTAATTGTTCCCTTTGTACACAAATTGCTCCATACCCTTGCAAAATATGATTCTTGTGTCTATAGTTTAATAAAAAACATATGAGTAAAGGAGTTACATTTCCATTCTTCTCATGTCAAACACTAAGGATTTAAAACATCCTTAACATGCTGCCTATTAATTTGTATGCGTGTGTAAACTCTAAGTAGTCTGTATGTTTTGGTCTGAAGAGTTTTAAATATAGCTCGAAAAGCTCATTTTTTCTCTCTTAGGGCTGGTGTAGAGGTACTGTTCAATGAATTGGAAATCCCTGAGGAAGAATATTCCTTTGGCAGATCAAAGATATTCATCCGCAACCCAAGAACGGTGTGTGAACAAAACTTTTCCACTATAGAATCAAAGACTGTGCTTTTGAGGGGGGCATGAGGTGTTGCAGACCTGGCACTAAATAAATAAAATTGATCCAGGTTGCTGAGCGGTGCACTTTAAACTCTGTCTTTCCAAAGTTGCTGCTCCCTGATTATGATAGTGCCCACTTTTTTCAGACTGCTTTAAGCACTAATCAAAGAGCAGCTTGCATGATGATTACCCATCAGTAATGCTGAAGAATTTGCTGGATGACTAGTGGAGGTTTCTCCAAACACAATATTCTGGTACTAGAGTGATAAACATTGTATAGCTTGCAGGCTTATAAGAAGGCATTCAAAATAAATCTAAGTGAGGCTGGGAGGGAATTAAAAGCCTATGAAGGTAATTGTCATTAACAGTCCAATATCTAATGTAGTCTTCATCCACTGAATAACCTCAGGATGTAAGGCATACATTAATCAATACCACATTTATGTGGCCATGTACAGATATTATGAGCCAGCCAAAGATTTCTCAAGAGGTGAAGCATGAGACTCAGGGAATTGATCCCTTTTTGTCATACTAGTTACGCTTTTGCATTTTTCTGTCTTTTATTTATTTTTATTTTTTTAACTCAGCTTTTCAAATTAGAAGACCTGAGAAAGCAACGTCTAGAGGACTTGGCCACACTCATTCAGAAAATGTACAGAGGCTGGAAATGTCGGACACATTTCCTTTTAATGAAAAGGAGCCAGATTGTGATTGCTTCCTGGTGCAGAAGATATGCAGTAAGATGCAAATTTTATTAAACAAGGGTTTCTTATTAGTACTTAATGATTCTTTTTCTTTATCAGCTTTGATGAAAGTGATGCAAGTATCCAATTTTATGTCTGTATTTGGCACCAAAAATATCCACCAGGTAAACTGAGTTAAATAGGCTCATGATAAAGTACATGATCTGTGTGAAAAGGATTGCCAAGGTATCCTGGTTAGTTCAACCATTTGGAAACAGGCTTTCTCAACACTAATGGTGGGACCACTCTATAGTTCAACAGACTCAAGCATTGGGCAAAACTTTGTAGCATATACCAACAGGCAACCAATGCGTACAAAAGTTTAGTAATGTGTATGTTTACTGTATGTGAAATTCTATCATTATAAGGTGCATTTTGTCTTTTGCCTTATTTGAAGCCTTTAAATTTGAGGCACAAGAATGCTTGGGAGAGTCCCAATGATTTATCTTATTAGGTACAGCTCATAAAGACCTGTGTTTAAATGGTTCTTACTAGTATAGTTCTAAGACCATTTCAAATTTTGTTGTAGACAGGATCTTCCACATCATTGTGAACTGAACTTAAGTGATGTATAGTTTTCAATCTTTTTTCCAGTTAGTAAGAGAAGTTTTTAATTTCCTTTTGTAAAGAAATATACATTATCAAGACTTATGAAAGTCCAAGAGAAGGTTTGATGAAACAGCACATCACACTGAAACAGAGCTACCCTTAAATAAATGTTACGATATTGTCAAATTAGTGTATCCCAGATGATGCACAGTTTTTGATAATCTTCTACGTGGCCTTGAAAGCCTTTAGTATTCAGTTCGATTGAACATGGAGGTCAGTCAAAGATTAACTTGTCTTAGCCACATATTTTCTAATTTTCCATTTATATCTCAAAATAATTCATTTACTGTCTTGTTACAACTGTAAAAATTCATTTCCAATACAAACTTGTCTAGTTTAATTCACTCCCTTTTCTTCAGCCAACATTAGGATTGGATTGCATTACAGCTATGTATCTACATTACTGAGTATACCAGTAGAGCTTTAACAGTTTAAAAATAGAGTTGTCAAAGATGTAATTTGCAGGCCTGTTGATATAAGAAAATAAGAACAAATGAAAAACCAACATTTGACCTGACCAAATCTGTATGAACATTAGGAAGAATATTTCCGAACCTGTAGAGCTCTATTGGTTTACTGGAAATGTAGAGCAGTCATTTTGTTAGAATGCAGTCATTTGGCTCCTTGAAGTGCCCCAAAAATTACCTGGGGGCAAATCCTGCCCCTCTTTATGAATATAAAGAGCACTCTTGCATCAGAACTAATGTGATTTGAGGCACAAAGAGGGTCAGGGTTTGGGAGGCTGCATAAGGGGTGTGCATCCCCTGCCTGAGTAAAGCTCAGGGTCTGGCGAGGGGATCAGCTGCTTCACAGAACCGAACCCGCCCATCACAAAGTGTTGTCTGTGAGAGGATTGTGGGGAGGAGGTTGAAGCTACAGTAGTGGCCATGGAATGGCTCCTTAGCTTTGTGGCGTGTGAGGGAGGGCTTCTAACATCTAGACATCTGGATTAGCAATTGAAAAGGGCTAAACTAGAGCCTGAATTTTAAGATTACCCTCAATGGTGCTGTAAAACAGAATGTTAGATTATCTTGAAACTTCCATTAGAAATATCCATCTTAAAGGAACAATGCAAGATTCATTTCCTCTTACCCACACCCGCCCCTCAGCAGAGCTGACCAGCACAGTTTTTTCGGACTGGGTGCTGAGCTGAATATTTGGCCCTTCATGTTGCATTGCAGAACCTTCACCCTGTTGCTGATAGGGTATTAGATTAACCGGCAGCTTACTAGAAAAATAAGGATCTTATTGATCTTAAGAGGAAAATGTTCAACTGTTAAGGAAATTGTCAAGAGGGTGTACATCAAACTGACTTAGGTGGATAGCATTCCAGTCCAGCATCAGCAAACTATCTTTTTTAAACTATTATCAGTACTGATACTACAAGAGGGCAATGGGTGTGAAGAACAACAGAAGCCTTATGATTGTCAATGGCAAGCTCAGCTGACCAACTGGAGCAAAGCGTTTGTGACAATCTGAGCTATTTTGTTGGTGGGAAAGACAACAAACCAGTGGCTGTTCGTATTTAATTCACATAACTTTCCTCTGTTGGCCAGGAAGTTAGTCTTTCTTTGTGTATAAAGTGGCCTTGTCCATGTACTCTGCTGTCTGTGTGTTTGTTTCCTCTTGAGTTAGATGTGAAATCCACACCCTCATTTGTGTTCAGAAATTAACCCACTCTTCTCCATTAGTTTTTTGATTAAATTGCAATATGAATATATTTATTAGCTGTTACCAAAGAATGTTTTGATGTAAAGCAGTTTTAAAACCATGACTTTCTCTGCTGAACGGTATTTATTGATTTTTAATACAGCAACAAAAGAAGTATCAGAGGATAAAGAGTTCGGCCATTGTAGTACAGTCTTACATCAGAGGATGGAAGGTGAGTTTGATATCACTGAGCAGCAACTGCCTGGGTTCTGCTAGCCTAGGCTAATAAAATCTGAGGATGTTGGGCTCAGTTGAGGAGAGATGAGTGGTAAGTAGCAGATTCACTCTCCGATTTAGAGACTTTCAAATCCATAGACAAAACTGAACACAGTTTTATAAAGTTTATGGGTCAGCCAGGTCCTGGGTCAGATTGTCCTGAATTCAGTCGTCTGTGCCTGCTGGGGATATGGGAATGCTCTTGATACAGTATACTTGGCCCTTGGAGAGAGTGTGTCCCATTACCCCACCCTATCTTCACCCCCAACTTGTTGTGGCATTGCCTCTCTTCAAAGAATCCTGTCCAGTGCTCTTGAAGGAAGAATTGTCACCATGACACAGACTATAAGGAGCAAGGTGGTAAAAAGAGATAAAAATGAGATTGCCTTAGTGCTCAGACAGAGACAGGAGGATATCTAAAATCTTACACCTAAAACCTAGTTTCAGGAAAGAGGCGAGCCCACCTTTTGTCTTGTGAGGAAAAAATCTTGGCATCTTAGTATTGTTATATCCTTCACAAAGTAAACTCTTCGTGTGCTACAAGGGTAGTCCCAACAGTTGTAGGACAGGTGCCAGGTTATGCTATTGCATGTCCTAAAAGAATTGAAATTATTATTTGTGCAAACTCAGATTAATAGTGGTTTGGCGACCCAGATATAACTTTGGTTCTTTATATTTATGTAGCTGGTCCATTCCATATGAGGTGTGTGTGCTTGCCACATGCACCTGTGCCGGAAGTTTTTCCCTTAGCAGTTTCCGTAGCGGACTGGCTCTGGAGCCTTCTGGAGTGGCGCCCGCATGGCCCAGTATAAGGGGCGCCGCCAGCTCCC
This sequence comes from Emys orbicularis, assembly GCF_028017835.1. Classification (NCBI taxonomy): domain Eukaryota; kingdom Metazoa; phylum Chordata; order Testudines; family Emydidae; genus Emys; species Emys orbicularis. The sequence goes on from NC_088693.1 coordinate 52,648,296, forward strand.
GCCACCCTCAGTTCCTTCTTGCTGCCAGTGACAGTGTTGGAACATCTGCTGCTTCAGCTAGCATTGTTTCGTTCTCTGTTCTTGCAATCTTTAAAAATAGTTGAATATAGTTAGTAGTTTCTTAGTTAAACCCTTAGTAGTAGTTCTCAACTCTTCGTTAGTTCCGAATGGGACTCAGCCAGGGGATGGGGCATGCCCTGGTCCCCAGGTTTTAAGCCCTGCGATCTCTGTAAACGGCCTATGCCCGTCAGCAATCCACGTACCAGCTGCCTAAGGTGCTTAGGCAAGGGGCACATAAATTATAAGTGCCGTATCTGCAAGTCCTTTAAACCTAGGATGAAGAAGGAGCGCGATATCCCTCTGAGCTCTTCTAATAGAGTCGGCACTCACTCCGGCACCGGAGCAGCGGTCCAACTCCACACGAGCACCGTGGCCTCCGTGTGCAGTGCTCCGCCAGCACCGTCCACGAGCTGTCACCACTCTCCCTCCACGGCTTTGGTCATGAAGCCAAAGAAGAATGTGAAGGGACGATCTACCTCCCGCAAGGGAAAGGAGAGGGTTGGGGGTGAGCCACCATCCGTGCCGGGCAGCTCAACGCCCCCTTCAGGAAGTCGGGCCCCAGCTCAAGTCGAGTGGTGCGGCCCATCCTGTACTTTGCCTGCGACTTCAGATAGCAGTGCAGGCTCTGGTGAGTTTCAGGTGCCGTCGACGCCCGAAGCCCTACAAGCAGCTCATGAGATCCTGACACTCCTGGTGCTGCCCACGTTGGCTCCAGCGGTACCCCGGTCTCGGGGAAAACCTGCTTTGGGACCTATGCGTGTGTCCTCGCCTCAGTGGCACCGTTCCCTGTCGAGAGGGACGTCCCGCCATCGCTCGCCCGTGCCAAGCCGGCATGCCTCAGGACGAGAGAGGCAGGCTCAGTGGAGCCCCCTTCGGTCCCCACACCGGGGGCACCGATTGAGGGATTCCAGGTGTTCCTCGCCAGTGGATTGGCGCAGACTCTCTGGGGCATATGTCGCCCAGCAAGATCTCCGGGACTGGCCCCGACCATCTCTAAGGGCCCAGTACCAGTTGGAGCAGAAACTTCTGATCATCCAGCCGTCGTCGCCCATCTCCTAGGAGATTGCCCTTCTTAGGAGGTTCCTCCCGACAGCTGGCCTGTAGTGGCTTCCGGTCCCGTTCGACGTCCTGTGTCCGACGCAGATCTGCTGAACGCCGTTGGGCTCCGAAACCCCAACCAAGATGTCTGACTCGCTCGGACAACTCGGCTGTGGTTCACAGCAACTGGCATCAGTCGGACGGGAGCCACCGCGCCGCCCGTTCCTGGTCACCCGGTACCGACTTACAGCTCCGGCATGGAGCGATGTTCCCTGACTGCGGGACAAGCCCCGGTACCTACGGTGATGCTGGCATCGACGGCACTGAAACCGGTTCCATGGCCCCAAGTGCAGTGGCCGGCGCCATGGTACCTGTGGAACCCTTGGTAGTTCACCCAACCTTCCCAGGCTGCCCGATCGGTGTTGGGAGCCTGGGAGAGGCCAGCGGCCTCGGTATCCCGTCCCTATCTGGTTCTGGAGACTTCAGGGTGTAAGACCCCGCAGGTCCAGGAGGATCCAGGGGAGCAAGCTGCTGGACCACCAATGGATGTAGAGGTTCCCGCGGCACTGGCATCATCCTCGTTGTCGCCAGACAAGGCTCTCATGGGGACCTCTGACCCAGTTCCTCAGGATGATGCCAAAGCACACCAGGAACTTTTGAAGAGGGTCACTTCCAACCTCAGGCTTTAGGCAGAGGACTGGAAGAGCCCTCAGACTCTCTGATGTCCTCTGCTCCTCGGTTCCTGCCAGGGTGGTCTTACCCCTTCATGAAGGGGTTTCCAAATCACTGGTGCCCTGTGGCAGACCCCCTCTTCCCTGGCCCCAATCTCTAAGAGGGCTGAACACAAGTACTTTGTGCCAATCAAAGGGCATGAGTACTTATACTCCCACCCTGCCCCCAATTCCCTTGTGAGACGGTTAACCACAAAGACGGGCAAGGGCAACCCGGGAGAGGCAAGGGCACCCTCAAAAATAAAGACTCGAGGAGGTTGGATCTCTTTGGGTGTAAGTTTTATTCGTCTTCTAGCCTTCAGCTAAGAGTGGCCAACCACCAGGCCCTCCTTGGCCAATATGACTTCAATATATGGCAAGCCAAGGCCAAGTTCAAAGGGTCGTTCTCCGAGGCTTCCAAGGAGTTCTGAGCGATCCTTGATGAGGGCACAACCGTGGCCAGGACAGCCCTCCAGGCAGCATCAGACAACCCCCCTCACTCCATCGAGTTGCTGTCAGATGCCTCAGACCTCGGCTGGGGTGCGCATCTCGGCGAACTCCAGACACAGGGGATGTGGTCCCCAGAGGAGGCGAAGTTGCACATAAATGTCAAAGAGCTCCGAGCAGTCCAGCTGGCATGCAGTGTGGTACGAGTCCTGACAGACAACACAGTCTCAATGTTCTACATAAACAGGCAAGGGGAAGCGCGCTCGTCGACTCTGTCAAGAGCACTCCGTCTTTGGGACTTATGCACTTTAAGCCACAAAATCCACCTGGAAGCTTGTCACCTTCCCGGCGTCAAGAATACGCTGGCGGACCAGCTCAGCAGGGACTTCTCCTCTTACCACGAGTGGTCGCTCCATCCAGAGGTAGCCTGCATTATCTTCCAAAGGTGGGGAATTCCCCAAGCGGACCTGTTTGCCACCAGACAGAACAGGAAATGCCACCAGTTCTGTTTTTGGAAAGGTCTGAGCAAAGGCTTCCTCTCCGATGCCTTTCTCCTGTCGTGGTTAGGGATCCTGAGGTATGCGTTCTGTCCAATTCCGCTCATCAGCAGGGTCCTGGCAAAGATCAAGAGAAACAGAGCGCAGGTTGTTGTGATCGCCCCGGCGTGACCTTGCCCGCACTGTTTCAGCATGCTCATGAACCTGGCAGCGGCCCTTCCTTGGCCCCTGCCCAACTGACAGGGCCTGCTGTCAGAGGACCACGGTCGGCTCCTAACTCCAACCTCAAGTCTCTCCACCTCTCGGCATGGATGCTATGTGGCTGGAGCAGACCTGTTCAGAAGGAGTCCAACAGGTCCTCCTGGGAAGTAGGAAGCCCTCAACCAGACTGACTTACCTGGCCAAGTGGACGAGGTTTTCCCACTGGGCATCTGAGTGTGGCATCTCTCCCTCGCATTCTTCTGTACAGGCTGTCCTGCTCCATTTGAGGAACCAGAGCCTGGCACACACTTCCATTAGAGTGCATCTTGCGGCCATCTCTGGTTTTCACCTGCTGATCCAAGGACAGATAATGGTTTCCCATGACATGATGGTCAGATTCTTGAGAGGGCTTGAGAGACTCTCTTCCCACGGGTACAGGCTCCTGTCCCCCAGTGGGATCTTAACTTGGTCTTTTGTAGGCTCACCTCTGGGGTTGAAGCATCACTCAGGTTTGACCCCACCCTCCTGACTGGACCAAATGCGTGTGAGTGGAATTCTGACCTGGCTCCTGGTGTTGCAGTGACACTCACTCAAATTTGGCCTATTCGGACTCCTGTCATCGTGATGCTGGGACTCCAGAGGTGGCAGGGCCAGGAGCAGGGAGGTGGGCCCAGCCAGCCTCGTGGGACAGGAGCCACAGGAGCTGCCACACGACCCTTTGAAACATTCTGGTGATCCAGTTTTGGGTCCTAACCCACGGGTTCAGAAACCCTAGTTTAGAACATAAATGTGCTAAAGCTGATCAGAAAACCTATTTGATCTATAACTAAAAGGTCCATAACCTCTGAGTTACTGAAGTCCTCAAATCATGATTTAAAGACTTCAAGGTTACAGAGAATCCACCATTTACTCTAGTTCAAACCAGCAAGTGACCCATGCCCCACTCAGCAGAAGAAGGAGAAAAAACCCAGGGTCTCTGCCAATCTGACTTGAAGGAAAATTCCTTACTGACCCCAAATATGGTAATCAATTAGACCCTGAGCATGTGGGCAAGACACACCAGCCAGACACCTAAGAAAAAATTCTCTGCAGTAACTCAAAGTCCTCCCATTTGGTGTCCCATCTTCAGCCATTGGAGATATTTGCTAGTAGCAGTTGTGGATGGCTTTGTCTACAATGGCATATATCTTATCATACCATCCCCTCCATAAACTTATCAAGCTGAGTCTTGAAACAAGTTAGGATTTTTCCCCCACTACTCACCATGGAAGGCTGTTCCAGAACTTTACTCCTCTGATGGTTAGAAACTTTCATCTAATTTTAAGCCTATACTTATTGATGGCCAATTTATATCCATTTGTTCATGTGCCAACATTGGCCATTAAATAACTCTTCTCCCTCCCTGGTGTTTATCCTTATGATGTATTTATAAAGAAGAGCGTATGAAGAACTGAAAGATTTTACTCAAATGAAGAATTTTGCAAACCTGATGTAAAACTAGGGGGGGTCTCAAGCTCATTCAGAGAAGAGGGCTTTGTTAGTTATGATATAGGAAATAGATTTAGGGCTTCATATTCCTCTCTGTCCACAGTGGATCTCTTACTCGTGAGTGGGAGGGTTTTCAGAGATCCAGGAGAGAATACAGCTTTTCTGTAGCAACTGTATTATTTATTCAATACCTTCATTGTCCCATTCAGTATTACTCATTGAGAAAATCTGCTCCCCTTTAGGCCACTGCTATTTCTTCCCTTGGTTTCTCTTCTGTTCACATTTTTGTTTTTCTGATTCTGTACCTCTTATCTGTCTTTGCACGTCTCCTCTATTCTTCTTGCAGCAACTCCCAGTATTCTCCCTCAAGGTTTTTGTCCCACCTCCTTTCCTATTCCATCCACTTTAACTACTACTCTGTTGATCATTTTAAATTGACGCTGAACTGTCATTATCTAACTTCAGAACTGACACTCATTTGTAATTGACTTATGGGAGCTCACACCTGTAAGTCATTTTTGAGGTTGTCTACGGGCTCAGGTAGGCATGACATCGATTCATACTCAATTCACATGTAGAAGGTTATCTTTTCAACCACGAGGGCTCAAAACTTGCTTTTTTAAACTGAAAGCTGAGATGAAAGTTATTTCATAACTTTCCCCTGTGAGGATCAGAGTGGGAAAGAGGGAGTTTAGAATTTTTTTTGTCCTGATTATCTATTTAATGACTCCTAACATCCTGCCAAGCTACTGATAGAGTTGTCTGTTGGAGGAACAGTATTCTTACCTAGACTCTTAAGTATCTCTTCATGGCAGTTAGCTTGAGTTACCTACATTTGATTTAATCTTCAAGTTAGCCTAACTCGACTGGGAGTGGCCACACTGCCAAATAACCCCGAGTAGCACAGAACGATTTGATGAGCCATAAAACAGAGTAGCTGTCCCCCAATGCTTTGCTAGCTTCAGCATCATCAGCATTTGGGTTTCAACTTTCCTTACCTCCCCTTCCCCCCATGAGATAGCTAGGTTGCATTTAAAAGACCACTTAACAAGAACCAGAGATTTTTTTATTTTATTTTTTTGTCTGTGAATGGGAGCTGGGATAGGGGAAACACTTGAATTATAGCTTGAACTGACACTGGAATGAAGACCATCCCTAAGTGCCAGCAGCCTCTGAGGGCAGACCAAAACAATCACATTTGTGATTAGTATTTGTGTTATGCTAGTGCCTAGAGATGCTAACCAAGGCTGGGGCAATATTGTGCTAACCACTGCACAGACACAGAGCGAGAGACTGCCTTGAAGAGGAGGCAGGTTGAGCTTTTTAAGTGTCAAAATGATTCAGGAGTACATATCCCATTGAAACTCAGTGAGAGTTGTGTTTCTAAATCAATCAGGCTCTTCTGAAAATCCCACCCACAATCGAAATTGATGAGATAGATGAAGGGTGGAAGTGAAATATTATCCCGATTGTACAGAGGGAAATTGAGGCACAGAGAAATCAGCGACCTGTCCCACGTCACATGAGAAGTCTGTGGCAGAGCCAGAAATTGAACCAAGAGTCCCAGTCCAATGCTATAGCCACAAGTTCCATCCTCTCAGATCTGCGCGTTATTCTGCTTGTCCATCTGCAAAATTCGAGGTTGTGTTGGGGTTTTTTGTTTTGTTTTCCTCCCTCTCAGATTTGAACTAGAAAGGCACAATAGGGTGTAAATCATTTTGAAATTAAGTTGAGGTTAGAAGTAAGAGTATTACTTTTTTTCTTTTGATTGATCACAGGCTCGAAAACTTCTTCGAGAACTTAAGCATCAGAAGCGCTGTAAGGAAGCAGCCACAACCATTGCAGCTTATTGGCATGGTACCCAGGTAAGAAAATGCCAGCAAACATTCAGTGTTTCAAAGCCAGTGTTTGGAGCTAAGTTCCCCCAGAAAAGACAGAGAGAAATGTTTTGAATGGCTTAAACTACTTAACTTCCATTTCTCTTTGCTGCACACATTTTAACAGTTGCAATCTGGAAAACCAGGACATGCTTTTATATTTATGGTTTTGTAGTGACTGGTTTCTTTCTTTCTTTCTCTCTCTCCATTGGGACCTGCAGTAACCTTTTCTGCCCTAAACTTTTTCTATAACCCATTTTCAAATACACCACAGGCGCGAAGGGAACTGAGACGACTGAAGGAGGAGGCTAGAAATAAACATGCTATTGCTGTTATTTGGGCTTACTGGCTTGGATATAAGGTACTTCATGCACACATTCCATGATTCTTTCATTACCCAACAACACCCAACTTTAATCAGTAGTAAATAGTGAGGATTAATAACTAATACAAATGACCTAGTAGATACTAAAGCATGATCCTTGATTTTTCCCATTTCTATTTATGCCACACTTAATAAACCTGACAGCATCCTAAATGTTTGCCTTGTATATTAGGATATTCTAAGCATGCCCAGCCAAATAGTACTGATTGCTTACTAACAAGTCATTAGACTAGATTAAAAATGATTAGAGTGCAGTAAGGTCAAGTTAGAAAATGCATTTGAACTGAATGTAAATGTCCCAAGCATGTGTTTTTCTGTTAAGTGCTTGCAGTGATACACATCTAGATTTCTTTTAATTGGATTGTATATTCTGTGACGTAAATTAAACAGGCTCCTTTTCAATTCAAAATAGTACATTTTAAAAATGTAAACATCTTCTATTTATAATTTGTACAAAATCTGAAATCAGTTTTGATTGTTTCTTTGGTTGTGTAAGAGAAGTCCAATATTGCAAATTAAGTACAATATTATGACCCAAATTTGAGAAAATGTTAGTATGCAGTTCTCAGTTTATGGCCCTAGAAAAATCCCAGGAATTCCAGCATCAGCTGTTTGTTTTCAAAAGCGAAGTCCCACTGAAAGATTCTCGCTAATCCCCAGCTGCAGCTTTGGGTTATGTGAACATTTGAAATGTTGTGCACTAGGGAATAACGTTGAAACGATTGTTTTAATTAACAAAAACTGTTTATTGACTTAGAATTTTTATTCAGTCAATTAAAATTTTAATATAGCCCAATTATTACTTGGATCCTGCTTTATATATGCTATCAAAACACCTTGCGAGTTAAATGAGGAAAGAAATATTTCTGATTCTAGTAGCATGCTAAAATACAGCAGAAGTACAATGCTGAGCTTGATCGTAGCCATTTTATTTTGTCTAAGAAATAAATCTCTTAGAATGGAAAGGTAACCCTGGGAATTAACATATAAATATCTACAGAATTTAGCTCATAAGAGATCTTTTTATTTCTAGTTTGATCTTCAGGTGTCAGAGTAAACTGTTAAAAAGCTGTCATTATCAGACACAATTTTTTTCTCAATTTATTTTATGTAAATATGAAGCCTCACTATCTTGTCCTAACTAGGGTAGTATAAATGTTATTTATATTAATATATATATTTAAAAAATCATGTTTATTATGGTGCTTGGTATCAACATATAAAACAATTGATTAAATTGTTAATGCCTTAGTGAAAAGTCCCTCATGCAAAGTAATAGCTCAATAGCAGTATTGGCAAACTGATGTAGAGTAAAGATGTATTTTTCTATTAAAAAAGGACATGACAAACAAAAATGCAACATTAATTCTATATTACAGTACCTAATTAAAATATCTTGCACATTGGTTTATATTTTTATTGTACATTTTAGTAGGGTGTGTGTGGGTTGTTGTTTTTTTTTTGTTAAACATGAATCAAATTTAAATAAAAATGTGCCTACCATGCCCTCAGGCATAAACTTAATAATAACCAATTTAATTTGGCTTATCAGGGTTATAAGAAATTTTCAGTATCTGACAACTTCCTGTCATCTTAGGAAACTCTCTTTTCCTAAGAGGGAAATTAAAGCAAAAGCTTCAGGAGCCATCTATCTCAAGTGATTATTTTTACATTTGTTTAATTTTTTTTTTTCAAAAACTGTAGAAATGAGGTAACTCAAATTCCTCCTTCTTCAAAATTCAGGCAGATATTGACTATGCAGTGTCCTTAGCATTAGCATGCCATACACTGAGAATTTGAATTTGTGTACCATCCCAAATGAACTAAAATGTATCCTTTATAAAGGCTTAAATTAATGGAGAATAGCCTTTATTGTTAAATTGGAAGAGTATCCAAAAAGTGCAACTGGCAAAGGTGGGTGTGGATTCACAGTTCCCTCAGTATACTTGACAAGATATAAATACTGCAAGTACATAGCTATAACTACTATTACTGTTATGTCCTATCCAAACCAATTGAAGCTACTTATTTGTTGGTCTTGTGTCTTTAAATAACTGAACAAATAAATTTACTAATACCTTCTGAAATGTAAAAAGTGTAACTTAACAGAATCTCATGTCTTTATGTATAGTACTTTGGAATTTTGCTTGCCTAAACAAAGACTATAGATGAAATTTATGTACCTGTCTCCTTGTTTTGCATGTGATGAAGTCATGCTTTTTGGTGGTATGACATCACCAATGTCTTCATCGTGTGGAGAATCAGAAAGAGATCATTTGCCAGACTGGAGAAAAAAATATATTGGAATCTTAACTAAACCCCAGAAATGAAAGTTCTAAATAGTGTGTAAAATTGTGTGAGAAGTATTCTTTTATTTAAAGTTGTGACTAGGACCAAAAATAAATCATAATTTAAATTGTTAGAGTTAATCATACTGTGCTCAGGCACTTGTCATTGGAGGAGTGGAGTGTATAGTGTGATTTCAATTATTCTTCACTTTCATAAATATTGCTTTGGTTTTGTAACTGGAGGGAAAGTTCCATTAAAATCAAGCATCAGACACTCAACATTGATGATTTGCAGACACGCATGGCAAATATTATACAAATGTTCATAGCAAATAATGGAGCCTGTGTAATTCTTACCTTTTGTATTAGTGAAGCAGTTTAGAGGCTTGTATTGACCACATTTGTGCCTTAACACCATTTCCACACTGACACATTGGGTTTTAATGGTTTATATGCTGTTCTTCCATCTTTCTATATCTTATTCATAAATCGGCTGTTCTGTCTGGGAGGATCTTTTTCCTGGTCATTGTGCTATCTGCATCGGGCTGTCTCTTTTATTCACTATCTAAACATTTTAGGCTCGAAGGGAATTGAAACGCTTGAAGGAGGAGGCTAGGCGTAAGCATGCTGTTGCAGTCATTTGGGCTTACTGGCTTGGACTGAAGGTACTTTCTCAACCACTCCCTTGTGTCAACAATGAACTCAATAAAGCCTGGCATCTACTAACACATAATAAACTATTAATTGTGTGGGATCACTAGTGAGCATGATCTTAGTTTTGCTGAGTTTTGTCATGGACTTTTTTTATTGAAAAATCCTTAATCCAAAAATGTCTGTTAAATGAGACATTTGTAAACCTTTTTAACAATTGTGTTACATTTACAGCTGTCTTTAATCTGAAGATATTCCTTGTTTTATCAGACGTTTCAATTTTCAAGTGGAAGATAAAATGCCAAAAATGTTTTTAATTAAAGGGACACGATCATGGTTGTTGACTTAAAATTTGACCTACGTTGGCAAGGATCCCATCTGGAAAGATTACAAACAAGTATTTTCTTTTCCTGACCTATTCTTGTTACAATGGGAAGTAGGGTGTGACTATTTGACTGTCATTGCTGCTCATTTTAGACCTACTGATGTATGTGGGATGGCCAAAGTGTGACCTAGAGTTAAGCATAGTGTCCAGTCGCTTTCCTTTGAGTTGTTTTGATAATGCAGCATTGTATGCTGTGACATCTATTCCGGGGAGGCCAGGCCAGGCCTTCTTAGAAAAGTCAAATGATTACAATCTGTTAACTCCATTTTTTCTATATCCCTGTACATTGAAGATTGGTTCGCAAAAGAAAATACATTTGCAATCTGTAAAGTGTAGTTCTGTTCTGTGAATAGACTTTGAAAATGGCATTTTACGGGCCTCCATGTTTGTGTCACAGTGCTTGCATATCACCTTTTGCTTAATTTACAAGAAAAAAGTTTTAAACTGCTGTCGTTGAGCACTTAGATCTGAGAGACCAGATGAGTGTTTTTTGGTTGATTGTTGTCAACACTAATAGAGATTTTCTGGGCCAAACCGGGATTACAGAAGTGTAAATGGGGACAGGTTTCTATAGTTGAAACTTTATTGACAGTTCTGTTGGTGATGCATAAGTCATAACTCTTCAGAGTTGTTCTATTGTGTGCTAACATGGATAAAATGTAGTGAAAACTTATTGTCACTAAATTAAATGTGACTCAATATATATATGGGAAGGAGAGCAGGGGATATGAAGATGCCATTTTTAAGAAGTCACTCTTCAGATTAGAATCATGCTTTACTGCTGTCAAGGTAGGTCAGCTTTTATGATTAGAAACCAAGAGAATGTCCCTTCTAAGAAGTCAAGAACACTGCTGTATATTGAGCATTATTTTTTAAATGAAACCTAACTTTAATAAAGCCAAAACCTTTAACATGTTCTATGGCAAGGGCATGCCTTTGTCTGTATATGCTATGGTTTTGAAGGTTTTATTTCTAGCAGAAATGGACTCCTCTAATGGACTCATTCTTTGGAATATGAATACACACTGTGAGTTCCATGGCAAGATCCTAGCTATGTATAATCATTTCTACGCCAATACTGTGTGATTTGTTTGCCTGGTTAGATACCTATTTTCTTCCAACATGTTTGTAGAGGGAAGCTTTTGAATTAATAGCTTTTAAATCAAAGCACTTTCGCCTATTTGAATCATGATCATTAGTATTTTGAAAAATAGAGCTGGATCAAGATTTCTAAATTTATTTTTTATTTATTTTTCTGTTTATAGTAAATAAATGGGATTTTAATACCATGTACAGTACTTCCCAGATTTGGGGTTCTCTAGTACTGATCTGCCAAGGAATTATATTGTTGCTGGCTTTCCTACTGTGCCAGGAGTGGGAGGGGGAGGGAGAGTGTGTGTGTTACAGTATTCTCATTAAAAACTAAGCTTACACAGACTGCTGCTCATGAAGAGTAATAGCAACTTTGTTTTTAAGGAATGCCAGTTAGAACTCGGTGAGATATGGGACCCATGTATTACAAGGAAGTCACCTTTTTAATGTTTTTCAGTGAATATTGTCAGACTGGGATTGAAGGTGTTAATCTGTCTATAGGTGGATAATATCCATTGCTAACGTGCCGATAATGGTTGTGTGCTAATTAGAGAGGGCTAAACCTTAACAGCATAAGGAAGATATAGGTTTTACTGAACATTTCTGCAATTCATTAAAAAAAAAATCCCTTGTAGAAGTCAGCATATGAAAACTCCAAGCATTTTTCTTATTAACTGAAGAGGAAAAGAAAAATGTGAACGGAGAAAGTTTGGAGAGAATGAAGCACTTTAAATACTGTTAATGCTGTTAACATATCTCAATAATGTGTGATTAAAAAGTTTTTTTTTTCCCCCCCCTAATGTTTTTTTTTTTTTTTCATGAGAACATTTGAGAAATTCTTCTTTTCAAAATGGTGGCTTAGAGTCAAGCTGTGTGAGAAGCTCTGGATGGGAGAGAGGGCTGGCGGCATGGGGCTATGTGAACCTTTTGTGTTTTGAATAATGTGGGTTTTCACCCCCTGGCTTTCACTTTGGTTTTGGTTCAGATGAATCCAAGAACACTATACAAAATTTGCCAAAACCACTGAGCTTGCTGTGTGGAAAAGTATACAAGACCATAGCCATTTTTCCTGATTTCCACTAAAAACTTTAACAGGTTTGCTTCTAACTCAGCCAAGGCATGCAAAATAGTTCATGAATTTCAGCTAACTTGTCATGAATTTTGGGCATTTCACAAAAGTCCAAATAAGGTGTGTTGTATCAATTTTGGTTTCAAATGTGTAATCGTTGGAGAGGTTAGATACCATGGTAGTGGTAATACCAGAGGTAGGTAGAAATTTCTCAGTTTTCTACCTTAGAGTTGCTTTAAAAATCATGTATATAAAGTAGTATCAGAAATCTCCTCTAAAAGTGGCTTCTAATGATTACTCATGATTTTTTCTGCTAAATTTTATTTCACGCGTCTGACCCTAAGCAAAATTAATCTATTTTCTCTGCTCCTTTCACAGTCACCAGTAACTCATTTTCCTGATATTTTTTTAAAGCACTTGTATGAAAAATTTGATGTATAGTACTTTTCTTCTGAATTCACTTTAATTAATGTTTATCATTGTCTCTGTTTATTTAGGTTTATAAAATACACACATCAAAAAACCTCCAAGTACATGTACAGAAAAAAATCCTCCGATCAATTAACAAAATAATTCACAAATCGACCCAGTGGCAATTAAGATTCAATAAAATCCTTATCACTAAAAGAGCTCCACTCTCTTTATCCCAGGCTTACAGCAAAAAAGCTGTGAAAATATTTTCAATCAACTTAATCATATTTGACAGTTGTAAAGATAATGGAAAGTCCTCTACTTTTTTTTACAGCATCACTTTTAATATAGTTCTTTGCAGCTTCAGGCAACTTTTATCTTTGTCTGCGACCTATTTCCCACATCTTGAGTATGCCTGATTTTTCTGTTGTTTCCATTGGCCACATTTGTAACTTCACTTTTCACTTTCTTAATGTACAATGCGTAGTTAAAACCATTCATGGGTAAATTTTAATTATGCATATTCACTCTGAAGGCTTGTTTAATGTTTCAGGTCCGTAGAGAATACAGGAAATTCTTCCGAGCCAATGCTGGAAGGAAAATTTATGAATTTACACTTCAGAAAATTGTAAGTACCTATATACATTATAGGTTAATGTAAAATTTTGTTTTCTAGCATAGCCAGAAGTGTTAGCTGCATGAGTGTCTTAATAATATTTGTAAAGGAGTTGTCATACTACACAGTGATAGCATGACCATTTAGTTCTTTATGTTGTAAAGAAGGGATATTAACATGTTTTGAATTTAAGGACATGGGCAGCCTACACCTAAAGCAGCATCAGCATTTCTCAGTAAATTTAGCCTCCCAAACTTGTGAGCGGGCTTAATAAATGTGGGAGTTGCAGTTGAATAACAACACTTACTGTTGAAGAGCACCTGTCATTTCTAGCTTGTTTCAATAGCTTTACTGGTTGAGATTAATAATACATCTTGCTTCAAATTTATCACAGATGCAAAAGTACTTCCTGGAAATGAAGAATAAGATGCCTTCTTTATCACCAGTAGACAAAAACTGGCCAGCAAGGCCTTACCTCTTCTTGGATTCAACTCACAAGGAACTGAAGAGGATTTTCCACTTGTGGAGGGTAGGGTACATTTTGGTCATATGATTTGAGTGCCTCCGTTTTGTTTATGGAGGATGTATTTTTAGGAAATATTTGCTACAGTGTTGGCCACTAATTTTTTTGCATAAACTGTTTGTTTTTATCATTCTGTTTGGCCTTCCAGACGTAACCATACATTATCTAGTCCTTTCAGTGGTTGGGGAAAAAAGAGTAAAGTGTATTGCTTCCCCTCCCCCCGGCTCTCAATTTAATATGAAGTGAATATGCATAACTGGTAGCTTATAATACTTATGTTCATATCCAGGACTGGTGTTCACTCAGTCTAAAACTGGAAATACTCAGTGGAATATTATGCATGTGAACTGTGGTTAGCTGAAATTTGTTTTGGACCTGTTAATGGAGAAAATGGCGAGAATCTATTGAAGTGCTGACGAGACACTTGGTGAGCACTCAGCATCCATGATGATCTCTTTGCAACTGTGCCATTTTCTGCGAATTGTCAAGGACAAAGATTCTCTTGTAACTTTTTAACATGGTAAATTGGGAACATGCTGAATTCTGCAAACAGATCTAAATTCTTCAGCCACACTATGATAGTTCTGTATATTTGTGTATGTGTATTAATAGCTATTGATAATTATTTGATGTTGTTTATATTCTAAATTGTGTTTGCTTTCAGAAAGTTGAGTTAATGCTGGAAGTAGGGGGCCCCACTCAAAGCAACTCCAGGATGAAACATTTACAACAATACAGTTCTGCCTGCTAAAAGGAACAGCCAGATCCTGATTATTGTATCAATTATGTAAAGTGGCTGTGTTGTAGTACATCATAGCAAAAAAAAAAAAAAAAACCAACAAAAAACACACACCTGTGAAGCTTTGTTCTTGTGAACTCCTACAGAGGAGTACCATTGGGATTTTAGCTGACAGTACAGTCAGCTAACCATATATACTTAAATGAAATACTTTCTTTAAAATCATCTCTGTGTCTAATATAATGCAGTGGTGTGTAGAGCAGGCAAAGGCTGAAGTGCCTCCGCTAGTGGTTGCTATGTTACCATGGCATGTAGGGATGGAGTTGAGTCACTCCAGAAATATACTAAGAATGTGTATCTTAAGCAATAAGTGAATAGCAGTGATGGCTGCTGCATTAAAGCAGATTTCAAAGAATGATTTATGATTCCTCTAAAATGTCATGTTTTGTAGTGTAAAAAGTACAGAGACCAGTTCACAGATCAACAGAAGCTTATTTATGAAGAAAAACTGGAAGCCAGTGAACTTTTCAAGGACAAGAAAGCTTTATATCCAGCCAGGTAATGAGTTGTTATGGTACCACTGCTCACAGTGTAAAAGAAAAATAATCTGCACCCAAACTGCTAGTTGTGGACCTATTTTGTGGACCAGTTTGCTAATCCTAAATGCCTTGAGAATTTTTTGTTTCTGGATTACTGGCTTGATCAAAACATGGAGGTCTCGTAGCTTATTTTGTTAGTCCTACACAGAAATCAATTTGCTTCTAAATTAAATGTTAAACTGCTGATTTTTGATCGTGTTCTGTTAGAATCATTGTACCGAGAAACTGCCATCAGTTTTGTCACTGTAAACACTGAGGACTGTTTTCATGTGCCAAGACCCCAAATATAGCAGAAAGGATGTTTCTTTCCATAATAAACATTTAGCGAACCTGCACAGGGGAACTGGATACCTCCTTCTCCTGCCTTGTTGATCTGGCAGTGAGTGCCACAACAGAGAGCCACGGAACAAGGTGAAGGGGTGGAATTAACAATCTCACTCACAAATGTGGAAAAGGCCATGGAGCCCACACTCTGCGCGAAGCTAAGTAGCCTACATCCCACATGAGAGAGAGCAACCAGTGGAGTCCACTACTCCCTCCCACCATCCCCAGCAATACCAAGCCATGGCTTGGCTACTCCATATCCGAGCATACAATACACATTGGCGCTAAGGATCCCATCTCCCAGCCCTGCAGTAACACGGTGCAGATTTATTATGATTAATTATTTGTATTACCATAGCATGAAAGTGCATTAGTCATGGACCGGGACCTGACTGTTCTAGGTGCTGTACAAATACAGAATAAAAAAAGACGGTGACTGCCCCAGGTAGCTTACAATCTAAGTGTAAGAGAAGAGACAGCAGATAGATCCAGGGGAAGAGTACAAGGAAACAAGGAGGCAGTATTGGTCAGCTTGATAAGCAGTGGCCTGCAGCACACTAGCAGCATAGCCGTTATGTTTTTTGGCGGCGTCACCGCAAAGGAGTGTTTGAAGGAGGGGGCTTTGTGGATGTTTACAGGGATCTCCTCCCCAGCATGTGGGGCAGCAGGACAGAGCATGAAAGTGGTTGTTTGAAAATGTAACAAGTGAGGGATGGAGGCTGTCATCATGGTCTGCTCAGAGACAGGCATCAACCTTTAGATAGTGAATGAGAGATGACAGGGAAGGTGGGTATCCACACTTGAGTCGTGCGGGAGTGGCATTCCAGTACTTCCTCTGGTCCTGGGCCAGGCAGCTCCTTTCCGTCTCTGGCTGCAGGCTGTCATCTGAGCTGGCAGGTGCTGGGGGTTGGGCACTCAGCATGAAGGGAGCTGGGGCGCTGCAGCCAGGACTTGGTGGGGGAGCTCAGGAGATGGAGCTTCTGGGAGCCTGAGGCAGAACGGGAGCCAGGCGATGTTGGGAGTTGGACAGCACAGTCTCCACAGGGAGCAGGTCCTGGGTATAGGTAGCTGGGATATCTGTTGTGGAAACTGGCACATTAGCAAGAGAAGAGGAGATATCGGGGGGGGGGGGGGGGAGGTGGAGACTTTTTTTTCCCCAAGGACTCTCTTGTTCTGGTGGGGATAGGTTGTAAAGGGCCTTGAAAGTAAAGACAAGTGGCTTATGTCTGAGGCAGCAAAGAAGGGAGTAGCCAGTGGAGGGCTGCAAAGAGAGGAGTGACAAGGTCAAAGCAACAGGCTAGGAAAATGATCTTTGCAGCAGCATGTAGGCCTTTCTCACTTGTTCAGGATTTGGACAATAAGAAGCAAACAAAAATACTTGCTGCTAACAGATTTGCTGTGGTCATTATTTAAGCTTAATTGATGCCAAAATATTAATAAAAAAAGTAAGCAGTGTTGGAATGTGAGGACTAGGCAATTTTGTAGATAAGCATGTTAAGAAATATCTTTAAATTATGAAACTTGTAAAGCTTTTTATCTTCCCAAGGCCACGTTTATTTGGTAATTATTTCTATTCCAGAGACTCTGTCTACTCAGTGATAGTGTCTAGGCTGGCTAAAATCTTACATATCTCTACAAATACTCATATCAGTATTTCAGACAGGTAGAGGCCTGAAAATTCCAGGGAATTTCTGATGAGTCTCCAGTTGGTGCTATCTGTCCAGTTAACATTGCTCAAGTAATTGCAAAAATGTCTACATTTTTCCTTGGGCTGCAGGCATATTTGTGTTGTATGCAGTAAAGCTGATAAAAATCAGTTCTGGGGCTCTTCAAAGAAGCTTGATTGAAATTTAAGTTATGATTGGAGCTGAGAAACTAGAAGTTCAGTTTTCAATGGAAACAAACCTTGTGGAGTGTCTTATTTTTGTATAAAAGTAGCTTGTGTTAGACTGTTCTCTCCAACCTGCTAGTCAGAATCTGAATGTGGAGAGATTTCTTGTTTGAGCAATGGGGAATTGATTAAATGAAAGCTAATACCCATTGTAATTAAATGTTCAACTCATGGTTCAGCCAGAATCCATATTTTATATTTTCAACCAAAATGCTTCCTAAATTCAGAATGAAATTGAAACCACACTGATTAAAGACTTACAAAACATTTTCAGCTAATTTGTTTGTGTGGCAGCAGAGAGAGGGAGATGCTAGTGTTTCTTGAAAACTTGTTTGGCTAAATATACTTCTTGTGCAGCACTGTTGCCTGAAGCAGGACTGGAAAATATTACCCAGTACTTACTAGCTTAAGAACCTAGACTGATTAAGTCCATTAGCCAGGATGAGAAAATGTGGTCTTCAAAGGTCCCCAAATTGATACTGCCTGCATTTTAGAGACATACAACAGTTGTGTATTAATGGGAAAGATTAGCAGCAGCCAACAACTTTATATTTAATACATTTAAAAATATGTTAATTGTGACATCTCTCTTGCTTTTCTTATACTTCCTTTCCATTCCAGGCTTCACTCAGTCTTTCTCCTTTCTTTTGTATAATAGATCCTGCAATATCTTTTTCTTCATTGTATTTAAGTGTCTGCACCAGCTCTTTCTATTTCTCTTAACAATAGAGGAGGAGATGGAAAAACAATTTTTTGTTTTGTTTTGTTTACACTCTTTCCCACTGCTGGAAAAAGTGGAGATTGCCATATTTCTATGAGGGTGCTATCCCTGGATCCTGGTTGGCACATCCATTTTTTTTTATGTCTGCCTCCAGCCAATAGACGACTGCCTGTGGAATTCGGGAATCCCTTTTGTGCTGCAGGAAGGAAGAAGCAGTGTTCACTGTATCTCTGGTTGTGATGCTTCTCCTGTAGGAACAGTTCAAGACTGAAGAATGCAATATTATGCATTAAAATGTACAGTTGAGGTTTTGGACGTCAGAATGCTGTCAGATAGGACTAAGTCGGAGATCAGTCCAAATCTGGCGTATATTCAGGGAGAGATTTGCAAAGGCACAGAGGACTGATAGGCACCCAACTCCCATGCAAATCAGTGAGAGTTGAATGCCTTACAAATTGCTTTAGCCCCATTGGAAAATATCACCTAAGTGCTGTGACTGGGATATTTGTATATATTCTTGTGTTAAACATCATGCAACTAATGAAGGTCTATGGTGGGAAAGTGTAGGCAAGTAAATACAATACCCATGAATAAGGTCTTTGGGACTGCCATTGGCACCAATCCACCATTGTAAAGTCTGCACCAGAATGTGACAGTTCTGGGATTTTTTACTTCTGCCCAAAGGTCAAATTTAACTGGAGTGTTTCTGTATTGTTTTGTCCTTCCATAGTGTTGGGCAGCCATTCCATGGGGCTTACCTGGAAATCAGCAAGAACCCCAAGTACAAAAAACTCAAAGATGCTGTGGAAGAAAAGATCATTATTGCTGAAGTTGTGAATAAAATCAATAGAGCTAATGGGAAGGTAATAAAATGGCACTGTTTAATCCCAAAGGGCATTCTGATGTGATAGGTCTCGTTGTAAATTAACATATAGGGCAATTTTATTTTTCCCCTCAATGATTCTGAAGGTAATAACATGGTTATTTATTCAGTTTCCCCATCTGTAAAATGGGGATAGTGGTGCTCTTGTAAAGCATTTTGAGATCTATTGATGAAAAGTGCTGCATAAGAGGCAGGTATTATTTATTAATTGATGTTATTTTCTTTCATAACTGTTTTTATTAAATTATCCATTTTAGACGGTGTAAGTGTGGAATTCTTTTAGGATAAGTATGTTTCTAATTTCCAAAAAATATTGTTGTTTAGAAAAAATAATGCTTAGCTGTGTATTAGGAGAATAATTCTGAGAGATGATAGCGGAGGACAACATACCATATATACTAGTTCATAAGATGAATTTTTTTAGTAAAAAAGGGAAGCACCAGAGAAGGGGGACGGCTTATGAACGGGTAGAGAGAGGGAGATGTGGGACACAGCCCCTCCCCACAACAGAGGCAGCAGAGCCAGAAGGGAAGAGGCGGGGCCAGAGTCTCTTCGCTTCTGGCCACGCTGCTCTTCCCCCAGCCTCCGAAGCAGCTGCAGCTTCGAGGCTGGCAGGCTGCAGCCACGCCGCTCGGCCCCGCCCCCCAGAGCAGGCTGTGACCGCGCCGCCCAGCCCGCCGGAGCACGCTGCAGCCATGCCACCTAACCCAGCCCGCTGGAACACGTTGCGGCCGCGCCGCCCGGTCTGGCCCGCCAGAGCAGGCTGCCCTGGCCCTCCCCAGATAAGGTGGGAAGGGATGGGATGGGGAGAGTGTGGGGGTCGTGGGCTAGGGGTGGGGTCATGTGGGGGGTGGTCACAGGGGTTACTCCCCTGACTCCCGGCTTCCCCCCCCCCTCCCCCCCCCCAAAATTTCCCCACCAGTTGCTGTCCCGGCCCGTCAGGGTAAGCAGCTGGCATGCCGGGACACTTTGTTTACTTAGGTTTACCTCCGTGCCCGCGGATGGTCGAGGTAAACAAACCATCTCGGCCCGCCAGCGGCTTATCCTGATGGCCCGGGAGCCAAAGTTTGCTGACCCCTGAATTATAGCGTCCTCTTATGAATGGGTCATAAAAATTTTTCCATTTTTACTTATCCATCTTGGGGGGGGGGTCGGCTTATAAACGAACCGGCTTATGATAGAGTATATATGGTAGTATTTCAAATACATAAGCATTTTGGTACATATAGTATGTGTGCACACAAATATATATACTTGATACTGCATTTATTCTGCACCCAAAATGTACGTTGATTTCAATAGACATTTGCAGTGCACAAGGAATGAAGCATCAGGGTTCTTCTCGTTTATATATGTATTCCGACTTTCCATTTTCAGATTGTACATCTATAAACTTACAATTAAAAACATTGTGTTTATACATGTAAGCATAGGGGGCAAAATGAAGAACTGGGGGTGCATTAGGCTTCTGGATCCATAAGAAGGCAGTTAAATAAAGGTGACCACATTTTCAGGGACGTTGATCAAACTGCAGCTCCTGCTGAACTTAAAACACTCAGGTTTGAAAATTTGAGCCAACAGTTCTTAGTTGTATGAACTGTTTGTTTTCTTAATGGTTACTCTGTTGTAGAGTCTTCATCTCTGTGTGTTTGAATAGATAATGTTTTTCATTTTCTCATTTTACAGTGTGCATCCAGGATTTTCTTGCTAACAAAAAATAATGTTCTCCTTGCTGATCAAAAGTCTGGACATATCAAGTCAGAGGTCCCTCTGGGTGATGTTACTAAAGTGTCTATGAGCTCTCAAAATGATGGCTTTTTTGCCGTGCACCTCAAAGAGGTAGAGTTTAAATCTGTAATAAATTATCAAGCAAATTTATACTGTATGAGAAGAAATTATTTTAAAACATTAATTCTTGTGGTATTAGCATGTAGGGTTAAAACAGCTCTCTAAACCTTTTCCACATCTATGAAGTGGTAGGTTTAAGATTACTAAAGATCAGGTAGTGGAACTGTTAAATAATGGGTGACAATTCGCTTGTGAAAATGAGACCTAGTGATTTGCTTCAGCCTTTTCAGGATTAGACTTTTTCCATTTGTAAAATGGCCCTTTAGTCTGGTTTTTATTCATAGTGAAAGCTTGTCCTTAGCTTTTTAATCCCTCGTATAGCTTTCCCCGACACTTCAGTGTAACTGAAGTATAACGAACAGATTAGTAAATGTGTTTCTGCTCTTTAGAGGAAGTAGGAAGTTTAGATTAAATATCATCCCCTTTTTTTTCTTCAGAAAAAACTTATTAACTTCTATACCTAGGCTTCTAAAAACTCATTGAGAAGATTTTTACTACATTTTTATTGTTCACTTCATCTTACTCTCTGCATTCTTCATCACTAACTTTACCATTCATCCCCTTGATGGGCGCTTGAAGAAATTTACATTATTATATCACTAATTTAGTTACCAATCTAAAAAAATCTACAAGTACTTTTGTTTCTCTTCACTGTTTGTAGAACCCTCTTAAAAATCTATTCTGTCAGCGTTTTTCTTTCTTAAATGGAGCTGATAGCCTAGCTGTTTTGTTCAACAAATTCAATTCATATAGTGCTGTGTCATGCCAGAATATCTTTTTCTGTGTGCTAGTATCAACAGTTGGTTTCAGTTCCTATGATATAGTGTGAATTGCTGTGATATAGCCAGCAGAGGGAGACTCAAACAGTACATTTCTGTAGGATCTACAAAGTTTAGTGGCTTTCCTTTGGGCTGAGGGTGAACCTACCTTGATAGTTAGAATCCCATGGAGCTTTCTCATCAGATTCTAACAGGTTTAAGATCGGGTCATATTTTAAGACCAAAACTTCCTTTTTAACTTCGACGTCAAAATACTGGCACTTGGTGGTGACAGGAAACCTCCTTCCTATCCTGTCTTGCCCAGTGGTGTGCTTTACTGGTATTTGATCCTTATGTTTTGCATTTTGGGGGATGGCATAGGAAGGAGGGGTTCTAAAGTCTGCTTACCTATATAAAACTCTACAGGATTCCTCTGAGTATATTTGTGGTGATGCTAACTACATTTGTTTCTGTTTCAGGGCTCAGGAGCAGCTGGTAAAGGGGATTTCCTGTTCAGCAGCGATCACCTTATTGAAATGGCCACCAAGCTTTACCGCACCACTCTCAGCCAGACCAAACAGAAACTCAACATCGAGATTTCTGATGAGTATGTTTATTTTTTGCTTGTTTTTAAAAGGACATTTCCTTCAGTGCAGCATGTCTAATAGGTTCATGAGTCAAAAATCTAACCTTGGATAAACAAAAGGGTGTTATGTAACTGGGATTTTTTTCTGATGACAGAAAAATAACTTGTAATTAGGGATTCCAGTTTTCTGTTTCTATCTGTGTTCATTTCCAGTATTTGTTTTTGGCTATTTTAGAGCCTTGAAACTTAGTAGAGAAACTCTTTGTTTTTTAGGTTTGTTTGAAATGAGACTGTATACATTTGAGCGGAAATCATATTTCATTATCAGTGAAATTAAATAAACACAAATTAAATTTAAAACCATCTTTTACTTGTATACATTTATGTTTTCACACTGTGTGTAAACCACATACATAAGCAGCTTTACATGCTGCTACTATGTGTGACCAAATAATGAATCATGGAGAACATGACAGGAAACGATACAGGCTGCAATTGACAGAGACAAAACATTAATAGGATGTCAGTTCATCTGAAAGATCTTTTACCTGCTTTTCAGTGTATGTTACTTAACATTCCTGTTGATGTTTAATCAGTTGTTTGTGGCTTAAGCAGAAAACTGGAATCTCCAATTATAAATTGTGTCTATTGGGTTCTGTTTCATGTTTTGGTCTCTTGGGTAAGATTCAGATTATCAATGTTATAAGCATGGAGTAAAGTTGCCCAGTAAATTAGCTTTTATTGATTAAGTGCAAGGTCTGTTAAGAAATAGATCACCAATTGTTTTCGGACTTAGGGCCTGATTCTGCCACATTTGCTCATGTGGAGTAGAAGCATACTCTGTGAGTAATGCCACTGATTACAGTGGGACTGCTCATAGAGTAAGGTACTGTTCCTTTTGAATAAAGGAAGCAGAATCTGTCCTTTTTTCTTCAAGATGTGTGTCCCTGTGGGTGCTCCACTTCAGGTGTCGGTGCGTCCCTGCGCTGTTGATCGGAGATCTTCGGTAGCAGTGCCCGGTTGGACCGCGCGTGCGCAGTTGGCGTCTCACGGCATCGTTGGAGTCTGTTTGGCGCATGGGCGTTTCAACACCCTCAGTTCCTTCTCAACCGTCCTCGGCTGAAGACGGAACTTGGGGCAGTGCTGAACCTCTTCCACTATTTTGAGAGAAAATTAGTTTTAGTTAGATAACACCTCTCCAGTTACTACCCTACCTTTAGATAGTTGCATAGAGCTCACTAAAAACAAAACAATCCCCCACCTCCCTCCCCCCAAAAAACAAAAAAAAACCCTAGTTTTTCTTAACCCCTCTTCCCCCTTTGGGAGTGAACTCCGCTATGGTCTCGTTCTTAGACCTTCTTCAGTAGGCCACATTAAAGATGCCGGGGTCTCCTGGTTTAAAAAATGCTACTCTTGCAAGAACCTCATACCATGCTTGGACGGACATTCCCGGTGTGTTAGATGCCTCGGTGAGACGCACGTCCCAACTAAGTGCGTCCGCTGCAATAATCTAAAAAACAGAGCTCACCGAGACCTGCGTTTAAAGATGATTCTTATGGAGAAATCCCTCCAACCTGATTTGGAGTCTGGCAGAACAAAACCCTCTCCTAGGTGCTCTCCGACCAGGTTGGAACCAACCAAGAGCCCGGCACCACCCTTTCACGAGACAAGGAAGAGAGCCTCGACCTCCACAGACAGGGAACCGGGCACAAAGAAACGGTCCCCAACTAGGTCCTTGCCAGCAGTGCCGACTGCCTCAGGGGTCAGCACCTGCGACATTCCCAACACCTCTGGCACCGGGCATATGGTGCAGGAATGTAAGGAGTCAAGACCGCATCATGGCCAGGTCTCCTCCCTGGCACCGCAGGTGTCGGCACCCGTGCCAGAGTCTGTGCCATCCGCGCACAGAGCCCCGGCACCAGCAACTCCACTGGCGCCGGACACCATCCGGCACCGGCTGCTGGTGCTGCCATGGGACCACCGGCACCGAACAAGACTAAAGACAACGGCTTCTGACTAAATTCTCAGTGCCGCACGCTCCGGCACAGACACAATTTCTAACGCATCAAGACATCTCCGTGGATTTGCCTCTACTTGGCACCGAGGGCTCACCCTTGATCCAGCCACCTTCTCCTACTGAAAACTCTGTTTTCACAGACCGCGATGACGATGACCACGGAGACAGTCTTTTCTCCACCCAACTCACTTCCACCACAACAAAGACCACCTCACAGGAAGGTGCATCACAAGGACCAACCCCAATTCCCGTGGTTTGCTACACCAAGGATGGGACCTCAACTACCATGCCCCATGAAATGGGCACCATGGGACCCATCAGCACCCTATAAGGCCCACTACTCCCGCACCTTCTCACCCCATAGAGCGCAGATCCGCTTTCCACCTGGATCCCCAACGCCATCCGCGTCTAGAGCCCTCGAGGATCCACATGAAGAAGTGGAAGAAGAGCCCGCACCTGGCATGGAGTTGCCAAACACAACTCCTCTTCTTCCCCTAATGAAGCCGTCATGTCACCCCCACCAACAATGGCAGACGGCTTCAAGCAATTTCAGGAATTATTTAAGAGGGTTGCAATCAGCCAGGGCATTCCATTGGAGGAAATACAGGACAGTCAACATAAACTCTTGAAAATCCTCCAACCCTCGACTTCCTCAAAGATTGCACTCCCCATAAACAACGCCATATTAGAAGTGGCCGACACTATCTGGCAGACACCAGCCTCCGTCCCGCTAACCTGTAAAAGGACTGACCGGAAATATTATGTCCTAGCTAAGGCCATAGACTTTTTATTTTCATACCCGCAGCCCACCTCCCTCGTGATTGAAGCGGCTAACCATAGGGCTAAACAACCTCATTACCGGTCCACACCCCAGGAAAAAGACCTCAAACGCCTTGACCTCTTAGGTCGCAAGGTTTACACATCCTCTACTCTCCAATTTAGAATTGCCAACTATACCGCTCTTCTCACTAGCTATGACTTGATAATTACAACATCCCAGAGGACCAAAGAGCAGATTTACCTCCCACATCCCAGAAGACCGAAGAGCGGATTTTAAATCGGTCCTGGTAGAGGGACAGCTAGTATCCAGAACGGCGCTTCAAGCGTCTCTGGCGGACATGGCAGCTCGCACCACAGCTACTGCAGTGGTGATGCGTAGGGCCTCCTGTCTCTCCTCATCTGGCATCCCTAAAGAACTGCAGACCAAAGTGGAGGATTTACCGTTCAACAAAAACCCACTTTTTTCTGGAAAAACCGATGAAGTTCTTCACACGATGAAAGATTCTAGGGCTACCCTCTGAACACTAGGGATCTACACCCCTCCTTCCAAGCGAAAGAGATACCAGCCTTACCAGAGGTCTCCCCCGCAGCAATACAACCACCCACATTCCAAGCAGTACGACACTAGGAGGTCCCATGGCAGGCCTAACAAACATCAACAAACCCAGTCTGAACAGCCTACCTCCCACCAGTCAGGCAACAGACTGCAATTTTGAAATCTTGGTCGAGGGTCTGAGCATCCACTCCTTACCACCAGCGCCTACTTGCCCTTTTGGCCATCGCCTCCAATGCTTCCACCACGCTTGGCAAAACATCACACAGGATTGCTGGGTCCTGGAAATAGTGCAGTCGGGCTATTCCATGCCCTTTATTTCAGGGACCCCTCTCACGAACACCTACTTCGGGAAGAAGTAACTCACCTGCTCCTCTTAGGTGCAATGGAATGAGTTCCAACACAACACAGAGGGAAGGGATTTTACTCCCACTATTTCTTGAACCAGAAGAAAAGCAGAGGATGGCGACCCATTCTAGACCTGCGACGACTCAGCAAATTCGTCTGCTCCCAAAAATTCAGAATGGTAACATTGGGCATGATAATGCAGGTATTGGAACGAGATGACTGGACGCAAACTTCCATATCTCAATACACGCAGCACACAGACGATTCCTACGGTTCACAGTGAGGCACAACCACTTCCAATACAGAGTGCTCCCATTAGGTCTCTCCATCGCACCGCAGGTGTTTTCCAAGACACTCGTGGTGGTAGCAGCTCACCTGCACAAACAAAGGATCATATTTTCCCCATACCTGGACGACTGCCTCAGGGCTGGTCGTACGAAGAAATGCGAACGGCCACACAATCGACCATCGCTCTTTTCCAAAGGCTCAGACTGCAAATAAACTTCCAAAAGTCCACTGTGACAAATAGAGTTCATTGGGGTTTACCTGGACTTGACCCTCATCAGAGCCGCCTTCCTGCAGGCCAGGTTCCTCACCATCAAACACCTCATACACATGGTGTCCATCTGTCCAAGGGTCGAAGCCAGAATGTGTCTGCAACTTCTGGGCCACATGGCAGCTGCCATGTTCATGGTGAAACATGCCAGACTACACATGAGGTGCTTACAGGGCTGGTTGAGTTCAGTATACAAACCCGCCAAGCACAGCCTCCACCTGATGGTAACTCCACCTGCAAATGTGCTGAACTTACTGCACTGGTGGACGGAAAGGGAGAATATATGCACAGGAGTTCCCTTTCGCCAAAATCCCCCCGCACTCATGCTCACCACAGACGCCTCCCTGGTAGGCTGGGATGCAGACCTGCAACACCACAGGACACAAGGCAGGCGGTCTGCGCCAGAGGCCCATCTGTATATAAATCTCCTACAACTCAGAGCTGTCAGGTACACCTGCCTTCATTTCCTCCCACTCATTCGAAACAAATCTGTTTGAGTACTTATGGACAATACTGCGTGCATGTTCTACATCAACAGACAAGGAGGGAGCAAGATCACACTCCCTGTGCATAGAAGCCATCAAACTTTGGAACTGGTGCTTACAACATCGCATAGACATCACGGCTTCATACCTGTCGGGGTGTCAGAACACCACTGCCGACACCCTCAGCAGACACTTTTCACAGGAACACAAATGGGAACTAAATCCTACAGTCGCATCCCACTATCTCCCTTTGGGGCTCCCCTTTGATAGATCTATTCGCCAGAGCAAGGAACCACAAATGCCAATTTTTTTGCTCCAGAGCGGGACCCGGGACTGGCTCCCTGGGAGACGCATTCCTAATCCCATGGAACAGGGCACTTATGTATGCATTCCCTTCGATTCCTCTAATACACAGAGTTCTCCGCAAGATCAGGGACAACAAGGCCAAGGTCATACTTATCGCCCCGACATGGGCCAGACAGACCTGGTATCCTTACCTGCTTCGCATGTCGATCCGCCCTCCGAGAACTCTCCCGCTGAGACCGGACCTCCTCTCCCAGAGTGACAGCTCATCCTCCATCCACAACTGGAGAAACTTCATCTGACAGCCTGGCTCCTCCTTGGTTCCAATTGCACGAACTTGTCTATTCGGAGCAAGTCAGACACGTGTTATTACACAGGAGATGCGACTCCTCCCGCAATACTTACCTCCAACAGTGGAAACATTTCTCGATGATGTGCTTACAGAAAACCCTCACGCCCTGCTTCACATCCCTTCCCGATATCCTAGACTACATTTTAGAACTCAGAAACAAAGATCTATCACTCAGCTTCATCAGAGTTCATCTCGCGGCAATCAATGCCTTCCACGAGAAACTGGACAGCTCCTCTGTCTTCACACACCCTACTACAAAATGCTTCCTTACCGGACTCCAAAACCTCTACCCTGAAGTCTACTCCCCCACACCCACCTGGAATTTGAACCTCGTCCTTAGAGGCTTCATGAGACCTCTCTTTGAACTGATAGCCACCTCCTCCTTACTCCACCTGTCCATGAAGGTTGCATTCCTCGTGGCCATCCCATCAGCCAGATGGGTTGGGGAAATAAGTGCAGTCATGGCCAACCTCCCAGTACATTAATTTCTTTAAGGACAAGATCATGATGCAACCCCATCCTAAATTTCTGCCAAAGATAGTGTCCTCTTTCCACCTTAACCAGCTGATACACCTCCCCACTTTTTACCCCCAAACCCCACAGGAAGCGGCACTTCATATCCTCGATGTAGAAAGGTGATTGCCTTCTACTTGAACAGAACAAAAATCATTTAGTAAATCACCTAGACTCTTCGTATCTACTGCAGAACGCTCCAAAGAGCTGCTATTTCGAAACAGTGACTCTCCAAGTGGATCTCCGATTGTATTAGGTCCTGCTACCAGATCCATGACGTTGAACATCCTGACGGCATCAGAACTCATTCCACTTGAGCTACATCAACATCGGTAGAGTTCCTACACAAAGTACCCATTATTGACATATGCAAAGCCGCTACATGGTCGTCAGCATACAAGACGCTAGAGCGGGCACTATAGTAGATCAGACAGTACTGTCTGCCACTGCCAAACTCCAAAGTCCCCCCCAACGATAGCGGGTACTGCTCTACATTCACCTGAAGTGGAGCACCCACAGGGACACCACTCGAAGAAGAAGAAGAGGAGGTTACTCACCCTGTGCAGTAACTGAGGTTCTTTGAGATGTGTGTCCCTGTGGGTGCTCCACTACCCACCCTCCTCCCCTCTACTTTGGAGTTCGACTTAAAGGACTCTACGGTGGAGAAGTAACTGAGGGGGTTGAAACGCGCCTGCGCCAAACAGACTCCAACGACGCCACGAGACACCAACTGCACACGCATGTTCCAACCGGGCACTGCTACCGAAGATCTCCGATCAACGGCGCCGGGACGCACCAACACCTGAAGTGGAGCACCCACAGGGACACACATCTCGAAGAACCTCAGTTACTGCACAGGGTGAGTAACCTTCTCTTA